>NC_045777.1:23954975-24584767 GCF_008692025.1 Phocoena sinus | reverse complement strand
TGTATCCCAGAAGTCACATTGTTGTTAACACATAAAAATATTTAGAGAAGTAAGAAAATCCTCAGATTGCTTCAGAAAAAGCCAAACTATAATAAGGAAGAGGAGAAATGTATAATTATCTCCCTCCCCCACCAACTCTCTAAAGTACTAGGGAGAAAAGCATTTTCTAAATAGAAACAATTTTCTTTCTAGGACATGGCGCAAAAAGGAAAAAGTCAGTTATCAGAAAAAACTCTCAAAGAGAGTTGAAATCTAACAAAAGTTTTTATATCTAAACTCTTAGAATATCAGAATGAGACCCAGGAGATATATTTTACATGATTAGGTATACTAGAGGCAATAAAACTGGTAAAAAGTTTATTGCAAATGCATGATCAACCCCTTACCCTCATTTTTACCTGTTCTAAAAAGAAAGAGGGACTTCCCTGGTGGTGCAGTGGTTAAGGATCCATCTTCCAATGCAGGAGATTCAGGTTCGATCCCTGGTGGGGCAACTTACCCCGTGTGCCACAACTAGAGAGTCCCCACGTTGCAACTACAGAGCCCACGTGCTCTGGAGCCCAAAAGCCACGAGAGAAGCCTGCGTGCTGCAACAAAGAGCCTGTGCGCCACAACTGAGACCCGATGCAGCCAGAAATAAATAATAAAATAAATAAATAAAAAGAAAGGAAGGTAAGAGCATTGCCACCTCTGCTTTGGCCCCCTCCTGGAAGCAGAAGAGCTAACAAAACGTTGCTGGGGAAAGAAGGAGTAAGATGTGAAAATTCTAAATAAGGCCCCAAAGAAAGCCTGGGGAAGGGCCCAGTTGGCAAGAAAGACCAGGTTGGGTTTGGCTTCTTTAGTGCAAGCTAGTATCATGTGACCTGCTCCAAGCTCCAGAAATATAGAAATCACAGAATTAACTTTTTCAATTCAAAGACGAGAGGTCAGATTAGATTAAAGCAAAAACCATAAGAAGACTCACAAGGTTATTTCACCCTGGTTTCTGTTCTTTCAAAGAAAATAAGGACCTCAAGCCATCTAAGGAATCCCAAGCAAAAGGAAGGAGGGGACTAGAAACTTCCCTGACTGCATGAAACTCCCTCTGCCAGCTTCACAGCTTCAGTCTTGAGGTCCTGTGCACTTGGCGTATCCTTCACTGTAGCCTCTTGGTCCTGTGCACTTTAGGGCTATTGTATTCTGCAGGCTATCAGATCATAACATTTTAAGCTTCTCTCTAATTTGGAAACTAGGCTGTAAGCCAAGGTCAGAGGAAGAGTAAAGTTGGGGGAAGGGACCAGATGGGCTCAAACTACCATTCTCAGAAGTGACTCACCAGGGGGCCAGATGCAGCATCCCGCCTTTGATCATGAAGCCTCTCTGTGTCTCATGTAGGAAAGAGAAAAACAGCTTTGCCTTTGGCACTGATCAGACGTTAGCCTGTCTACCACCTGCCTTTTGTACCCTCTAGAAATAGTACCAGCAGACTGGAAGCAGATTTGTAGCGTCAAAGTGGTAAGTACAAACTAATGTTTACAGTTCCTTTGACTCTAGAAAATGAATTATTTTCTCTTCCCCCTATCACCCCACGTATCTCCCCGCTGGTAACCATGTCCTTTTTATGAACATTTGAATACTAATAACCGTAACTAATATCTACTGAATTTGTATCATACTGTTCTAAATACTTGACATGTATTAACCCTTTGCAGTAGCTACTACTGCATTATCTCCATTTTACAGATGAGGAAACTGAGGCATAGAGCAGTTAAGTAATCACTTCCCAGGGTCACAGAGCTAAGCAGAATCCAAGCCAAGACAACTTCAGGGCCTGTATTTTAATGTCTCTCCTTTTCATTGTAAAATTTTCGAACACACAGAAAAGTTGAAAAAATAATACAATAATCAACCACATGTCTGTCATCTAGATGAAACCATAACACATTGCCATATATGAACTTTTCTGTGTGTATGAATTTTCTACACATCATGACACTTCTTCCCCAAAGACTTCTGCATACAGCTCCTAAAAATAAGGACATACTCCTATATACCATAATACTATTATCACATCCAAGAAGTTAACAATTTCCTATCATCATCTAATATCTAATCTATCTTCAAAATATTCTGAGTACCCGGGCTTCCCTGGTGGCGCAGTGGTTGGGAGTCCGCCTGCTGATGTGGGGGGCGCGGGTTCATGCCCCGGTCTGGGAGGATCCCACGTGCTGCGGAGTGGCTGGGCCCGTGGGCCGTGGCCGCTGAGCCTGCGTGTTCGGAGCCTGTGCTCCGCAGCGGGAAGGGCTGCGGCGGTGAGAGGCCCACATACCGCAAAAAAAAAAAAAAATTCTGAGTACCCCCAAACATCCTTTATAACTGTTTTTTCCAAACCAGAATCCAGTCAAGACTCACCCATTCCAGTCAGTTACTGTCTCTTTAATCTAGAACAGTCCCCTCACTTTTTCTTTTGTATGACAATGATTTTTTGAAGAGAAGCAGACCAGCTGTCTTATAGATTGTCCTATATTTTGGTTATTTATTTCCTCATAGTATCATTTAACTTGTTCTTCTGCTCTTGTACTTCCTAAAAACCAGAAGTCAGATCTAAAGGCTTAATGAAGGTTAACATTCTGGGTAAAAATACTTTGGAGCTGATGTTGTGTACTTTGTACTGCATCATATCATGAAGCATATCATGTCAGGCCGTTCCACCGTTAAGTGATGCTGAGCTAGATTACCTGGTTACGGTGGTGACTGCCAGAGCACTCCTTTGTAAAGATTTACTTTTCCCGTTGCTATTAGCAAATAATTTAGAGGTGGGAGGGGGGTACTATTTTGGCACCATGCAAATGCAAATATTCTGTTCTCCAAAAATCTTTCATCTAATGACTTTAGCGTCCAATGATGATCTTTGCTAGACTTAATAATTTCACTGATGATTTACTATTCTATCCTTCCTTCTACAGTTATAAGCTGGAAATTTTCTGTAAAGAACTTTCCTTCATTAGCTAGGGAAGAACTATAGCTCCTTTGAAAAAGAAAGGGTATGGGACTTCCCTGGTGGCTCAGAGGTTAAGACTCAGCGTTCCCAATGCAGGGAGCCCAGGTTCGAGCCCTGGCCAGGGAACTAGGTCCCACATGCATGCCGTCACTAAGAGTTCGCATGCCACAACTAATGAGCCCGTGTGCCGCAACTAAGGAGTCCGCCTGCAGCAACTAAGACCCGGCACAACCAAATAAATAAATAAAATTTTAAAAATAAATAAATAAAAAATAAAAAGGCTAACTGCTTAGTTCTTTCCATTTAAGTATTGATTTTCAGAGCAAGAAATTGATAAAAATAGCCATATCTAATGATGGCATATGCATTTTTTCTCTCCTTGCCCCTTTTCTGAGCATCACTATGGACACACAGACTCTTATTTACTCGGTGTTTTACAATTACTTGCAGTAATTATTCTTTTGATGCTCAGAATATACTAAATTTAGCCAGTAGAAGCCCCTTGGGGCTGGTTCCATTGTTCTTTTGATATAGTACCATTAGTCTTTAAGACTACTTTGCTTTCCATCTTAAGATGTCCCAGTCAAGCCTGTGCTCTTATGTACATTACATAACCTTTCCTAGAGGGATGTATATGCCTACAGAGGGCTCGGAAAACTGAGAAAAATACAACGGCAAGAGCAGACGTATCACTTCCTTGTGGTTATCAAATCCAATTCAATTTGGGGAATGAAAGGATTTTTAAGACTATCAGGTCTAGCTACCCATGCTGATGCTCACAGCTTTGCTACAACTCCCCAGTATGTGGCAATTCGGTATGTGGCCTAAACACTCTGATCCACAGGGAACTCACCTCACTTGAGGCACCCTATGCTATCCCAGGACCGCCTCATACTGGGCTCCTTGTAGTTCCCACCCATTAGTTCTAGTTTCTTTCCTTGGAGCCTATGGGTCTCTGTGAGAAGCTCACACCTAAAGATAATTTCCTCTTCTGTTCCCTCCCTCATATTTAAACAAATGGGTTTATTTCCTGGATGTGATTGGATTGACTTTCCAAATACACTACCATGACTCACAAGGCCCTACTGCCTTTCAAGTCCACTTCATATACTTATATAAAAATATGTAAATATAGTATGGGCTGGGATTGAAATTTCTACATAAATGGGTCCTGAAGTTCATCTCACTCTTTCCAGTCCTGTTCACCACATATATACGGCTGCCAGCAAAGCCAATTCTACTCCCTAGAATTCTGCATCTAGTCCCTCATCTCTCCATTTTCCCTGACACTGGTCTGGGCCCCCGACCAAGCCCTCTGACTCGATCTAATACAGTGGCCTAACCTTTCCCAACCTCAGCTCCCCCTCACTACACTCCATGACAAAGGCTGCTGCCAGAGCAGTCTTCCTGCAGCACTCCCAGCTCCATAACCTCCAATTGCTTTTTATCTGCAGAGTCTACCGTAGTGTCTAGCATACTGGACTTGGGATGCTCAGTACATATTGGCAGAGGGAGGGACTGAATAAAGTGACTGGTTGAGCTGCTTGATTTCATGACTCAGTTGTGCTGTCCATTGTTGTCAGGAGGAAATTTCCTTGAGTTTTAAACAAAAGCTATTTTACTTAAGGTAGTATTTAGTATTTGGCTTAACAAACAGTTTAAAATTTTTTGGTCAGTTCATGTGTATGAGTAAACATATTTTTATAGTATGTATTTAATAAATAGTTGCACAAAAATTTGGTTGCATGCATTCTTCTTGGTGCTCAGACTTTCTAAAGAATTAACTGTAAATATGAAGCCAGAAAGAAAATACCAACAGCATATTGTTACGTGGGAAAATGTTTGCATTCAACAAGAATCTAAAAAGAAAATCAAAGTAAAATAACTTCACAGTATGATGGTACATCTATTAAATTAGCGATCATAAATTGAATTTGAAAAGCCAGTGCTGGCGACCTGGGAGGAAGTGGTTCACTTCACTTCAGACACTGATGGTGGGCGGCACTGCAAATTGGCTCCCGCTTTCTGGTGAACACTCTGGTCTTGCCTCATGAGAACTATAAAACTTCTCACACCTTTGGATCCAATGATTCAGCTGGAGGAACACACCTTAAGGAAATAACTTAAAAACAAATGTCTATACTATTTGTATTAGTGACAACTAGGGCACATCTCAAATTCCCCAAATAGGAGAAAGATCAAGCTAAACATGTATCATTGTGTACATCAACATCAACACAAAGATACATGAAGTCACTTAAAATGACAGGTACATGGTCTATTTCAATAAATGGAGGTATACACTCAGTTTCAGCAACAGTGTTTATAATTAAGAACAAGGGTTCTGAAAGCAGACATTTCTTGGTTTGAATCCTGGCATTGCCCTCCATACAGCTTTCAAGAAATGTTTCTCTTCTAAGAATGGATTTGGACCATGCAGGACCTGCAAGCAGTTACTTGCTCTTGAGGAGATGTGTGTATTCTTATTTGAGTAGAAAAGACATTAAGGTTAGAGAGCAGGCTCTTGTGTCAGACTACCCAAGCTCACCTCTTGGCAGTCACTTGCTGGCTGTGTGACCTCAGGCAAGTGACTAAACCGCCCTACATTCCAGTTGCAATTCATGTGTCTAATATGGCTAATACTAGATTATTATATGGCTAATAATATAACCTACCCCATAAAGTTCTTCTGAGGTTGAAATGAGAAGATGCCTATAGAGTGTTCAGCATAGTGACTGACATGTAGTATGTTCTCAGTAAATGTCAGCAGTTTGTATTCTTCAATTAAACTACTGATCACCCACTATGGTCCAAACATTGCAAGAGGGGCACCCACTACATTCCATCCATGCAAGAACCTTACGAGGTGAGTGTGGTTACACAAAATAGTTAAATGGGCTCAGAGAAAGATCTGTGAATATTAGGTAAAAAAAGGAGAATGCAAGATGGTTGGTAGATCCCAATTACAAACATGAAAATGAAACGCACTGACACATTTGCAATGATATGTATAATTAGAACGTAATGATCATTAGGTCCACTTTGTTTAAAGTTAGTCAAGTTTCTTTGTGTTTTCAAGTAGAAGCAAGCAAATGTGAACTGGGGACCCAGTCCTATTGCCTTTATTGTGCCTTGCCCTTCTCTCCCCTAAGCAGGGAAAAGGTCATGTATTAAATGTCACCTGAGTGTTGGCTTCTGACCAGCAAGTGCTTACCTGGAGGAGATAGAGGAGTCCTGGGACAAACAAGGTGAGTGGGTAAAGAGACTGGTATGTTGCTAAGGCAAGAAAGATCGCACTGAGGAAGGCACTACCTGTAAAAAGAAATAAATATATGGAATAATCCAGCCACATCAATTAGGATTAGATTCAGCAACTCCCCAAAACAAGAAATTTTCCATAACTGCTCAAATAATCACCTGTCAAATATCTCCTGGTGCATAAGATGCTATGCAAACTCACAGGAGTGGGAGGATCTTGGCTTGATTTCTGATGAAAGGAAACCAAGGAAGTCAAAACCACTTCCTTTAGCAACATGAGATACCACAGGTATATTTCTTGTAAAATTTTCAGATCCAGAAAGATTTTACAAAACTTCAGCCCGAAGATGAATAAAGGAATCAAGTCTGTTAACGTCCATGTCCTATTTAACTTACCAATTGATTAAGCCTACAATTATTGCTTATGTCATTCAGAGCTGTGAAACGTATGCTTTTGTTTGTTGCAACACCCCATCACTATTTTTATAACATCCCTTCCTTATGTACTCTCTTCAGGCCGTATGTTTATTATTTTTTCAAATTAAAATATATTAATTTTTATTAATAATGTCTCTATTCCCTACATAAAATGGACCACTGTAGAATTATTAAACATGATGTTATAAAGAATTTTCAATGACATGGAAAGATGTTTATCACAATCTATTAATTGAAGATCATAAAAGAGATACACACTATAACCCCTTTTTAAAAAAATGAATAAATAAATTTTTAGAAAAACTAAAAGGTGGGAATTCCCTGGCAGTCCAGTGGTTAAGACTCTGCTCTTTCACTGCTGAGGGCCCAGGTTCAATCCCTGGTCGGCGAACTCAGATCCCGCAGATGATGGTGCGGCCAAAAAAAAAAACCTAAACTAAAAGGCTAGGCCACAGATTTCACAGTGTTTTTCTCTGGGTGGTTGGAATTATGGATGATTATTCATTATTGTTTCTCTGTATTTGCTAAACTTCCTATAATAAACATGCTTTGTTTTTGTCATAAGAAAAAAACTGATATCTTGTCTCCCAAGGAGATAGAAATAAAAGCAAAAATAAGCAAGTGGGACCTAATCAAACTTAGAAGCTTTTGCACAGCAAAGGAAAGCAAAACAAAAAG
Source organism: Phocoena sinus (assembly GCF_008692025.1). NCBI lineage: Eukaryota > Metazoa > Chordata > Mammalia > Artiodactyla > Phocoenidae > Phocoena > Phocoena sinus. The sequence goes on along the minus strand of NC_045777.1, from coordinate 24,577,413 downwards.
ACAACCCATGGACTGGGAGAAAATATTTGCAAACAATGTGACTGACAAGGGATTAATTTCCAAAATATATTGTACGAACAGCTCACACAACTCAATAACAAAAAAACAAACAACCCAATCAAAAAATGGGCAAAAGACCTAAACAGACATTTCTCCAAAGAAGACATACAGATGGCCAATAGGCACATGAAAAGATGCTCAACATCGCTAATTATTAGAGAAATGCAAATCAAAACTACAATGAGGTACCACCTCACACTGGTCAGAAGGGTCATCATTAAAGAGTCTACAAATAACAAATGTTGGAGAGGGTGTGGAGAAAATGGAAGCCTCTTACACTACTGGTGGGAATGTAAGTTGGTACAGCCACTAGAAAACCGTATGTAGGTTCCTTAAAAAACTAAAATCTAGAGTTGCTATATAATCCAGTAATCCCACTCTTGGGCATATATCTGGAGAAAACTGTAATTCAAAAAGATATATGCACCCCATGTTCATAGCAGCACTATTTACAATAGTGTTGCTATGTAATAGTGCCAAGACATGGAAACAACCTAAATGTCCACCAACAGATAAATGGATAAAGAAAATGTGGCATATATACACAATGGAATACTACTCAGCCATAAAAAAGAATGAAATAATGCCATTTGAAGCAACATGGATAGACCAAGAGATTATCATACTAAGTGAAATGAGTCAGAAAGAGAAGGACAAATACCATATGATACCACTTATGTGTGGAATCTAAAATATGACACAACTCACAGACATAGAAAACAAACTTACGGTTACCAAAGGGGAAAGGGGGGTGGCAGAGGGATAAGTTAGGAGTTTGGGATTATCAGACACAAACTACTATACATAAAATAGATAAACAGCAAGGTCCTACTGTATAGTACAGGGAACTATATTCAATATCATGTAGTAAACCATAATGGAAAAGAATATGAAAAAGGATATATACATATGTATAACTGAATCACTTTGCTCTACAGCAGAAACTAATACAACATTGTAAATCAACTACAATTTTAAAAAAACTAGATGGATGTAAGAAAAAAAAATTTTTTTTAAAAAAAACAAGTAGCTATTCCCTTTCAGATGGTTTAAGACAACAGAATACCCTAAAATCAAGGCTAGAGAAACCCAGTTTACAACAGAGATTTTAGAGTGGACCAGAAATCAGTAGAGTTCAATTGATGGTCCAAGGCTGGTATCTATAATGATAATATTTCATCAAGTAACAGTGCTCATGGTCACTCTTATTAGTGTGGGGTCAACTTTTACTGAAAACAATAGACATCTTCTCAATAGTGTTTCATAAAAGAAGGAATTATTCACTCCACGCAGTCTAGGGAATTTTACCCTCTCCCAACCCAGCTCCCGAGACAAACAGAAGCAGATGTTCCATAGGACTTTTTTGCCCATCAAAGTGGTGTATATACAGTGGTTTGACTTAACGATTTTTAGATTTGATGATGGTGCAAAAGCAACATGCATTCAGTAGAAACCATACTTCTAATTTTGAATTTTCATTTTTTTCCCCAAGCTAGCGGTATGCAGTACATATTCTCTCGTGATGCTGGGCAGCTGCAGCCGCAGCTTGCAGTCAGCCACTCGATCACGAGGTTAAACAATTGATACACTTACAACCATTCTGTACCCATATAACTATTCTGTTTTTCACTCTTAGTACAGATTCAATAAATTACACGAAATATTCAGCACTTTATTATAAAATAGGCTTTGTATTAGATGATTTTGCCCAACTGTAGGCTAATGTAAGTGTTCTGGGCACATTTAAGGTAGGCTAGGCTAAGCTAAGCTCTGATGTTCAGTAGGTGAGGTGTATTCAATATAGTTCTAACTTAGGATATTTTCAACCTACAAGGGGTTTACTGGGACAGAACCCCATCATAAGTCAAGGAAGATCTGTACTTGAAACATCTAAGAGCCACCCTGGAAGAGGGAGGGTTATGAATGTGACTACTTCATAGAAGAGTAAGTGGAGAGAAAAGAACTTTGAGTCCTCCATCCCTCAAACCAAGGAAACTCACCAGCTAGAAACAATTCCTGGTTGAAAGAAAGTGGAAGGAAGGCAGAGAAAGGAGGAAGCTGGAAGTAAAAGACCAAGGACAGAACTCCATGGGATGGGCTATTTCATCACGTTGGTTAGTGCCAACATGATGTTCTGTATTCAGGGTACTTGTAAATATGACAGCAGGGACAGATCATGCCCAGCCAAGCTGTGCTAACAGCAGAGGTCCCCACACACCTCGAACCAGAACTAGGTCAACTCTGAGACAGGGAGATGGCAGTGGTGGGAAAGGTGCTATTCTGAGTCCAACAGCTAGGGTGGACTCAGAATTCCTTGACTGGGCCAAAAAGTTGAACAATATTTTGGGGGAAACCAGCAAAGAGAGGGGAAAAGCTGGAAAAACTTTTAAATTTAACACTGTTTTCTACAGAGATTGGTGGTGATGGGAGTGAGAAGAGGCCCATGTGTCTGTTAACAGAGGAAGGATAATGTTCCAGTTCCATCCATTCTTACAAACGTGGTAGAAACAAACACATGACTTTCACCTCTCTCTCCCCCAGGAGACACCAGGGAGTGAAATAAACACAGCCACTTCCTGCCCTAATTGCCTGAGATCAGTAATTACTTGTCTGGAGCAGCTAACCATTTATAAGGTCCAAGAGAGAAGAAACAGCTCCTAGCTAAAAAATGGACTTGTGAGTTTTAGAATACTTGCTCCCAAGATCAGGAAGAAGCAGGCTTCCTTCCTTGAATGAAATCATTAGGAGGGAAAAATCTGTTCCTTCTGCTAGTCTACCAGTAAGTGGCATCAGCATCTGCCCAGACACCTCAGCTATTCAACGCCCCTCCCACTCTCACACGCCTTCCACTAGTCACCATGCCCTGTTGACCCACCTCTGGAACATCCATCACTGCAGTTCTCACTCTCACCGTTTCTCACCAGGAGTTTTCAGCAGCCCCTTCCTTCTCCTCCTCAATGGTCTCCCCGCCTCCCTCCCATCCAATCCATCCTCCACAGATGTGCTGGAAGGATCCTTCTAAAACACAGTTTAAACTACTCACTCTGCCCTTGTGCAAAAGCAGCCACAAACAACATGTAAACAAATGTGCAAGCTGTATGTGAATAAAACTTTACTAAAAAAAAAAAAAAAAGACAGTTTAGATTGATTCAAGCCCCTCTTTAAAGACTTCTTCTGAGGGTTCTATTTCATCTATCAGATTATGTCCAAACTCCAGCAGCAAACAAGACCCTTCACTATCTTGGTCTTATTTATCCAGCTTCATCTCTCACCATCTCCTACACATCCTCTGTCCTCCAGCTACACTGGATCATTCCCCAATTTCTGAAATCATCATGCGTTTTCATTCCTCTGTGTCTGTTATCAGGCTATTCTTAGCTGTCCTTTCCTGCCCTCCTTCTAGTAGAGACCCATCCTTCAGTGACCAGTGAAATGTTATTTCCTCTATGAGGCCTAAGCAGAGAAGCTAATAATAGTAGATTATAGTTAACATTTATTGATCACTTACTAGGTGCCAGGCACCTATCCTCTGTATGTGAAAGCTCTATAGGTGAAGAAACCAAGGCACAGAAACAGAAGGGCTAAGTAACGTATCACATTAAGTAATGGGATCACTGAGCTGATTCTAGTGCCCATTTTCTTAATTCATTCAATGCTCTCATTCAATACTGACACTGTCTTCTAATAATTTGCTAATGTTCCTCTCTCTCCCCATTTGTCTGTGAGTTTCTCAAAGGCAATAAACCTCTCAACTTAGAATCTCTAGCACCTACCAGTGCCTGGCACACATGATGAATGAATGAATGAATATCATTCAGTGATACATGTGAAATCCTTTTTAAAAATCCAAGTAGGAAACCAATGTTCTTTTTTTAAAAATTGAGATATAACTGACACATAACGTTATTTAAGTTTCAGGTGTACACATAATGATTTGCTACGTGTACATCTTGTGAAATGATCACCATCATAACTCTGGTTGAAACCAATGTTCTTGAGGAAGGAAAACTTACGAAGTATAAAACACAGAGTACTTTGTGACAACCTAGACAGGTGGGATAGGGAGGGCAGGAGGGAGGCTCAAGAGGGAGGGGATATGGGGATATATGTATACATATAGCTGATTCACTTTGTTGTACAGCAGAAACTAACACAACATTTTAAAGCAATTATACTCCAATAAAGATATTTTTTAAAATAATTGAAACAAAAAACACAGAGTAATGAAACATGGGCAAAGCACAAGATAAGTCTGACTCTTGAATAAAACAGAGCCTGCAGCATAGCAGTTGAGGACTTGTGGTAGGGAGCCAGCACAGAGAATGTGGAGTAAACTATGGGATGGCTGAGGCCTCTGGTCTGGGGGCAGAAAAGTGGTGCTGCAACAGTCAGGAGCCTGGTGTGTGGGATGCTAGGGCAGGTGTGGATGGGGCACATGTACAGTCTGAGCAAAAGTGAGGGGGAGGCACACAAGAGACTCAGACAGGGCTGACACGTTTTTTTAAAAAACTAGAAGAGGCAAGAAGAATGGGTTAGGAAGGCAGGAGGAGGCTATGTGCTTGGGGCAGGGTCAGGGAAGAAAAAAGTAAAAGGTGTCTTCAGATATTTTAGATGAACCATGCAACACGCCAACATTTCTGGAGTGTCTGCCCTATGCCAAGCCGTGCTGGGTGCGGGAGACTGGTGATTCAGACAGTCTCTGTACTCAGGGAGCTCCCAGTAAACAATGACAAAATATGGGAGGAAAGTACAAAGGAAGTATTCGGAGCGCATCAGGGGAAGCTGACAACTGAGTTTTGAACAATGAGTAGATGAGGCCGGCAGTCCAAGGGAAGAGCATGTGCACAGGCAGGAAGGCGAGGGAAAGAATGGTGTGCTGGGGGTGGAGGGGCAGAGACTATAATTAGCTCAACATGGCAAAAACAGAGTTGGAAGGAGTGACTGGAAGAGGGTGAAAAAGGGGCTTTTGTGGATGTTGGTAACATCCCTGTTTCTTAGTGTGAGTGTTGGTTACTCATCATTTTGTGAAAATTCATTGAATTGTACACTAATGATTTGTACACTTTTCTGTTTGTGTTATACTTCAACAAAAAAGTTATAATCTAAAAAGTCTCAGCAAGCAGGTAGGTAGGGGTCACATCGGGGAAGGCTTAGCTTGCACAGTCAATCAAACACATGTCTACAAGCCTAGACATGACATCTCAAATAATGTCTTAAGTGGCAGCCTCATTTGGGCAAGAGCTAGGGCATCCTGCTCATCTAAACAGGAGGAACTATACCAAGAAGACTGTGAATTTTACCAAAAAAAGATATAATCTACCATTTACCTGCTAGAATGGCCCAGATACCCAGTCACTAGATTTCCTGTACAAGCTCTAGTCTTTGGCCTTATCATAAGAATACTAAAGTAAATCCGTCAAATGTATATGTGCACTGGCTACAGTATCAGGGAATTTCATTATCTATCCAATCTAGCTTTGAATATGTCTTCCAACTCTTTTTTGGTGTCAGCATGGCGGCCACAAGCTGGGCAAGACCTGGGGTAACACTCTGCCTCCAGGGACTGCACCCTGAAGTGACTTGGGCCTGGGTGGGTGGCAGAGCTACAGGACAGAGGAGGAATGTAGATGAGGTGGAGCTATGGAAACTGGTTCAAGATAAGGAATTCAAGTAGAATGAGCAGAGACTGGGTCACAGACAGTGACCTGTACCAGAACTGGCAGTAGGACAGACAGGAATGTGGTCAAAAGGGCTGAGGTCTCCCAGGACACTCAGAAGAGGAAGTTGCACTAGGGCCTGAGAGCAAGCAAGACTACTGGGCAGGAGGAGGGGCTAGGGCCTGGCCCAGTGTTCTATACTCCTTGCCAAATGTTCTTTCAACAGCACAGTCATTCTCAGAGTAGTCCATCCACACCAGTGATGATGATGATGACAATTCTCTGAGCACATACTCTGTTCCAGCCACGACTATAAGCATTTTACATGTATTAAGTCATTTAGTCCTTCCAGTAACTCCATGGAGCGGATAAAATTACTATCCTCATTTCACAGATAAGTAAACTGAAGGACAGAGACTTTATTTGCTCAGGGTCACAAAACCAGTGAATGGTGATAGAATTTGAAACCAGACAGTCTCATTCCAGAGCCCCCAATCTGTAACTGCAGCACTATGCTACCTTCTTGATTCTCAATCTATGGCTGTACCATAAAAATCACAACAAGCAGAGCAACTATTTGTGGAGCGGGTTTTGCTAAGGAATCATGCTAAGCATTCTGTGTTTCTCATTTATTCCTCTACTAATCCATGAGGCAGGTCTTATCTCTGGAATCAAACTGAAGCTCTAGAGGCTGTGATTTGCCTGAGGCTACAGCACAGGTAACTAGAACCAGCAGGTTTTGGGTTGATCTGACAAAACCTCAGGCTGCTTCGTCCTAGGGTCCTTGGGCCTTTGGGTCCTCTAAGACCCTCTTCATGGGTAAGGCCTCATTTATCGCAAAGGAACCTCATATAGAAGTGATGGGCTCATCAGAGCTCAGGTTCATTACTCTGCCATGTTCTTCCAAGGCTGGGCTCCAGGAAGAGAACCTCTCATTTTAACTTTCTCCCAGTTTTCTCCAGAAAGCTCAGGAAGGGGCTTCCCTGGTGGCACAGTGCTTAAGAATCTACCTGCCAATGCAGCGGACATGGGTTTGAGCCCCCTGGTCCAGAAAAATCCCACATGTCGCGGAGCAACTAAGCCCATGAGCCACAACTAGAGAGCCTGCGCTCTAGGGCCCACGTGTCACAACTACTGAGCCCATGTGCCAAAACTACTGAAGCCCGCGCACCGCACTTAAGAGTAGTCCCTGCTCATCGTAACTAGAGAAAGCCCGCGCACAGCAACGAAGACCCAACGCAGCCAAAAATAAATAAATTAAATAGATAAATTAAAAAATAAACAAAAAAACCAGAAAGCTCAGGAAGACCCTGTCAATCCTGAGGGATCTTTTATTTTATTTTATACAGCACATTCTTATTAGTTATCTATTTTGTACATATTAGTGTATATATGTCAATCCCAATCTCCTAATTCATCCCACCACCACCTGCTTTCCACCCTTTGTGTCCATACATTTGTTCTCTACATCTGTGTCTCTATTTCTGCCTTGCAAACCGGTTCATCTGTACCATTTTTCTAGGCTCCACATATATGTGTTAATATACGATATTTGTTTTTCTCTTTCTGACTTACTTCACTCTGAATGACAGTCTGTAAGTCCATCTACATCTCTACAAATGACCCAATTTTATTCCTTTTTATGGCAATATACCATTGTATATATGTACCACATCTTCTTTATCCATTCATCTGTCGATGGGCATTTAAGTTGCTTCCATGACTTGCCTATTGTAAATAGTGCTGCAATGAACATTGGGGTGCATGTGTCTTTTTGAATTATATTTTTCTCTGGGTATATGCCCAGTAGTAGGATTGCTGGGTCATATGGTAATTCTGTTTTTAGTTTTTTAAGGAACCTCCATACTGTATCAATTTACATTCCCACCAAGAGTGCAAGGGGGTTCCCTTTTCTCCACACCCTCTCCAGCATTTGTCGTTTGTAGATTTTCTGATGATGCCCATTCTAACTGGTGTGAGGTGATACCTCATTGTAGCTTTGATTTGCATTTCTCTAATAATTAGTGATGTTGAGAAGCTTTTCATGTGCCTCTTGGCCATCTGTATGTCTTCTTTGGAGAAATGTCTATTTAGGTCTTCTGCCCATTTTCTGATTGGGTTGCTTGTTTTTTTTATATTGAGCTGCATGAGCTGTTTATATATTTTGGAGATTGATCCTTTGTCCGTTGCTTCGTTTGCAAATATTTTCTCCCATTCTGAGGGCTGTCTTTTCATCTTGTTTGTAGTTTCCTTTGCTATGCAAAAGCTTTTAAGCTTCATTAGGTCCCATTTGTTTATTTTTGTTTTTATTTCCATTACTCTAGGAGGTGGATCAAAAAAGATCTTGCTGTGATTTATGTCAAGTCAAAGAGTGTTCTTCCTATGTTTTCCTCTAAGAGTTTTATAAGTGTCTGGTCTTACATTTAGGTCTTTAATCCATTTTGAGTTTATTTTTGTGTATGGTGTTCTAATTTCATTCTTTTACATGTAGTTGTCCAGTTTTCCCAGCACCACTTATTGAAGAGACTATCTTTTCTCCAGTGTATACCCTTGTCTCCTTCGTCATAGATTAGTTGACCATAGGTGCGTGGGTTTATCTCTGGGCTTTCTATCCTGTTCCACTTGATCTATATTTCTGTTTTTGTGCCAGTACCATATTGTCTTGATTACTGTAGCTTTGTAGTAGAGTCTGAAGTCAGGGAGTCTGATTCCTCCAGCTCTGTTTTTTTCCCTCAGGATTGCTTTGGCTATTCTGGGTCTTCTGTGTCTCCATACAAATTTCAAGATTTTTTGTTCTAGTTCTGTAAAAACTGCCACTGGTAATTTGATAGGAATTGCATTGACTCTGTAGATTGCTTTGGGTAGTACAGTCATTTTCACAATGTTGATTCTTCCAATCCAAGAACATGGTATATCTCTCCATCTATTTGTGTCATCTTTTTTTTTTTATGGTGCCAATTTTAAATACCGTTTTATTTGACATTGCATTTTCCACTTACAATACAGTGCTTTTAAGTGCAGTGTTATTTCCTTTCCCTGTGCACATATTCCACGTTCAAGTATCAAGAATGCCGAGTTTGGGCTTCCCTGGTGGCGCAGTGGTTGAGAGTCCGCCTGCCGATGCAGGGGACACAGGTTTGTGCCCCGGTCCGGGAAGATCCCACATACCGCCTAGCGGCTGGGCCTGTGAGCCATGGCCGCTGAGCCTGTGCGTCCGGAGCCTGTGCTCCGCAACGGGGGGGAGAGGCCACAACAGTGAGAGGCCCGCATACCGCAAAAAAAAAAAAAAAAAAAAAAAAAAAAGAATGCCGAGTTTATTACAGCAGCTCAACTTTAAAACTGCCATGGAATTTGCTACAAATTTGGGTCTTCAATGTTTTGTGGAACAATGCTAAATCTATGCTAGGTTGGCTTAATCAACCTCTTCAATGGTGGGCCCAGAGGAGGCACCAGCAGATGGAGGAGCTCCACCACCAGGGAAGCCCCCGGGCATTCCTCCTGGCATTCCTCCTGAGCTCTGGTACAGCTTGGTAATGATGGGGTTGCAGACTTTTTCCAGCTCCTTCTGCTGATGTTCAAATTCTTCTTTCTCTGTAGTCTGGTTCTTATCAAGCCAGTTGATTATTTCATTACACTTATCAAGAATCTTCTGTTTGTCCTCATCATTAATCTTGCCTTGAAGTTTCTCATTGTCAACAGTAGCTTTCATGTTGAAATCACAGGATTCAAGAGAATTCTTCGAAGACAACTCATCCCGCTGCTTCTCATCTTCAGCTTTGTACTTCTCTGCTTCCTGAACCATGCATTCAATGTCTTCCTTGCTCAAACAGCCCTTGTCATTAGTGATGGTAATCTTGTTCTCTTTTCCTGTGCTCTTATGCACAGCAGACATTGAGGATGCCATTGGCATCAATATCAAAAGTGACTTCAATCTGAGGAACACCACAGGGGGCAGGAGGTACGCCTGTGAGTTCAAATGTGACAAGCAGGTTGTTATCCTTGGTCATGGCACGCTCACCTTCATAAACCTGAATGAATACGGGGCTGGTTGTCCAAGTAGGTTGTGAAGGTCTGCGTCTGCTTGGTGGGAATGGTGGTGTTGCTCTTGAGGACAGTCATGACTCCACCAGCAGTTTCAATTCCAAGGGAAAGAGGAGTGACATCCAACAGCAGCAAGTCTTGAACATTTTTAGATTTGTCTCCAGATAAAATGGCTGCCTGGACAGCTGCACCATAAGCAACAGCCTCATCAGGGTTGATGCTCTTATTCAGTTCTTTCCCACTGAAGAAGTCCTGTAGAAGTTTCTGATTCTTGGGGATGCGGGTTGAACTACCCACCAGGACAATATCATGGATCTGAGACTTGTCTAGCTTGGCATCCTGAAGGGCTTTCTCCACAGGGTCCAGTGTGCCATGGAACAGGTCAGCATTCAGTTCTTCAAATCGGGCACAGGTAATTGAGGTATAGAAGTTGATTCCTTCATAGAGGGAATCAATCTCAATAGTGGCCTGGGTGCTGGAAGAGAGAGTGCACTTAGCATGCTCACAAGCAATACGAAGGCGACGGACAGCCTTCTTGTTCTCACTGATGCCCTTCTTGTGCTTGCACTTGAACTCTGCAATAAAATGGTTGACCATCCAGTTGTCAAAGTCTTCTCCACCTAAGTGGGTATCTCCAGCTGTAGACTTCACCTCAAAGATTCCATCCTCAATAGTGAGGACTGACACAACAAAAGTGCCACCACCTAAATCAAAGATCAGCACATTTCTTTCTGCTCCAATCTTTTTGTCTAAGTCATAGGCAACAGCAGCAGCAGTTGGCTCGTTGATGATTCTACGTACATTGAGCCCAGCAATAGTTCCAGCATCTTTGGCAGCCTGACGCTGAGAATCATTAAAGTAAGCAGGTACTGTGACAACAGCATTAGTAACGGTCTTCCCAAGGTAGGGCTTCTGCTATTTCCTTCATCTTTGTCAAAACCATGGATGACACCTCCTCTGGATAGAAAATTTTTGTCTCTCCCTTGTATTCTACTTGAACCTTAGGCCTGCCTGCATCATTCACCACTATAAAGGGCCAATGCTTCATATCAGACTGGACAACAGATCATCAAATCTTCGTCCAACAAGGCATTTGGCATCAAAACCCATGTTGGTGGGATTCTTGCAACTTGGTTCTTTGCAGCGTCATAAATCAATCATTTGGTATCAGTAAAGGCGACATAGCTTGGGGTAGTTCGGTTCCCCTGATCACTGGCAATTATTTCCACCTTTCCGTGCTGGAAGTACCCACACAAGAATAGGTGGTGCAAGATCAATGCCAACTGCAGGTCCCTTAGACATGGCTGCTGAGCGCAGGTCCGGGTCCACTGGAGGAGAAAACAGCAATCTGGAAAGCTGCTGCCATGTTCAATGAGACCTGATTGTGTCTTCTTTGATTTCTTTCATCAGTGTCTTATAGTTTTCTGAGTACAGGTTTTTTACCTCCTTAGGTAGGTTTATTCCTAGGTATTTTATTCTTTTTGTTGCAACAGTGAATGGGATTGTTACTTTAATTTTTCTTTTTGATCTTTCGTTGTTAGTGTATAGGAATGCAAGAGATTTCTGTGCATTAATTTTGTATCCTGCGGCTTTACCAAATTCATTGATTAGCTCTAGTAGTTTTCTAGTGGCATCTTTAGGATTGTCTACGTATAGTATCATTTCATCTGAAACAGTGACAGTTTTAATTCTTCTTTTCCAATTTGTATTCCTCTTATTTCTTCTTCTTCTCTGATTGCCGTGGCTAGGACTTCCAAAACTATGTTGAATAAGAGTGGCTAGAGTGGACACCCTTGTTCCTGATCTTAGAGGAAATGCTTTCAGTTTTTCATCATTGAGAATGATGTTTGCAGTGGGTTTGTCATATATGGCCTTTATTATGCTGAGGTAGGTTCCCTCTATGCCCTTTCTGCAGAGTTTTTATCATAAATGGATGTTGAATTTTGTCAAAAGCTTTTTCTGCATCTATTGAGATGATCATATGGTTTTTATTCTTCAATTTGTTAATATGGTGTATCACATTGATTGACTTGCATATATTGAAGAATCCTTGAATCCCTGGGATGAATCCCACTTGATCATGGTATATGATCCTTTTAATGTGTTGTTGGATTCTGTTTGCTAGTATTCTGTTGAAGATTTTGCATCTATATTCATCAGTGATATTGGTCTGAAATTTTCTTTTTTTGTAGTATCTTTGTCTGGTTTTGGTATCAGGGTGATGGTGGCCTCATAATATGAGTTTGGGAGTGTTCCTTCCTCTGCAATTTTTGGGAAGAGTTTGAGAAGGACGGGTGTTAGCTCTTCTCTAAATGTTTGATAGAATTCACCTGTGAAGCCATCTGGTCCTGGGCTTTTGTTTGTTGGAAGATTTTTAACCATAGTTTCAATTTCATTACTTGTGATTGTTCTGTTCATATTTTCTATTTCTTCCCGATTCAGTCTTGGAAGGTTATAAGAATTTGTCCATTTCTTCCATGTTGTCCATTTTACTGGCATAGAGTTGCTTGTAGTCGTCTCTTAGGATGCCTTTGTATTTCTGCGGTGTCTGTTGTAACTTCTCCTTTTTCATTTCTAATTTTATTGATTTGAGTCCTCAACCTCTTTTTCTTGATGAGTCTGGCTAATGGTTTATCAATTTTGTTTCTCTTCTCAAAGAACCAGCTTTTAGTTTTATTGATCTTTGCTATTGTTTTGTTTCTATATCATTTATTTCTGCTCTGATCTTTATGATTTCTTTCCTTCTGCTAACTTTGGGTTTTGTTTGTTCTTCTTTCTCTAGTTCCCTTAGGTGTAAGGTTAGATTGTTTATTTGAGATTTTTCTTGTTTCTTGAGGTAGGATTGTATTGCTATAAACTTCCCTCTTAGAACTGCTTTTGCTGCATCCCATAGGTTTTGGATTGTTGTGTTTTCGTTGTCATTAGTCTCTAGGTATTTTTTTATTTCCGCTTTGATTTCTTCAGTGATCTCTTGGTTATTTAGTACTGTGTTGTTTAGCCTCCATGTGTTTGTGTTTTTTATGTTTTTTTCCCTGTAATTTATTTCTAATAAACCATAGCATTGTGGTTAGAAAAGATGCTTGATATGATTTCAATTTTCTTAAATTTATTGAGGCTTGATTTGTGACCCAAGATGTGATGTATCCTGGAGAATGTTCCATGTGCACTTGAGAAGAAAGTGTAATCTGCTGTTTTTGGATGGAATGTCCTATAAATATCAGTTAAATCTATCTGGTCTATTGTGTCATTTAAAGCTTATGTTTCCTTATTAATTTTCTGTCTGAACGATCTGTCCATTGGTGTAAGTGAAGTGCTAAAGCCCCCCACTATTATGATAATTACAACAGTAACTATTGTGTTACTGTTGATTTCCTCTTTTATAGCTGTTAGCATTTGCCTTATGTATTGAGGTGCTCCTGTGTTGGGTGCATATATATTTATAATTGTTATATCTTCTTCTTGTATATTTTTTATAAATTTATTATTTATTTTTGGCTGTGTTGGATCTTCATTACTGCATGCAGGCTTTCTCTAGTTGCAGTGAGCAGGGGTTACTCTTCCTTGCAGTGCACGGGCTTCTCACTGCAGTGGTTTCTCTCGTTGTGGAGCATGGGCTCTAGGTGCACGAGCTTCAGTAGTTGTGGCTCGCAGGCAATAGAGTGCAGGCTTAGTAGTTGTGGCTCACGGACTTCACTGCTCTGTGGCACATGGGACCTTCCTGGACCAGGGTCTGAACCCGTGTCCCCTGCACTGGCAGGCATATTCCTAACCACTGCACCACCAGGTAAGCCCTTGTTCTTGGACTGATCCCTTGATCATTATGTAGTATCCTTCCTTGTCTCTTGTAACATTCTTTATTTTAAAGTCTATTCTATCTGATAAGAGTATTGCCACTCCAGCTTTCTTTTGATTTCCACTTGCATGGAATATCTTTTTCCATCCCCTCACTTTCAGTCTGTATGTGTCCCTAGGTCTGAAGTGGGTCTCTTGTAGACAACATATATATGGGTCTTGTTTTTGTATCCATTCAGCCAGCCCGTGTCTTCTGGTTGGAACATTTAATCCATTCACATTTAAGGTAATTATTGACATGTATGTTCCTGTTACCATTTTCTTAATTGTTTTGGGTTTGTTTCTGTAGGCCCTTTTTTTTTTTTTTTTGTGGTACGTGGGCCTCTCCTGTTGTGGCCTCTCCTGTTGCGGAGCACAGGCTCCATATGCGCAGGTTTAGCAGCCATGGCTCATGGGCCCAGCCGCTCCGCAGCATGTGGGATCTTCCCGGACTGGGGCACGAACCCATGTCCCCTGCATCGGCAGGCGGACTCTCAACCACTGCGCCACCAGGGAAGCCCTCTGTAGGCCCTTTTCTTCTCTTGTGTTTCCCACTTACAGAAGTTCCTTTAGCATTTGTTGTAGAGTTGGTTTGGTGGTGAATTTTCTTAGCTTTTGTTTGTCTGTAAACCTTTTGATTTCTCCATCAAATCTGAAGGAAATCCTTGCTGGGTAGAGTATTCTTGTTTGTAGGTTCTTCCCTTTCATCACTTTAAATATATTGTGCCACTCCCTTCTGGTTTGTAGAGTTTCTGCTGAGAAATCAGCTGTTAACCTTATGGGAGTTCCATTGTATGTTGTCATTTTTCCCTTGTTGCTTTTAATAATGTTTCTTTGTCTTTAATTTTTCTCAACTTGATTACTATGTGTCTCAGCGTATTTCTTCTCGGGTTTATCCTGCCTGGGACTCTCTGCACTTCCTGGACTTGGGTGGGTATTTCCTTTCCCATGTTAGGGAAGTTTTCGACTATAGTCTCTTCAAATATTCTCTCAGGTCCTTTCTCTCTCTGTTCTCCTTCTGGAACCCCTATAATGCGAATGCTGTTGCGTTTAATGTTGTCCCAGAGGTCTCTTAGGCTGTCTTCATTTCTTTTCAGTCTTTTTTCTTTATTCTGTTCCATAGGAGTGATTTCCACCATTTTGTCTTACAGGTCACTTATCTGTTCTTCTGCCTCAGTTGTTCTGCTATTGATTCCTTCTAGTGTATTTTTCATTTCAGTTATTGTATTGTTCATCTCTGTTTGTTCTTTAATTCTTCTAGGTCTTTTTTAAAGATTTCTTGCATCTTCTGATCTTTACCTCCATTCTTTTTTTTTATTATTATTATTTTATTTATTTATTTTTTTGCTGTACGCGGGCCTCTCACTGTTGTGGACTCTCCCGTTGCGGAGCACAGGCTCCGGACGCGCAGGCTCAGCGGCCATGGCTCACGGGCCCAGCCGCTCCGCGGCATGTGGGATCTTCGCGGACCGGGGCACAAACCCATGTCCCCTGCATCAGCAGGCGGACTCTCAACCACTGCGCCACCAGGGAATCCCTACCTCCCTTCTTTTCCCAAGGTTCTGGATCATCTCCACTATCATTATTCTGAACTCTTTTTCTGGAAGGTTGCCTATCTCCACTTCATCTAGTTGTTTTTCTGGGGTTTTATCTTCTTCCTTCATCTGGTACATAGTCTTTGGCCTTTTTACTTTGTCTATCTTTCTGTGAATATGGTTTTCATTCCACAGGCTGCAGGATTGTAATTCTTCTTGCTTCTGCTGTCTGCCCTCTGGTGGATGAGGCTATCTAAGAGGCTTGTGCAAGCTTCCCAATGGGAGGGACTGGTGGTAGGTAGAGCTGGGTGTTGCTCTGGTGGGCAAAATTCAGTAAAACTTTAATTTGCCTGTCTGCTGATGGGTGGGGCTGAGTTCCGTCCATGCTTGTTGTTTGGCCTGAGGCGACCCAGCACTGGTGCCTACAGGGTTTTTGGTGGAACTAAAGGGAGGGCTTACGCCAAGGATTACTTCCCTGAGCTTCTGCTGCCAGTGTCCCTGTCCCTATGGTGAGCCACAGCCGACCCTGCCTCTGCAGGAGACCCTCCAACACTAGCAGGTAGGTCTGGTTCAGTTTCCAGTGGGGTCACTGCTCCTTCCCCCTGGGTCCTGATGTGCACACTCTTTTGTGTGCCCTCCAAGAGTGGAGTCTCTATTTCCCCCAGTCCTGTCAAAGTCCTGCAATCAAATCCTGCTAGCCTTCAAAGTCTGATTCTCTGGGAATTCCTCCTCCCATTGCCAGACCCCCAGGTTGGGAAGCCTGACGTGGGGCTCAGAACCTTCACTCCAGTGTGTGGACTTCTGTGCTATAATTGTTCTCCAGTTTGTGAATCACCCACCCAGTGGTAATGGGATTTGATTTTATTGTGATTGCACCCCTCCTTCCATCTCATTGTGGCTTCTCCTGTGTCATTGGACATGTGGTATCTTTTTTGGTGAGTTCCAGTGTTTTCCTGTCAATAATTGTTCAGCAGTTAGTTGTGATTCTGGTGTTCTCCCAAGAGGAAGTCCTGAGGGGTCTTTTAATATTATCAACAGTAACAATCAGCACCACCATTTACTGAGCATCTAGTTCATGCTCCCACACTATGCTAAGTGTTTCACATGCACCAACTCATTCATTTATTTTTCTCCTCATCTCATTCATTCTTTACATTTACTTTATGCAGTAGGGACTGTTTCAGTCCCCATGTTATAGACAAGGAAACTGAGGTCCTAAACAGTTAAGTGACTTGCTTAAAGTGATAATGCCAGGAAGTGCTAGCACTAGAATTAGCTACCAGATCTGTGTCGACTGAAAAAAAATGCACAACCTAAAAGTTGAGAGTTATGTTTTATTTGGCGGACAAAACTGAGGACTTAAGCCTGGGACACAGCATCTCAGATAGCTCTGAGAGACTGCTTCCAAAGACGTAAGAGAGGAGCCAAGATATATAGTAGTTTTTGCAACAAAGACCATGTAGTCGGAACATCAAAAGATTACTGTTAATTAGAGAAAACCAGGTATCTCAAGTTAAGGAATTTAGTGCTTTTCTATGTATGGGAAGATGCAAGCGTCTGGGCTCTCTGAAATCATTCCTTTGATATGCACCTCAGCTATCTGGGCCTGTGCTTTCTCATCCTGAGTCTCCTCAGGGTGCACCTTCGGGGGTGGCTGCAGTGGCTGACCTCTAGATGGGGAGCATCCTGTTTCTATCCTGAGTTCCCTTGGGGCTCATCATAGGGGCAGCTGTAATGTGATGGCTTGAGGGCTGTGACACATTTGTTTACTGATTTTGCAGGTAACATTTTTTCATTGACATCTGTCTGACATCACAGCAGCCTGAGCTCTTACTCTGAACCACCTCTGATAGTACTGATTCTTCTTTTTCCTTGGGAAGCAAGTCCTGTCACTCAGGTCTCTTTTGGTGGAATAAGGAGAGTCGGAAGGGTCCTTGGGCGGCAAACCTCAAGAATTTCTAGTCTGGAGCATCTCATTGTTGACAAACACCAACAGTGAATAAGCAGGAGTACCTATTAACACATGTTTGTTTTCCTTTTGAAAGCCTAATGAAGATGACCTCAGAGGGATGGAGTATTTTAAGTAGCTCCTTCACCAAAGCCCCAACCTTTGAAGTAAAACCCAAGCTGCTCCACTAAACAAACATCAACCCTGCCCACAGATTTGAGTTTCCTGGCCAACACCCCAACAAGGACAACACAATACAATGGCCTGGGCTTTGTCCTGGCCTGTGGCTCTCAGCGTGTCCCAGGCAACCCTGGGCTGCCACAAAGGAAGTCAAAGGAGGGCAAGTAGAAGGAGTCAAGGGGACAAAGCAAATGAGGCCACTCCCTTCTGTGGGGGCACCTGCTCCACGGAAGTCTGGGGAGAGAGGTACATAGTTTACTTCCACTGTCCCTATCTTCTTATCAATCAATTTAATTTATTTTAAATTATGTGCTCATTGAAGAAACTTTGGGAAAAAACAGATATGAGGAGGAAATAAAAATTACTCACGAACTTACTCTGCAGAAACAAGTATTACTCTTTTGGAATCTATTTCTATTTGTGTTGTAGTTTTAACATAGTTGAGATTATACTTTATTAAAATATACAATTTTGTATTCAGCTTTTAAAAAATAAATGTATCCTCACATAATTTACAATTATTTTCAAATATCGTGTGCATGGGTAAACTGTATTTTCTTTAATTACATGGGCAAACCATGTTTTACTTAGCCATTCCTCTCTCTACTTTGAAGTATTTTCCAATTTTTCTAATCATTATAAATAATCCTGCAATTAATGACTTAGCATCATAAAGCTTGGTCTGTAATTCTGCACTACTTTAGGATAGGTTATCAAAATTAAAATTCATAAATCAAAAGAACAAACACTTGAACTACTGCCAAACTGCTTCCCAAGAGGGCTGTACTAATTTATAAGTCAACTTGCCATGTGGGAAAATGCCAGTTTGATAGCACTTTGCCAGAACTGAGAATTACCTTCTAAAATCTTTGCCAATTTGAAAGGGAATAAAAAACCACTTCTTTGTTATTTCAATTTGCTTTTCTTTATTAGTTATCTAAGGAGTTGAATATTTTTTCATAGTTTTTAGTCATTTAGATCCCTTCTTTTGTGAATTCTCCCAACTGTTTTCTTCTTTAAATAAAGAGTGAATTATTCCTTCACAAATTTTATTAAATATCTAATTATGTGGTACAAATGTGAAATATAGAAATATGACCTGCAGATTTTATAACTGAACTTTGTATATACTGCTAATAGGGATTACTAATATATTCAAAGAGAATAGTTCAGAGACCTAACTAAAATAGAATTCTTCAAATATTTTAACAGATTAGAAATGTTACTTGCGACGGTCTCTACTTACAGCTGCCAACAATGGAAAATAACTTAAGTGTCCAGCAAAAGCGAAGGCCTAGGACCCCATGACAAATATACCTGAGGAATGGAAGTGGAGGTGGGGTGGGGTGGGATGATAAAAGACTTTTACTTCTCATTTCATATGTTTGAATTTCTTTTATTTTTACCACGTACTTGAACTACTCCTAAAATTTTAAAAACTTAAATTTTGATGTAAAGAAATTAACAAATGTGACTAATGTCATTCATGATTCATACGAAACAAGTAATAAAATTAAAACAAAATTGTGCATACAATATTACAAAAATGTTCATAAAATTCACTTGACAGAAATCTAGAGTGACATAATAAAAAAATTTTTTTCCTGTGGAACCAAAACAATGTGGCTGCAAAGGAGTGACATACAACTTTTTTACATTTTTTCCCCCAAACAAAATTGTTCCATTGACTTAAAGGGTCTTTTGAAAGATGTTCTTAAAATGGCATACTTTACATTTTTGTGTGAGACTTCTATTGTACACACCTCAGAGAGCATGTCTTTAGTCTTCCTACCTTTGTGCTCAGCTATTTTAAAGGTGACATTTCCAAAGGCCAGTGCTCAATCCCTTCTGCCAGGCTGCCTCATACAGTCCTTACTTTAATGGACACCAGGCACCTTCATAAATGAGTCCTACCTGAGCTGGACACTCTGGAAACAGGAACTGAGGCAGGGGATGTTCACAGACTGCAAAGAGTCATTTCAAGTAACCTGATAATAAGTTAAACTAAATGACCTACAGAAAGACTAACTACAACCACTCCAAGAGAAGCAATGTCTTATTAAGACCTAAGTCATTCCCATGTGCCACCCTAGAAAAGGTAAGTAAACTCTAAGTAAAAGGTCCTATGTACAACTTTTGAGTATTTCCTCAGTGTGCAAATTATTCAGCAATAATGTAGGGAAATAAGAGCTCTCATACACTTATCCGAGTATACATTGGTAAAACTCTTGAAGGCAATTTAGTGATAAATTTCAGAAATCCTAAAGAAGGTATACACACAGTGACACAATAATTCTATTTCTAGGACTTTAGAGTAAGAAAATAATTGAACATGTGTGTGACAATTACTGTTAGAAATTACATTAGAAAATTAACTGTATGGGAATTCCCTGGCAGTCCAGTGGTTAAGACTCAGCACTTTCACTGCTGTGGCCCGGGTTCGATCCCTGGTTGGGGAGCTAAGATCCCAGAAGCCACATGATGAGGCCAAAAAAATTTAAAAATTAAAAAAAAGAAAGAAAATTAACTATAGTATTATTTAAACAGCTGAAAACTGGGAAATTAACGAGATATTTAATAGAAGTTGGTTAAAGAATTTCTATTTATTCATCAAGACAATGGAACAGTAAGCAGCCATGAAAAATGACAGACTAAATGTTTACTGACATGTGGCAGACTGTATTTTTGTCCCCAATTCTTAACCCCTCCCCTATGCCCAGGCTCTTTGCCATATAACTTTGCAGTGCCCCCCCATTGTGGACAGGATGGAAATACCCACACCTGAGATCAGCCATGTTTTGTTTTGATCAATGTGATGTAAGCACATGTGATACAACCAGAAACTTCAAAAGCTCAAGCCTGATTGGGCTTGCTCACAGTTGTGTCTCTGCCATCACTATAAGAATATGCCTAAATTAGTCCCCTGGTCCATGAGGATGACAGACATGTGGTGAAGAGCCCAGCCTAGATGAGCCAACTACAGTCAGCTGCTGATGCATGAATGAGCCCCGATGAAACCAACAAACTGCCTAGCCACATTCAACCTAGATCAGCTGACACCTATCTGACTTACAGACACATGAGCTAAGTAAATGCGTATTGTTGTTTTAAGCCACTGAGTTTTGGAGTGGTTTGTCAAATAACATTTTTGTGATGACAGTTAACCGATACAATATTTAAAAGTGTAAAAGAAAAATGAGGGAAAAATCTGGAAATATATACCTCCAACGCTAATAGACTTCTAGTGAAAAATGGTAGATTAATCACATGTATATCATCTTTCCCTCCAATAACCTCACTAAAATGACAATAAAGCATTAAAAATAGTCTTAAATAACAAATTAACAGAAGAGACTATAGCAAAATAAATTTTAACATAATAGTGGAAACATTAAAAGCAGGAGGAAGAGGGATAAATGACTGAGCATTATGGAAGAAATTACAGCTCAATGGCCTGCAGAGAGGAATACCAATAAAAATCAGGCCAACTCACCCCATACAAATTCTGAGAGATCCAGCACCTTGAAGGTATCAGATACTATGGCAGGTGGGGTAAGTTACAGAGATGAGAATCAAGCTGAACGTTTGTATACAGACCAGACAGAACCCCAGGTCTCACCTCAACTATGTGCAGCCAGGTGACTATCCCTACATACCCCATCCTTCTAACATCCTTAAATAATAAGCAGACAGCCAAGGATCACCATAAATAAGAGAAAATCTACCCATATGAAAGACAGAGCCCAAGACAAACAGAAAAAGAAGGCAGGGCGGGGGTGGGGGGGGTTGGGGGGGGGTGGGGGGTTGGGGGGAGGGAATCCAGGAAGGCAAAGAGATTATGCTTAGAACAAATGGAAACTGAAAACAAAAACAAAACCAAGAAAACTCAGAGAGATAAGAGAGGATATCGTGGTGATAAAATAATAATGATGCTTCAAAGAAACAACTGGAGACCAAGAAAGAACTTAAATCAATAGAAAATAAAACACACAAATTAGATCAATCCAAAAAGTCCAATATCCAATAGACACCCCAAACGAGAGGACAGAGAAAACAGAGAGGAGAGAGAATTTGAAAAACAGTACTGGAATATCTTCTAGAACTAAAGGACACTAGTCTCTATTTTGAAAGGGCCTACCAAGTACCCAGTAATGAATGAAAAAAAGAACCAAGTAGACATAGCATCATGAAATTTCAAAATACTGAGGATAAAAAGAAGATCTTAAATCTTTCAAAGAAAAAATTAGGTTACGTATAATGGCTTAAAACTGTCCAACAGCAACCGGGATGCTAGAACACAGTGAAGCAATGCCTTCAAAATTCTGAAGGAAAATTTTTTCCAGTCTAGAATTCTATACCTTGCCCCAATTATTAATCTGGTGCTAAGTTAGAAAAACACATTTTTTCATGTGTGGAATGATTCAAAATACATATCTCACACACCCTTTCTTAGAAAACTACTAGAGGAAGTACTTTAGCAAAACCGAGGAAAAAAATCAGTAAACGAAAAAAGGAATCTAGGAAAGGGATACAATACAAGAGAATTATAAGGAAAAGTTCCACTATGACAGCTTTGCATCAAGACCAGACAACAACCAGGACAGACTGGTACAGGATGAAAGATGTGTGAGGCAGATCTCCAGAAAAATAATGGAACCAATAAACTATTTGATGTACTTAACATTTTTTAAAAAAACTACAGACCTACTTTGTTTTACTGTACTTTGCAGATACTGTGTTTTTACAAATTGAAGGTCTGTGGCAACCCTGCATTAAGTAAGTCTATCAGAGCCATTTTTCCAACAGCATTTGCTCACTTTGTGTCTCTGTGCCATGTTCTGGTAATTCTTGCAATATTCCAAAATTTTTCATTATTATTATGTTTGTTATGGTGATCTGTGATTAGTGATCTTTGATGTTACTCTTTTAATTGTTTGGGGGCACCACATGCCCATAATATGGCAAACAACTGATAAGTGTTGTCTGTGTTCTGACTATTTCACAGACTAGCTGTTCCCCCACCTCTCTCCCTCTCCTCAGGCCTCCCTATTCCTTCCTAATATTAAAATTAGGCCAATTAATAACCATACAATGGCCTCTGAGTCAAGTTAAAGGAAGTGTTGCATACTTCTCACTTTAAATCAAAAGCTAGAAATAGGGCTTCCCTGGTGGCACAGTAGTTAAGAATCTGCCTGCCAATGCAGGGGACACAGGTTTGAGCCCTGGTCCAGGAAGATCCCACATGCCGCGCAGCAACTAAGGCCATGTGCCACAACTACCGAGCCTGCGCTCTAGAGTCCACAAGCCACAACTACTGAAGCCCGCGTGCCACAACTACTGAAGCCCGTGTGCCTAGAGCCCGTGCTCTGCAACAAGAGAAGCCACTTCAATGAAAAGGCTGCACACCACAACTAGAGAAAGCCCACGCGCAGCAATGAAGACCCAACGCAGCCAAAAATAATAAATAAATAAAAGGAAAAAAAAAGCTAGAAATAATTAAGCTTAGTGAGGAAGGCACGTCGAAAGCTGGGATAGGATGAAAGCTAGGCCTCTTGCACCAAACAGTTAGCCAAGTGGTAATGCAAATGTAAAGTTCTTGAAGGAAATTAAAAGTTCTACTCCAGTGAACACATGAATGATAAGAAAGCAAAACAGTCTTATTGCTGATATGGAGAAAGTCCAAGTGGTCTGGAGAGAAGATCAAATCTGCCACAACACTCCCTTAAGCCAAAGCCTCATCCAGAGTAAGGCCTTAACTTTCTTCAATTTTATGAAGGCTGAGAGAGGTGAGGAAGCTATAGAAGAAAAGTTTGAAGCTAGGAGAGATTAGTTCATGACGTTCAAGGAGAGAAGCCTGTCTCCAGACCATAAAAGTGCAAGGTGAAGTCGCAAGGGCTGATGTAGAAGCTGCAGCAAGTTATCCAGAAGATCTACCTAAGACAATTAATGAAGGTGGCTACACTAAACAACAGATTTTCAATGTAGACGAAACAGCCTTATTTTAGAAGAAGATGCCATCTAGGACTTTCATAGCTAGAAAAGAGAAGTCAATGCCTGGCTTCAAAGCTTCAAAGGACGGGCTGATTCTCTTACTAGGGGCTAAATTTTTTTATCAATAAAGTATGTTTAAATTAAGCTATGTACATTTTTTTAGACATAATGCTATTGCATACTTAACAGAATATAGTATAGTGTAGACATAACTTTTATCTGTGCTGGGAATCCAAAAATTTCGTGTGACTCACTTTATTGCAATATTTGCTTTATTGCTGTGATCTGGAACCAAACCCACAATATCTCTTAGGTATGCCTGTATTGTTAGGCACTTAAAAGATCTAGCAGAGCAACTGAGGGGAAAAAAGTGATTGGTACAGAAAGATAAAGCAAAACAAAAACAAGCAAAAACCCCACAGTTACTAATCCCAGAAAAAATAAAAGGTTGTACAAGAAAGAAAAAACAACCATAGTTATTACTTTTCCCAGCAGTGAATAATACATATACTGTCATAAAATATAGGTACCAACTACTGATTTAATCAAAGCTGTGACATAACTTCTCTAGGAAAACCAGGTAAAAGGGAAGTGAAGATATTGGTAAAAGAAAGCTAAATCTTTATCTCCCATAATAAGAATACAATAGATAATGTCTAAAATTTATAATTCATGAAACAGCAATATGCGGTCTTATTTGGAAATATGGAAATAAATACTAGCAAAAAAAAAAAGTAGTTCCATCAAAGAAGTTGAACTAGGGATGGGAAGAAAGGGGCAGAACACTGCTATTCTCATTGTAAGCCTTTTAGAAGTTTTTGTTTTTTGTTTAAACTATGTTAACAGTGACTCTCTGAGTGGTAGAATGTCAGGATGTTTTAATTAATTTTTTTCTCTTGGCTTATCTAAATTTTCTATAAAATTACTTGTGTAATTAAAAAAAATGTTTTTAAGTGTTGTTTTTTTTTTTTTTTTTAATCCACAGCATAAGTGTTACAAAAGCCTGCACAAATTAGGGACTGAACTTCCTTTGGGGCCTTACCTTTTATCGTGGTCAAAATGAAGAAAGCAATGAGGGTGTTGTTGATGGCGCAGGTAGACTTGGCAACACAAGACAAGACCGTGTAGGGATTTAAGAGATAGCTGGGGAAAAACACACATATTTGGCATTAGTAATCCTGGTCAAAGGACCAGGGAGTCCTGGCCACCATAGCCAGGAAGTTCAAGAGGTTTACTAAAACCATACTCAAGGGAAGGCAACTTCTTAGAAATAAGTTTTCCTAAGTAAAAGAGGATGGAGTGGGGTGGTGGCCAGTGAGTAAAAGGCACTGAACATTCACTGCCTATTCTGTGCTATGTGTTATATGGAAAACCATCATATTTCATCATCACGGATCCTGTAAACCAGCAATAACATCATTCCCATTTTGCAGGTGAGGAAACTGAGACTCAGTGGTTAAGTAGCCTAAGGTTTTACAAGCTAATAAATACATTCAAAATCAGGTCTTTCTGGCAATAAGCCTATATTTTTTATTACTTCAGGTTTCAAAAATGATAAAAATTCTACCAATTCCCACAGAGCCCTATATTTTAGGAATGGCTACAGTTATCTCTGAAAACCAGGAAAGTAGTTTCCTCAATCAGGTTCCTAAGCTCTGACATAGGCTACCCCATTCAAGAGGTGAGAGCAGCTTAAGTTTAGTTCTCTTGGCAGCCAAGCTATATCCACCAAACCAGACCCAAAGGACAGAATAAGTATCTGCTGAATTCAGTAAGCTAGTGGCCATTGAACTTCACAGGACAACCTGAACTTTCACTGGGAGGGAATTAAACTGAAACAGTCTTTTCCTGAGGTGGGAAGGAATGGACTGAAAAAATAAATTTGAAATGCTGAATAGGGAAATCTTATACAGTCATAACTGTGTTTTTATTTATTTTTACCCTGCTTCCACAAAAGATTTGAGGCAGCTCAAATGAGAACAGATAACAAAAAGTGAGAGCAAAATTAAAATACAAATAAAGAATCAAGACCAGGGCAAGCATAAATAAAAGGAAAAAGTAAAGGCTAGGGAAAGAAGAACAAATGGGTCTTCTACAACACTGTAGTAATCAGCTTTAAATCTGGCTCTGAGTTTCCTGGCAGACAAAGTGAAAAGGGAGACCAGTTACATAATTCTGATTATCAGATAGGAAGAAACATACCAGTGTCTCAGGGAGAGATTATAATTATTATGCGCAAATAAAGACCTTAAATCCAATACCTCTCAGAGCTGTAAGATTAGCAGTTCTAAAGCTAAAGGCCCAGAAATTGTTGATTTTTTTTTTCAGCAATTAGATAGGCTTGTTCTACAACCTTTAAAGAAATGGCTGCTGCTATTACAAAACTACTCCCTGGAGACATAGGAGTCCATAAGGGACTCATAATGTTGCCAAACCTCTAGTTCTATTAGGTACTTTCCACCAATATTTCTGAAATACATAGATATGAACCGATACCTCAAATGTGTTTGGTGGGAGGAGAAAAAAAGCCATTTCTAAATAGCAGGTGATGTTCAAGAAGCAGCTACGCAAGCCACCTATCTGGAATACTGAATAGAAGAGTCACACACAAGGCAAAGGGTTGAATAAACTGTCCTCATAAGGCCCCTTCTAAATGTGAAGCTCTAAGGTCATGTTTTTCCATGAGGAAACTTGTCTGCCTTGTTTTACTGTGTATCCTTAGGAACTAGTATATTATTAACATTTACTATTAGTTGACTGAATAATTATTCCCATTTGCCGATCTCAGGAATATAAAGAGGAATAACCTGAAAGAATTAAAGTTATAGGCAGCACTGGTACTCCTAAAGAATTCTTTCATAGAGCCTCAGTAAGTTCCACTCTCTCATACTGGTCATCCAGCTGGGATGGGTCTGTTTGGTACTTTACTTCAGTTTTCTGAACTACAAATGGGGGACTAAATTGTATGTGAAACATAGGAGTTGCTTGAAATAACTGATGCATAAAGATCAGAATTTTATGCAATCCATATATCACAATTGGAAAACCTTTTTTTTTTAGAAACACTGGTTACTAGGAGGCTGGAACCAGATCAGCATCGAGTGAAAAAGCATTTGTGAAGGGTCGATTGTGCATGTGCTTGTGTGAGGCTTTGTCCCAACAGAGACAGGATGGCTCTGTCTCTTTTCCTGGCCAGAACCCCAGTTGTGCAACAGAACTATAGCAAATACTTGATGACTAAGACTGCAAATCTCCAAAAATACAACAAACAACATGAGAAAGTCTCATCAGATTTTCCTCACATTCATTGGCACTGAGCCCTGTTTTGTCAGAGAATACTTACAAGAGGGCCACTTTCAGAGGGATGTAACGCATTTCCATAGGGGTTCGGATGAGTTCGGCCACATCTGGGGCATACTGGTCTAGTTCTAGGAGGAGTTTCTGCTTTTTAAACTGGAAAAAAAATGACAAAACACATGAAACAAATAACTTCCCATTGCTTTTAGGATGGAAAAAAAATGACAAAACACATGAAACAAATAACTTCCCATTGCTTTTAGGATGAAGACAAAAGTTCTTCCATGGCCCACATTGCCTGTCTGACCTGGCCCTACCTCTCCAGGGTCATTTCACGCTCGCTCCCCACACCTCTCACTTTCTGGGTTCAAGCACCATGAACATGCCACTGCCCTCCTGCTCCCAGCTCTTTGCATTTAACCTAGAACAAACAACCTCTTCTTCTCTTTCCCTAGTTAACTCCCACATAAGCTTTAGATCTTAGTTAAATTGTCACTTCCTCAGGAAGGCACACTCACTGCCCTGACTGTAAAAATCTCATAACACTGTTCACAGTTAGAACTTTTTTATTTATTTATGTGACTATCTTTCTCCTTCACTATACTATAAGTTCCATGAGGGCAGAGACCATGTATATTTGCGAATACCTGGCACAGTGAGCAAACAATAAATATCTGTTGAATGGCTAAATGAAAGATTGAATGGCAAAGCAGTTTTTAGTCATTTTTAAGAGTTATCATCAGTGGCCTAAGGATTCCAAAGTTCCATCAAAGCGAAATATTTTCATGCAAAGTGGAACGATCCCCTGAATGTCACAGTGTCCTGGGTTTTCTTCTGAGCTCTCCTGTTTCAAGTTTTTGACTTCCACAGAGGAAGTGGGAAATGACCATGATGAAGAGAAGGAGGAGGAAGGCTGGGTGTGGCTGGGCAGCCAGATAGTTTACAGGGAGTGAGATGGGGGTGGAAAGCTCTTGCCTTCCCCTGTGTGTGTCCCAACAAGCTCATGGGTGTGTTCCAGATTGAAAAAAAGCTAGGCAACCCTATAAGCAAACATGGGTCACACTACAGATAGAAAAAGCCTCTGAACCCCAAAGGGGTAGCCCTGCTGATTTAATGATCTTAGATAGTATAAAATCAATGCCGCAACCTATTATAAAACAGAGTAATTCAGAGAAGCCAAAGTAGTGTGTGATTAAAGATTTAAGGATGAAAACACAGATGGCAACAGAATACTGCATTACACCATTTACATAAAGTTAAAAGCATGCAAAATAACACTATATGTTACTTAGGTATATTTACAAATGCACAAAAAATTAAGGCCATGTGTGGGAACAATAAACACTAAATTCAGAACAGTGGTAACTGGAGAGAAGGAGTAAGGAGACGAAAGTATCAGAGAGAGGCAACTCTATGTAAAATGTTTTATTTTTTAAGCTGAAATAGGTTCACAGCATGTATTATTCTTTATATATTTTTGTTTTGTTTTGTTTTTCAGTATGCGGGCCTCTCACTGTTGTGGCCTCTCCCGTTGCTCCGGACGTGCAGGCTCAGTGGTCATGGCTCACGGGCCCAGCCACTCCGCGCGGTATGTGGGACCTTCCCGGACCGGGGCACGAACCCGTGTCCCCTGCATCGCCAGGCGGACTCTCAACCACTGCGCCACCAGGGAAACCCTCTTTATATATTTTTGCATGTCTTAGATATTAAAATTTTTAAACTAAAAAAAAATTTTTTTTAAGAGCCATCTTTCAGTTCAAAAGAAAATCCCAGGATAATCATAGAAATACAGGTAACCACAGATTTCTTGCAGAGGTTTAGGTAGAGGCTTAATCAAAAAACCTGAACAGGGCTTCCCTGGTGGCGCAGTAGTTGAGAGTCTGCCTGCCGATGCAGGGGACACGGGTTCGTGCCCCGGTCCGGGAAGATCCCACATGCCGCAGAGCAGCTGGGTCCATGAGCCATGGCCGCTGAGCCTGCGCATCCAGAGCCTGTGCTCCGCAACAGGAGAGGCCACAACAGTGAGAGGCCCGCGTACCGCAAAAAAAAAAAAAACCTGAACAAACTTCAAAAACCTCCCTTTGATCATCTCTGGGAGTCCAAGTTAAGTGGTGGGAATTATCATCAGTAAGATTTATGCTGCCATTCACAGCTGGGGTTATTTAATTAAAAGGGAAAAATATAAACTAAGATGTTTTTATCAGAGAGAAGGGGGCTGGCTTAGCAAACAAAGCAGTCAATGAGGACAGCTGCAGCAGTGGTGGAAGGACGGAGGCCCCACTAGCTAAGGGTTCTAGAGTTCTACTGCAAAAAGAAGGCCACCTGGAGGGTGTGAGAGCCACAAAGAAGGCTGTTAAAAGGAAACAGGGAGTTCACCCAGTAGCAGCCAGAGAGACAGATGGGAATACAGGCCCATTCCCCAGGCTGGAAGCCAGCCAGCAGGACTACAGTAAGAGATGCAGGCAGTTAAACAGGGATGTGTAGGCCCTGGGCAAAGGTGACACTGTGCCAACAAGGAAAGAAAACTTCCTTGTAACCCCGATCTTCCAAAATACTTTAAAACAGAAAGATTTTATGAAAGGAGAGTCTCCACGAGAGAAGGGCAGTCAGGTCAGCAGTCCCCAGATTCGATGCTACCTTTCTTTTTGTCTCCCCCAATCTCACCAGCACAGGTACCATTATGCCTGGCCTTAGAACTCAATATTGACTCAGATCCCCTAAGCACAGACAAAATCCCTTTAAAACATCCCCATGCATCCAGTTAGAGACAGGAAAGTGGCTAAAAATCTAAGGAAAATTAAACACACACACACCAAGAAAATATTAGAAGTATAAAAATAAATGAGGGGCATCCCTGGTGGTACAGTGGTTAAGAATCCGCCTGCCAGTGCTGGGGACACGGGTTCGAGCCCTGTTCTGGGAAGATTCCACATGCCCACAAAGCAATTAAGCCCGTGCGCCACAACTACTGAGCCTGCACTCTAGAGCCCGCGAGCCACAACTACTGAAGCCTGCACGGCACAACTACTGAAGCCCGCGAGCCTAGAGCCCATGCTCCGCAACAAGGGGATCCACCACAATGAAAAGCCCGCACATCGCAATGAAGAGTAGCCCCCGCTCGCCGCAACTAGAGAAAGCCCATCCACAGCAATGAAGACCCAACACAGCCAAAAATAAATAAATAAATAAATAAGGTTAAAGAGTACAATTTAAAATCCAAAGATAGGTATATTTCTAGGTATATTCAGAAGCCTCAACAACAATGAGATTTAAAGCAGGAGAGGTTAAAAGTGACCTAAAAAGTAATTACCTGAATGTGTTACCTTTGTAATCATTAATCAGCTTTTCCATATGTATGTTATATTTTAGCAGAAATTTTTGAATTAAAAAAAATCTCCAGGGTGGAGTTTTCCTTCCCTTTTACCCACTACCCCACGCAGCCATTTCCCTGTCCCTTGAAAGGTTGATTTTTGCAAGGACATAATTCCCCTACTCCAAATAAAGAGATTCTTCTAATCACTGAAGCTGTGTCTACACCCCTTTGCATCCCCAAAACCTATGGGGGGGATGAATATTCCACCCCCACTGTATCTCCAACCGTTAGCCTCAGCACATTCCAAATTCAGGAACCTATCCTCCAAATTCACAACCCTCTAAGCATAGTAGGGGATACAGGTTTTTATCACTCCCTATCAAACCACCTGCAGCTTTCTAACATGAATTCTGAGT
Organism: Phocoena sinus; assembly: GCF_008692025.1. Lineage (NCBI taxonomy): Eukaryota > Metazoa > Chordata > Mammalia > Artiodactyla > Phocoenidae > Phocoena > Phocoena sinus. The sequence goes on along the minus strand of NC_045777.1, from coordinate 24,547,144 downwards.
TCCAAATAAGCGCAGTCTCAGCAAAGGACAGACTAGACTAACATTGCTTCTGTCAAGTGAGGCAGATGTAAACTGTCATGAGAATCAACTGGTCACAATCAATCAGCATTCATATTCCACATGCTCAAGTTGGAGATTGGGGTGGGGCTGGAGTCTTCCATCTCTGCACCATAGTTTACCAGGATGCATTTGGGTGCAGACACAGCTTCATTACCAGGGATAAAAAATCTCAAATTCTAGCAAGACTAAAATACTTCCAGACTATATGATATGGGCCCATTCTGACAAACTGGGAAAGATTTGGGGGAAGATGTGCTAATATTCTATCCAAGTCAACAGTAGTATGTTAGTATCATCAAAGTCTGCCATTTAGAATGAGTTAATTTTTGACACAGGGTAAATGAAACTCTTATTCTAACCAAGAAACGTAATGTTCTAGTAGGCTGAATTCTGAGGATGGAGAAGCAAAACTATTCCAGAATTTTTATTTGGTGATAAAGTTTTATCTTGGTGATAACAGATAGCATACCCTGCCTTGGTGTGCTCAAAACCAGGGTATTGACAATAGCTCATTCAGTTTTCTCTCTCCCTCTTTAAATCACACAAAGAAAAAAAAAGAGATCTCTATATGTTTCCATATAAAGTCAGAAATAACTAAGAAATGAATTAAAATTACTGACGCACTAAATTAAAAGTATCTCTTCTATTGACACTGAAGCTGACTTTGTTAAGAAACTCACTGAAACCTAGTTTCATTATTTCCCCATAAGCTTCTCCTCCCCTTAAAAATTGTTTTAACTGGAGTATATGACGGCTGATCAGTAAAAAAAAAAAAAAAAAAATGAATGCATATGATGGTAGCATCTCTAATCAACTTACATTAAAACACATTTCAGAAAAAAAACCCCAACACATTTCAGTTTTATATTTTCTTTGAAAAGATCTGATTGTGTTCTTAGATGAAAGCCACCAAACCTCCCTTAGATATTCACATATATCCCATATATACATGCTATTATTTTCTCCAGTGTTTTATATTTAAAACTTTCAAACTACAGAAAAGTTGAAAGAATAATTCAATAAAACACGTAGATCCACCAACTGTTAACATTTTGCCACATTTTCTTTATCTCTACACACACACACACAGACAAAAGCACACACGGGAACCATTTTTCTTCCAGAACCATTTGAAAGTAAGTTGTAAACATCATGACCCTTCACCCCCTAAATTTTTTTTAATAGATTTTTTTTTATAAAACTTTTATTTGTTCTGGACTTAAATCCAGAATATATAAAGAAAACTTAAAACTCACTAATAAAAAGATAATAAGCCAATAAAAATGGGAAACAAGTTGATCAGACTCTTTACAAAAGAAAACATATAAATGGCAAATAAACAAATGAAAATATGCTCAACATCATTAGTCACTAGGGAAGAGCAAATTAAAACCACAAGGAGATACCACCAGTGACATGCCCACTAGGATGCTGAAAGTAAAAGTACCAAGGACACTATGATAGGCAGACTAGTGGCCTCCAAAGATGTCCATTCTAATCACTGAAACATGTGAATCAATCCACCTTGTAATAGTCCCCAGATAAGTCTTCATTATTGTTCTTTTACTCAGTAAATGCTTGTCCTTCCTTCCATCTATTTCCTTCTTAGACACATTTTTTGATCATTCTTTTAATGAAGGTCTGCGAATGGCAAATTCTCTACATTATTTTTTCTATCTTAAAATCAGAAAGATGATTTTAATCTTATTTCTCAATAAAATAATAACATACATTTGTAAAGCAAACAATTTTAAGAATATTTCTCTAAAGGCTTTCTGGAATTCCTGAAGGAAATTTATCTATTTTAGAAAGAAAATTCCAAGGAATTATGGAAAACAACATAAAATTATCAAGTAGCCCCCTCCCCCTACAACACACAGTAATCATTCTGGTACAAAGCACTTTTTTTTTTTTATACAGCAGGTTCTTACTAGTCATCAATTTTATACACATCAGTGTATACATGTCAATCCCAATCGCCCAATTCTCATAGATGAGATAAAGAGGGTTTTTTTTAAATTAATTAATTAATTAATTTTTGGCTGCCTTGGGTCTTTGTTGCTGCACGCGGGGCTTTCTCTAGTTGCGGCGAGTGGGACCAACTCTTTGTTGCGGTGCGCAGGCTTCTCATTGCGGTGGCTCCTCCTGCTGTGGAGCACAGGTTCAAGGCACAGTAGTTGTGGCTCGCGGGCTCTAGAGCGCAGGCTCAGTAATTATGGCACATGGGCTTAGTCGCTACGTGGCATGTGGGATCTTCTCGGAACAGGGATCAAACCCGTGGACCCTGCATTGGCAGGTGGATTCTTAACCACTGCACCACGAGGGAAGTCCCATCCTTAAATATATGAGCAGGTAACTTCAAAGAACAAAGACTGGAGTTTACATACACGAACTACCTTGGGAGAAGAAAATAACCACTACTATTTTATTTCTGAATTCCTCTGCTTATAAATCTCATGCCCAGTTATTTCATCTCTGGCCTTCTAGGGAATCCTGTTAAAGCATTTTACATCAGCCCTAAAATTCTCCTTTCTTTTCTCTTCCAGCTTTCTTGACATATAATTGACATATAACATTGTATGTTTAAGGTACACATGGTGATTGGACATATTATACACATATATTGCAAAATGATTATTAAAATAAGGTTAGTTAACACACCTATCACCTCACATAACTATGTGTGTGTGTGTGTTTGTGTGTGTGGTGAGAGTATTTAAGGTCTACTCTCTTAGCAACTTTCAAGTATACAATACGATACTGTTAACTAGAGTTACTATGCTGCACAGTAGATCCCTGGAACTTAATCATCTTATAACTGGAAGTTAGTACCTTTGACCAACATCTCCCCATTTCCCCCACCCCCCAGCCCCTGGCAACCATCAAGCTACTCTCTATTCCTATGGGTTTGACTTTTTTAGATTCCACATATAAGTGAGATCATACGGTATTTGTCTTTCTCTGTCTGACTTATTTTACTTAGCAAAATGTCCTCAATGTTCACCCATGTTGTCACAAATGCTCCATTAGCTTAAGATGTATACTCCCTGGTCTTAGTGATGTTAAGTCTCTAATATGCAGTTCTTAATCCCTTAAGGGGGGTAATCAAGGACTCCTTGAGCAACTGACGCACTAAATTAAAAGTATCTCTTTTAAAAGTAACTGATAGCAACTATGGACTTTCTTCTTGGAAAAAATGATATAAGCACATACACACACAATTTTTCATGCCATTTCAAGGGCTTTATAGACCCGTTAAGCCTATAAATGGACCCCAAATTAAGAACCCTCAGTCCAGATATTTTAAAAATCTCTTTGAGGTCTAAAATTCTAGAATTCACCCACTTTATGTTACTGATGACCAGAGCACAGAAAGGCAGACTGCTAATTCTGGTTCTATTACTTGGTAACACAAGTGAAAATGAACCACAGACAACATCAATGGAATGCAGCCTTCACTCACCCCAGTCTAAATCCTCTCAGTGGCTCCCAGCCAGTCAATGAGGACTGCAGACAATTTTTAAAATAACTACATAGATAGTACACATGGTTAATCTGTTAACTCTCTCAGAATCCAGGAAAATGAGAATGGTCCCACTACACAATTCTCCTTGGCTATTACATATAGTTTTCAATAGGTATTTAATACATGCCAAATTTTCCAATTAAGATTGCTCTCTGCAGGGAAATAGAAACTACATTGGGAATCCAGCTTTACCTTGGATGGGCATAAGACAGTGAGTTAAAAGCTCTATTCATTTTCTTTTGGAAAGAAAAACTGGTGAAAAGAATGGAAGTTTTTTGTTGTTTTTTTTTTTTTGCGGTACGCGGGCCTCTCAGGGCCTCTCACTGTTGTGGCCTCTCCCGTTGTGGAGCACAGGCTCCGGACGCGCAGGCTCAGCGGCCATGGCTCACCGGCCCAGCGGCTCCGCGGGATGCGGGATCTTCCCGGACCAGGGCACGAACCCGCGTCCCCTGCATCGGCAGGCTGACTCTCAACCACTGCGCCACCAGGGAAGCCCAGAATGGAAGATTTTTAACGGTCTTCATTAATATAACAGTAGTTCAACTCCATTTACTCCAAAAAGTCTGAACCTGGATAGGTGAGTGGATATTAAGCCACGAAGATTAAGCTGACCTTTCTATATATATTAGTAAAGCTGTCTTATTGGTTTGGGTTTGGTCATTCCAGGGATGGCTGAACAAGCCAGAAGCTTCACTCCCACTTCTTAGGATTTTAAGACAGCTGATCTTTAAGTACACGACCTTTGATTTTTTGTGATAACAGAGATCATCAGGCTACCGAATTTCACTGGTTTTGTCCCACCCACTGACTACTCACCACAACTTTATTGAAGTCCTGGATTGCAAAATACAGGGCAATGGCAGTGAGTGCATCAGTTATCTGTCAAGAGAAAGAGAAATAAAAGGAAATGAACCTAATTAGTACAGGAGTAATGGAATGCTGCCAGAGTATGGAGTTTTGGGACGGTGATGGACTATCCAGTACTGAATTCTTACATTCAGGTAGAACCTCAACCCTCACTTTGACTACAAAGATAAAGCCTCTTCAGGGAGGTCTGACCAGAAAACTCTGAGGACTAGGACCCACTGAGGCTTACATCAGTTTGGTGTCCCACATCTGCTCTGTAATCGCAAGTTATTTAAGTTTTCTATAAAATGAGAATAATACCCACTGCTTTGCAGGCCTGATGCAGGTCAAGTACTTAGCGCACAGTAAGCCCTCAACAAGCCACAGCCATTATAATTATTAATGAAGACCTCAGTGGACCTCCTACTTGACCCAGATTTTCAACTCTAGATTAGACAAGTGTTTCAAATTTCTACACTCAAAATATAGCCCTGTTTTCTCAATTTTGAAGGTTCTTGCCCTTAAAGTCTCATCTGGCCTATGTCTTCTGCACAGAATGTCTTGGCAGAATGCTTAGGAAATTCTGGATGCCCTCTATACTGGCACCACAATTAAAGCCAATCATAGAACCCTGAAGCTAGAAATTCAAGAATACATAGTCCAGAAATCAAATTTTAAAACTATAAGGAACTGGAACTGGTCAGATGCCAGAGACTACTCCTCACACATCCATAAAACCATCACAGTTCCATGAATTCACATTTAAGATAGCTTTTTGCTTTTATGTTCTGAGAAACTCCTCAGCTCCTAATATAGATTTTTTTCCCCTTAAAAACAAGAAGATAAAAGACTCTAAAATTAGGGCTTCCCTGGTGGCGCATTGGTTAAGAATCCGCTTGCCAATGCAGGGGACACGGGTTCGATCCCTGGTCCGGGAAGATCCCACATGCTGCGAAGCAACTACGCCCGTGCGCCACAACTACTGAGCCTGCGCTCTACAGCCCACAAGCCGCAATTACTGAGCCTGCATGCTGCAACTACTGAAGCCCATGCAACCTAGAGCCCATGCTCTGCAACAAGAGAAGCCACCGCAGTGAGAAGCCTGCACACTGCAACAAAGAGTAGCCCCCTCTCGCTGCAACCAGAGAAAAGTCCACGTGCAGCAATGAAGACCCAACAAAGCCAAAAATAAAATAAATAAATTTATTTTAAAAGACTCTAAAATTGGGCTTCCCTGGTGGTGCAGTGGTAGAGAGTCCGCCTGCCGATGCAGGGGACACAGGTTTGTGCCCCAGTCCGGGAAGATCCCTCATCCCGTGGAGCGGCTGGGCCCGTGAGCCACGGCCGCTGAGCCTGCGCTCCGCAACGGGAGAGGCCACAACAGTGAGAGGCCCGCGTACCACAAAAAAAAAAAGACTCTAAAATTAAAAATACATACATATTGATTTTATGTGGAAGGTTACTTACCATAAATACCAATTCAGCATAGTCAATCAGGAAATGAAAGAGGTATATTATTAATGGAGTCTGCAGGAGAAAAACAAATACATTAAGTTAAGTTAATGTTATCAGCTTCCAGAGTACAGGGTGGGGAGGAGGCTATTCTGTCAACAAAAATCTCTTTCTTTCCTAGAATACTGTTCTATGCTAGTTTGCCAGCGTACATATGAGGGAGAATTATTTAGCATCACTTGAATCATTTTGTGCCACTGGGACTATCTGCTGAATTGAGTAAAGAGAATAAACAAAATCTAATATGTGTTAAATACCTGGTGAAGAGCTGTTTACACAGTAAAGGTATGAGGTGAATTTTAGTTTTAAGACATATATAATAGGCACGGGAAACTCCATAATGGACCAGGATTGCTGAACTCATAAAATAAAATGCAAAATGCTTTCCCTTCTTCTGTTCTCTGAGATGTTTTATATGATTAGTGTTACTTCCTCCTCAAACAGTTGGGAAAATTAACTCACCATGAAGCCATCTCAACCTCAGTTTTCTTTGAGAGAAGATTTTAAATTACAGATTCAATTTCTTTCACAGATAAAACACTATCTGGATTTGCTATATTTTTCTCAGCCATTTGCTATTTTTTTCTTTTATTTTTTTTCTTGGTTTTCTAGGAATATGTTCATTTCACAAAAATTTACAATTTTTTTGGCATAAAATTGTTCATAATATTTTATTTGTTAGCGTCTACAGGAACTATAGTGATATTCCCTTTTTCTTTCCCAATATTGGTAATGTGCATCTTCTTTTTTTTTAATCTTGACAAATTTTGCCAGAGATTTCTTAATTTTATTAGTCTTTCAAAGTACCAACTTTGGGCTTTAATGATTATTATACTTCTTTAATTTCTAAACTTTACAATACACAATTCTTCAAACTCTTCTGGGGATAATTACTTTTTCTGATGATACCTAGATCACTGATTTTTAGACTTTTTTAAAAAATTTCTTTGTTTATTTATTTATTTTGGCTGTGTTAGGTCTTCGTTGCTGTGCGCAGGCTTTCTCCAGGTGTGGCGAGCAGCAGCTACTCTTCGTTGAGCGGTGGTTTCTCTTGTTGCAGAGCATGGGCTCTAGGTTGTGTGGGCTTCAGTAGTTGCAGCACGCAGGCTCAGTAATTGCGGCTTGCGGGCTCTAGAGCACAGGCTCAGTAGTTATGGCTCGTGGGCTCTAGAGTGCAGGCTCAGTAGTTGTGCACGGGCTTAGTTGCTCCGCAGCATGTGGGATCTTCCCAGGCCAGGGATCAAACCCGTGTCCCCTGCATAGGCAGGCGGATTCTTAACCAATGTGCCACCAGGGAAGTCCTAGTCTTCTTTCCTAAAACAGTTGACCCTCGAACAATGTGAGAGTGCTAACCCCCACACAGTTAAAAAATCTGAGAACAGGGCTTCCCTGGTGGTGCAGTGGTTGAGAGTCCGCCTGCCAATGCAGGGGACACGGGTTTGTGCCTTGGTCCGGGAAGATCCCACATGCCGCGGAGCGGCTGGGCCCGTGAGCCATGGTCGCTGAGCCTGCGTGTCCGGAGCCTGTGCTCCGCAACGGGAAAGGCCACAACAGTGAGAGGCCCACGTACCGCAAAAAAAAAAAAAACAAAAATCTGAGTACAACTTTACAGTTGGTCCTCCATATCCATGGTTCTGCATCCTCAAATTCAACCAATCTCAGATTGTACAGTACTGCAGTACGTCCTTATTGGAAAAAATCTGCGTATAAGTGGACCTACCTGTGCAGTTCAAACCTGTGTTGTTCAAGGGCCAACTGTATATTCATTCAAAGCAATACATTTTCCTCTGAGTATGGCTTTAGCTGCATCATACAAATTTTGATATGTTGTTTTATCAACATCATTCAGTTCAAAATACTCTAATTTCCCCTGAGATTTCTTCTTTAATTGAGACTATAGTGTAATTTCAAATTATTTTTATTTTCTTTTTATATTTTTGTAATGTATTTATTATTGTGGTCACAGAAAATACTCTGTATTATTTCAATCATTTAAAATGTGCTGTGGGGACTTCCCTGGCAGTCCAGTGGTTAAGACTCTGAGCTTCCACTGCAAGGGGCATGGGTTCAATCCTTGGTTGGGGAACTAAGGTCCCGCATGTCACGCGGCACCGCCAAAAAAAAAAATGTGTTGTGACTTGCTTTGTGGTCCATAATATGGTCAATTTTGATAAGCACTCCACAAACACTTGAAAAGAATGTGCATACTAACATTTAAGGGTGTAATATTCTATGTATGACATCTAGGTTGTTTGTTAAGGATTTATTCAACTCTGCTATGTCCTTGTTGATATTTTTGGTCTGTTTGTTATATCAGTGACTGAGATAGATAGTTAAAAATCTCCCTCTTTGACTGTGGATTCATCTATTTCTCCTTTTAATCATGTCACTTTTGCTTTACATATTTTGAAGCTATGTAGTAAGATGAATTTATGTGTAGAATTACTGTATCTTCTGGGTGTTGATCTTTTTATCATTATAAAATAATCCCCTTCACCTCTAGCAATGTTTCTTGCCGTAAAGTGTTCTTTATCTAATATTAGTATAGCTACATCAGCTGTTTTGGGGTAATGTTTGCATGATATGTCTTCTCCTATATTTTTACTTTCTACTTTTTCGTGTGTCCTAATATATTTAAAATGTGTTTCTTAAAAGCAGTATATAATTATTTTTTAACCCAATCTGATAATCATTATCTTTTAGCTGGATTTTAGTCTATTTACATGTAATATAATTACTGATATATGTGTGTTGAAGTTTACTGTCTTAGTATTTCATTTTCCATCTGTCCCATTTTCTCTATGCTGTTTTCTCTCCTTTCTTGCTTGCTTCACTATTTTTTATTATTCCATTTTCCCCTCTATTAGCTTGTTGGTTATACATTTAGCTACTTATTCTTTGAGTGGTTAACTTATAGATTATGACATATGTCTTTGAGTTTAATTAAAGTATAATATAAATGATTACTTTTACCACTTCCTAAACAATAAAGGGACCTCTGAACACTTTAAACTCCATATAGCTTCTCTCAGCCTTTCCTGTTATTGTTGTTATAGCTTTAATTCTACATATATTTTAAACCCAAAATACATTATTATTATCATCAGTCAATACTTATTTAGATTTACCCATATATTTACCTTTTCAATTGTTATTTATTCTTTCCTACATTCCATGAAACTGTCAAGGATCATAATCCTTCTGCCTTTTTGTATTTTTTTAAATGTGAGTTTGCTGGCAATAAATGCTATCAATTTTTATCTGCTTGGAAACCTGTTTAATTTGCTTTTATTTCTAAAGATATTTTACTTAGTATAGAATTCTATGTCAGTAGATATTTTCTTTCAGTACTGTAAAGATACCTTTTTATTGTCTTCTGGATTCCTTCTTCTTTTTTTTTTTTTTTGTTTGTTTGTTTGCTGTACACTGGCCTCTCACTGTTGTGGCCTCTCCCATTGCGGAGCACAGGCTCCGGACACGCAGGCTCAGCGGCCATGGCTCACGGGCCCAGGCACTCCACGACATGTGGGATCTTCCCAGACCAGGGCACGAACCCGCGTCCCCTGCATCAGCAGGTGGACTCTCAACCACTGCGCCACCAGGGAAGCCCTGGATTCCTTCATTTTTGTTGAAGGGTTAGTTTCCATCTTGTTTCTCTTTAAAGATAATTGTCCCTCTTTGGCTGTTTTTAACCTATTTTGGTTTTGAGCAGTTTTATTATGATGTGTGTTTTCTTTGAATTTATCCTGCTTGGGTTCACAGAGTTTTTTGAATTGAAATATTTCATAAGTTTAAAAAAATTTCAGCCACTAATCTCTTCAAATATTGTTTCTTCCTCATTCCGTCCCTTCTCCCATTCTGAAACTCTATTTGTATGTATGTTAAACCTTTTTACTTTTTACTATATCTCATAGATTGCTTTTTTTTTTCCTCTGTTTTCTATCCTTTTCTCTCCAAGCTTCAGTATGGTTATTTTCTATCTTCCAGATCACTTATCTTCTCTTCAGCTTTGTGTAATCTGCTGTTAACCTTGCCTTTTGCATTCTTAATTTGTTATTATGTTTTCTAGTTCTAGAATTCCCCTTTGATCATTTTTACATATTCCAGTTGCCTGGTGTAATTCACTATCTTGTCACTTATTTTTTGAGCATATCAATCACAGGTCACAGTCATTTTAAAGTCCAAGTTTGACAACTCCAATATCTGGATCACTTGTGAGTTTGTTTTTAGTGCCTATTTTTTTCTATCTTTTATTATGATTGGTAACTTTTAATTGAATGACAGACACTGTGCAAAAGAAATTGTAGAGGTTCTGGATTTTCTTCCAGTAAGGGTTTCTTTAAGCTCCTGGCAAGTATTGATAATTAGAATTGTATCACCTTAATCTAATTAGGGGTTAAGCTAATTAGAAGCTGGCTTCAGTCTTTGTAAGACCAGTCTATACATGGTCTACCCTCATTCTCTGAGTGTAGTCCTTTAGAGGACCCAACTAGAAGCCAAGTCCTTTGCCAGAGCCCTACCACCTTGGTTAGAAGTGCACTTGAATTTGTATTTCCCCAGCACCATTAGACTGCCAAGAGCTCTGCTTAGATCTGTAGCCTCTTACCATCCAATTTCTGTTCTCTTTCTCAGCCACCTCAGCCTGTGCCACTTACAAATTGGTAAATACATCAAGGAGAAAGCAGCTCAGACTGTCGATCTCACTTTTTGCAGTTTCCACTCTGGGATCTCAGCCCTTCAAGTCCTGGTTATCTTGCTACTTTCCAATGCCATCAAACAGATGTTTTTTGTATTCCTCCTGCTTTTCTAGTTGTTCTAGGCAGGATGGTTGGTCTGCTATTACAAGCCAGTTCACCAATCCACCACACCAGAAGGAAAGTACATGACTTGGTTTTAGTGAGCCCATGCTGGTGACTCAGAAGCACCTCTTCCCAACTCCCAACCACATGTAAAAATGTGTCTTATGATACCGTAAAGGTTATTGACAGGTTTTTTCGTGAGATCATGCTAGTGTGGTAGAAAGAACAAGGCTTTGGGGTCAGACTCAGGTTTAAAACCAGGTTCCACTTATGTACCTCAGGGCAAGTTGTCTTCCCCTCTGAGCCTTAGTTTCCTCAGCTATAAAATAAGTAGAGTGACCTATTTCACAGGGTTCTTGGGAGAATTAAGTGGTAATATTCACAAAATACTTAGCATAGTGCCTAGCATACAGTAAAACTCAATATGTTAGCTACCTGAGATCAACTTTTTACCTCTTTTTGAAAATAGGGAAATCAGCTTTGCCTTTCAAAGTTCTAAAAGAATTAAACTTTTACAACTATCTACTAATGGATTCTTTTTTGCATTTATCTTTGTTTGTAAGAGGTAGCAACTTGATATTTATATTACCAATAGCCTGCTTTCAAAGTGTCTTGATGCTTCAGATAGTTTAGAATGGCACTAAATAGGTCTCAGAAATAACAGAACAAACCGTTCTCAAAAAGTCTGTCAGCAATTGGGCTCACTTCCGTAATGAACTAACATGTACACAGTAGTTAGTTTAACTGCATATCATACTATTATAGAGAAGCATGCACTGAATATAACTTGTCTTTATGCTACATCTCCATTTAGGTGACTACTCCCAGTCAGGGTAGGGTATATATGGATAAACTCACAATTTTACTATCAGTACTTGACTAAACACAGAAAACAGAAACGTCTGTTGAAGGCAGTCATAAAATCTAATCTGTGGTTGCTAAATCACTTTTTTCTCTCCTGTGCAGATTTTTCTTCTCCACTTTCACATATTCTTACCTTTCCTTAAGAAATAGATAATAAAATCTGCTAAAGATTAAGAAAGAAACAATACAAAGCAGCAATGAACTTTCTCTCCAAAAGTATGCTTTTCATTTGGCTTGATATAATTTTATTTCTTTATAGTGTTTTATTACTTAGAAAAACTATATTAAAATATAGGTAGCTCTTGATTTATGAATGCTCAGCTTACAAGCAAATTAACCCATATTCAGGAATGAGGAGCAAGGGACTCTGAGTTTGAAGTCATCCTCACTACGCTCAGGGGAAGCAACTGTTCTTGCCCCTTAATTCAGAGTTTTACAGGTTAACAGTCCTAACGGGGTTACCTTAGACAGGTATAGAGAGTTAACATGCTTCTAGTAGGTAGAAATTCCTACCTCTGGCCTTTATCCCCCTTTACACACGTATGCACGCACGCACACACGTGATGAGGAGTAAGAATGTATTTTAGGCTCCCTCACTGTATCCAAGAAAACATTTTCCCAGAGAAAACACATTTTAAATGATGGTTAAGTGGCTAGATATAGCTCTTCCATTTATTCATTTGACATATTCTTTCTGAAAGGATTACTTCACATTATCCCCTCTCCTCAACCTCCAACTTCTCTCTCCAGTTCTCACTTGTAGCCGACAATCTCATTTCTTATGTCACTGAGAAAAGAGAAGCAATTAAATGAGAACCACCTTATTTTCCCACTACCCAGTTGACCAACTTCCTCTATCTATATCTATATTCTCTACTTTTCTCTTATTAACAACAGATGAACTTCCTTTCTTCCTATCTAAAACCAAACCCTCCTTGGGCTTCCCTGTGGTGCAGTGGTTAAAAATCCACCTGCCAATGCAGGGAACACAGGTTCGAGCCCTGGTCCGGGAAGATTCCACATGCCGCGAGCAACTAAGCCCATGTGCCACAACTACTGAGTCTGCGCTCTAGAACCCACAAGCCACAACTACTGAAGCCTGTGCACCTAGACCCTGTGCTCCACAACCAAGAGTAGCCCCCACTCGCCACAACTATAGAAAGCCCACACACAGCAACGAAGACCCAACGCAGCCAAAAATAAAATAAATTTATAATAAATAAACAAATAAATAAATAAAACCAAATCCTCCACCTGTGAACTGGTGATCCTATTCCTTCTAGCCTCCTCAAAGACATTGCTCATTCAATCCTCTTTCTTACATCATCAACTTCTTTATCCACAGAATTATTCCCATCAGCACTCAAATATGCAGATCCTCATATTTTAAAAATCTTCACTAGCCATCTCCGCCCAGCTACCATACCATTTCTCTGCCCTCCTTTAGAGTAAAACTTCACAAAAAGGTTGTCTATACTCTGTCTTTCCACATCTTTCCCTCAGTGTACTTCGATCAGTCTCTTGTCCCTATACTCCAATGAAATTACTGTTGCCAAAGTCTCCAAAGTCTCAATTTTGGCAAATTAATCATCAATCTTCAATCTAAATTTTCTCAACCTTGAAATAGCATTTGACATAGCTTTTACTCCCTCCTTAAGCAATTACATGGTCATCTAGCGTCCATGAACATTCCCTTGATTTTCCTCCTTTTCAGCTATATTTGCTAGTTCCTCTTCCCCATCCCAACCTTGATGTATCAGAGTGCTCTAGGTCCTGGTATTATTTACGTTAATTCACTCCCTAGGTATCTTAGTTATCTATTTCTGTGTAACAAACTGTACAAAAACTGAATAGCTTAAAACAACACACATTTATTATCTCACACAGTGCCTGAGAGTCAGGAATCCAGGAGTGGCTTAACTGGATAGTTCTGGCACAGAGTCTCTCATGAGATTGCAGCCAAGCTGTTGACTGAGGTTGCAATCTAAAAGAGCTTAAATATCTGCTTCCAAGCTTATTCATTTGACTGTTGGCAGCAATATTCAGTTCATCACAAAGGCTTCCTTAAGGTTGGTCATGACATGGCTTCCCCCAGAGCAAGTGATCCAAGAGGGAGAAAGTCTACAATGGAAGCTGCTAACTGGGTAGCTTTTGGGGAGATCATACCCCAAGACCAAAGGCCACTGCTAATTCCCTGAAATCCTGGAATGAGACCCTCATCTCCAGGTTGGCTACTCTACCTGAGAATCTACCTGCTATGACTAGGCTTACTACAAGGCCAATGTGGTGAAGCCTGGCTTGGCAGATGACTTTGAAAAGAAGTTTAATGCCCTGAAGATTCTCGTGCCAGAGCATAAATATACTGTCCAGGTGGATGCTGAAGAAAAAGACGTAAATGCTGTGCTGAGTTTCTGTCTATCTCAAAGGCCAGGAATAAGGAATATGAGAAAGCTGGTGAAATACACAATCCCATTTGATCAGTAACCATTAAGGCTTTGAATGAAGTCTTTCTAGAAACCAAATTAGACAAGAAGTATCCCAACTGGCCTCACCAGCCAACTGAGAATTTATCAATTTGAGTACGGGAGAAAGCGGTAGCCCTCAAACTACAAACTCTGGACATTAAAAACAGTTATATTAGGGCTTCCCTGGTGGCTCAGTGGTTGAGGGTCCGCCTGCCAATGCAGGGGACACGGCTTCGTGCCCCAGCCCGGGAGGATCCCACATGCCACAGAGAGGCTGGGCCCGTGAGCCATGGCCACTGAGCCTACGTGTCCAGAGCCTGTGCTCCGCAACGGGAGAGGCAACAACAGTGAGAGGCCCGTGTATCGCCAAAAAGAAAAAAAAACAGTTATATTAAAAGACAGAAAAGGGGGAGGGGTGAAGGAGGAGAGAAATAGGGGAGGGAGATTAAGAGGCACAAACTTTCAGTTGAAAATTAAAATGAGGGAATTCCCTGGTGGTGCAGTGGTTAAGAATCCGCCTGCTAATGCAGGGGACACGGATTTGATCCCTGGTCCAGGAAGATCCCAAATACTGCAGAGCAACTAAGCCCAAGTGCCACAACTACTAAGCCTGCACTCTAGAGCCCGCGAGCCACAACTACTGAGCCCACGTGCCTCAATTACTGAAGCCCGTGCTCTGCAACAAGAGAAGCCACCACAATAAGAAGCCCGCTCACTGCAACGAAGAGTAGCCCCCACTCGATGCAACTAGAGAAAGCCCATGTGCAGCAACGAAGACTCAATGCAACCAAAAAAATTAATAAATTTGAAAAAAATCCATGATTCTATTAAAAAAAGAAGGAAATTAAATGAGTCACAGGTATGAAATGTACAGCGTGGGGAATATAATCAGTAATTACATAATATCTTTGTATGGTGACAAATGACAACTAGACTTATCATGGTGATCATTTAAAAATGTATAGGGACTTCCCTGGTGGTCCAGTGGTAAAGAATCCACCTTCCATCCACTAAGATCAGGAACAAAACAAGGTGGCCCACTCTCACCACTATTATTCAACATTGTTTTGGAAGTTTTAGCCACAGCAATCAGAGAAGAAAAAGAAATAAAAGGAATCCAAATTGGAGAAGAAGAAGTAAAGCTGTCACTGTTTGCAGATGGCATGATACTATACATAGAGAACCCTAAAGATGCTACCAGAAAATGACTAGAGCTAATCAATGAATTTGGTAAAGTAGCAGAATACAAAACTAATGCACAGAAATCTCTTGCATTCCTATACACTAATGATGAAAAATCTGGAAGTGAAATTAAGGAAACACTCTCATTTACCATTGCAACAAAAAGAATAAAATACCTAGGAATAAACCTACCTAAGGAGACAAAAGACCTGTATGCAGAAAACTATAAGACACTGAGGAAAGAAATCAAAGATGATACCAATAGATGGAGAGATATACCATGTTCTTGGATTGGAAGAATCAACATTGTGAAAATGACTCTACTACCCAAAGCAATCTACAGAGTCAATGCAATCCCTATCAAACTATCACTGGCATTTTTCACAGAACTAGAACAAAACATTTCACAATTTGTATGGAAACACAAAAGACCCCGAAAAGGCAAAGCAACCTTGAGAAAGAAAAACGGAGCTGGAGGAATTAGGCTCCCTGACTTCAGACTATACTACAAAGCTACAGTAATCAAGACAGTATGGTACTGGCACAAAAACAGAAATATAGATCAATGGAACAGGATAGAAAGCCCAGAGGTAAACCCATGCACCTATGGTTAACTAATCTATGACAAAGGAGGCAACGATATACAATGGAGAAAAGACAGTCTCTTCAATAAGTGATGCTGGGAAAACTGGACAGCTACATGTGAAAGAATGAAATTAGAACACTCCCTAACACCATACACAAAAATAAACTCAAAATGGATTAAAGATCTAAATGTAAGGCCAGACACTATCAAACTCTTAGAGGAAAACATAGGCAGCACACTCTATGACATATACCACAGCAAGATCCTTTTTGACCCACCTCATAGAGAAATGGAAATAAAAACAAAAATAAACAAATAGGACCTAATGAAAATTAAAAGCTTTTGCACAGCAAAGGAAACCATAAACAAGACGAAAAGACAACCCTCAGAATGGGAAAAAATATTTGCAAATGAAGCAACTAACAAAGGATTAATCTCCAAAATTTACAAGCAGCTCATGCAGCTCAATATCAATAAAACAACCCAATCCAAAATTGGGCAGAAAACCTAAACAGACATTTCTCCAAAGAAGATATACAGATTGCCAACAAACACATGAAAGAATGCTCAACATCATTAATCATTAGAGAAATGCAAATCAAAACTACAATGAGATATCATCTCACACTGGTCAGAGTGGCCATCATCAAAAAAATCTACAAACAATAGATGCTGGAGACGGTGTGGAGAAAAGGGAACCCTCTTGCACTGTTGGTGGGAATGTAAACTGATACAGCCACTATGGAGAACAGTATGCAGGTTCCTTAAAAAACTAAAAATAGAACTACCATACAACCCAGCAACCCCACTACTGGGCATATACCCTGAAAAAACCATAATTCAAAAAGAGTCACTTTGGGGCTTCCCTGTTGGCGCAGTGGTTGAGAGTCCGCCTGCCGATGCAGGGGACACGGGCTCGTGCCCCGGTCCGGGAGGATCCCACATGCCATGGAGCAGCTGGGCCCGTGAGCCATGGTCACTGAGCCTGGGCGTCCGGATCCTGTGCTCTGCAACGTGAGAGGCCACAGCGGTGACAGGCCCGCGTACCGCAAAAAAAAAAAAAAGACTCACGTACCACAATGTTCATTGCAGCTCTATTTACAATAGCCAGGACATGGAAGCAAACGAAGTGTCCATCAACAGATGAATGGATAAAGAAGATGTGGCACATATTTACAATGGAATATTACTCAGACATTAAAAGAAACGAAATTGAGTTATTTGTAGTGAGGTGGATGGACCTAGAGTCTGTCATACAGAGTGAATTAAGTCCGAAAGAGAAAAACAAATATCGTATGCTAACACATATATATGGAATCTAAAAAAAAAAAAAAGTCATGAAGAACCTAGGGGCAGGATGGGAATAAAGACACAGACCTACTAGAGAATGGACTTGAGGACATGGGGAGGGGGAAGGGTAAGCTGGGACAAAGTGAGAGAGTGGCATGGACATACATACACTACCAAACATAAAATAGATAGCTAGTTGGAAGCAGCCACATAGCACAGGGAGATCAGCTTGGTGCTCTGTGACCACCTAGAGGGTTGGGATAGGGAGGGTGGGAGGGAAGGAGATGCAAGAGGGAAGAGATATGGGGATATATGTATATGTATAGCTGATTCACCTTGTTATAAAGCAGAAATTAACACACCATTGTAAAGCAATTATACTCCAATAAAGATGTTAAAAAAAAAAAAAAAGAAAGAAAGAATCTGCCTTCCAATGCAGGGGACGTGGGTTCCATCCCTGGTCAGGGAACTAAGATCCCACATTCCGCAGGGCAACTAAGCCCACACACCACAACTATTGAGCTCACACACCTCAACAAGAGAGCCCACGTGCGGCAAACTACAGAGCCCATACGCCCTGGAGCCCACGTACCACAACTAGATAGAGAAAACCCGCACGCCACAACTAGAAAGAAGCCCTCATGCCACAATGAAGAGCCTGTGCCACAACAAAAGATCCCACATGCCTCAATGAAGACCCCATGTGCTACAACTAAGACACGATGCAGCCAAAAAAATAAATAAATAATAAAATAAATATTTTTAAAAATAAAATAAAAATGTATAGAAATATCGAGCCACTGTGTTATATATCAGGAACTAACAGAGTATTGTAGGTCAATTATACTTCAAAAACAAAGAAACAAACTTATAGAAAAAGAGATCAGATTTGTGGTTACCAGAGGGGCAGGGGAAACTGGATGAAGATGGTCAAAAGGTACAAATTTCCAGTTATAAGATAAATAAGTACTAAGGATGTAATGTACAACAAACGATAAATATAATTAACACTGCTGTATGTTATATATGAAAGTTGTTGAGAGTAACTCCTAAGAGATTGCATCACAAGGAAAAAAATTTTTTTCTATTTCGTTGATGTTATTATCTCTATGAGATAATGGACGTTCACTAAACTTACTGTGGTCATCATTTCATGATGTATAAAAGTCAAATCATTCCGCTATACACCTTAAACTTACACAGCGCTGTATGTCAATTATATCTCAATAAAAGTGGGAAAAAAAGATAGATACATAGATAGAAAGAAAATCCAAACTCCTAACCATTTCTATAAAAAGTCCTACATAATCAGACCCCTAATTTCTTACAGCTTATCTCTATTACTCTCCTCTTTGCTCATTCTGCCTTAGCAACACCGGCCATCTTTCTGCAACTCACAAATGCCAAGCTCATTTCCAAATTAGGGTTATCATATGGCTTGCTTGATTCATTTAGATCTCTAATTCAAATTTCACTTCCTCAGAGTGCCTTCCCTACAAACACTATCTAAAATAGCCATACACATGACCATCACTCTTCATCATTTTACTCAACTTTATTTTTCTACATACACTTACCATTTAAGTGAAATCATATTTTTCAAAATTTAGCTTTATGGAGGTATAGTTGGTATAAAATAAACTGCACATTTTCAAAGTATACAACTTGATATGTTCTGACCTATGAACACACCCATGAAATCATCACCACAATCAAGATAGTGAACACATCCACCATTCTCAAATGTTTACCAATTTTACTGTTCATCCCAAAGAACCAACTTTGTTTCCATGACTTTCAATATTTTCTGCTTTCTGTTTCATTTGTTTCCTCTCAGATCTTTATTATTCCTTTTATTCTGCTTACTTTGAGTTTAAGTTATCTTCTTTTTCTAGCTTCTTAAGGTAGAAACTGATGTCAGTGATTTGAGACCTTTCTTCTTTTTCAATACAGGCATTTAACACCATAAATTTCCCCCAAGTATGCTTTAGCAACATCCCACATATTTTGATAGGTTGTGATTTCGTTTCATTCAGTTCAAAATACTTTCTAATTTCCCTTCTGATTTCTTCTTTGATCATGAGTTATTGAGGAATATGTTACTTAGTTTCCAAATATTTGGGGATTTTCCAGGTATGTTTCTGGTATTAATTTTTCATCTAAGTCCACTGAGGTTAGAGAATATACTGTGTATGACATCAATCCTTTTAAATTTATTGAGCCTTGCTTTATGGCTCAGAATATGGTCTATCTTGCAAATGTATACTTGAAAAGATTATGTGTTTTGCTGTTATTGGATGCAATGTTCTGTAAATGTCAATGAGGTCAAGTTGGTTGGTGTGTTGTTCAAGTCTTCTATATCTTTGTTGGCTTTCTGTCTGCTTGTTCTATCAGTCATTGACAGAGGGATACTGAAATCTCAGACTATTTGGGGAGTTGTCTATTTCTCCTTGCAGTTCTATCAGTCTTCATGTATTTTGAAACTCTGTTATTAGGTGCATACACATTAGAATTGTTATGTCTTCTTGATGAACTGACCCCTTAATCATGGTGAAGTGAACTTCTTTATCCCTGGCAACATTCTTTGCTCTGAAATCTGTTTCTTTTTTACTAACTTATTGTCTGTTTCTCTTAGAAAGACAAGTATAATAATGCCAAGGACTGTATCTTGTTTTATATCCCTAGCACCTAGCAGGGTAGCTGGCATTTGGTGTGTACTTAAATCTTTGTTAAAGGAAATAGAGAAGGGAAGGAGGGATTGGAATACATATGCAGATACAGACCTAAGCACTAGGAATAAGTGATGAAAGGGTGCCAGAACATGTTCTGAGGAGCATACATCACAGTGGGTAAAACAAGTAGAGGCAATTTCAAGAGTATGATATGAGCCATGAAAAGGATAAGCACAAGATGCTTTGGAAGATATAGGAGAAACACCTAACTTAGCCTAAGGTGATGAGGGATGGCTTTCTGGGGGAGGCAAAACCAAAGCTAATATCTGAATAGTAGAGTCAACCACAAAAAGAAGGAAGAATGGCCCTCTATAAGAAGATAACAACATAAGGAAAGATATAGGTAAGGGAATATGATGCTGGAGCATAATAAAAGCATGTCAGAACTCTCTCAGAGGGTTCCTAGTCTGTCTAGAAAACATACTGCCCAAGGCCCACAGCACATACCACTGGCTAGTGGGCTACGCTTGCATATGCCCACACACATCCATTCCCAATAATAGAATTGTGTGCTCATTAAGAGTCTCTTAAATTGTTCCTAACCTGCTTCTGCTAGTAGTTCTTGTTATTATGGTTCAATTAGATAGTAATACAAATATAATGAAATATGAATGCAAAAGAGTTGTTATCTCCATGAGAATCAAGTTGAACGTTTTAAAAAGACTAGATAGAAGAACCAAAAAAAATTGTTCTCATAGTAGGTATGAGGGAGACAACTGTAAAAATTAGGGGTAAAAATGCCAAATTATAAGACTTCTATTCTAAATGATAAAGCCAATAAAAGTGGGGAAAGGAAAGTGGAAAGACGTGTGGTTGGGGTGATGAGTGGGGCCCACAGGGCTTTGTATGCATCCTAAGGTGTTTGGATTTTATCCTGAGATCAGTGTTAAGCAGGACAGTGACAAAATCAGATTCACATTTCAGAAAGATGGCTCTGACTGCAGAATAAGAAGTAAAGGAGCAAGACTGAATGCAGAAAGACTTGTCAGGAAGCTGTTGAGAGATGATGGTGACCTAAGAGTGATTTTACTATTCTTAAGAACTAATTTTATGGGTTAAAGGGCTTTTGTGGGCTTTCTAAGAAACCAACATTGCTGGCAGTTTTCATGGGAAAGTATGTTCCAAAGAACCAATTACATGCCAATTAGCATATAACCTATTCATGAACTGGGAACTGTTTACAATTTATTTGCCAATAAAAATGATAACTTCTCCAGAAGTCTCATCTGCTTCCCCAAATTACAATCTTAATCTGGATCACTTCCACTGCAATTGCGAAACCTCCTTCTTAAGCAAAGGGCATCTAAAAAAGGGCTGTTTCAAAAATAGATCTCTTTAAATGTTTGTACAAAACAGAGTTAGGCTTTGGCATTTGTGACTGTAAACTACTCTTAGCACCCAAAAAAGAAAACAAGAACACTTACTTCATGAAATACTGCTCCAGAATACGGAGACACTCCCAAGTCCAACAGTGAGAGGCCTTCAACCACTGAAAAGTAAGACATCCAAGTTCACTCTTACTTTAGAGACATATGCAGATTGGCCATAATCCAAAGTGTTAGATACTCCCAGGAACAAGAAGGGCTTCACGGTTTGTCTAACCCCCTTTACCTCATTCCCAGCGAGTGAATTTAAATTTTGATTTCAGATGACGGTCAACTTTTTTCTATACAGAGCATCTCTTTTCATTGTGGGGCAGCACTCATTATGAGAAAATTTTATATTAAACTATAAACTTCCTTCGATCTCCTTGTAACTTCCATCCACTCCTAAAAGTGTTTTGTTTGGGAACTCCCTGGCAGTCCAATAGTTAGGACTGGCGCTTTCACTGCCAGGGTCCCAGGTTCAATCCCTGGTTGGGGAACTAAGATCCTGGAAGACGCATGGTGTGGCCAAAAAAATAAATTTTTTAAAAAGTGTTTCATTTATATATATTCTGCCCCATTCCAAAAAACAAGATAACAGGACTTCCCTGATGGCCAATGCAGGGGACGTGGGTTAGATCCCTGGTCCAGGAAGATCCCACATGACTCGGAGCAGCTAAGCCCGTGCACCACAACTACTGAAGCCCACACGCTCTAGGGTCCATGTGCTGCAACTACTGAGCCCACACGCCTAGAGCCCGTGCTCCGCAGCAAGAGAAGCCACTGCAATGAGAAGCCTGCATACCACAACGAAGAGTAGTCCCCGCTCGCCTCAACTAGAGAAAGCCCGCGCACAGCAACGAAGACCCAATGCAGCTAAAAATAATAAAAAGAAAAAGAAAGTACCTGTTGCCTGTAGAAAAATTAATACAAATGTCACTCAAACAATCAGCATATGAGAGTGGCTGCCCATTTTCCTTCTCTGTGGACATTTCTCACATCTTCTAATTATCTTATTGTTTTTATTTATTTATTTTAATATTTTTTATTTATTTATTGAGTTCACACTAATATAAATATAATTGAATAAATAAATATGGGAATTCCCTGGCAGTCCAGTGGTTAAGACTCAGCGCTATCACTGCCATGACCCGAGTTCAATCCCTGGTAAAAAAAAAAAAAGGGCAGAAGAACTAAATAGACATTTTTCTGAAGAGGAAATGCAGATGGCCAACAGGCATATGAAAAGATGCTCAACATGGCTAATCATCAGGGAAATGCAAATCAAAACCACAATGAGATATCACCTCACACCTATCAGAATGGCTATCATCAAAAAGAAAACAAATAACAAATGTTGATGAGGATGTGGATGGAGAAAAGGGAACCCTCCTACACTGTTGGTGGAAATATAAATTGGTGTAGCCACTTTGGAATACAATATGGAGGTTTTTCAAAAAACTAAAAACAGAACTACCATATGACTCAGCAATTCTACTCCTGGGTATATATTTTTTTAAAAAAACAATTAACTGGAAAAGATACATGCACCCAATGTTCATAGCAGCATTATTTACAATTACCAAGATATGGAAGGAACCTCAGTGTCCATCAACAGATGAATGGATAAAGAAGATGTGGTATATGTATATATACAATGGAATACTACTCAGCCATAAAAAAATAATGAAATTTTGCCATTTGAAGCAACATGGATGGACTTGGATGGCATTATGCTAAGTGAAATAAGTCAGAGAAAGACAAATATGATATCACTTATATGTGGAATCTAAAAAAATACAACAAACTAGTGAATATAACAAAAAAGAAGCAGACTCAGAGATACAGAGAACAAACTAGTGGTTATCAGTGGGGAGAGGGAAGGGGGGGGCAATATAGGAGTAGGAGATTAAGAGGTATAAACTATTATGTATAAAATAAGCTATAATATATTCTACAACACAGGGAATATAGCCAATATTTTATAACAACTATAAATAAAGCACAACCTTTAAAAACTGTGAATCACTATATTATATACCTATAAATTATATAATATTATACATCAACTATGTTTCCATAAAGTAAATAAATAAAAATAAAACAAACAAAAAAAAGGAATGAGGGAAATAGAAACGTTGCCATTAGAACACCACAGTAATGACTGCTGCAGGGAAGACCAAACTATAAATGCAAAAAGTGGTGGACAAAAAGTTAAAGAGAAACAGGATGTTTACAGAGCCCCAAAGTATATCTGCCAAACGTTTACTACTTAAAAAGGGAAAATAAGGACTTCCCTGGTCATCCAGTGGCTAGGACTTGGTGCTTTCACTGCCAGGGCCTGGGTTCAATCCCTGATCAGGAAACTAAGATCCCACAAGCTGTACAGCATGGCCAAAAAATAAAAATAAAAAGGGAAAATTTCTCAGTGGTGGAGAAACCAGACAGATATGTGTTATACTGTACCATGAATATACAATCAGGAAAATCCAAACTATGGGAAACTCTACAGGTCAAATGGTCTAGGTTCTTAAACAGATAAATACTAAAGAAAAGGATGAGATGGATGGGAAATTTTAAAATTAAGGGAGACTTAAAAGACATACATAAACTTTTTTTGAAGACCATGACTAAGCTATAGTGTCTAGGGATGCTCATTTGGGTAATAAGACAAAAAGAAAGCAAAGATGTCATTATTATAAAAAACAGAATAATGGTTTACTTATGAGGGGGATGAGAGGCTGTGATTGAGATGGGGTATATGGAAAGGCTTCTAGGAAAAGTGGCAAAGTTCTGATTCTTGACTTGGATGATGGTTACAAAAGTGTTTGCCTTATAATGCACTGTGCGATACACTGCTGTGCGCAGTTTACTAATTCTGTATTTATTTAGCAATAAGTGTTTTGTTTTGTTTTTTTTAGTAGCGTTATCAGAAGTGTTCCTCCTGACCCTGACTCTCACAGCTGCATTGGAAACGGGTTTCTAAACAAGCACTCACAGTTTGAGCTCTATCCTGACTCAAGAAGCTAAGCCCATAATAATTCCCAATCTTTAGGTCAAAGGCTGAGGAAACGCCAAAATATGACAGAAATGTTCCAAAATTATTCTTGACAAGATAGTATACAGTGAACTCTGGTGGAACAGCCATGCCTAAAGATTGCTAGCTAGTCACATAATATTATTATCTATGTGACTTTCGGCAAGTAACAATCTCTCTGTACTTTAATTTTCTCATCTATAAAGTGGGGCTAACAATAGTATTTACATCATAAGCCACTGTAGAGGACTTCCCTGGTGGCACAGTGGTTAAGAATCCGCCTGCCAATGCAGGAGACACAGGTTTGAGCCCTGGTCCCGGAAGATCCCACATGCTGTGGAGCAACTAAGCCCGTGCGCCACAACTACTGAGCCTGTGCTCTAGAGCCTGTGAGCCGCAATTACTGAGCCTGCGTGCTGCAACTACTGAAGTCCACGCGCCCTAGAGCCCGTGCGCTGCAACGAAGAGTAGCCCCTGCTCACCGCACCTACAGAAAGCCCATGTGCAGCAATGAAGACCCAATGCAGCCAAAACTAAAATAAATAAATAAATTTATTTATTTTTTTAAAAAAAGCCCTTGTAGAAATTAAATGTTTTTTAACATACCTAAACTGCTTAGAACAGTACCTGGCATGTGGAAAGCATTACATCAGTGTTAGTTATTATTATTTTTATTGGACTGAGAAGCACATTTTGTCAAGCATTTTATCAAGCAAGAAATTTGTATAAATTTTAGTTGCACTATCAAATAAATGGATGGATCTTATGGAATCCAGAAGAAAGCCGGAAACAAGTGGCTTCAACAAACAATTCAGTTTGTTCAACAAATAATTACACGCAAATATTATATGCAAAGATATCAAGTCTAAGCTCTTACCATCACACATATAAATTACAACTATCTTTATTACCATCTGTCAACTGGGAAACCTGGGAAAATTACTTAACTTCTCCAAACCTCAGTTTCTTCATCAGTAAAATGGGGAAAATAACACCATCTAACACACAGAAAAACTGGAGGATAAAATGAGGCTTACCATAGTCTCTGATATATAGTAAGTATTTTTAGGAAACTTAGCTCTAATTATTCATAAAACATCCATTCATTACGCCATTCCAAAGTATCTATGGGACAACATCAAAACTCTAGCATTTAAAGTTTGAGGACATGAGGGGGACTTCTGGGGTGCTGGTAATGTTCTGTTTCTTAGTCTGGGTCCTGGCTATATGGGCATATACAGTTTGTAAAAATTCCTTGAGCTCTACACTTATTACATGTCCATACTTCAGGAAGACAGTTTTCAAAAAAAATCTTCAAACTCTGGGCCTAACCTAACCCCCATCCCATTACTCCCCTACTTCGGACATTTCACATCCTTAAACATTTCTTTCTTTTTTTTTTTTTTTTTTTGCGGTACGCGGGCCTCTCACTGTTGAGTCCTCTCCCGTTGCGGAGCACAGGCTCTGGACGCGCAGGCTCTGCGGCATGTGGGATCTTCCCGGACCGGGGCACGAACCCGTGTCTCCTGCATCGGCAGGCGGACTCTCAACCACTGCGCCACCAGGGAAGCCCCCTTCAACATTTCTTGATCCTGTTTATCTTCTACCTGGAACTCCCCTTTTTCTAATCTCCCTTTCCAAACTCTGCATCCTTCAAGAGTTAGCTCGAATTCCACAGCTTTAAGAAGCTGGAAAAGGAGGGGACCCTTTCTTCAGGGTCAGAACTCCAAAGGAGGAACTGGACGTACAAAGGAAGTACATTTTTCACAAATGATTATAATTATTATTATAATTATCTATCTCTCCCACTAGCCTATGGATCTTTGGCCCAAATTCTGTCTCTTTGTAGGCGCCAGCGTAAACAATGTTTGATGAAGAACTTAAAGAACTATAAAGACACAGTAGGAAAAGATGCACTCAAAGTCCCAGACTGAGAATAAGCTTCTAAGCACGCTCACTCACACACTCTCCTCGCTTAGGCAGGACTGGTCCCCTCACTCGGGCCATCACACACCATCCCACACCCCGGAGGAACATCACATTGCGATCTCGCGCCAAATCCCCCTCCACCCAGCACGCCCTTTCCTCATCCTGACCCGTCCTCAGACCACGCTACTCAGCTCAGGACCCGAGTGGGACACACCCCCTCAGATCGCCACCCCGCAGGTGACCGGCCCCTAGTGCCCCAACCTCACCACACAGTCCCACGCCCACCCCCTTAGCAGCCCGCTCTCAGGCCCCGCCCTCCCGCCCTCTCCTGAGAGAGCGGTCAGTTCCCCCAGAATCTTGAGCTTGCGGCCACTGCCCCCGCCTCCCATTCACAGAGGCCAGGAGCGCACAGGCGGGGCCTAGCCGCCTACTCGAGCCGGTGGCCTCACCTCTTTTCCAAGAGCTCAGTGGGGACACCACCTCCACCCGCTCCGAGATAAACTCGGCCAGACTGGAGCGGAACAAGGCCGCCCGCACGGTCACTGCCACTACCAACACCAGGGCCAAGGGAGCCGCCATGATAGCTAGGGCGGCCGCGCAGGCGGGGAGGGAAAAGCGAGGTGGAAGAGCCTCTCGACTTGTGCACCGCCCCGTGTAGTTCCGCGGCCCGGCGCGCCTAGCTGCTGCCGCCGGAGCTGCGAGACTGGGGACTACCACTCCCAGGAGGCCTTGCGGCGAAATAGGGCGGGACGACGGAAAGCGGGGCGACTCGAGCTCGTAGCAAAGTGCTGGGCGACGCCTCCTAAGGTAGCCGGTGAATTGTAAAAGCGCCCAGGAGCCGAAGTGCTGCTGAAAGTAGATAGGTGAAGGCAGTAATCGTTCTAGGATTGTGAGCGAGTTTTAAAGAGATGTTAATTTCACTCCTGTGTGTATGTTTTTAATGTTTCTTTCCCTTTTTATGTTTTTAAAAGAGTATTAAATATGTGTTCATTTATTTATCCTACAATTGTTGATAGACTACAAACTATAAGCCAGGCACGGTATTGGGTTCTGAGGATACAGTTACAGATTTATTAGCTCTGCGGCCTTGAACAAGTTGCTTAACCTTTCTGTGCCTCAGGTCCCTCATCTGAAGAATGTGCTGGTTGTTGGCTTGTTGTGGGCTAGCTAGAAATGATTGAGGAATGCTTAGAAATGTTGCTAGTTGCTTTTAAACACAGCCATTATCAAAAATTAAATTATATAAGCATACAATTAAACAAGTTATGTAAAAAACAAGATAATAAATACTCAAAACACATCACTTCCTAATTATTTTACTACACTCTCGTTTTATTTGTGGTCTTGAGTTTATTTACCACTACTATTATCACTATGGCAAATACTGTATAATGGTATTATACGTATTCAGCGACTTCAGGTTGATAGTTTAAAATCCCAACCTATGGGAGTCTTTACACCATAGAAATGGGCAAAGAGTACAAATTGGGTTTCTGGAGTTTGGAGTGCCATTGACAAGCATAAGTAGCACACCACTTCGTTAATTAATGTATGAAAAGTGCTTATGGTGAGTGCTCAAATGTTAGCTATAGTAATTAAAATATTAAATAAGTATATAAGGAATTTAAGACCTGTGAAAGATATGAAACAGGTTGCATAATCAAGAACGACTTGGTGAAAGAACTCCAAGATGATACAAACAGATGGAGAGACATACCATGCTCCTGGATTGGAAGAATCAATATTTTGAAAATGACTATACTACCCAAAGCAATCTACAGGTTCAATGCAATCCCTATCATATTACCAATGGCATTTTTCACAGAATTAGAACAAAAAATTATACAATTTGTATGGAAACACAAAAGATCCCGAATAGCCAAAGCAATCTTAGGAAAGAAAAATGGAGCTGGAGGAATTAGGCTCCCTGACTTCAGACTATACTACAAAGCTACTGTAATCAAGACAGTATGGTACTGGCACAAAAACAGAAATACAGATCAATGGTACAGGATAGAAAGCCGAGAGATAAACCCACGCACTTATGGTCACCTAATCTATGACAAAGGAGGCAAGAATATACAATGGAGACAAGACAGCCTCTTCAATAAATGGTGCTGGGAAAACTGGACAACTACATGTAAAAGAATGAAATTAGAACACTACCTAACGCCATACACAAAAATGAACTCAAAATGGATTAAAGACCTAAATGTAAGACTGGACACTATAAAACTCTCGGAGGAAAACATAGGAAAAACACTCTTTGATATAAATCACAGCAAGATCTTTTATGACCCACCTCCTAGAGTGATGAAAATAAAAACAAAAATAAGCGAATGTGACCTAATTAAACTTAAAAGCCTTTGCACAGCAAAGGAAACCATAAACAAGACAAAAGGCAGGGCTTCCCTGGTGGCACAGTGGTTAGGAATCCGCCTGCCAATGCAGGGGACACGGGTTCGACCCCTGGTCCGGGAAGATCCCAAATGCCATGGAGGAACTAAGCCAGAGCACCACAACTACTGAACCTGCGCTCTAGAGCTGGCGAGCCACAACTACGGAAGCCCATGCACCTAGAGCCTGTGCTCCGCAACAAGAGAAGACACCACAAGAAGACGCCTGCGTACCACAACGAAGAGTAGCCCCCACTGGCCTCAACTAGAGAAAGTCCATGCGCAGAAATGAAGACCCAACGCAGCCAAAAGTTAACTAATTTTTAAAAATCACTTGGGAAATGTATTTATTAAATGTAAATTTCCTAGTTCTGCCCTAGAGACTGTGGCCTGGGGTGGAGCCCAGGAACCTGCATTCTTAATCTCTCCAGATTATCCTGATGCTGGTGGTTCAGGAGCCATACACTGAAAAACATTACCCTGAAGGCCTAGGTATCCAGTAGTTTATGCAAAAAAAGATGAAAATAGTAATAATAGCTAGCAAATATTCAGTGCGTATTGTGTGCTAGGTATTATTTTAAGTGCTTTACATGCTGTTTACAATACAAATTATATATATATATAATTATACATATACAAACACACACACTCACACACATACACACATACTACAGGTACTATAATTTCCCCATCACCACACGCAGATGAGGAAACTAAGACACAAGGAGATTTAGTCATTTGTCTGGGGTCACACAGCTAATAAGTGGCAGAACCAGGATCCAGATGTTGTGGTTAAGCTTCTATGCGTGAGAAGATGAGAGGAATTTGGGTTGGGTTGAATCGAGTTAGGTTGGGTTGTTTTGTTGTTGTAGCTGAGAAGGAAGGGTAGAGAATTGAAGTGAGGGAAATAATAAAGGAGCAAACAAGGTGATTTCTCTCCTGACATCCCAGATGATGTATGGGTTACCTAGAGAAGAAGGAATTGAGGCTCTGAATAACCAGCTTTAAGCCACACACCTGGGTAGTTTTTCTTTAGCATTTATTGAACACCCACCATTGCCAGATCCTGCACTAGGCTATGAAGTTACAACTTATCAAGTACATTTTTTTCTACTCGAAATAGCAAACTGATTTTGGCCATCTTTACCATAAAGGAAATTAACTAGGAGGCTATGAGGGAGCTAAACTGGGTGAAAGAGCAACCTGGGGAACCAGACTTCATGAGGATTCAAGGGTGTATTCAAGAGATATTTTGGAGGGAGCATTGATCCATTGTTTCCCAAAACCCCCTATTTCTTATCTCCGGCACTCAGACCCTGGCTCCTGTAAAGGTCTGAGACTTTCATTAATAAAAAAATTGAGACAGAAACTTAGAGCAACAATCTCAGATTGAGGAGTATACAAAATCTTTAAATAGGGCTTTTTTCCTCCCTGGCTGCCTGATGAGCAGCCACCATTTTCTTTTTAATGTTTTTTTAAATTAATTAATTAATTATTTTATTTATTTTTGGCTGCATTGTGTCTTCGTTGCTGTGTGCGGGCTTTCTCTAGTTGCGGTGGGCGGGGGCTTCTCTTTGTTGTGGTGCGTGGGCTTCTCATTGCGGTGGCCTCTCTTGTTGCGGAGCGCGGGCTCTAGGCACGTGGGCTTCAGTAGTTGTAGTTCACGGGCCCAGTAGTTGTGGCGCACGGGCTTAGTTGCTCCTTGGCATGTGGGATCTTCGTGGATGGGACTCAAACCCATGTCCCCTGCGTTGGCAGGTGGATTCTTAACCACTGAGCCACCCAGGAAGTCCCGAGCAGCCACCATTATGTGACACAGTAACCAGCCAGGCAAGGAAATTCAGGACATACCATTTCTGCAGAAACAAATGGTCATAGTGGTCCTTTATCCTGGGAAGGCAAAAGTACCTAAGACAGAATTTGAGAAAACTAACCAAGAGAACACATCAGATGTTTTTGTCTTCAGATTTGAAGCCACTTTGGTGGTGGCAAAGCAACAGACTTTTATAAATTTTACAATTTCTTGGATTATGCGAAGAGAAATCAACGCAAACAGAGATTTGTAAGATATGGCCTGGATGAGAAGGAGAGAACTCAAGAAAATCAGCAAAAACAATATAAGAACAGAGTGAAAAAAGTCAAGGTTGCTCTAAAAGTGAAAGGAAGGATTAAAGATACAGCACTGACTTGATCTGTGTTTGTGCAGATTTTTCACCAGAAGACAATAAATTATATAAAAACTTAAAAACAATAACAACTCAACAAGCAGGGGTGAGTTGAAGACAGTAGCATGTAGGGAAAAATGAAGGCATCCTTGAGATTGAAAAAGTAAGAAAGATCTGGTCTAGTCCATCATACAGAGTGGGAAATTAAGGCCCAGGCAGGAGCAGTGCCTGGCCCAGGATCGCACACCAAGTCAGTGGTGGCACCAGGCCCAGAAATCATGGTTCTCAGCATTTGTCTCCTATGTTGGCTGCCTCTTGCTCCTGGGCTGGGTCTCTGGTGAGGCCCCTTGGGATATCCGCACCAGTTCCCCCCTCAACACTTGGACCCAAGTATTGTAAGGGCCCAAAAGGAACCAGAGATCTGGTCTTACATAATGCCCTGGGGATACATTTCCGGGAGCTAGTACCTCAAGCCCTCTCAATTTCCTTCATGTCCCCGACCACAACTGCCCACTATTGCAAAAGCCATCCTGTTAGGAAAACCAAGATGTAAACTAGGCCTCCAAAGGCTAAAGATTTGTTCTCCGTCCCCCAGCCTCTTCTCTCTGAACCTCTCTCTCTTCAGGAGCCACACCCTCCATAAGTATGTATCCAGATCCCTCATGCCCTCCCCCCAAATACACACTGCTCTGGGAAAGGAGACAGGTATAGTGGGCTTTGCTTACTGCTTTCTGGTATCCATTCCCTCTTTCCCTTTTCCTAACAGGACCCTGAATTCTCAGCCAGGTGATTTGAGTGAGATTGACCTCACTCTCTCACTCATTTCCAGGAATGAGCCCTAAATGGCTTAAATTGACCAATAGTTCCAAATCCCTAGCCACAGTGATTGGCTCAGGCATGAGTGTATGACCCAAATCAGGTCAATCAGAGCCAACAAGATTCAGTTCTGGAATTTTGGACTGAGCCATTTGGGCAATAGGCTTTTTCTTTTCCACGGGTTTGAGCTTGGAAGCACCCAGACCCAGGAGCAGCTGGTAACTTATACATATAAGACAAAGTAAGGCAAGGCCAAGGCTAAGGCCTGACTGATTCTACCAGTAAAGATACAATGAGCCAGTTTTTGATTTAAATGGTGTATTATTTACATAGACAGCAAGAAGAACAAGCCAGCTTCCTGTGATCCTTGTTCCACACACCAAAAAGGATGACACTGAAACAAAAGGGGCTGAACAATTGTAACATGGGTTGTAGGATACCCTATTGCTGAGGAGCCGATCCTAGAGTTCAATTAACAGGTTTTATATTCTGCAGCTCCATTCTGAGTAGGGAGGGCAGAAAGCCCCATATCTCATCAGAGCCTGGGAAGCAATAAGAAAACCGTCTCAGGGCAGCCTCCCAGGGGAGATAGGGAGGCAAGTGGAAGGTGGCCTCACTGCCTTACAAGCCTTCCATTCTCTCATGTTCTGGGAGGATCACAAGGCATTCTGCCAAGACTTAGATAAGCTTTTCATACCTTTGCCAGTGTGGCCTATATGAATGAATACATGCAAGGTCATCGTGGTGCCATGGCAGAGGCATTCCCTTACAGTATCACTGTGTTCACAGAGGGCCTGTCAAAAATTAAGCCAACTCCTAGGAAGTGTTTTGGAGAAATTAGAAAAGACTAGAGCTTAGTTCCATTATTTGGGCCACTGGATCAAGCCTTGCCTGCAGCAATTATTGATGGACATTTCGACCAAGTTCCTTTTCTAATTTAATCCAGTTTGAGTTGGATCATTAATTACTTGCAACAAAAATCTCTTAACCAATACAACAGAAGATGGAACTCAGCCTCCCAAAGGACTCTCGACTCTCGTAGACCTCCCTGACTTCAATTACCATTTGTATATTGATGACTCTTAGATCTTTATTTCCAGCTCAGAAATTTCCAGATTTCTCTTGTTGAGATTCAGACATTATGCATCAAACTACCTCCTAGACATTGCCACCTGGTTATCACAAAGTCACTTTAAACTCCAATTATCTAAAACTGAGCTCAGTGTCTTCTTTCCAACAACTCACTCTTCCTCCTTAATTCCTTACCTCTGTGAATGGCGGCACTAATCTTTCAGTTGCTCAGCCAAAAATCTAGGAATCAGCCCTGATACCTCCCACTTTCCCGTCCCTTATATACCTTCTCGCTTTGACCTAAATATCAGTCAAATCCACCTACTCCTCTCCATCTTCACTGCCACCACCCTGGTCTAAGCCACCAGCATTTCTCACCTACATGTCTGCTATTCTCTCCTGACACCACCCTCCATTCTCCAACCATTCTCCATGTCTGACATTTATTGTTGAATGAATGAACAAATGAATGAATGAATATCACTAACCTCTCACTTAAAACCCTTCACTGGCTTTCTTGTACATTTAGTTGAAGAATGAAAGTTCTTGAGACAGTTCATAGGGCCAGCATGATCTATCCCCTTACCTACCTCTCTTGCCTCATCCCCTACTTTTCTGCCCTATTTGCATCTGAAAAAATAAACTATCAGTGGTCATTGCCTTGGTACATTATGCTTTGTGCACCCCACCAGCTACTCAACAGCATCTGTCCTCACTTAGCAAAGTCCCACTTATCCTTCAAGGCTCATTCTTAGGAAGACTTTGATTTCATCAAGGAGTCAGTTCTTTCTATATGCTTCCAAAACACTTAGCAGCTGCCTCTAACCTGCACTCTAATGATCACTATCTGATAATTCTGTTACCTGAAGTTCTTGGGAGTCTGATTCTTCTCTTCATTGTGTCTACTGAATTTTATTCATGGTGGATTGTTTCCTCGTGTATTTCATCAGTTTTTTCCTTGTGGATTATCAGCTGTTTAGAAGGGCTTTATATACAGGAATTCTGTGTAACCTGCAATGGCTGGGGAAAGAGGAGGGGGTCCACGGAGGAGATCCAAAGAGGATTTGTATTAGTTTCTGCTAGGCATCTGAGAGGTACTTTTGGAGTAGGTCTCCTTTGATGTTAATTTCTCAGCCTTGGAGATTCCTAGACATGCAGGTGATGTAAATATGAACCCCACACTCATCACCCCATACTCATCAAGGACAGGCATGCAGTTTCAAATTCTCAGAAGATAGTTTCTTTCCCCTACCCTAAGACCAGGTCAGGATGGACATAGATCCTTTTTGTCTTCTTTGCTAGTACTCAGATGTTTGTTTTTTTGTTTTCCCCTAGTCTGTACTTTCACTGTGGGTATAGCCCTTCAAGTGTCCTAGATATATCAAGGGTCTCAGTTCCAATCCCTAACTTCATGCAAGCCCAAGCCTTCATCTCCCCAAATGTCTGTTAAAATCCAAATGGTTGCAGGTCCATTAAATGTTAAATGTATTTAAAAGTATGTTTGGGACTTCCCTAGTGGCACAGTGGTTAAGAATCCACCTGCCAGGCTTCCCTGGTGGTGCAGTGGTTGAGAGTCCGCCTGCCAATGCAGGGGACACGGGTTTGTGCCCCGGTCCGGGAAGATCCCACATGCCGCGGAGTGGCTGGGCCCGTGAGCCATGGCCACTGAGCCTGCGCGTCCAGAGCCTGTGCTCCGCAACGGGAGAGGCCACAACAGTGAGAGGCCCGCGTACCGCAAAAAAACAAAAACAAAAACAAAAAAAAAGAATCTGCCTGCCAACGCAGGGGACATGGTTTCGAGCCCTGGTCCAGGAAGATCCCACATGCCACGGAGCAACTAAGCCCGTGCGCCACAACTACTGAGCCCACAAGCCACAACTATTGAGCCTGTGTGCTGCAACTACTGAAGCCCATGCTCCACAACAAGGGAAGCCACCACAATGAGAAGCCCACACACCACACAAAGAGTAGCTCCCACTTGCCACAACTAGAGAAGGCCCGCCTGGAGCAACAAAGACCCAACGTAGCCAAAAAATAAATAAATTTATAAAAAAATTAAAAAATTAAAAAAAATAAAAGGATGTTTACTGTTTTTATTTCCAGCATTTCCATGTGTTACGTAGCAGGAAGTTCCAGATATTGTCAGAAAAGGAAGTCCAGCTCAATACTTAGTAGACAGAACTGTCACTGTCTGTTTACTTGTCTATTTTCTCCGTGAGCATCAAGCTCTGAGAGGGCAGAGACAGGGTCTGACTCATCTCTACGTCAAGACACCCAGCTTAAGACCCTCCCCACCCAGAGTAGAAGTTCAGTGCATTTGTTGATACCAAACCTCCTCTCAGACACTCGTATTGAAGGAGAGCTCAATTTCTCCCACTCCCAATGTAGCCTTTCCTTTGGAGAGAGTCATGTCCCCTGGGTGACTATCTGGCAAGTGGGGGACAGCCTGCCCCTTTTCTGTGTTCATTCCTCCCAACACTTGGCTTATCCACTCAGGATTCTGCAGAGTAGGGCTCAGGGTCTGGATGATCCCAGTGATAACTGGGACTTGGAGCTTTGATCCAGGAGAAAGCACAGGGGCCAGTTCAAGATGAAAACCTAAGGTTCTCATGCACCGTTAGTGGAAGTTAAATTGGTACAACATTGTGGGAGAGCAATTTGATGGCATCTATTGAAATGTTAAGTATGTATACCTATCAATCTTGCAATTCACTTCTTTGATTCTATTCTATTCATAGAAGAGGAGTCACTGTTACATTGTTTGTGGCAGCAAAAAATTGAAAGCCACTCAAATGTCCATCAATATGTGTTAAACTAAATAAGCTTTCTTCTGCCATACAATCGGAAACTGTAAGATGGTTTTAGGTTTTGTTTGTAATGAGGAAGATCTGTGTATATTGACATAGGTAGAACTCCTGTGTCGTATTACTGAGTGAAATATGTGAGTCTGTAGGACAGAGTATATCATATGACATTTTAAAAAAATTAATTAGGGGCTTCCCTGGTGGCACAGTGGTTGAGAGTCTGCCTGCCGATGCAGGGGACACAGGTTCATGTCCCGGTCAGGGAAGACCCCACATGCCGCGGAGCGGCTGGGCCCGTGAGCCATGGCCGCTGAGCCTGCACGTCCGGAGCCTCTGCTCCGCAACGGGAGAGGCCACAACAGTGAGAGGCCCGCGTACCGCAAAAAAAAAAAAAAAAAAGAAAGAAAGAAGAAAACATTAATTAAGTAATTTAGTTTTGGCTGCATTGGGTCTTCACTGCTGTGCGCGGGCTTTCTCTAGTTGCGGCGAGCGGGGGCTGCTCCTTGTTGCAGGCTTCTCATTGCTGTGGCTTCTCTTGTTGCGGGGCACGGGCCCTAGGCGCACAGGCTTCCATAGTTGTGGCACGTGGACTCAGCAGTTGTGGCTGCAGGTTCCAGAGTGCAGCCTCAGTAGTTGTGGCGCATGGGCTTAGTTGCTCCGCGGCATGTGGGATCCTCCCGGACCAGGGCTTGAACCCGTGTCCCCTGCATTGGCAGGCAGGCTCTCAACCACTGCACCACCAGGGAAGTCCTATCATATGACATATTTATGTAGAAAAAAACAAACGAATCTACAAGCAGTATAAATCTGTACATCCTAGAGGCTATTTGGCAGTATCTATCAACCTTTTTTTTTCTGTTTTTTGGCTGTGTTGGGTCATCATTGCTGCACGTGGGCTTTTCTCTAGTTACGGCGAGCTGGGGCTACTGTTCATTGCGGTGCACGGGCTTCTCATTGCAGTGGCTTCTCTTGTTGCAGAGCACCGGCTCTAGGCCACAGTAGTTGTGGCACATGGGCTTAGTAGTTGTGGGGCACGGGCTTAGTTACTCCGCAGCATGTGGGATCTTCCCGGACCAGGGCTTGAACCCATATCCCCTGCATTGGCAGGGGATTCTCAACCCCTGCACCACCAGGGAAGTCCCCAGCTTTTAATCGTTGAGCCTTTGATTAGAGTCTACTCTATGCCAGGCCTAGCACAGGCTGAGTGATGGGAGTATATGGACTGAGATCCTGCATTTGGGATGCCCACCATCTACCTGGGAAAACACATACACACAATTAGTCACCATGACTTACTGTTTATTGAACAAATAAATAACTGTACTGTCCATCAAGGTAGCTCTGGACCATGGGTGAGGACAGGAAAGGCTACCTAGAGGAAGACAGGGTGAGTGGAATCTTGAAGACAGGAAAGCTCTGAATTCAGAAAGGTCTGAAGAGGGCATTCCAGGAAAGAGCTTGAGCCAAAGTGTGGTTGTGGGAGAGAGTTGAAGAGACAATGAGGAGTTTGACCTTAGCACAAGGTGTGTGTAAGTGAAGAAGGGGAATAAAGCTGGAGAGAACTGGGGCTGGATCATGGAAGGCCACAAATGCTGTATTAAGGAGCATGGTACTGTGGGAGCCACAGAAGGTTTTAGAGCAGGCAAGTGGTGTGACAAGAGAGGCATGTTAGGGATTATTTACTTTAAGTCAGCGAGAGGTCGAGAGAGGGTATGAGGTTAGCAGGAAGCAGATGTGATGGGCAGAGACTCAGGGTTGCAAAGAATGAGGATGCTTTGGGGACAACCCTCCAAGGGCCAAAACACTGCTCTACATCCCCTACACCCCGGTCAAGCCTCTGGGTATTATTTCCAGGATCCTTCTCCTAGTTGCTAGGACAGAGGAGTCCTTCTAGGGTTTGATATTTGGCTGGGATTTTATCACCAGAGCAGAAGCTCTGGCCTAGCTCACCCCCTGCCTCCTGATGGACCAGATGGACAGCTCACAGACCCATCCCCACCATCCCTGCTCTACTAAGAAAGGACCCAGAACCTCTGGAGACTCTGAGGATGTGTATTTGTAGTCTTTCAGGCATTTCCCAGGCCACTGGGAATGCTGGGGGCCTAGAATATGGGATTGGAATAAACCTGAGGATGGAGAGTTTGAAAGAATATCTAAAAGGAAAATTGGGACTTCCCTGGTGGCTCAGTGGTTAAGAATCCGCCTGCCAATGCAGGGGACACAAGTTCGATCCCTGGTCCGGGAATATCCCACATGCTGCGGAGCAACTAAGCCCGTGCGCCACAACTACTGAGCCCGTATGCCGCAGCTACTGAAGCCCATGTGCCTAGAGCCCATGCTATGCAACAAGAGAAACCACCACAATGAGAAGCCCTCACACCGCAACGAAGAGTAGCCCTTGCTCGCTGCATTTAGAGAAAGCCAGAGCGCAGCAGCCAAAAAAAAAAAAAAAGGTAACTGGGTATGTTAGATTTGACAGATAAGGAAATTGAGGCCCAAAGAGGTAACATGACTTGCTTGAGGTCACACAGCAAGTTTGGGGGAAATCAGGGCTGTGCCCAGGTCTCCTGGTGGAGGCTGAAGCACTCTGGGGTTTTGATAATCTGGTGCATGTAGAGAGTGGAGAGAGTTGGAGCCAGGAACTATGGGTTCAAATCCTGGCTCTGCCATTTACTCTAGCTGTGTGACCTTGGGAAGTCACTTAGGCTCTCTGAGGCTGTTTCCTCAACTGGAAAAGGAGGATAACACCCACCTTTTGGGACTGTTGTGAAGATCAAAACACATATAAAGCAGTATAGCACAGTGCCTGGCACTCAGTAAGTGTTCAATAAATGTCAGCTACTGGTCTGGCAGCGGCAATAGTTTCTGTTGAGTGTATTATTGAATATGAATCTACATACTAACAGTTAGTGAGATTTGTCTGTTTCTGTGTGTGTAAATCCGGGCTAATAACCAGTCCCTGCCCTGTCACTTTTCTGTCCAGCCCCTGCAGCAAAATGGGTTAATAAGGTGTGTAAACGTTCCAGTGCTGAGCACTCAATGGTTATTCAGCCCAGAGCAATTCCTCTCCAAGTCCTACTCCGCAAAATTTCCTGTCAGCCTAACCAACTCTTCTATACTGCCGGGTGATCCCCTGGAACCAGAGAAAAGGGATGTCCCCCAACTCTCAAGCCTGCCCAGCTGAGGAAAAATGGGGTGGGAAAGCAGCGAACGCATACGCTGAGAAGGTGAGACAGAAAAGGGAGAGCAGGGAGAAGGGTGGTGAGGAGGAGGGAGGTGCACGAACTTGGTGTGGAGTTGAGAAAAGGGTAAAGATTGAGGGACGTGGATATAGGATGCAGGTGAAAGGACAAGAGGGGCAGTGCGAGAGGTGAGGGCGCTGAGATAGGCGAAGGGAGTGCAGGAAGATGGGGATCTCGTAGAAAGGAGTGGGAACCCTCCTCTTTGAGAGGTCCGTGGGTCGTCCAGGGGTAGGGGGTCCAAGCTTCCTGCAGTCGCTTCTCCGGGCCGCCGCCCCTAGGATCGGAGTCGGGATCCCGGGGAAGGAGCCACTAGCCAGCGAACCGTGGAGGAGGCGGGGAGGGGGGATCCGCAACATGGGATTGGCCGCCGCTCCGCCGGTCGGTGACGCGAGGCGGGCGGGCCCCTTTGTGACATCACAATCAGCTGTTTGAACGTTCCAATTTGTGCCGTGAGCACAGCAGCGGCGGCTGCACAGACTCAAAGCCTCGCGGGCGAGCGCAGCAGCCCTGAGCGTCCGACACGTACCCCAGCCGCCTTCCCGCCCAGCCCCCGCGATGCGGCCGCGCCTGTGATCAGCCGCCGACCCCGGGACGCCCCGCCTCACAACTACCTCAGCGCCACCTCCGCCTGCCGCACCGCCCCAGTCCCCAGGTGAGTTCCGACCCGCTTTGGCCACGGGGGTCCCGGAGCCTGGGGACACGCCCCGCGCCCCCAGCTCCCGGGTCTTTGTCTGTCTCCGCCGGCGGCCTCCGGGGCTGCATTCCCGTCTCCGGATTGGCTGCCGCAAGCCCGGTAGACCATGACGTCTCCCGATTTGCATATGACATTGAGACGTCACCAAGGCCGGCACCGCCCCCCTCCCCGCCTCTCTGCTCAGGTCGCTTGTCCTCCGGTGACCCGTTGGGCGCTGGGTCGGGGCTGGGCCTATGGGTCAGTGACGCTGAAAGGCAGCGGGACCAGAGCGTCCTCCAGTTTCCTGGGCTAATCCAGGAGCTGGGGTCAAGCCTCTGATCCCCTACTTTCTTCTTGCGACTTGAGAGAGGTTCCGAAGGCGCTACTGGGTCTAGGTTGGGGGGAGGGGGTTGTCAGGAGTTCAGGGGCCCCTGAAGCTTCGGCTCCAGGTCATTGGGGCAGCGCCAGATGGTGATACAACCCCCTCCCTCTGGCTCCAGGTTCTGCATCCCTGGGACTAACATCATAACTTTCTCCGAATCCCTGACATGTGAGAAGCGCCTTAGCTGACGTCATTCCCAGCCCCCAAACGAGGGGTCTTAGACCCCAGTTCATGGAAGGGAAACTGAGGCGCTGAGAGGGGAAATGGCTTACTCGAAGTCATGCAACCAGTTAGAGTCATGCCTACCTAGTGAGTAGCAGATGCATTAGCCATGGGCACATAGCTAGTAGGAGCTCATTACAAGTAACAAGTTACACATCCTCCTTCCACTGAAGACTCTACCTTGGGCTAAGCACCATTTAAATTTGATAGAGCTCCCAGGTTTCCTCACTCCTGGATCATTTCCCAGGAGGTCTCTGGAGATTGGGTCCCCTTTTGAGGCCCTGACACTCACTCTGTTCTTTGGAGTTGCCAAGCCCAATAAAATCACTGCCTCCTAGCTGTTCTGACCACAGAAATGTGACTCAATGCCTGCCTCAGGGTGTCTCCGATGTTGGGATGGAGTGGAGGTGAGAGTTCCCTCTGTTTGGCTCTTCTTCACCTCCCAGCCCCAGAGTTGTCAGCTAGAGAGGACTGACCTGGCCTAGTGCTAGGGACTACAAGGCTTGTGCTGCCCCTCTCTGCTCACAGAGAGGGACCAGAGAAGGAGCGGGAGAAGGAGAGCCTCTGACTTTCCAAATAGATGGGCCTATGGGCTGGACCAGCAGTCCCATCCCAGCCCAGACTTTGCTCAAGGATGGCCTGGGTTGGGTAGAGGTGGCTTGGGGCTCCAGTGTTATTCTAGGCACAGCTGCTATAGTTATTAATGGGAACGGTTCTCCCTGGAGCAGAGCTGGGAATGTAAGAACCAGGAACTGTCAGGGCTGGGAAAGAAAAATCCTGGGAGCCTCCCTTAGTGGTCATGAGAGGAGGCAGGCACTGGCTGGCTGGTGAGGTTGTCAGTTCTGGCTCTGTCACTGACTTTCTCTGTGACCTCAGGCAGGGAGCTTCCCCCACCCTAAGCCTCCCTTACCTCAATCTGTTTGTAATTTGTAGACTCTGGTACACAGTGGGTGCTCTGGAAAATGCAGGATGAATCTTGGTGCCAGGAACCTCAGACCCTTTTATAGCTGAGAGAGGCAGTGACTTGATCAAAGTCTGACTCCTGTCTGACTTCCCCGTGTCCCCTGCATCATTATATTTTGGGGGGTTGTTTACTGAGGGCTTCCTGACTGTGTTCACTCTGGACTGAATGCTCAGTGACCTGGGGCTAGGCCTGCTCCGCCACCATCTAGCCATGTGTCTTTGGGTAGATTTATGTCCTCTGATCCTCAGCTTGCAAAATGGGCTGGGTGAATATCATGTCTCCTGAAACACCTATTAACTTCCTTTTCATTTTCTCAGTGAAGCAGTAGGTCCTTGGAAAGAGGGTGTGCCTCAACAAGGCCCCAGTCTTCCCTTCCTTCAGGAGGGGCCAAACTCTCTGGATTTTTGGTAACTGAGTCACTAACTCCCTGTGGCTACAGATGGGCTGGGATATGTGGCTTGTGCTGGGCAGGCACTAGTTGAGAGTGGCCCAACCTTTCATAATCCCGGAAGATCTACCACCAGGGAGGCCAACACCCAGGCAGCACTTTCTCCTGGAGCCCACCGTGGATCTGCAAAATGTATAAGTACTCTCAGGGCATAGAGTTTAGGTGATTCTGTGGCAAGTGTGAAAATATACCCAGGGATCGGGAGAGGTAGCAACAACCATAAGAAATACCCCAGGTGGGTTAGCAATAAGAGTAGAATGCCTCCAAGGAATGGAAGTGTGGACATGCCCCCAGGGAGTTTTATAGAAAGTGTGGAAACATCCTTAGAGGAAGGTGACAAGTGGCTGAGTAGCAAAACTAGCTGTTGGCTATCTTCGGGGACATGTGGAGAGTCAAGCTCCAGGGACATCCAGGGGGCCTGGCCAGCAGTCCCTAGCCCAGGTCTAGTCCTGAGGTAGGCTTGGTGTTTACATTCCTGGAGCAGGTGGTCTCCTTCCTCATCTTCACTGAGGGAAGGACTGATTGAGGGCTTGAGTCCTGGTCAAACCCTCAGTCCTCATACTTAAGGGCTCCTGGGGTCTGATAGCTCCCTCCCTCCATCATCACCTCCCACTGACCTGCTGTCTCCCTGGGGCCAGGCAACCTGATCTTCTTCCTCCTAGCCAGGGATGCTGCCCTTAAGCAGGAGTTTGGGAATAGCGAGTAAGAGGGGGGAGGGCCTGTGGGAATAGGATCTTCATCTGACAGACACAATTGAGGCCTATGCGATCACAGGGTGAGGATGGTAGCTGTTCTGTGGGATTTCTGCTAGGGAGCACTTTTCAAGCCACACAGACTCAAGTAGTGGTTCTTAATCTCTGGGGTCAAGGACCGCTGTTTAGGAAATCATAATGAAAACCAAGGTCCTTCTTTTCAGAAAAATACACATGGACCATGGCCCCAGGCCACTAAGTTAAAAATGCCTAATCCAGACAGATACCCAGCAAAGGCAATGGAGTATAGTGATCTGGAATCTGCATGGGTTAAAATCCTCTGTGTCTTACTAGCTTTGAGATTTTGGGCCAATTATCTTACATCTCTGAGCCTCAGTTTCTTCACCTATAAAAAAGGGATAGGGGCTTCCCTGGTGGCGCAGTGGTTGAGAGTCCGCCCGCTGATGCAGGGGACATGGGTTTGTGCCCTGGTCTGGGAAGATCCCACATGCCGCAGAGCGGCTGGGCCCGTGAGCCATGGCCGCTGAGCCTGCGCGCGTCCAGAGCCTGTGCTCCGCAACGGGAGAGGCCACAACGGTGAGAGGCCCGTGTACCACAAAAAAAAAAAAAAAAGGGATAATAATTATACCCACTTCCTAGAGTAATCATGGGGGTTACATGAGGTAATATAGGTAAAGTGCTTAGTATAGTACTTGGCACATGAATGTTAGCTATATGATGTTGATGATGACGATGATGATGGTGATGATAAATAATCACAATACTGGGCGATTTCTTCCTTGCTTGGAGAACTATTTTTACCCTTCAAGGTCCAGGTTGGATGTCCAATCCTCTGGGGAAACTTCCCTGACAGAGTCTGGTCATATATATCACTCCTAGAGCATGCAACAATATTAATAATTATTAATAATAAACTAGTTGCTTAGTTTATTGAATGCTTAACTCTGTGCCCAGGTGCTGTTCTGAGCACTTTGTATTTAGCTCATTTAATTCTTATGAGAGCCCAGAGAGGATACTGTTATTAGCTCATTTAATTCCTATAAGGGCTGAGAGGAGGATATTATTATCCTTGCCATTTGACAGATGAGAAAACTAAAGCACAGGTAAGTTAAATAACTTCTAAGGTCATACAGAAAACAAAAGATTGAAGGCAGGCTGACTTACCAGAAAGGGAACACAAACACACACAAA
Organism: Phocoena sinus; assembly: GCF_008692025.1. Lineage (NCBI taxonomy): Eukaryota > Metazoa > Chordata > Mammalia > Artiodactyla > Phocoenidae > Phocoena > Phocoena sinus. Next base: position 24,503,865 of record NC_045777.1, on the reverse strand, counting down.
TACACACACACACACAGACACACACGAGAAAGCTTTCCCACACATCCTTGTTGTTCCCTTATCACTGTTCTGGGGGCTGGGGGAGGTATCCCCAGCCACAATGGGGAGACCAGTCTGTGGTGCCTCTGACTCCTCTCTACCTCCCAGGTTTCTGCACTGCCATAGGGCAGCCCCCTGAGGCCTCTTCACTCCCCCATCATGCTCCAGCGCCTCACCAGCCTCTTCTTCAGCTCCCCGGCGGCCCCCGAGGACCCCGACTGCCCTCGAGCCTTCGTCTCCGAGGAGGATGAAGTGGATGGCTGGCTCATTATTGACCTGGCGGGTGAGGCCTGAGTCTGGTGCCAGGACTGACTCCTGGGCCTGTGAAGTCGTCATTAGGGCAAGTGGCCGAGCAGTTGAGCAGGGAGCTGCTAAGGGGTTGGGGAGTTCCCCTGGGCCTACTGGGCAAATTGGGGTTGAGGCAGTAATATTAGAGGTGAAGGGTAACAGGGCCCCATCTCATGCAAGCTGGGGCCATGTCCTGGCGGAACAGTGTTGGAGTCCAAACCTCACGCGCCCTAGGGCAGCAGGTCGAGACTGTGGATGCCCATTGGGTATGGTGGGCGGGGCTGCGTGTCGGACTAACGATGCCCTTTCTCTCCCTGCCCCATTGTGTCCGGTGTGTGTGTGTGTGTGTGTGTGTGTGTGTGTGCGCGCGTGTGTGTGTCTCCCTCCCTGCTGCGCCCCCTCCTCCGCATGGCTCCCCCTCCCGCGCCACGTAGACAGCTTCACAGCTCCACCCAGCCCCGGGGCCGCCCCGGCCCCTGCGGGCCGCCCTCCGCCCGCACCCTCCTTGATGGATGAGAGCTGGTTTGTTACCCCTCCGGCCTGTTTTACTGCAGAAGGGCCTGGGCTCGGGCCTGCCCGCCTCCAGAGCAGCCCCCTGGAGGACCTCCTCATCGAGCACCCCAGCATGTCCGTTTACGTGACCGGCAGCACCATAGTGCTGGAGCCTGGACCTCCTTCCCCGCACCCTGACGCCGCCCTGCCAGACGGAGACCTTAGCGACGGGTGAGCCGGCCGGGGGCGGAGCCTGGAGGCCTAGAGAAGCTTGTCTTGGAGGTTAGGGTTCCCGCTGCAGGAGCGAGCCCAGGAGACCCCCTGGCAGTGCCGGGGCTGGGCCTTTAGAGGCGGGTCTTCGAGGCAAAGGGCGGGGCCCATGGGCCGGATGAAGCTAGGCCTGAAGGTAAAGGGGCGGGGCTTTGAGATAGGGAGAGGCGTGGCCTCGTGGCTAGGGCGGGGCTTGAGAGAGACAGAGCTTCGAGGCTTGGGATAGCTGAGACGGTAGGCATCTCCAGGTTGGCTTGGAGGAATGGTTGGTACCCACAAGAAGGGCATTGTGCGCCCCCCAGGAGCAGAGACCAAATCGTGCGAGGGTGCGGGGACAGGGTGGGAAGTGCCAGCGCTCTCCTCCGTCCCCCACGACTTGTCTAGCCCTGACTGCCTCGCTCTGTCCCCTCAGGGAGTTGGCGCCTGCTCGCCGTGAACCCCGGGCCCTGCACCACGCCGCCCCTCTGCCGGCGCGGGCCACACTGCTGGAGAAGGCGGGCCAGGCGCGGCGCCTGCAGCGGGCCCGGCAGCGGGCCGAGCGCCACGCTCTGAGCGCCAAGGTGGTGCAACGGCAGAACCGCGCCCGCGAGAGCCGTCCGCGCCGGCCCAAGCACCAGGGCAGCTTTGTCTACCAGCCGTGCCAGCGCCAGTTCAACTACTGAGCTTCCGCCGGCCGTGCCGCAAACCCCTCGCTGACTCCCGACACTTATCCAGCCCCTCCGCCGCAGCCAGTGTGCTGCTTGAGGGGCGCCTGCAGCCCACTTCGGGCTGGACACCACAACCTCCCTTTTTCTTAAGTGTGTGAGGTGGGGGTGATAGCCTCACTCTCTCTCTCTCTCTCTCTCTCTCTCTCCTACTTCTATTTCCCTATCTCTGCTCCTCTAATCCGCCTCTGAACCTCCCCCTCTCCCTTCACCCTCCCACCTTCTGGCCCCTTCTGGCATCTAATCCTCCATCTCCCCTACCGCCGACACTCCGTCGGTTCCCATCCTGATCTTTGCCCTGACATTCTCCATCCCTGCCCTCCGGTCCTCTACTTCTGGCCCACTCCTCTTTCTGAGAGTGTCTTCTTCCAGTTTCATATCTGGCTCATTCCCTACCTTCAGCTCCCACTTTACAAGCCTCAGTCTATCTAATGTTTGGCACTGCATTCACTCCTGCTCCCTTATTACTCATTCCCAGTAATTCTCCCACTGAGACTAAAGGGTTCTGCCTTTAGTCTTCCCCTTCCCTCTCCTCTGGGGGCTGGGCTCCTTGGAGTTGCCTAGGTATGGAAAGGTAAGGTATGTGGGAAAGGTCTGTGAGATGTGAGTTAGAGGGAGAAGGTGGAGGGAGTCGAGGAAAAGAGGAAACCTATTGAAAATGTAGACAGGTCAGACAGGTTAAGATGCTGTAGGGAGCAGGGCACAATGGGGGCTGGCACGGCGCTTATTCAGAGAGGCCAAGCCCTGCTCTCAAGCTGGAGCCCACATCACTTTTCTACAATGCCACCTCCCAAATCTCTTCCTGAAATCAACCCCTCTGCCGGTTCCTGTATCTGAAAGGCTTAGTTAGTACCTTGCTGCCCTACCCACATCAACCCAGCAGTAAAGGCTGGGCAAGGCCCTGCCATCCTAGACATCTGTTCACATGCCCCAAGGTGCTAGAACTAGCTTAGGAGAGATGCAGGCCAGAGGGATTCTAGGCAGGAGAAGGACACACCCCAGGATAAGAATGCAGAATGATGATGCTGGGGAGGACAAGCTGTGGGGTGAAGCCAACCAAGGAATGGCAGCTAGCCTTCATCTTGCCTCTGGCCTTGTATTTCATACTCTGCCAGGATGGCTAATAAACACTCCTGAGTAGGAGGCCAGGAGCCCCACTGCCACAATCCCCAAATAGTCCCTGTCCAGATTCAGGGCCCTTACGGGAGCCTCTCTTCATTTTCTTTCCCAGGGCTCCCTTCCTTTCTAGGCTGCTGGGGGGAAATGGGTACCCTATGGTTCCCCTTCCCTTCTCCTCCAGTAAGTACCTGGAAGAGGGAACCTGAATATCTGGGTGAGACAAAGGGGACAGGGGCAGCCAGCTTTCCCCTTCTCACGGTGGGATTGACTTTTTTGGGCTCAGACACCAGCAACAGCCTCTTGGGATGCCCCGAGTTGCTTCCCCTTTCCTCTTTCTGTCCTTTTCTAGTGTGTGCTCTTTCTTCCTTGAAACCTTTAAGATTTCCTATTACATACTAACACAGGTCTTTCCCTTCAATTCTAGGTTTCTAGGCCTCACAGCCAAGCTGAGGCTTACAGAAAACTCTGCAACCCCATGTGGGCAAAGGCAGCTGCCCTCCCTGGCCCTATAACCCTAGGTCTCCAGTGGGGTGTATGGATAAGGGAGGGGGTAGCCCCATGGATGCTGGGATAGGGACAGAGAAAGCCCTGTTGGGGTCTCCTATCCAAGGGAATAAGCCAAATTTACAGTAAGAGCAGATCAAAGTCCCCATGCTGGTCCACTAGGGCCCTAGTAGTTGACAACTTTGCTCCTCTCTCCAAGGTTCTCCTTCAGTTACGACCTAGTCCCTTTTATTCTTCCAGCTACGCCTTGGTTACTTCACAGCCAGCTTAGGGTCTTCAGCACTTCCAAGAGCTGAAACTCCCTCCAACTCTTCTTGCCTACTCCTTTGCTGCCAGCTGGAGCCTAGGCTCAGTTCTGGGCAGTGCTCACGATCCTTCTGTGGGGGAAAAGTGAGTTATAGGGCATTTGGCTCAAATTTCAAAAGGCCCCTACCTTACCCGTATTTCTGGAGGCTCCTGTAGTTCTAGAACCCTCCAACATCATCACCTGGCTGGTTGCAAGGCTCATGTTTTTGTACTTTCCTATAGATTCTGTAGCATTTGAGTGTGACAACATTTTAATTGTGTATAGATTTCTAAGAGCCAACACTAGTTTGGTCTCCTGCTAGTCTGACTCCTGAAGCAGCAGAACTCGTCATACTGTATTGACTGTGTATGTGCCTTTCACCTTGAGCATGCTTCAGGATTTTTTTTTAAACCACAGAACTTGAATACATGAGGGAACCAGAATTCACAAAGTCCTATGCAACCTTAGACAGGAGGAGGTTAGAGAGTCTGTCTTTACTGATGTTTCAGAGACCCTGTAGAAGTTTGTTCCAGACTGCATTACTTAATGTCAAGACTACCAGCGCTTTGCCAAAACTGAGTATGTGAGAGGGACCCCTATTTCTAGAGTGAGTCCCAATTACATCAAAGGACAACTTCCAGTGATTCTCCAATACATCTCTCTTCAAACTGGGTGTCATTTCCAGCCTTTGCAGTCTGGCCCCATCAGGGTCCCATCTGTGTATGAATGCAGTTTGCTGCTGTTTTGGAGTATGCTTGCTCCCCGGCCCCCACCTGGAACCTTGAGTTTGCTCTGACCCATAATGTTAGGTGCGTCGAGGACCCCACCAGAGCTCTTGGATGACTCCTCAGATCCATGTGGCTTTATGTGAGGGGACTGAAGGCAGACATAACATGGCCCCTTATATCTTCCCTCTTGCCCTGCTGCCTAGTTCCAAATGGAACCAATAAGATGAGTGCGTCCCTCTTGGGTATTTTGTGTTGAGACTGGCTGAACAGAGGAGACTCTGGTTGACCATGTTATGACATGTTGACAGACACAAGGACACAGCCGCCTCAGCCTGGTCACGTGGCATACCTGTGTATGTGTGTAACAGGATTCTGATTGTTAGACTGTAATGTTATTCCTCTATGGGAGAAAAAGTTAATATAAAGAAAAACAAATAAAAATCTATTTAAAGCACATTATGCTTTCTTCCTGAGTACAGCTAAAGTAGGAGAAGCACTTTGCAATCTCAAACACAGTATTGGCTTAGGGTGTTGTTAGGCTGGCTTTGGTTCTGGTTGTGCATGTGTCATACAGGGAAGGAAGAGGGTAGATAAGCTTGCTGGTAACAGAGCCAGACAATGGGGGGTGACTCAGAAATAACTACTTTTAGAGAATCCTTATAATGCAAGACACATTTAAAAAAGGAAATTAAGAGCATGAGAATCACCAATTCATCCTTTTGGTCTCAGGCACTGGGTTATGGAGCCCCTGAAGGGGAAGGGATGGAGTATATGTCTAGCTGTAGGAGACACGGCAGAAGGCTGGGGCCCAGACCAAGATAAAGACAGGACCCCAAGCACTGAAGTCCCCTGAATGTTGGGGGTAGGGTAGGGGCAGAAGCAGCTGGTTTGGAGACCACAAATTTTTTTTTTTTTTGAGACCACAATTTTTAAGGTAAGAACAGAACTAGGAAAGGGAAAAACCTAGGCACACTGATGAGTCACCCCAGGTCTGATGCAGATGAGAAACAGGGCAGCCATAGAGTGGAACACAGTGGATATCTCTGAAGTACATAATGCAAAATGACAACTTTTATTTGGGAGCTGCTCCATTTAACCACGGACATGGACTGAAGTTAGAAACCTGACCTAAACTGGGCTAGATTCTTGATGCTGTTACAAAAAATCCTCCTGGTCAGTCTGGGCTTATCTCTTGAATGGAGGAGGTGTAAACATAGTTGTTTTGGAGCAATCCATCATGTGCATGGAGAAGCAGATGAATGAGGTAGAGAAGAGTGCCATCTGGTTTGCTGATGGCTTCCTGTCTCCAGAAAATCCTGGGTGACCTTTGATCCTAAGTTGATTCTGTCATTTTGCAACCAAAAGAAATCTGATCAATATCAAAGTGCCTGGTATAGTGCTGAAAAGAGCTAGTTTCCTCAAAGCCAAGAAAATGAGTTGAGTGAATAAGTATGTACATTTTCCACAACTTGCCAGGTGGGCAACTCAAGTGTAATGAGGACATGATGGGATTCTAATTCACAAAGAAGGCTGTTCCTATTCATTTATAGTCCAAAGAAAGAGCTTGCTTACCCAATAATCCCTTACCAATAACATACGTTTATGTTCTAGGACAAAGACATTTATTTAACACATTCAGTATTTCACATTGTACAAACCCTTAGATTCTCTTTATTCACTGGTCCATTTCTACAACAAATACATCCAAAACACTATATAATAAAATTATTTACAACATTTCCAAATGAGAAGATTCCTTTTGCCCCACTACTGCTATTCACACACAGTACTTCCACAGCACAATACATCATTAGAAGATCTAAAAATGCTCACCCTGTACTCTAGGCTGCTTAGGAAATGTGAAAACTATTAACATAATCACATTAGCTCCTCTCAATACATGGCAACATTTTAGAAACCTTGAACTTCATCTTGCAACACCAAAAGGGTTCAACAACTCTGCTTTCCCCATTGCACTTTATGAAACAGGTTGCAGGGACCAGGAAAAGGACCACATTATTAAAATAACTAACTGTACAGAAATGGATTTTAAAAAGTCACAGCTCAAAATCGCTTTTTGTAAAATTCACACACATTTACAAATATCAAGTCGTCATTCAGCTTGTTTACTTGGATTTTCTTCGCTTGGATTGCACTGCACTGGTTATGTCTGTGGGGAGAAAGGAAGGACATATTCAGCTGAGGCATTTCTTTATAGCAGTGCCTTTTAGACAGTTCACAGGAACCAGGGCTGACCTAAGTGGAGCCCTACTGGACTCTGAATCAGTCTAAGGTCCTCAAAAGGGGAACTCAGTGTGAAGAGGGTCTCAGACTTCTCGGCCCTGTAAACTAGGGCCTGGCGATTGGGGAAATGTTATACAGGTAGTGGAAGGTGAAGCAAACATACATGAAAAAGGTGCCAGGATGGGGAGAGCTGCTTTAGCTGGGCAATTAACCCCACAATCTCCATCACCTGTTTCCATCACCCAATGAAATGATGGATAGACTGACAGTGCTTTTGGTGAGAAATCAATAAGTGATGTTACAAGCAAGCAAGTGAATTGTGCCACAAAAAAAAAAACAGCCTCTGGAGCCAAGCCATTGTTTTGCAGTGAGGAACTCTTTTTGCCATGCCATAGTCAAAGTCTCTAAATAACATGACTATGACCGTTGGTCAGCAAGTATCTACCATGGCCTAGCCAGGTATTATCAAGGCTGTGGATATACCTGTGTATGTATGGAAGGCATGGAAGCAATTTAGAGCAAGCCACAGCCTGCTCTGAGCCCAGGTGAGCCTGAAGGCTTCATGGAAGAGGTGGGAACTGAGTGGTTTATATCAGTGACAGGGTAACAGTGACATAAAAGGGAAGGAGTGTGTTTTAATTCTTTTAATTCCTCTTGTATTATTCATGCCTTAAACTCAAAATATAAACTCTCTCAAAAACTTTTTCAACACAGAAGTCTTCTACAGCAAAGTACAATGAATAGCCTGAAGCTCTCCAACTGTAAACATTTCTTTAAAATCTCATACTGATCTTAAAAATCCACCCTCATTCTTCATGCTGCTCCATAATAGATATTTTGGATTTAAAACGAAAAAAAAGTTTTAGAATTACTTCCCATCAAGGACAAAAAAAAGTTTTCTATTTAACACATTAATGTGTAAGATGAATCCAACTTATCCATTTCTAGAAACTAGGCTGAACTCTCTGATGCTGCATGTTAGGTTCAGTATTCTAAGTAATTTTTCTTCTCTCTTTTGTATTGTATCATATTTTAAGAACCCAGACTCAAAATGTAGAGCAAAAAGCAAAAATTTTATCACTCTGTTAGCTAAGTAACTGCTAAGAAGTGAAACCTAGATGACTTTCCAAGAGGTGGCCTGTACAGTGTTTTTAGGCTTCTGTAGGTGGAAATTTCAATATATACCTCTTACTGGGAGATTATGATGCTTGTGCCAGGTGGTAGAATCAGTTTCTCTGATTTACTCATTAGTCTTTTGCTAATCAGAGGACAGTAAATCTGACAGGATGTTGACAATGGTGTTATTTTAATTCCATGTAAATAAACGGAGTCTCACATAGCGCACAACTCCCCATAATCAACCCTTTATGTCCAACTCTCAAGCTTCATTTTCACTGTAGCACATTTGTCATTTGCAGTAAAAACATACAGGGTTTTGTCTTGACTGAGTGTTCATCCTTAGAAAAATGTCTGTTAATTAGGTCAACTTTGGGAGCTTCTCCTTTGTTGTGATATGAACGATCAAGTGGTGTGTCTGAGAAACACATGTGTGGCTGGGAAAAGTGGTTAGGAGTGGGGGAATAAACAACCTCAGGCTCCCCCCTCCATTCCTTCCTTGCTTGTTCCCATCTGTCACTGCTCTAAAGCACCCAATCATCTGGCAGGCTGCCTCTGCTTCTGAGGATGAATCAATGAGTAAGGCCATGAGTAAACAAGTGATCTGTGCTAGAAACTGGGAAAAAAAAAAAAAAGCCTTTTAGATACTATGGTGAGCGGTGGCAGTGGTGGTGTAGCGTGGAGCTTTACCTTCTAAGGATTTTTATAAATTGACCTTGACCTTGCTCACTTCATTACGCTTTTTACTGTTCTCCTTCTAGCCAAGATTTCTACTTAATTGTAAAAAAATTCTGGAAATTTCCTTTCAAAATCTGTATGGCTGGTTTCTAAATGATGCTACAAGAGTGCAGTTTCAGGTAGTTACTGTTTAGGGATTTCTCCCATAAGATGTATCTAATTATGCTTATTCTATAACACTTACGTTTTAAGTATATCTGTATACTCTGTGTTTTTTTTTAGGTTGTTGCTTCTCAAGTCACTAGCTGTGGATAGGACAGAGCTATCACCCCACTTTGCTGTCAGAGGCATCTTAGGGCACCCCAGGGACACCCACAGCTGCTGCTGATTACAGGTTGCTCTGAACCTCCCTCTTATTAGCATATTTTCCCAGGTTTCAAACTTGTACATTGAACTTCATGTTTTTAACTACTGATCCTTTCTCCCAGTTGAAAATATAACATAAAACTACTATAAAAAAAACTACTATAAACAGAAGACTAAAGAATATCAAGGGAAACTAGAAAAATCATTTCTGTGTTAACAGGGAACTCGTCATATCAGGAAGCAGTACTCATTTGCTTATTTATAAACAACATATCTGATCAAGTGCAATTTTAAAAAGAAGTTCACTGATTTGTGGGAGCCAATTTTTGTGTCTGTAATTAAAAGTGGCAGGGCAGTGGGGGTCAGTGGGGAGAACCAAACCAACCAAAAACAAAACAACAGATTAGAGAGTGACCTATCAACCAAGTGGGGCTCCCTGGACTTGCCCAGAAATCATCCATCCCACCTGCTCCAATCTGGTAGTCTAGTAGGCCTTGGCTAGCATGATATAAGCAAACTCCGTTCTCAGAGCAGGAGAATGATTAATGTTACTGGTTCTCAACAATACAAAAAGTACCAATACTTCTCATTTTAAACTGCTCATATTATTTCTCAGCTTTCTCATGAAAAACGCAGACTGTTTCTGATTTTGTTTGTGCATACATGACCAAAATCTTATGAGTACGAAAAGGCAAAACCCTCTTTTCCCTTCAAAACTTTAAGTACTGATGCTGCAGGAAGATGTTTCAGGTACCCAACACTATATATGTCTACAAGTTCGAGACACATACATTTATTTATCTATTTATTCATTTATTTATTGGCTGCACTGGGTCTTCGTTGCTGCAAGCGGGTTTTCTCTAGTTGTGGTGAGCGGGGGCTACTCTTTGTTGCAGTGCATGGGTTTCTCATTGCGGTGGCTTCTCTTGTTGTAGAGCACGGGCTCTAGGCACGCAGGTTTCAGTAGTTGCGGCGCGTGGGCTCAGTAGTTGCGACACGCGGGCTCAGCAGTTGCGGCGCATGGACTCTAGGGCACGTGGGCTTCAGTAGTTGTGGCTCGCAGGCTCTAGAGCACAGGCTCAGTAGTTGTGGTGCATGGGCTTAGTTGCTCTGTAGTATGTGGGATCTTCCCGGACCAGGGATCAAACCCATGTGCCCTGCATTGGCAGACAGATTCTTAACCACTGCACCACCAGGGAAGTCCTGAGACACATATGTTTTAGAAGCCAGCTTGATATTTTATGACACTCCCTGGGTATGGGTTCAAATACAATCACAGGAAATTATTTTATGACTTTGGTTCATTTTTGGATACAACATAGAAGGCCAAATAATATGCACATTAATTCTTTAATTTGGATCCAAGAGCTCTAACACTTAAAAATCAAGAGCTACAGCATTCATTTCTGATTTTAAAAGTAACTTACCCTAGAACAGTTAAAGACTGATAGACTGAGGGCTTGAGGCTGATGTGGAGATCTAGATATGACTGTGATTTCTGGGGTCTGGCCAGAACCCTGACATCCTCTAGGAGACACTTACCCAGAATCCCTCCATGTAATATCACAAAGCCTGAGAGTCATTATGGCCTCTTCTAAGCCAGCTGCTAAGTCTCAAAGCATGGATGGGGCAGGCATTCCAACATGACTACCATCACCTTGGGACAATGTCCAGTTTAAGTGTACGGCCTATACACCCCACCCCCCTTCTGAAACAGGTTCCAGCTTTCCATCTTTTCTTGGCTGGCAGTTATCTACAGAGTGGCTCTAATTTGGGCATCTCTTAACTGTCCCAGCTGCTAGATTAATTCTTTCTGGTGCACTGTAAATGACACCTTTAGTATCCTGAGGCTCTGGGCTCAAGTCAGATTCCCCAAAAGCTGGTGTATGACATCTCTAAAGGTCAGCACTTTTCCCCCTGCTTTAAAGATAACTACATACCATATTCTAAAGCCTAGAAGACCCTGATCCTTTAGGAAAAAGAATACATAGAATTGAGGGGAAGTAGGTTTTCTCATAGAACTCCAGGAATCTTCTATTTTATGCTTCCTTCCAAACAGGTTTTTGCTTAGATGATTCCCAGGGAGGGAGAAGAAAGTTGTTGGTTCCACTTCTACATCCAAAGTGGGGATACCTAAAGAGGACCCTGGCTGTGGTGTACATGGTATGTCTGGAGAGGAAAGAAGGCCCTTCCCATCTTCTCCCCTCTCTGGCAGGCTGAGGTAAGGTGACTTCTACATCTCTTCTTTACCTGTGCGTGATCTGCAGACCTGTAGCCTCCTCCCAGGAGCTCTTGTGAGGCATTATGAAATTCCTACCCAGAAATGTGACCTATCAACAACAGCTGAGTTCTCAGGTCAGTGTCTGGTGTTGGTGCACCACACCCTGCCCTGGTCTTCAGGCTGGTATCCTAATGGTACATGACTGTTTCGTAGCAGCCCTGCTGATATCAGGCACTTGGTCAGGATGCCAGCTCTTGCCTAACCTAAGCTACTCAAGCTTAGCGCATTTCCTGAAAGAATGATACCCTCCCCCTCAGATCTGGGCCTTTGCACATGCTATACCTTTTGCCTGGATAATGCTTCCTCATTCTTCAGGTCTCAGCTTAAACATCATTTTCTCCAGAAAGCCTTCACTGACTTGACAGGGGAACAAAGCGTCCCGGCTTTTGGGTTGGCCAAAAAGTTCCTTCGGTCTTTAAGTAAAAATAAAAGACACATTTTTCATTTTCACAAAGAACTTTATTGAACAACATATTCACCGTTTTGTTCCACTAACTTCTGCCATTTTTCAGGCAACTTCATAATTCCATCTTCTCAAAACTTTTTATCTTTTTGAGCAAAGAACTGTTGTTCTAGGTGCCTTTTACAGTATTCCAGGGAATTGAAATTTTTTTACATTAAGAGAATTTTTTTTTTTTGCGGTACGCGGGCCTCTCACTGTTGTGGGCTCTCCCATTGCGGAGCACAGGCTCCGGACGCGCAGGCTCAGTGGCCATGGCTCATGGGCCCAGCCGCTCTGCGGCATGTGGGATCTTCCCGGACCGGGGCATGAACCCGTGTCCCCTGCATCGGCAGGCGGACTCTCAACCGCTGTGCCACCAGGGAAGCCCGACTATGCGTTTTCTGTTGACTAATTCCGGATGCTTTTCATTAAGTGCTGCTTTCAGTTGGTCTAACTGGGAGCAGTACTTGTTGGAATTAATCGTTTGGTTTTCCGGAAGGAGCTCTTAATAGAGGACTCCTTTCCAACCCCACCATACACAACATCACCTTCTTTGGATGAAGACCGGCCTCTGGTGTGGTCGGTGGTGGTTCATTTCGCTTGCCCCACAGTCTCTTCCATTCCACATTATTGAACAGTATCCACTTTTCATTGTCCATCACAATTTGTTTTGAAAAACAAATCAGTAGATCAGTAGAGAATTGCATGTGGAAATATGGTCAAGAAGGGTTTTTTTTGGTCAACTTAATGTGGAACACAAAAATCAGAATGATGAACATAATCAACTTGCTGCAAATGATTTTCAACACGTGATTTGGATATTTTGAGTATGTTGGCTATCTCCTGCGAAGTATAACGTTGATTGTTCTCAATTAACGTCTCAATTTGATTGCTATCAACTTCAACTGCTCTACCTGACCATGGAGCATTGTCCATCGAGAAATCTTCAGCATGAAACTTTGCAAACCACTTTTGACACGTTTGATCAGTCACAGTACCTTCTCCATACACTGCATGAATCATTTTTTTGCGTTTCAGTTGTTTTTACCTTTCTTGAAATAATAAAGCATAATATAACGAAAATGTTGCTTTTTTTCTTCCATCTTCAATATTAAAATGGCTACACAAAAATTCACCAATTTTGGTAAGTTTTTTTTTTTTTTTTTTTTTTTTTGCGGTACGCGGGCCTCTCACTGTTGTGGCCTCTCCCATTGCAGAGCACAGGCTCTGGATGCGCAGGCTCAGCGGCCATGGCTCATGGGCCCAGCCGCTCCGCGGCATGTGGGATCTTCCCAGACTGGGGCACAAACCCGTGTCCCCTGCATCCGCAGGTGGACTCTCCACCACTGCGCCACCAGGGAAGCCCTTGGTAAGTTTTTTTTTTAAATGCACGCTGATATGACAGCTGTCAAAATAAAATCTAACAAAATTGTTTCGAATGAAGTTAAAGACAACTAAATGCTACTAGAGCCATCTTACGGACATAACTGAACAAACTTTTTGGCCAACCCAATATATGCCCCTATAGTACCATATAACTTTGCTATCATAAATGCATATAATATTAAAGTCTTTCTGGCTAGCATATAATCGATGTGAGGAAGACAGAGACTCCATATGTTTTTTCACTATTATATACCTAGAGCCTAGCATGTAGTAAGTACTTAAATAAATAGTTGATAGATAGTTATTAATTTAATAAATACTGATTGTACTCCTTTTGTATTAGGCGTCACAGTAGGCACCAGGGATACAGTGGTGAGCAAAACCAGACATCTCCTGCCCTAACAGAGTATGTATATTAATTACCTACCACATAAATAGACCTAAATTTACAACTGTGGTGTTATGAAGGAGAAGAACATGGTGCTATGATTCCTCATAGCAGTGACAACTGAGCTAAGATAAGTAGGAAGAGTGGGAAGTTAATGAGGAGAAGAGAGGGAAGATAGATGAATACTCCCTACAGTAGGTGTCACATATACCCAGGCTTGTGATGAGAGGATGGTATGTGATGAGAGGATGTTGCTAAGGGAAGTCAAATGAGGCTGGAAGAAGTTGACAGGGGCCAAACCAGATAGGACCTTGTGGTCTATGTTGACGCTTTTAGACTTTAATCCTAATTATAATGGTAAACCATTGAAGGGTTTTAAGCCAAGGTAGCAATGAAGATGGGGAAACATGGATGAATTTGAATCATCTGAGATAAAACCAGCAGCTTTTTGTGATGGATGTGAAGGTGAAGGAGAGAGGTGTCAAGGAGGACATGCCTAATGGACAGATAGATGGTAGTACGGGAACAACGGCAAAGGACCTGACATCAGGGGTGAAAAATCAAAGGTCTGTTTTTAGACATGTTGAGTTTGCAGTCCTGTTAAGGATGAACGTGGAGTTGTCTAAGATCTCTCTATATATACTATATATCTAATACATAGTGTTAGATCTATAGGTCTGCACTAGAAAACAAGTTTATGAGTCATCTGTGAAAGGTTATAACTAAAGAAGGGAGGCATGAATGAGATTAGTTAGGGAAAAAATAGAAGTTGAAGAGAAAAGGTGACTCAGGATTAAAGTCTGAGTAGACCAATATCTAATGTAACGTGTACAGAGTCTGAGAAGGAACAGCCAGAGAAGTAGACAGAAAACTATTGAGAGTTCTGGGTCAGAGAAGCCAAGGGCAGAGTTCATCCAAAAAAGAGACAGCAGTCAATAGAGAAGAGAAAACTGGTTGTGTAAGATTCTCTGTAAGGTCAGAGAAGATGGGATCAAAGGCACAAGTGAAGGAATTGGCCTTGGACTTAAGGAGCGACAGTTGCTCTATTATAGTATGAGCAAAAGAGGACACTGGTAGATTTATGTCCTGGTAGTGAGAGTTGAGGGAGTTCTGTTTTCTCTTTGAAGAGGTGAGAGTCTCTGCTGAAAAAGAGGACATAAAATAGGAGCCAGAGGTTTAAAAAGAGTAGAGAGTAGGAAAAAGAGTTGACCACAAAAACACAGAAAGATGGTGGGGCCATACTGAGGACCTGTCTGAAGTGGTGATCATGAATCAATCTGCCCTGTTATGATCTTGCTGCTGTTGTACACAAGTACACACACACACACACACACACACACACACACACACACACGGAGAAAACACATAGTTAAATGAACTAACAAATAAAGGAAGGACCAAACAAGCAGTAGACGTAAAAGTAACTTGAAAATTTGAGGAAAAGAAGCAAAGACGAAGGGCAAAGTCCTCTGCTGCTGTGATAAGAACCCTATTCTTCTATTTGACTCAGAAATAGCCTCTGCAGCCCACAGCTAACCTTTAGTAGAGCTGGAGGCTGAAGCAGGCCGAGAGGATCGCTTACGATGTCCATTTTCCACACTTTCAGAAGCCACAGCTGGCTCTTCAGTTCGGGAGTTTCTTCGGCTTGGAGTTTTGGACTTCTCAGGTATCTCTTTGGGCTCACTGCTGACAGAGAGAAGCACAAAGTCCAAGGAGGTGAGGGAATCAAGTCACACAAAAAATAAAGATAACAGTTTCATTCACAAGGCAGGAGACTAAGAACTACATAATCATTCTGGAGAGACAATGTTCCACTCTGGGACAATAAGCACAATTATGCTCTAATATTACTGACAATTTAAAAGTGAGTCCAGCTTGTTACATTAGTAAAAATAAAATATTTAAGTATAATGCTGGTGAGATTGTGGTAAAACACATTAAGAACTTGGAACAAAAATCATCAAACTTCCTCACCCATTTTCCTAAGATAAGAATATTTCCCTTCAAAAATTAATAGTACCTAAAAATCTAGGAAATTAACAACATACACTGGCATTTACTATGCGCCTAGTAGAGTTAGATAATGGCATATTACAAGTCACATTATAGAATATACACGAGAATATACTCACAATACACTGCTGGGTATACTACTGATTGCTCCTACCTCAATCCCCTTTTTTTAGTATGTGAAGATTAAAAAATGGTAATATCCAGTATTATTGAGGGTACAGGGACAAAAACTCCTAATGGAGTATAAATTGTGCAACCCAATGATTCTCAGTAGGGGGCAATTTTGCCTCCTAGGAACATTCAGCAATGTCTGGAGACATTTTTGATTGTCATGACTGGGAGGATATGCTACTGGCACCTTTTGGGTAGAGGCCAGGGATGACACTAAACATCCTATAATGCATAAAACGGCTCCCTGCCCCACACCCCACACAGAATTATCTCATCCAAACAGTCAATAACGCTGAGGCTGAGACACCCTGGTGTAATCCTCTGGCTCAGCAATTCCATTTTTAGGTGCCTAAGGAAACAAATCTTTTTACAGAGCTAATTACACACAAGGATGCCAAAGCATTTTATTTATATTAATGAAGATAGAAGTGCTAAATGCTTAACAGTGATAGTACATTAGTTAACTAAACCACAGCACATCCAAATGGAGTCATGAAAAAAATCATGCTGCAGAAGGTTATTTAATGATAAAAACTGTTCATAATATATTATTGTGGGGGAAAAAAACAGCTACCAACATTATGAATAGTATACTCTCATTTTCATTATAATACATATTAAGTATATATGTAACCACATATGAATGAATGGGTGTGAGATATATATATGTGTATATATATGTGTATATAATACTATATATCTAACACACAGTGTTAGATCTATAGATAAACACTAGAGTATATATATATAAAACACTGGAGTGTTTTAACTCTATTTCTATCTGTATATACTCTGTGAAGAGAACTAGAAGAACAACTAAAATATACACAGTGAATACTGCTGAGGTGTAGGAATATTGGCTAACTGGTGATTTTCTTCTTTGTAATTCTCTGATCTGAATTTCAAGTTACCCGCAGTAAACTTTTACTACTTTCATGGTTCAAAAAACTCACGTTAAAATCATTAAAAAAAAAAGAGTTGATTAAATTTACTTGTAAGACATGGAATGGAAACAAAAGTAATGCAACAAAAACAAAACAAAAAACTGGTCACAGGGATGCCCCTTCTGGGAAGTCTTCCATGACCTTACTCCCCAAGTGGAGCTGTCTCTTTTGTCTTTTGGGTTCACAGTCTGTGTCTGGCATTCTAGAGCACCCATCAGGCTGTACAGCATGTTTTTAGTGTCTTGTGTCTTCCGATACATTGTAAGCTTCTTAACCATGGCCTGATTGTCAAATATCCCTACCCCTCCATCGTTTACTCCTGACAGAGGACCCTTTGTTAGTGGCACTATGCCTGGGAACTTGGCCACACTGTTCATTACCCTAGCTTTACATCTAACAACTGTCCCACACAAGCCAAGGCATGTCAAGGAGAGGTGAGACTGGAGCTGGGGTAGAACTGCAAGTCAGGGGGATTTACACATCTTTTTAGGTGGTAAGGATGGCTTTCTGGCTAGGAGCCCAGAAAATGGTCAAAGCCTCTGAGGAATAAGATTCCTAATGGAGGTTCCTCTTTCTCCTGGCAAAACAAAAGCCTCAGCAATACTGTCCTGGTGTTTATATGGTCAATGATCAGGTAACTTAGGGAACAAACACCAACAAGGTATTTTTGGTCTGATTATCTCTTCTTTCTCTAGCCACATAGTTGGTGTATACTTTGAGATATGCAAATGAATTCAAACGTAAGCCCAATCCAAATAAAACTAGACAGGTAGTAGGAATAGCAATGAATTTGGAGTCAGAAGAACAAGGATCAAGTCTTACCTATGCATTTATTGGCCACGATATTTAACTTTCTCTCTGTTTCAGATTCTTGATCTATAAATCCCCATCTTGTCTGCTGTAATACATTAAGTGTGAGAGCTCTGGAGGCAGAAGGCCTGGGTGTGAATCTCAGCTTCACCATTTACTGAATCTGTGGCTTTGGGCAATTTAGTTAACCTCTCTGAGCTTTAGGTTCCTCATCTGTAAGACAGAATTTCCTTTCCTAATAGATACCGTGAAAATTAAATGAGATAATACATCTAGGGAGCTTTTAGCCCAATATATGGCATAGAACAGCATTCAAATAAATGTTGGCTATTATAACCACCTCACAGGGTTGATATGATAATTAAATGAGAAAATGACTGTGAAGCGGTTCTACAACCTAAGTTGATGTACAAGTATGATAAATTCTTTAAAATGTTATCTAGTACAGTCCTACATTAAAAAAGGAATGACTTTTGTAATACGATAATACTTCTCTCCATGGGGCTAATGAGGTTGAAGCCACAGTTGTATTTCATTTTGTTAGGTTATGTGGGGTAGCACAGTATAAAAGAAAAAGCATGGGTTCTGCGCTCAGACCCCATCTGCCATTCTTTCTCTTGAGGATCAAACAGCTATACTTAGAAGGTGTTGCAAGGACTATTATTAATGACAATGATGGCAACAGCTCCTATATATATATATATATATAAATTTTTTAACATCTTTATTGGAGTATAATTGCTTTACAATGGTGTGTTAGTTTCTGCTTTATAACAAAGTGAATCAGTTATGCATACACATGTTCCCATATCTCTCCCCTCTTGCATCTCCCTCCCTCCCACCCTCCCTATCCCACCCCTCTAGGTGGTCACAAAGCACCGAGCTGATCTCCCTGTGCTATGCAGCTGCTTCCCACTAGCTATCTATCTTACGTTTGGTAATGTATATATGTCCATGCCACTCTCTCACTTTGTCCCAGCTTCCCCTTCCCCTTCCCCATGTCCTCAAGTCCATTCTCTAGCAGGTCTGTGTCTTTATTCCCATCTTACCCCTAGGTTCTTCATGACCGTTTTTTTTTTTTTTCTTAGATTCCATATATATGTGTTAGCATACGGTTATTTGTTTTTCTCTTTCTGACTTACTTCACTCTGTGTGACAGACTCTAGGTCCATCCACCTCACTACAAATAACTCAATTTCATTTCTTTTTATGGCTGAGTAATATTCCATTGTATATATGTGCCACATCTTCTTTATCCATTCATCCAATGATGGACTCTTAGGTTGCTTCCATCTCCTGGCTATTATAAATAGAGCTGCAATGAATATTTTGGTACATGACTCTTTTTGAATTATGGTTTTCTCAGGGTATATGCCCAGTAGTGGGACTGACAAAGGATTAATCTCCAAAATTTACAAGCAGCTCATGCAGCTCAATAACAAAAAAACAAACAACCCAATCCAAAAATGGGCAGAAGACCTAAATAGACATTTCTCCAAAGAAGATATACAGATTGCCAACAAACACATGAAAGAATGCTCAACATCATTAATCATTAGAGAAATGCAAATCAAAACTACAATGAGGTATCATCTCACAATGGTCAGAATGGCCATCATCAAAAAATCTAGAGACAATAAATGCTGGAGAGGGTGTGGAGAAAAGGGAACATTCTTGCACTGCTGGTGGGAATGTAAATTGATACAGCCACTATGGAGAACAGTATGGAGGTTCTTTAAAAAACTACAAATAGAACTACCATACGACCCAACAGCTCCTATATATTGAATGCTTACTATTTACTCACTATGCTGAGTGCTGAAAATGTTATGTCATCCAATTTTCAAAACAACCACAAAAGGCAGGAACTTAGCCAAGTTTTGTTAAAAGAAATGTTACCTCTGAGGGGATGGTACTCATGACAGCTCCCTACTTCAGCAGGAAAAAAACTGGTACAAAGAGTGAAGGAAAACGACAAGGTGAGGAAAGGTTTAAAGGCTGAGAAAGATGATACCTTTCAAAGAGGCTTACGCCATATTCATGCTAAGTCTGCAGAAGTGATCATCTTACCTTTGTCCAGAGACTACGGCAGCATTTGCCTCGAGTTCTGTTAAAAATACAAAGGACAGAAATGAGATGTAGGAGCTTCTGGTGTATATGTCCACAGGGAGAAGCTAGGTGTCTATGAGAATTCTGAATGCCTTGTTTAGGCTAACGGGTCTCCATGCGCAGCAGGATCCTCACCCTAACGTAGTAAACAGACAGAGTTGGCATGGACACAACTCAGTTGTCTGGAGCATAAGATACTTATTCAGTCTATTTTTATTTCTACTCCATACTGTGAAGTAATCCTGTTTGGATCAACGTAACTAAATTACATTGCCTGGCTCATATTTCATCCAGCTATAACTATTTTAGTAAAATAATCCTCTTCCTCTCATGTAGAAGAGACTGTTTTCATTCTTAGAATATCTCTTCCCTCTTGACATTTTTTTTTTAAACAGTAATCTTCCAGTATGTCTTAAATATCTATTAAGGATGCATTCTCCTCCAAAGGAATTCCTGAGTTTTAGAGAGCAGACTGCTTTACTCTGAGACATCACCTATACACCCCATTATGTTCCTCTCTTCCTCAACCTCTCAGCAATGCCCTCTAAAAAAGGAAAATCTCTGTCATTTGTCTAGCAGGGTTTTGCTTAAATGAGCATCCTATGTGTTTACCAGGCACTTCTTTATTAGCACCAGCAGGAAAACATCTTCTTCCATTATATGCCTTTAGGTAGTTCCATCTTTTCCAAAAGATCATCCCTGATGCATCAGATAGCAGTCATCTCTCCTGCCTCTGGTCTCCCACAGTGCTTTCCCTGTCCCCCGTTTCAGGGAATTCAACACCTGAAACACAGTGTACATGTCTAACCTACCCTACTTATTACACAGTAACCTCCTTGAAGGCAGTGGAGTCAGAGTGACTGGGTTATTTTGACCTCACTGCTTATTAGCCATGTGACCTTGGGCAAACAGCTTGACCTCTCTGTGCTCAATGTCTCATCTGAAAAATGGCGACAACCACTTTACCCACCTCAAAGTTAAAAAGATTAAATAACACATATAAAAAACTTAGTACAGCAGCACTTAGTAATAACTCAGTATTAGCTATTATTGGTATTGCTATGATGCTCATGTTGATGCAGCCTTCACGTAGAGGCTGTCCTACTCTGCCTTCAATGAAAGATGCTGGCAGAGGAGAATCCATGCTTCTCATTTGTTATTTAGCTCCCCATATCTAACTCATAAAACCTGGAACCCCCTCCACAAGAAATAGATACCAACTCACTGAGTCTCTGCTGCCTTGTTGGCTCTACTGGAGCAAAGAAACTCAGGAAATGTGTGCTCAAAAATAAAAATGGCTCAAGTCAAAAGAGGTTTACTACAAAAAATTTTGGTTAGTTTGTTCTTTTGAAACAAAACTCAATGCTTTTGACAATTTTAACACTATCACAGCTAATTCATATAAGTGGAGATCAAAGGGGTTTTGGTGAAGGCAATTATTGGCGTAGGCAGTATTTTAAGGAGATTCATTTGAGCCAAACTTTTAAAAGGAAAAGATTCTTCAGCAAATTACTCTGAGAAGGAGGACATATGATATGGTAAAGTCCATCTTCTGGAGAAAAGAGTTGGGCAGGAGACGGAATTCCCTTCTCCTTTCTAGTTGCTCCTTTTCTCATCAAAAATGAGTTTTACTATCTAATTCCTTCTCTGAAGAATTTGTTCCATTTCTACTCTTCTCAGGTATCATGTGGGTAGTTGGTAGCAAACGAATCTGGGTGGCTAAAATGTTTTTTGCTTATCCATTTTTTCAGAGGCCTGGTTTTACCCAAAGAATGTACAATAGAAAGTCCTATCCATCATATAGGACATGGCACCCTGAAGCAGGTTTTAAAATAATCACAACTTTTACCTTACTTTTTAAAAAAATATTTTAAATTTTATTTATTTTTAATTTTTTCTGGCCACACTGTGCAGCTTGTGGGATTTTAGTTCCCCGACCAGGGACTGAACCTGGGCCCTCGGCAGTGAGAGCACAGAGTCCTGACCACTGGACTGCCAGGGAATTCCCAACTTCTACCTTACTTTTACTGACTTAGATTCAAAATTAAACTTTTTTTTTTTTTTAATTTTGTCAAGTGTGTGAACTGTATTGTCAGCGAGACTCTAACCTCCTTGTGGAAAGCAGTCACACTTCTTTTTTTGTGGGGGGGTATCCCCCAATAACCTACAATGACAAAGAGCCAGGTAAGACTAAACTGTAATAAATCTATAATCTTTATCTGCTTTGGCAGTCTAATCTTGACGGCTGTTACTGCCATCAAGATCCTCATGCATTCAGAGCTGAGCCAGCATTTCACAGTACTTATTTGTCAGATTACCATGGGCTCCACCTTCCAGAAACATCATCCCTAGTGCTATTTACAATATCTTGGTCATGGGAAGAAACTTAACGCCATCTAGACATGACTGAAATGACTCTGACTCCCTGAGGAATGGCTACCTCACTGCCGCGGAGGTTTTCGGAACAAGCCTCCACTCCTGTCATGATAATGCAATTACTGTCTTAATGCAGTAATGCCTCCCACCCCAGTGAGTTACTGTATGCCAATCAGTCAGCTGCCAGCTATGGGTGCCAGGGTCATGGAACAGGGCAAACTCTGCAATGGAAACCACCCACGGCTTGGTGGCAGACAATGGGCACTGAGATGTCCTTCTTGAGTTCCCTGGCTGACACGAGGAATGCGTCAGAGAGCAAGCTGGTCAGGGGAAAGATAACTTCAAATAGTACTGCATAAGCTCTGCCACTCAACCGAAGTCTGCTCTGAAGCAAATAGATAAGATAGTTTCAGCCACTTCCTGGCACATTGAGGACAGCAGTGGTTCCTTCACATGTAACCTATTCTACTCAAGAAATTTTTCCAAGGTGGGCCTTACCTGGTCTGGGAACAGACCCCTGCAGTGCTGTGGCTGGAGTTTCCTTTGGGACTAAACTCTGTGAAGGGGCTAAGGCAAGAAAAAAAAAAAAAAAAAAAAAGAAAAGAAACAGGGCTTTAACATTCTTTTCTAAACAAAGCAGAAAGCATTGACTGAATCAAGGGCTAAGTAACTGCTAAAATACACATATTCTTAGAAAGCAGTACTTGAAGTTAACTTTGAAAGTACAGTACATTCCAAAACTTGCTTAAAAAATTAACTAACCCTCAGTAACAAAGACTAATGCCAGGGGGGGTCTGTTTTTCCTTTTTGTATGTGCCAAGATCAAGGAAGGATATGGCCATGAGGACAACAGCACCCATAATTTTTGCTTCTTGGGGTCAAGTTCTGCCCAGTACTCTAAAAAACCCCAAAGCATACTTTAGTAGGCAACCCAAACCACTTTCAGAAGGACAATTATACCATTCAACCTTAGCATTTAAAAAACTGTCTCAACCCTCTAAAGACTACATTCCTTGAGACCTGAAATGAATCATATATTGTGTACTTTTCTATAGCACCTGACAAGTGTGATGGGCATAAAGCAGGTATTCAATTCATATTTAATGAATCAAATCAATTTGATATGTTATCTACTTATTTTATCTATCAATTACCAAGAACTTACTAAGGGCAAGGCTCTGTGCCAGGCACCCTTAGAGACCAAATTCCATTCTTCTTGCCCATCAGGACTCAGTCTAGTATTAAAGATATGCACAAGTGGTACTCTGGAGTCAACTGTGATGTTATATGAAGCAGATTCATAACGTATAAAGTACTATGGGAGTCCAAAGCAAGGGAGATCAATTCTAGATTAAGAAATCTGAAGGTACACTAAAGGGAGAAACATCAGAATTAGGCTTTGAAGGACAGAGAGAACTCAGGCGATTGAAGAGGAATGGAATAGAATACACAATGTACTCTAGAATGGGAACTTCTGGGATCATACCGTAAAGATTGAAGACATAGATATGCCACAGTCACTCAAGGTTATGTCCTCCCATCTTGACACTCAGTCTACCATCCTAGATAAACTCTACAACAATAAGTTTTACCCTCATGTGGAAATTGTGACTTTTATAGATATCTCTCCCTGCTTAGTCAATGATACATTTGTGTTAAGAATTTATTTTGGATGCTTATCTAATAAAGCTTAAAACTGTACCTTAACTTTTATTTTTTACTCCAGTATTGGTTTCTCACACTTTCAAGGTAAAAGCACAGAAGCCCCTTGAAAATGAATGGAAATAATCTTAACTGAAATTGAGAAGTTTTTTTTCCAACTACTGGTTCATCTCCCTAACGCTCCTATATTTCTCTAGGATTACACAGGATCCAGATAAAAGTTATTTTCTAACAACTTCATCGTTATTCTCTTGGTATCAGAGGGAAAGGTTCCCTGAAAGGAAGTAGAATGGAAACATTTAATAGTGGAGAATATATTTAAGTTACACCAGGTTTTTAAAAAATTCTTAGGGCTCACCTACATCAACAGAACTAGAACCAGGAATACACAGCACCCAGCCTTATGAAGTCTCTGTCTCCTCCAAGGGCAAAGAACTCCTTAAAGGCCTTTATCCCTCCCTGTATCTCTAGTTTTGAAGTGAATAGGCAGAGAGAAGGGGAATTAACCTTTCCAGGGCTCTGTGTGAGGCAGTGTGCTGGCTTTTACGCTAAGCCCGCTCAGTGAATCTTTGTATAAATTCTGGGAGGCAGGAATTACAATCTCCAGTTTACTGGTGAAGTACATGGCTTACAAGAGGTTAAGGGATTTATCCAACTGCAACTGGTACCAGTGGAGCTAGAATTTGAACCTTGATCCTACCAGAAGCTTGTGTTCTTTCTGCCCCTCCTCCTGCCCCTCGAAGCATTTTAGCTGCATAAACAGGTGCTATAGGCTGGCCTAGGATACAGCAAAGGTCCTTTGAGCTTTGGCAGTGTTTGAGTGATTCCACTCTGGGGAAATAGAGCTTCTGTACCACTTAAGCCTCACAGAAGGAGGAACATTACGTATGTGTGGGGAGGGGCGGGTGCGGGGGGAAATGCCAAGGGAAGGAGGGTAGATGTAAGGACATCTACGTTTCCATCATTAGCCCACCTTACCAGTACATAGGAAATAACCTGAACTAGAAATACATGAATGGAATGGTCTAATTTTCAAAGAGATTGCATCAAAAAGAAACTGGCAATAAGAATTCTTTACCTATTATTGAATGATTACTATATCCTAGCCCCGTGCTAAAAATGTTATATACATTATCTCATTGAATTCTTACAACTACTATTGTCCCCATTTTACAAAGGAGGAAACTAAAGTTTGGAGTAGTCAAGTAACTTGCCTAAGCCCAAACAGCTGGAAAATGCTGGCACCAACCTAAGCCTATCTCTCAACCACTTTGCTCCTCCCATGTCTATTACCATGAAAGCTGGTTTTCTGGAAAGCTCTCCCCTGGAGTAGCCAGTCAGAAGGGAAGAGTCCCTGGGATAGAGTACAATGAGGAAGGGGCTATAAGAAACCTGCTCTGAACAGTTGAGAGCAAGTCTTTACCACAGTAAGGAGAACCTGCAGAAACTGCTGTTTACCCTTAAGGGACATGGTTAAACTGGAGGCTCACAGTATAGACTTTGAATGAATACTGAACTCTGAGCTTCAATCTTCTCACCCGCAGAATGGGGTTAGGGCTACCTGACATGGTTGGTATGAAGATGATGTAACACAGGTGAAAATGCTTCTTTGTAAAATGAAAAATTTTATGTAAATAAAAGGTATATGATTATTTCAGGAGCTGAGAGAGAACCATATTAATGAATGTAAACAACGTGGGATTTTAAAAGGGAAGTATATTTCCCAATGTACTTCAAATAAATGAAACTATCACTATTGCCATTTAGCCCATTCTTCTTCCTCCAAGTAGAAAAGGAGTCATGCTTTCTCTTGTGGGATAGGTCATCAAAAATTGACACGAGATGATGCCAGGCCCCAAGTACATACCTATGCTGGGTAGAAGCTCTGGATGAGATCCCACCTTCTCCTCCACTAGGCCACCTGCAAGTGGCTCAGATGCTATGCCAATATGATTGTTTTTTGTGGTCGGCGCCGCGGAGACGAGCTCAGAGGGTACCAGAGTGGTTACTATCGAGCGTACATTGGTGGGGAGAGTACTGCCAGGTAAGCTGGGTCCTGCTGAGGCGGAGCCTGGGCCCACAGGGCTAGAGGTCATTTTTAGCAGAGTGGGTGCTGGGGGTGTTGGGGTTTTACTGTCCAGCTCTGTGGATAACTGCTCTGTTCCCATGAGCCCTGGAGCTGTGGTCTCTAGCCCTTGGCCTTCAGTTTCTCCATCTGCACCATATTGTTCTTCCCCTTTCTCAAGAGAGCCTGTAACTTTTTTACACGCCTTGGTCAGCAAAATCTGGCCGATTTTGTCCACTTTTCCTTTGCCCTTACTAGATGAGACTGGGCTTCGCCGGTTGACAGAGGAGCCTGGACTATTGGTCAAAAGGGGAGAAACCACTGTGGTTGACTGTGAAGAGGGCAGAGTGCTCTGATCTGCTGAGGTGCTCACCTGAGGACTAGTCTCCTCTGGATTCAGTTCTTTTACTTGCTGGACAGGGGGATGAGGAGGGACAACTGGAGAAGTTGTACAAGGTGGGGAAGGAAGCTGAACAGGGGTGGCTCGTGAGTTAAGGACCAAGGGTCGACCTGTCTGTATGTTTGCAGCAGGACTACTGGAGGGGGCATTAGGCAGTACAGGAGCAGAAGAAAATTTTATATTCTGAGGTATGTGTAAAGGGCCAACGACTGCAACAGAGGGAGGCATCAAGCCAGAGTTGGTTGTCAGTGGGGTTGCAGGAATTGTGCTTGGCTGTGATCCTTTCATAACCTGAATTATTGAGGATGAATTGATAAAGACAGGTGTAATGAACTGAGGCCGGGCATTTGACTGAGCAGCTGACTGTCCCTCAGAAACCATAACCTTGCTACCCACATTGGGCATTGTGACAACTGTTGACATTAATGCAGACTGCAGGTGAGTTGGCAGAGCTGCTGATGTGTTAGCTGAAGTTGTGATGGGATTGGAAGTTACAAAAACAGTTATCTGATTTGGGGGCAAAGGAGTGGAAATGGAGGAAGAGCTGACAGGTCTTGACATTACTTGAGGGATGCTTGGTGCAACATTAGAACTGACCTCACTCAATTCTGGATGCACAAGGGTTGAACATGGCTCGTTACTGTGAGGTAAATTTAGGGAATTAGAGGGTTCTTTAGAAGACGAATCCTGCAGTGTGGGAATGACAGATGCTTTTTTCAGGTCCTCTCCAGAAACTACTGGAGGTGTTACTTCCAGATCTGTAAGCCCAGGGGGTTTAATGGTCACATTAGGAGCTCCAGAGTTATCAAGAAGTTGACTTAACGATGTTGGTGCTTCCCTCATAGCAGGAGACACCAAATTTTTGTTCTCTTCGATACTGGGAAGTTTGTTAGTATCCGAAGGTTGCCCATCCTTTTTGGATTGATCTTCAGGGGCAATTTTAACTTCTTGGGCAGGGACTGCTTTTAGCTCAACGTTTACCTGCTCCTTCCTACCCTGGGAATTCTGGGAGTCGCTGTCCTGAGGCATAGTCAAGCTCTCCTTGTTTTCCTCAAGAACACCCCCTATTGCAGCCACAGGCATGGTAGGATTCTGAGGATTCAGCCCGCTGTTAGGGAAGCTTCCAGGTACAGGGGGGGTGGCCAAAGGAGTAGGACTGACCAATACGTTTCTTGGCAACTCCACATTTTGCAACAAGGTTGCATTCGTTTGAGAGGCAAGAGTAAGTTTAGGGGCTTTTGAATTTTGTCTCCCTGGACTTGGGGTGGTTTTCCTACTTGACCCAGGACTAGACCTGCGACTGTTGCTTGGACTTGCCCGTTTTGTTGCTCCAGAATTAGACTGCTTTCCAGAATTCACCACCACAGAATCTAATTTGTGAGTCTGTGGGGCAGCAAAATTGGAAGGATTATTCATGGTAAGATTTGAAGGTGCTTGTCCGATGGCCTTCAAAGTTGTTGGATTTAGGCCCTGTTGATCAAAGCCTCTGTTTAAATTTGGCCTGGGAGGTAAAGGAATATTAATCTGTGGGGGGAAGAGTCCTGCTATGGAGGCATTGAGTCTTTCTGGTGATAGACTGATTTCTGAAGGTTCTGTGCTGGGAGGGCGGTTGTTGGGTGTCTGAGGATAATAGGGTCTGGGGCTGGCTCTGTTTGGTGTTTTAGGCCTAGATGTTTGGGTTGGGGCAGCCACATTTGGAAAGTGGTGGCCATGAGAGCTGGGCAGGGAATTTACAGGAGGCTGCTGGGGAGTTGCACCTTGAGTTGTTGAAAGGGGTGATGGTCCAGGTTTTGGCCCTGTCATCATTAACTGATTCTGGGAAACCACTAAATGTGAAGGCATGTTATTTGGGCCTCCTGAGACAGATGGTACTTCACTGCCACTTGCTTCAGGGAGTGAGGACATCTCTCCCAGTGGTGAGCTGGAAGGATTCTGGGGGTTCTCCTGGTATACCATTTTCCTTGAATTGCTTCCCAAAGGAGTATTCACAGGCATTGGCATTCTTTGCTTATCAGGTGATGGCGGCACGGAGGCAGGTCCTTGCAAACTGACCATGACAGGCACACTGCCACTCTGTTGCATGGGCATTCTCTGGGAGTCCGGATTCAGGGGGCCCCTTGGGGGATGGACGCTCTGGGAGACTGGAAGCCTAACTGATTTGGGGTCCTGCTGCATCATGAGCATCATCATCATTTGCTGCTGCTGCTGCTGAGACTGTGGCTGACTGGGGGGCGGCGGCTGCGGCGGCGGCTGCTGCTGTGGTGGCTGGGGTGGGGGCGCCACATGCTGCATGAGCTGAGGAGGCATCTGCTGAAGTGGCCTCTGTTCAACTGGTTGAGAAGGATAACCTAAAACGAGCCCCCAAAATCAGGGAAGTTAGATTTTCAGCAAGAAAAGCTTTGCTACCTTTAGAGTATAGCCAAGAAATACTCATCTAGGTTGCACAGACTGTGCACAAACAGCTCAGGCGTGCCCGTTCCCAGGGCGGGTATGGGCAGCCCCTCATTCTTTGACATAAGCAAAGAGGCACACTGCTTAAGGAAGCAAAAAGCAAAGCATCAAGAACCTGGAGCTCCTCAGTCTTCAGGGTTTGAATGAGGCATCACCGCACTAAGACTGTAATAGACACTGTGCTATGCACTGAAACTGGCCAAGTCTATACCAGCCAAACATTCAGATGACACGAGAAAAACTCCATCAACAGCAAACAGTTGACCGCCCAGCATTGGGGTCTCATGCAAGCATAGTAAATATTTCATTGTACTTGTGAATGAAGCATTTAAGAGTCACTTTTTTTCTGTTAGCACAGATTAATTTTTTTAAGACTTGGTTTTGTTGAAAACGCCAGCATTGAAGATAGCCTTTTTATTCTTTCAACAGAAGTAAGATATAAAATTCTAGGATTCAATTCCTTAAGGAAGAGGGATTTAAAATTACTCCAATCCATTGGCTTCACACACCATGCTGCATCCTTCAGGCTCAGTTCTTTGGGAAACCCAATGAATTAAACTGCCCCTCCGATGTAAATCAGTTCAATAAATAGTAGGAGCTAATAGAAGCTGATACACACATTGAAAATAAAATGAGGGCACTGAAGTTCTTTTTACGAATATTAATTTCTGTTTACTTTCTTACATGTAAAACTTTATTTGGAGAAATATTTTCTATGAATCCATAATTGAAGAATAAGCAAGAAGCACAGCCCTCAGGAATAAAAAATAACTTCAGGAAAAGAACTCTGAGGGACAATGCCTTATAGATTTCTAGAAGGCAACATCTCAAATGATTCTTTCTTTTGTGAAGATTTTATTTGGCATTTTAGAACCAAAACCTTACACAATCAGCAGAAAGGATGAAAAGATCATTAACCAAGAATAAAGGTTGTTCAGTGGGAAAAAGCGGGCATATAACTGGGATACATACAATTTCACAAACTAGATTTATTTCACTGTTGCATGAAAAATACATTAGGAAAGTTTTACGAAGGTACAGGCATAAGGACAGCTGGCCCTGGCAGTCAGAAGTGTTGGCTCAAGATTTTCAGAGCAGCTATCAAATGCTGCTGATCCACAGGGTCACACCCTGTGTTTAACAGCTAATCAATGTCTTCTAGCCAATGACAGACATGGCACCAATGAGTACAATGTGCAGAATCCAGTTTTGAAGTTTCTTTTTAATCCTTTTTTGTTTTAGGCCCAACTAACCTCTTTACATTTATAAAGCCAACAACATATGGCATTTCTATAGGTTTAACTCAGGTTCCCATGTTAAGAACTGTAATTTCTGTAGAAGCCTTGATGTCAGGGCTATGATACAAATGCCTTTTTCTTTAAAATTAGGCCACCAGACAGCATAAATACCAAAGAGAGCAGCACAGACAATACAGCAGCCTCTCTCGAAAGTAACAGTTAAGGGCATGGCTACTGTAAAGGTTCCAGAAGCTGGAGGCAGCAGTCCAAAGGGCATTAATGATAAGATAGATTGGGTTGTTGTGACAGAATGGTGGAGAGGGAAAGCTAGGACACACACACGTGCATATAACATAATAAAAAACCAAGTTTATTAATCAAGGGATGAAAATTCATATGCCTTTAGGGGCCAGACCGGTAATGAAGAAGAGAAGTGGGCTGGTATAAGACAGTAGTAGTTCTGTGGACAGAGCCAAACTGCAGAGCTGATGCTCTAGCTAAAGGCATTTAAATTCAGGTTTCTGTTTGGTTCAGGATGCTGCATGACAATTCAAACATATCGTAGGCTGAATTCAGCCTACAGGCTTCCAGTTTGCAAACTGTAGAAAGGAAGCAATAATGTGTGTGAGAACCCCTGGGATTTAACAGAAGAATTCAGATGTATCTGAGGGAAGAAGGCACCTTCCTGTTCATAATGCCTCTGGACCACCACCAAAGACTGGTGACCTCCCAGCCTCAACTGTGCTGCTGTAACTCACTGATGGGAAGTGTGGTGTGCCCAAACAATTTGTAATAAATAACACAAAGTATTGACATCATAATGAATCCATTTTTTTTTGGATTCACTTTTAAAATACATAAATTAAGGGTGGACTAAAGTTTATCCCTAAAGTAACATCACTTACACTTACATGCCAAAAAAGGAGGTGGAGGAACTAGAAAGGAAGAAACAAAACATAATCCTTTGTATACACGTGGAAGTGTGGCCTAAATGTGATAGGCTTGTGTGTCTTCAACTGTGTCACAGGGGAATAAAGTTACAAATCACTGCTTAGGCCAAGAGCAACCAGGTATAGAGACACTGTGGCAGCTGACCTTGGTTCTATAATACCTAGGTTGGAATGAACAAATTTTAGGAGACTTTTTCCTTTTCAACATAATTTTCAACATTTAGAGGATGATATTATTTTATAATCAGAGGAGGATACAACACAGAGGGCTTCAACGATATTGGTCCTATTTATTATTAACCTGGGTAGGAAGTACGAGTGTCTCTTTTATTACGCTTTACATATTTTTTATGTTTAAAGATTCATAATAAAAGTTGTATTTAAAAAATCTTATTTTAAACCCTGGTAGTTCTCTGCTTTGAGAAAGCCCCAGTAGGAAAGGCTGCAGGAAAGGCAGGCAAGCAGGATTAGAGTGAAAACATCTTTTCATTTAATCTTAATCCATTTTGATGCCAACTAGAACCTTAATATTGACAAGAATAAAGAGGCACTTGACATTTTAGTCTGATTTTATGAAGACCTCAAATAATGAAGACTAATTTGAGCAAAATAACACACACACACACAAACACACACATACACACAAATACATACACACACATGCCTTCAGAAGTTATATTTGAAATTTTTTAACTTAATATCAAGGCACAGTTTCCAAATACTAGACACATTAAATCACCAAAGTAGCCTAGTTAGTACACAAAATAAAATACTATTGTTTCCTTGAAAAAAAGACTTATAATGCTGTAAATAAATGATGAGAAGCATATAAACTTTAGTTAACATTTTATCACCTGGTGGTCGGTTTGAAAATTCTGGCAGTTTAGGGCCTGAGTTGTCCAAGTTAATTCCTTGTTCTCCAGGCAATGGCTGCTGATCAGCCTCCTCCAGACCAGCTGGGCGAGTATCTGGGGTGCTAAAACATAAATTACACATTTGAGAGTAAATTGTATAGTTTATACACAAAACTAAGCTTAACCCCTCCCCTGTTTCTGAAGAAATCTTGCATTATCATTCTTAGCATTATTTACATCTCTCTAGTCTGATACAGTATTCAATATTTGACATAAAAAATCTGCCAATTTCATTAAATGTTAAAATCCACTTAATTTAATAACATGGCTATTTACTCAACGTGTTTTCTACAAATTTCTGATATAATGATTTTCATGTAATCATCCATCCCTTAGATGTTTTAAGGGATCATAGTTTGGGCTCTCAATATTATAAAGTACTGTGCCTATGAAACCACATTATCTTTAGGGTAGCTATCAAATTCAACCAGGGAATCCAGATTCTTTTTTTGTGAATATTGCAGTGGTGGCTCCAACAATTCTTAACACCTTGCAAGAAGCTGTAGATTGGCTAATGAAAGTGGTATTCAGAGAACAAAGAAAGCCGGAGAATACCAGAACAAAGCTAATTAATTTTGTTGCAGAATGTGTATTTAACAGACATCCCCATTGGCTTTGGGATGCTTTCATTTTTACCTGGGTGAACCTTAGAATTTTTAGTGGGGAAGAAAAAAATGTTACCTACTAACACCCACATTCCCAAAGAACCAGAGTGCTCACAGCCCTCATTTTGTTTTTAATCTTACTCTTAGCTGTACTTTTCTTTTCTACCTTTTGTTTCCCTTTGCCCTGATATTGGTCACCCACTTTTAGACAGTATTTTACCTTACTGTACTCTCTGTAGTTTCATAAGATTTACCTTAAATCCATTTTAAAAGCCCTAGCACATGGGAATTTAGAACCTGAAGCAGGTCCTGAGCACATGCAGATGCCTATATCAATATGCTCCTTATATGACTTCTCTCTCACTTCAAATTATAGGCAAGGATTCTGCAGTATCCTTTACTTTCAAAGAACTGTATTGCTAAAAAAAATATCTCAGATACCTGTTCCAGTTACCTCATGTTATGGATGAAAAAACAAAGGCCCACAGCGGTGTTAGAAAACAGGTCCAAGGTTCCATAGTAAGCTAGAGGTAGAATTGGGAGCACGCACTCTTACTTTTAACTTACTGTCTCCCTTCCTAGGAGCCTTGATGCTGTATAAGGCCCTTTTCACAATCTGTAGCCCCAACAAGTAAGCAATCTCCCTAAGTGCTGGCGCAGACAGCAAAAATCCATACAAATGGCAACTGAAGAACCTTGCAATTTTACTCCTAGATTACTGGGAGGAATAAATATTGCCACAGAAATGTTATTCCCACACAGGTCGATAGTAGTAAAGAATTTAACTTAGAGCTATTGGAAAAATCAGATAACCAAACGGGTTATTAATTCTGAATTCAAGAAAAATATACGTTGTTAATATACAATTATTGAATTTTGATTTATAAGATTCAAGAAAAAAGTGAGTATGATATAATATTAGAGTACAACCAAAGAAATATCGTGAGAAGGCTGAGAGAAAGGCTGTTGGTTTTATTTTGAACATTTCTGTTTCCTTAACTAAAGCTCCCCTACTCTCTTCTATAGTTCTAGCAATTTATTTGAATTAACCTGTTTTACACTCCTCAGTCACTATTTTCTGGCAATAAATGTCTCTGAATTTCAGTTTTATAATTAAAGGCAGAAAATCCAGTTTAATCAATATTCCCTTTGGAAACATTTTATCAAGGCAAAAAATATAACTTAAATTAATGCTTAGCTTCAGGAAATGTAATATAAATTAATTGCCCTTCCTGCTATAATCTTGCAAAAGAACTCACCTTTACCAAAAGGGTAACTGATTTAAAAGGTCCAATCATCTTAGCATGAGATTTTAAGCTGCTGCTGATGATAAAGAGCCTTTAAAGGAAAGGCACCTGTACAAAAAATCATTTCTATTTGAGAGACAGAAGGGAGTCTCCATAAACGGTTTTCATTTCCAAAACACATACAGCCTTTCTGGTTCCCCAACAGTCATTATAAACCTGACATGCTTTGTGGAGTTGCAGTGTGGCAGCACTGGCTACCTTTCAGGCTCTGAATGCCACAACCCTCCGGAGACTACAGACCTAAGAGACATATATCAGTTGACTGCAACGTATGAACCTTGTTTGGCTCCTTATTTGAACAAACTGTAAAAAAAAATTAATTTGAGATAATCAAGGGAAATGTGGACACTGTCTGGAAATGTGAGAATATGAAGGAAGTATTAGTTTTTCCAGGTGTGCTAATGGTATTGTGTGGTCATAAAAAACACAAAACAAAGACAAAAACCTGTCCTTATCTTTCAGAGGTACATACAGAAATATTTAAAGTGAACTTGCTTTAAAATAACCAAGAGGATAATGCGGAGAGCATGGATGAAGGCAAGATGGATTATGAATTGATAATTTGAAGCAGGGATAATTTCATTATACTATTCTTATTTTATACGTGTTTAAAATTTTCCATCAAAAAAAGTTGTTCACATAGAAATAAATGAATAAGATTTTAGGCAAAACCATCACAACCTACTTTAGATCCTGCTGACTATTTTTCTTCTTCCGAGGGGGTTTCTTCTTCTTCGGTTTATTTGCGTTGGTATTATTTTGCTTATTGTTTACCCCAAAATGGCCTGCAGAGATATCACTCTGCAATAAGTTGACCAACAATGGGCTTGTTAGCGTGACATCCTTATTGACCGGGAAGCCTGGATTCTGACCACAGGACATCTGATTTCCATTGGGTGCTCCACTGAAAGGTGCATTGAAAGGCATCCCATGGCCTGAGAAGTGGTTTCCCGAGGCACTGTTTCCCTGCATGGCCTGCACGTGGGGGGGGACCATGTTGCTTTGTTGCATGCTAACATCAGGCATCATCTGAGACAAGCTGACATCGTTATTTGCTGTAGTAGCAGGATCGCCATGCGGCTGGGCCATATGTGGGCTGGGCCCTGGTGGCCTCAAGACCTGCCCCTGAATCCCCATAACCTGAGATGGACTGTTGTTCACGGGCCCTTGCTGGGGCAGCATCTGTCCTGACATCTGTCCCGTAAACTGCACCATGTTTCCTTGCATGTTTGGAGTTGGTCCCCTCATTATCTGTGCTGGTCCCGACATGACATTAGATTGGTTCTGAGTGTTAAACTGTTGCTTATTCCCCTGCATCTGATTGGTCATAATCTGCTCTATCATTGGGTTCTGTTGAAGCAAAACTTGCCCCTGAGGCCCCATCATCTGGTTATGTGGTGCCATCATTTGTGGGCCCTGCTGGGGAAGCATCTGCTTGGGTGGGGTCATCCTCTGGGGCGAGGGCCCAAGATTTTGGCTCTGAGGATTCACCATCATCTGACCCTGTGGCATAAGCTGGGCCCTTGAAAGGATCATAGGGTTCTGAGGGTTCAAGGTTCCTTGTTGCTGGACCATCTGGCCCTGGGAGGGCACGATCTGCTGGTGCATGCTCATCAGCTGAGATGGTGGGCCCTGCTGGGGCTGGCCTTGCATGTTGCCCAGGTTCACCTGAGGAACCCCAGAACTACCAGCCTGTTGGTTGTTCATGTTGCCATGAATTCCCATGAGGCTGGGCTGCATCATATTTGGTGGCCCGTGGGACACCTGCATCTGGTTTTGAGGAGGACCAGCTCCTTGACCACCTTTAAAAAAAAAAAAAGGCACAGTTTCAGAAAGTAATACTATTATCTTGCTGGTATTAAGATTCTCAAATTACCTTAATTAGAAAAACACAACTCACCCATATCCACTGACCAACATAAACAAATGTGCTGTGCTTAACATACTTCTTTGAGTTTTCCATAGTATGGATATGTGACTGTGGCATATATTCTCAGTGACCATACAATAGAGAAGGAGAAACCATTTCTTTACTCCTATTTGGTAACTTAAAGATAACATTTTGAAGATCAATAAAGTTTATTTTCTCTTAGATTAAACAAAGAGAAAGGCAGCATCTCATTATTTAAAAATGATGTGCAGCTACCTTAAAATGAAGAAAATTTATGAAAAGCACTGTAGGCTAGTGAAATAAGCTCTGCTTTAGATGAGTCAGGAAACAAAAAATGTGATGTTGCCACTTAAGAAAACCTCAGCAAAGTTGAGAAGACATTTAAAAATGCTCCTTGGAAAACTAATAATGACTTTCAAAGGTTATGCATGTGATATCTGGACTGACATCTGGATGTTATACTGTAAAGAAAAGAACAGCTAATACTTCTTAAAGACAGGTCTCCTCTGCCCCAATGTGGTAAAAATTATTTAATCTTGATCTGGAAGCTGAGCCTCTGGTGGAACTAAAAGACAATTCAGAAGCTGCAGACAGAGGACAGTCAACAAAGGATGTTAAAACTTCAGTGACCCTCCCCTGTGGCAGTCCCTGGTGGACCACATGGGACATGTTTTATTCTTCTAAATTATTTCTAATTCAGACAAAGAACACTGCTTGGCTTGCTGCAGTGTTTACTTATTGTTGGGTCTTTGGGACTTTCCTATAACTGCTTATATTATCTCTCCCTTTTTGCAGAATAACCTTCTAGCTTATTTTATCCCCCCCCATTTTTTTCATTTTTGGAGACTAAAAAGTGGTAGCCACAATGAAGTTATGAGCTCAGTCCATGCTCCAGCCAGGAGACAGGGGACAAACTGTCCACTGTTAATACAATCCAGATTTTTCCTGAATCCTAAGGAAGATTTTCTAAACTGGCCTTAAACTGAATATCATGACCACTGTATATACAATATACACTAATATACCAGTGTATATTCATCCAATCAACAATTATCTATTGAGTACCTAATATGTACAAGGCATTTTTGGTACTGAGGTACCATCAATAAACAAGATAGATCAAATCCCTGACCCCTTAGAGTCTAGTTGGCAAGAGTAAAATAACGAAGTATTTTCACAGGAAGAAGTAAAAGCTAACAAGAGAAATAATGTAGGGTAGGAGAAGAGAAAACGACAGACGAGAGTAGAGCTCTCTTATATGGGATAAACAGAGAAATCAAAACAATATGTGCATGTGGGAGGAAGGCACCATATAAAAATGTATCAATAAAATAGTTGTGCTTATGTGGAGGAATTATGAATGATTTTATCACCGTTTTAAAACTTCCTATAGAAAACATGAATTCACATAGCTCAGGAATTATAGTTTTGCATTAGCAGATAGGGGAAGTCATGCAATTTGCCCTACCCTTCTCTAAGCTTTCAAGAGGTTTTGGTTTTTTTTTTTTAAGTTTAAAACTATTCTCCTTCCTTAGTGATTTATAATTAATGTTGGAACCACATAACTGAACTAACTCCAAGTGGGGATCGGAGTTCAGAAAATATTTGTGCTACCTCAGTCCAAATTTCCTGAATGAGAAAGGGTAAGAGGGTTAGTCATGTGTTACCTTAAAGCAACCAGAAACATGAAGTCTGGGCTTATACAATGTTGCTTACAAATACTTTTTAGCCATTCTGCTCCACACTATTTGTCCTCCTAACCTGTAATGATTAAAGCCTGGTTTTCAAACACCACAGAATTCAGACACTTAGCATACACAATGTTAACATGAACTATAAAGAGATTTTAAAAGCCACAGTTGTTCAAAATGCCATGTGCCTCCATGCCTTTGTACCTATCATCTCCTTTGCCAGAAACACCTTTTGCCCTTTCACTAACTGAGCGGTCAGCAAACTATGGTCCATGGGCCAAATCAGGCCCATTGCCAGTTTGTAAATAAACATGAATTCAGAGTTCAGGAATATAGTTTTGCAGTAGCAGACAGGCAGGATGGAACACTGCCATGGTCATTCATTTATGTATCGTCTATGGCTACTTTGGTACTACAACAGCAAAGGTATGTAGTTGCAACAGAGAACATATAACCTGCAAAGCCTAAAATATTTACTATCTGGTTCTTTTCAGGAAAAAAAAAATGCTGACCCCAGCTCTACCTCAAGTTTTATCTCCTTTCTTTAGGTGGTTCTAGATTCTCCAGACATTTTACCTAATTTCAATATATCAGTTATTGCCCTGAAAGAATAATTATTTATAGGTCTAAAACTAAAGGGAAGGACCAGGGTTTCTATTTCTCTGTATATCCTTGTTGTCTACCTACCTCACAATGTTCAATAAATGCTGGCTGAATAAATCACAGAGAACAAACCTGCATGCTGGACATTTTGATTTGCTTGCAGCTGAGGGGCTCCTGAATTCCCAGGGGTAGTTGCTGTGGTCGAAGGCACCTGACCTTGCATAAAGTTCGGATTGGCCTGTCCTGCTGAGAAGCCAGGTGGGAGGCGTTTAGGCATTCCTTAATAGAAAACAACGAGTAAGGCAGTTACCTAGCAAATTTATACTCTTGCTTAGATGTGGAATGAATAAGGAAGGATGAGCTGCATGAAGTCTCCACTGGCTTAGCTCTCTCTGTCACACTGGTAGGATCTTTAATAAGGTTGGGAAAGATGGTTAAAAAAATCAACACAATCTCTTACATGAGCATTGTCAAAATGAAAAAGAAATACTAAAAAATTTACACTTAGAACATGCCAAGGAAAAGATGGCAATCTGCTCCCTAAATGTGATCTGAGGCCACGTCACAGCAAGGTTTAGGGCTCACTTTTCTGTAATACAACGGACCCCAAAACTTTACATACTTTTTAACACAGGTACCAAAGGAATATGCTAAATTCTCTCATATTCACACAAACTGATAAGAACTACTATAAAACAAAGACCTGGGTCCTGATATTAAGTATACACAGGTGATATTTTTTTTTCCATTGAGGGAAATGGATGATAATTTCCTTTGTGGAAAATTTCTCCCCAATATTGTGCTTGTCTCTTTGGAAGAGACGAGAGATCAGAAACAATTCACAGGAGCGTCAAAGTGAGGGTATATTGAATTTATCATTACACCGTCCCCTCAAAAGGATTGCTGAAATACTGACAGCTATGGTACCAAAAACCGTACTCTGATGCAATCTTACTAAAGTAATATTTTCTTTTATAGGAAGGTTTAATTTCAGAAAACAAATCTGTAATAAGGAGAATCTCAGAACCCACTCATAGTTTATAACATAGGCCTGGATGTGGCCAGATCACCTAGGTGAGCACATCACTTGCTCTATGAAAAGCATTAAGACCTAAGCTCACTTAAAATTTTTTTGTATTAGTCCATTTATTCAAGGGCCAAATTTTCATTGTCCTGAAAAACACTCTGTAGACAAATATGCATTTGTCCTTTCTTTAGCAGTGACAAGTCCCCATTTGCATGCTTCCACTGTAATTAAGTCTGTAATCACATTTGCAGGAGGGACTACCCAGCTTCCACTGATCCAAGGCTAGATGCCCAGAACAGTGAAGTTTGGAGCCGAAACATTCTTGCACTTTCTAAAAACTTCTTAGGATTCAAATATTACCGCCTGCATGTCAGTAAAAGTAATTACAAGAGAGTGAAAAAAGACCGATGAGCAACTTAATTTCACCAGAAATCATGGGAACATGCCTTTGCTATGTTGCACTAAAGATGCAAGGGTTTTTTTCTGGGTAGGCAATGGGTGTCTTTTGGTGGGGGGTATGTTTATCAGATGACGGTATTACTCTCTATACTTTACTGAAAAGCTCCAAGCACATTCATGTGCACTAGATCAATGATTAATAAGAATAAATAATAAACATGGAGATGGATAAGTTTTACTGTAATCGTTTTACCTCTCACACATTAAGCTCCATTGCTTTTTCTTCATACAAGAGGCACCTTACAAAATAAATAAATAAATCTCCTTTAGGTATAACTGGTGGAATTCCCTCTCTAAGGAGCAGGCATTGGCATTATAAAACTATAAAAGTCAATGATTTCTGAACTTATTCCCCTTTATATTTTAATCAAATTTAACAAACACCATGCTATTTTACTAACTAGGATTATCAAAATTGAAAATCAGAAGGGCCTTTTCCCCAACAAAACCCTATTCTTATCTTTTCATTTTTGCTCTGTTGCATAATCTTAATGTTTTCAACAGCTGAGTAGCTTAAGCTGTTAATAAAATCCTGTTTCTTCTGGACGTTTTAATTTACTAGTAGAAGATCAAGCAAAAATATTTTGAAAAACAAAATGAACATCTCTATATTGAATTTTACCTGCATTTTTATCCAGAGGGCTAGCTTAAACATAACCAGTAAGATGCTGCATAATGTATCAAGTTAACTAAGTCATATCAAGTGTCACCACTATATCCACAAAACCAAATAATTACATCCTTATTTCACTCCCTCCATTAACTCTAAAAATTGAAGTTCTGCTAAGATCTATCTCTAGTAAATTTACCAACACAAATGGCTTCAGTGTTCCTCACCTCCTAGGCCTGGATGTAAACTCTGTGGCCCCTGATTTGGTGGTTGCTGCTGCATCACCATGAAGTTAGGTGGCACGTTTCCCTGTTGAACCATAGGATTCCGACCCGGAGAGCTGACGGGCTGCTGAAATCCCTGGGGAAGTGGGTTATTTTGAGGTGGCCTTGGTCCCATCTGCTGCTGAGTTTGGTTAACCGTTGGGGAGGATGCAGGGGATCCCTGCTGGAAGGAGGAGGGTGAGGAGGCAGGAGACTTGTTGGTGAGGTGGGGCTGCTGCAGGGGGGCTGGGACCCTAGAGGGCCCTCCCTGCAAGCTCTTCATCTGAGGAGCTGTGAACTGGCCTGGGTTGCTCATCTGAGGAAAGTTTGTATGGGCTTGTGAAGCTTGCTGGCTGCCAAAGGGATACGGAGGGGGAGGGTGGGAAGGTGTCTGTACCGTGGCTAAGGATGGTCTTGCCTGGAGTTGCTGTTGCATTGGGCCAGGCAAGGGAGCCTTCTTCCACCCTTGATTTGCAGTCATTGTGCCCAGAGAACTCTGGGCTGGAGGAGGCTGAAGGGCTCCCGAAGGCAGCTGGTTCCAGCCTGGAGGAACAGGCACCTGAGCTGGGGCAGTAAACTGGGGTCGAATTCCCTGCGGCTGCTGCTGCTGATGTTGCTGTGGGGGTCTTGTCTGCAGCTGCTGCTGCTGTGGCTGTTGCTGCGGCTGCGGCTGCAGCTGGGGAAAATTAGCTGGGTTTAACTGTCTGTTCACAGGGACGGGCTGCATTGGGTGGTGCGGGGGAGCTAAAGATCCTGAGGGATGACTTTGCTGCTGTATATGGAGCCCAGAGAGGAGTGGATCCATTGCATCTGTTTAAAGACAGTCAACAAAGCAATAATTAACTTACTGCAACCTAGATCTTTCAGCAATCACAGTCTTGGCAATTCTGCAAATATAGAGTAAAATCTTCTGGGATCATTCAATGAAACATTTGTGAGCACTTGCTATAATGCAAAGCAACTGCCGAGATGACAGAAAGATGAATCTTGTCTAGAAAGAGCTTATGATTCTAAGTGGATATAAGAGCCAAACATAAAATGTGGAGTATTCTCCAAAGCACATTCTGAGGAACTATAAAAAAACAAAACAAATACAGAATTCTCGGTCATGGAGTGGCAGGACTAAGTAGGCCAAGGAATAGATTTTTAG
This sequence comes from Phocoena sinus, assembly GCF_008692025.1. NCBI lineage: Eukaryota > Metazoa > Chordata > Mammalia > Artiodactyla > Phocoenidae > Phocoena > Phocoena sinus. The sequence continues at coordinate 24,462,825 of NC_045777.1, read as the reverse complement.
GAATAAGAATAATGAGAAATTCTGAGAAGGAAATGATGACTTTCAGCTTTAAGAAACTAGGGCAGGTTTTACATAGAAGACAGCATTTAAGCTGCGCAGTTAGGAATTTGGCATCAGAGAGAGGTGAATTTTGTAATGATCTGTGCAGGGAGTTCAGTCTCTTCCATTCTCAAAGATTGGAGGTCAATACCTGACTGAGAAGCAGGGCGAGGAGTCCTGGGCTGCAGTTCTGAATTGGGGCCTGGTGCCATCATGGAAGATGACACATTTCCACCCTGGGGTATCATAACAGTGGCAGGGCTGGTCATCCTTATTAATCCTAGAGAAAAAAAAAATCCCTAGAATAGAGTACTGGCATTGGCACAATGTTTGTTTTTAATGAAATATTTCAAAAATATAAGAAGGTATGGAAAATTTTTATACCACCATCTACCTTATTTAAATCTACACATTCTACCCTGCCTCCTTCAGATATATATGCAGATACACCAGAAGCTGCCGCCTCCTTCCCAATCTCATTCCATTCCCTCCTTCTTATCTTATATCTGGGGTTAACAGTTCCATGCATGTTTACCTTTCCTACATACATAACCTGCATTACATTTTTTGTATGCTTTTAATCTTTGTATAAGTGACACCATTCTATATGTATTCTTCTTCAGTTTCCCTTTTCACTTAATATTATTTTCTGAGATTCATCCATCTTGGCTGCTATAATAGTGCCCCATTTTATGGAACCGATAAATCCATTCTCCTGCTGATGAATACTAACTTTTTATCCTTAGAACTTTGCAGTGTCATGTGTTTTTCCTGTATTCCACAGACACGTAAGAGTGTCTTTAGACTATATACTTAAAATTGCTAGGTTTTAAAGTATAAGCACCTTCAATTTTACTAGATATTGGTAAACTGCACTCAAAAGCGGTTACGCCAGTTTATACTCTTACTAGCAGTCTGAGAACTCCTCTTGCTCCACATCTTTCTAATTTCTTTTTATTTTTTAAAAATTTTTTGAAGATTTTTTTTCAAGTATTTTACTTATTTGTTTATTTATCTTTGGCTGATTTGGGTCTTTGTTGCTGTGTACGGGCTTTCTCTAGTTACAGCGAGCGGGGGCTACTCTCCATTACGGTGCACAGGTTTCTCAGTGCAGTGGCTTCTCTTGCTGCGGATCATGGCCTCTAAGTGCGTGGGCTTCAGTAGTTGTGGTGCACAGGCTCAGTTGCTCCGTGGCATGTGGGATCTTCCTGGACCAGGGGTCGAACCCGTGTCCCCTGCACTGGAAGGCAGATTCTTAACCACTGTACCACCAGGGAAGTCCCTAAAGACTTTTTTTGATGTGGACCACTTTTAAAGTCTTTATTGGATTTGTTACAATATTGCTTCTGTTTTATGCTTTGGTTTTTTTGGTCGTGAGGCAAGTGGGATCTTAGCTCCCCAACCAGAGACTGAACCCACACCCCCTGCACTGGAAGGTGAAGTCTTAACCACTGGATCGCCAGGGAAGTCCCTCTAATTTCTGATACTATTAGACTTTCTAGGATTTAGCGTCTGTGCTCGTAAGTGAAAATAGCCTATAATTATCCTCTCTTCCTGTCCTTTAATTTTAGTATCAAGATTAAAACAACTTCAAAATGAGCTGGAAAGCATCTTTCCTCTTTTTCTATGCTCTGAAATAATATGTGTATCTGTCTTTTAAATATTTAGTAAAACTTACCTGTAAAATCATCTGAGCCTGTGGTTATATTAATTGATTCATAGGGAGACAGATTATTTCAATTTCTTAAGTAGTTATAGATTTTTCATTTGATATGCCTTATTAAGTCAGTTTTAAATTATATTTTCCAGAAAACTGTTTCTTTGCCAATGCTTTCAAATTTATTAGCATAAAGTTATTCATGGAATACTCTTCTTTCCATTCTTTTTTAAAATTAAGGGATTCCCCTGGTGGTCCAGTGGTAAAGAATCTGCCTTCCAATGCAGGGGATGTGGGTTCGATCCCTGGTCGGGGAACTAAGATTCCACATGCTGCGGGGCAACTAAGCCTGCGTGCCACAACCACTGAGCTCGTACGCCTCAAAGAGAGAGCCCATGTGCGGCAAACTACAGAGCCCATAGGCTCTGGAGCCTGCACGCCACAACTAGAGAGAAGCCTGCGTGCCACAACTAAAGAGAAACCTGAGCAGACCGCGCGCTGTAATGGAAAAAAAAAAGGATCCCGTGTGCCGCAACTAAGTCCCGACACGGCGAAAAATAATAAGGAAAATAAATATTTTTAAAAATTAAGATATAATTCACATACTATAAAATACACCCTTTAAAGTGTATGCTTCTTTTATTTCTTGACATTGCTTGTGCCTCTTTCTTTTTTATTTGTCTTACCAGGATCATCAATTTTAGTTGTCTTTTCAAAGAAATATCCTTTGGTTTTGCTGCTCTGTTCCATTGGGTTTTTTAATTCATACTTTACTTATCTCTGCTCTTACCTTTATTATTTCCTTCCTCCTAAATTATTACTTTGCTGTTCTTTTTCTCAATTCTTAAGTCAGACATTTGGCCTGTTAATTTTCATTTGATGTTCTGCTCTAATATAAGTATCTGAGGGCTCAAATTTTCTTCCAAATGCTGTACTGTCTACATCTCACAAGTTTTGATATGTACCATTCTCATTATTCCCTTCTAAATATTTTCTAATGCCCATCATGATTGCTTTTTAAAAAATCATTGGGTATTTAGAACATATTTTAAAATTTCTAAAAATATGGGATATTTTAGTTGGTCAGTTTTTTTTTTCTTCTTCTTCTGCTTCTTTGTTTTTGGCCACTGACTTGACTTAATTGCACTGTGGTCAGAGAAAATGATCTGTGTGTTACCAATATTTGGTATTTACTGAAACCTGATGTGGGAATAACACATGGTCAATTTATATAAATGTTACTCTTGTAAAGATTAAGAATTCTTGAATTTTTAGTGTATGGTTTCTGAATATATCCATTATATCAAACTATTCTAATTATATTATTCAAGCTTTCTTTATCCTTACTAGTTTTTGCTCAATCCATCAATTACTAACCCAGGTGTGTTAAAATCTCCCCTAGGATTTGCTATCTATGAATTCTGACCATTTTTGCCTCACATATTTTGAGGCTAGGTTATTAAGAACACAAAAGTTTAGCTATCTTCCTGAATTCTTCCTTTTATATTATACAGTGGTCCTTTTTATCCTCAGTAATGCTTTTTATCTGATAAAAATATTGTTATACTCCTTTTTGTTGGTTAATATTCATCTGGTTTTTCTCTATCCTTTTAACTATGAACTGAGACCTTATGTTTTATATCATTCCTGTAAGAGCACATAACTAAATCTGAGATTATTATTCAATCTATTAATCACTTTCTTTTTATCACTGCTTATAATCCATTTGCATTTATTGTTAATTACTGGTATATTCTGGTTTATCATTTTATGATACCACTACTTTTTACCCTTCTTTTTCTATGCTGTTTTCCTACTTTTCCTGAATTTTATTGTATTGTTTTCATCATGCCCTTCCTTTCTACCCCCCCACTACTAGTTTAGAAGCTATACATTCTATTATTTTAGTGATATTTTAAAAATGTCAACAGACATATCTGACTTAATGTCAAAAGACCATATATGATCATCATTATTACTAAATAAGTCAACGCTTATTTAGATTTACCCCATGTTTACCAATTATTTAGCTCACCATTCCTTCTTAGCTCTTATTTCTTCCATCTTAGGTTCAATTTTCTTCTTCCTGAAGTACATCCTTGGGCAGTTCAATTAGCAAGGGTCTGTTAATGGTAAATTCTCTTAGTCTCTTTAAAAAGGTCTTTAATTCATACTACTCTTGATACTATAGCTTTGTTTAAAATTCTGGGCTGTTAATAATTTTCTCATCACCTTGAAAATATTACTCTAATGTTTCATGGCTTCCAATGTTGCCACTGAGAAATTAGCTGTGGGTCTGATAATCTTCCCTTTGTAAATAACTGGTCTTTGATTCTGAGTTGCTTTTAACATTCTCTTTGTTTTTCATGCTCTGTAGTTTTACAATTTTGTGTCTAGATGTGAATTTATTTTTATTTGTAGGGCTCAGAATTACTGGACTTCTGAATCTGAGGACTCATGTCTTTCATCAATTCTGGAAAAATTTCAGCCATTCTCTCTTTCACTATTGTCCCTCCTCAATTTCTTTATCTTCTTCTGGAACTCTTTTCAGATATACATTCAACTTTTCATCTTATCCTTCACTTCTCTTGACCTCTTTCATATTTCCATCTCTTAATTTATTGTCTGCTGTATTCTGGGTAATTTCTTCAAACTCACCTTCCACTTCAGCTGTGTCTAATTTGCTGAATAAGTCATTCACTTCAATAATTTTAAAATTTCTATAAGTTCTGTTTTTCCCCCAAATTCACTTTGTGTTTTGATAGCGCCTTGTCCTCTTCTTAGAATTTTCATAATTTTAAACATACTGATATTCCTATTACCTAGAATTCTGGAGGGAGGGACTCTAATTTAAATTTTATGAATTTGGAGTAGGCTTTATGAGAAATCTGCAATGGTTTGGGGTGAGAGTTTCAACGATTATTACCACTTTAGGACCACTTAGTAACTTAGCTTAGCTGTACCTGGGTCATTTCAATAATACATTAAATGTCCAACATACATAAGGATAGAGAAGACAATTCTACAACCACCCTTTCTCCCACTCCTCAGCTAGAGCCCAGACCAAGAGAGACAAGTTTTGCATTTGTCTCCTTGTGCCAGAGAGTGAAAATTTTCTAATCTACTTTTTACTGAAAATCCTGGCTTCATGAAGGATTCCTAATTCTAACTACTTTATGTGGACCCAAGGCAAGGCTTCAAATTTTATCCCTCTTGGCCATTAAAACTCAAATTTCTTAGCCCCTGCAGCATCTCCTCATTTGTTTACTGCTATTCAAATTTCTTCTTTGACTTCGTTCATGCCCTGGGGATTTCCCTTACTGTCTTACAAGCTCAGCTGTGCATTAAATGTTATATTTCATCCAGCATTTTCAGGTGTTTTGTAGTTGGGAGAAGGCAATTAGGTAAATGTTTACCTGTTAAAAATGGATTTGTTTCTACCGGTTTGCAGGGCAGAAACTGAGACACAGATGTAGAGAACAAACGTATGGATACCAAGGGGGGAAAGTGGCAGGGGGGTGGGGGTGGAGGTGTGATGAACTGGGAGATTGGGATTGACATGTATACACTGATGTGTATAAAACTGATGACTAATATGAACCTGCTGTATAAAAAAATAGATAACTAATAAGAACCTGCTGTATATAAAAAAATTAATTAATAAAAAAATGGATTTGTTTCTGAGGAACCCCACCCCATTTTTCAAAGATGGTAATTAGACAGTGAGAAAGTTCTTAGGAGATAAGAAGAAACAGGTTTTTTTAGTCTACAATCAGCTTCCTATCCTCAGAAATGTTTAAGTGCATGCTGCCTACATGCTTAGTAGAGATACTATAGAATACATTCCAGCACTATGTGGGAATCTGGACTAGAGCTATGATTCACAACTGGGGGCAATTTCGTCCCCCAAGGGGTGTTTGGAAATGTCTGGAGACAGTTTTGGTTGGAAAAACCTGGGGGGAAAAGGTGGTGGTGCTACTGGCACCTGATAGGAGGCCAGGGATGCTGCTGAACATCCTACAGTGCATAGGACAGCTCCCCACAGGAAAGAATTATCAGTTCAAAACATCAATAGTGACACATGACTAAATGACTAGTATGGTATAATCACTAATCTTGGGATTCTATGAGGCTATGAAAAGAAAATAGGCTACGAATTTGGTTTTCATTACCAAAGACTCCTGCTTATCAGTCAACTTTCTGTTGCCAATGCTAAGAGAAGAAAATGGCATTAAGAATAATTTAGTGTAAGACATTCTAGATACACAATTCCAAAGTTATTTATTATTGTTTTAGAGGCTAGTTAAGGTCTCTTTCCCTTGAAAAATTTATCTGTTTAACCAAATGTTAAATTTTGTTTGCATCCATTATCCCAATGGACAACAGAAAAAAAACATTCTTAAAGAATGCTTGGCAGTAAAGAAAGACACCTAGGGGTTAAAATGTTACTGTGACTACAGATCATTACTAATTGATTTTTCCTGAAACTTTATACTGTATATATTATCATAGTGTCCTTCATTAAATACCAGTCTAACCTAATTTCAACCTAAAGCTTCTAAGTTTCCTATGTTGATAATGAACTACCTACACATCACTAAAATTTACACTCACTTTTCAGAGATGCTTAGTAAATATGCCTGCTATTTGCCAGATACTAGGAGAGCTTGCAACTAGTGTGTTGATATTGTTTTAAGAGTCCTAATGTTTTAAGGCTGGAAGAGATCTATAACATTGTTTCTAGGACATAATTAAATATGTTTACAGCTAACTAAGGCTAGTAAATATTAAGACATCTGGCCAGAAATTGAGACCAGAACCCAGATTTCCTGAGTCTCATCCTAGGTCTACTCTTTCTTTCACTAACTATATGCAACTTGGCTAAACTCTGCCCACTCTTCTTCTGGTCCTGGTTCTTCAGTAGTGGCAACAGCGTCACCTATAATCTCTCATCAAGCTGCCTTAACACCAAATGCTCAGACTTCTATGGAGAACTATATATTTTAACTCCCTACTATAGGTTCCAGGTTGGTTATTTTACATTTACTATATAGTACTCCAAAACAGCCCAACAACACAGGCCCTGACACATAACAGGAACTCAGTAAATGTCTGCTATATGGCTCAGGGCTCATCCATCTTTAAGCATGAGCTCAAAAGATTATAGGCACTACTATCTCATTTTATAGGTGAAGAAATTGTTGCCTGGAGAGTTACACTGACTAGCCTGAGGTAAACGCTAAATGGCAGTGCCAGGATAAAAACCTAGTTCCAATTCTATATGGCCAAGTCTTCAGCTACAGTTCAGAAAAATGGCTTTATAAATTGAGCTTCTCTATTCTGCTGCATTTCTTCAAGAGCTACTGTGGTAGATGGGGAGGTGAATTATTGGGTATAGTTTCAGGTACTTACTCTCCTTCAACCATAGCAGCTCTGCTTTTCTGGCTTATTTGAATAAAAGATCCTGCAGCAGAAAAAGTTTGAAAGCCACTAGTGTTGTGAAAATAGCACTGATCTGGGGAGTTAGAGCTGTGATATTAGCCCACTGCTACTTGACCCAGGGCAAATTGCTTCCTTTCTGTGAACTCCACAGGTTCCTCAGCTTCAAATGAGAGAGCCAACTCAATTCTAATATTCTGTGACTCATAGAATATTGAGTTCAATCCCTAAGAAATTTCAGGGCTGCTAAAAAGTTAGCAAAAAATTTATAACTCTTTCAAATTCTAAAGAGAGAAAAACACAATATTCTACATACTTCTGCAGATTACACATAAGCATGCAAGAACTCTCAGCTCACAGATTCTCAGTCACAGAGAAAGGTGGGAGTTGGAAAGCTACACTATGCTATAAACACCCTCAGGGTAGAAGATGTTTTATTCAGTTCTACTTTCAACACTTAGCATAGGTCCTGTCATACAGTGAAAACTCAATCAATGTTTGCTGCATGGTTCAGGGCTCATCTACCTTTAAGCATAAACCCAAAAGATCACAAAGACTGTATATGCTCCATGCTCTGTGATTCTAGCCTCCTGAGAGTATAGATTCACGTCTTGCTTTCCTGAACCAATAAACAGAAATGTGTCAGGAACCCCCACCTATCTTGCAGGACCCAAATGATCATACACTAGCAAATAAAGCCAAAAAAGGAAACTAGTAAAAAGTCATACAATTGAGTAGATCTCACCTGGACCACCGGCCATGGGAAATCCCGCCTCTATCCTAACTGAATTTCCGGCTCCCATGGGTCCATTCATTCTCACATCCTGGCTTCGGTTCTGAGCCAAAGCAAGGTTGATAGCACCTTCCCCTGAAAATGATAGGTAGGTTAAAAAAGGAAATCATCAGAATAAGATGCAAATTTCGTTTAAAAACAGATATGCGAAAGCTTTAGTTTTATGTTTTTTTGTTTTTTTTTTTTTGCAGTACGCGGGCCTCTCACTGTTGTGGCCTCTCCCGTTGCAGAGCAACAGGCTCCAGACGCGGAGGCTCAGTGGCCATGGCTCACGGGCCCAGCCACTCCGCGGCATGTGGGATCTTCCCAGACCGGGATACAAACCCGTGTCCCCTGCATCGGCAGGCGGACTCTCAACAACTGCGCCACCAGAGAAGCCCAGTTTTATGTGTTTTTGAAGAATTACGGTAAGTTTACCACCACAAAAAGGGTGAGTTCAATACTATACAGGTCTTTCTTCAACCTCACCCGAGCAGGTTCACTTACATGAAGTACAGGGAGAACATAACCAATTCTCACAATACAGCAGATGGACAATCGTTAATGATGTATGGCATCAGCAGAGAGCTTGGAACTCTGAATATTTATTTTCAACCAATTCACCTTGAATGTGTGTATGTAGGAAGAAAATATTCTCAGAAAGTCTCAAAATCCTAGATTACGTTTTGGGAATTTATGATCAGAAATTAGAAATACGAGTAGGTTTAATGGAGAAAGAACATACGATGGCATGGGGACACTGTGATATTTGTAAGCAAAATATCATTTCCTTTTCAATGACTGTAGTATAAATAGATATGCAGCAGAGAAATTCATGCAATGAAGAGTAGACAGGTTGCTACTAATCTACCTCTGAGACATCTTACGATAAAGACCAACATTTTGTATAGGGTTTTTAATGCTTACAAAATTGTATTTCATTTGAACCTCACAATAGCCTGGTAGGTAATGTCACTAAAAGTGTTCCAATTGAGTAGACTCTAAAGTTAGAGGCAATTTAAATCTCACTTGATAAAAAGGTCTCTGAAACAAGTTTTGGGATGCCTCCTTGCGCTTAATCCCAAACTTTGACTACTGTTACTCTGGAAGACAGCACCATCTTGTGGGAAGATAAAAGTATAGCTAGCCTGTGGCTGAAAATTTGAAAGGATGCGTTCACCTCGTTCCTTAACTTAATGTTTTACAGAGCAAGATGATAAAGAAGGAAACCAATGAGGGCACAGCAGTTTCCTCTGTCTTGTCACTGATCTAGGTCAGCTAGATAAATAGATAAAATATTAAGTATTTTAACCCGGCAGGTAGCTTGGTAATAGGGAACAAATATACTACCAATAAGTGACCAATCACCAGGGGCTACAAGATGTTCTAAGTTGCCTATGGGAGTCAGGAAGAAAAGAGAAAAGAGAATACAGATCTTGAGGGTTTCCACTAAAGAGAAAGAACTATTAATACACTAAACTTGCTAAGACATTCTAGATGGAAAGAGTATTGTTCTTGAAATGGACATCAGATCATGTAAATGGCTTGTGGCTGCTATTGACAGCCCAGACGTGGTCCTTGCCTTATCTCTCTAACCTCAACTCACACTACTTTCTCCTTCAATAACAAGGATTCAGCCTCAGTGGCATTTATTTTTACTTTCTTAGGCACACAAACGCACTTCTCACCTCAAGGCCTTTGCACATGTTGTTCTCTCTGCCTAGAACAGTTCTTCCGCACTCTTCACATAAACCAACTTCTCAATTTTCAATGTAATCTTAAGTGTCACATGCCCCAAAAGGCCTTCTCCAATCTTCTTATCTAAGGTGAGGTCACCCTTATCAGAACATCTTGTTACTTCTTCAGAGCACATCCCATGTATCAACAGTTACTTATTCATTCACTTATAGTTATTAACAGTTAATTAATAGTTATTAACAGTAACCCCCTTTACTCTCAATTTCCTAATTTAGATGATAAATTATATGGCCACCTTATTAATTATATCCTTTAAACACTGAACAGTGCCTGGTACACAGTAGGCACTCATTAGCTATTTACTGGCTATATGATGAATAGTCATCTTATTTTAACCTTACAAAGAATCATAGGCATTTTTCTATATGATAAATGCACTCCTTGAAAACCTCGCAGTCTATAAAAATCTCACACTGAAAATAATAGGCTTTATGGGAAAAACAGTGTTGAGGCAAACTCAAAACCCATGCGGCTTTGTAACCAGAGCGCTAATAAAAACAAAACTTGGTGTAGGCAACATACCCCAAAACAGCAGAATGAAAATGACTGGTTAAAGGTGGGAAATAATGTAGATGCAGTGGACCTTTAAGCCAGTGGAGCCACCATTAAGGTGGGCACAGGAGAAACTGAAACTTCACAAGCTGAGAGCCATGCAATGCTGAGGGTATACTTCTGGGGAAGGTACCTGAGTGTAACTTCTCATTCTTAATTTTCCTGAAATAAAGCTGAAAGGACTCCCACCTATGTAGCAACACATCTAAAGGCTTTTTGGCTTTTCTTGTGGACAATTAACCCTTCTATTGCTACTAATCTAACTCCCCTTGCCCAGGGGGTAAAAAAAATCACATATGAATGAAACACAATTTCCACACTATACTACTGTTATTCTCCTATTTGTCACCTGCACGTAAGCGTAAGCTAATTGTTGTCAAGGAAACACACGTAGAGAACACTACTGGCTCTCCAACTTGCTGATGGGGGTTGGCAAACTATGGCTTGTGGGCCAAATCTAGCCTGCTGCCTGTTTATTTAAATAAGTGTTATTGGAACACAGCACATTCATTTATTTACATATTGCCTATGGCTGTTTTTGCACTACTACTGTAGAGCTGAGTTGTCTTGACAGAGATCTTCTGGCCCACAGAGCCAAAAAAATTTATTCTCTGGCCCTTGACACAGACTCCTGCTTTAAATCAGAATGAATTTACAGAGGAGTCACAAAATGTCCTCAAAAAAGACATCTCCCCAACTCCCTGGCCAAAACTCAAAAGGGTACGGGGAGTATTCTTCAAAGGAGAACAGTCTGTTGGGAGGAACAACCTGTCCCTCCAGCCCTGCAGCAGACACCACGACAGTGGCAATACCTTCTCTTACAACTTAAAGGCATCAGCCCATCACCAGTTTCACAAAAGCAACAGCTATTGCCACCACTTTCACTCCTGCCTGAATTCCCAGGGAGTGTGGAAAGAGAAAAGGAGATCACCTGGGAACATATGTGTACCCTAAAAGTTAAAGAACTCTTTTCTGTAATGTGATAATCACTGCCATATGTAAATTTCATAATTTCTTGTAACATATGTTATCTATTTGGCTTCCTTGCTGGTACTTGTATTTTAATTTATGGCTGTAACGATAAAGGGGAATCAACACCTTACCATTCTAAGAATCTGTAGGAAGTAGGTATGATTAAGAGAAGAAACTGGTGTTTCCTTTCTCCAGAGGAAAACACTACCACAAAGCCCTTTTAATTCAGGTAAATAGGTAAGAGAGACTATAAAATGTTTGGGGTTTTTAAGAAACTGCTTATATGTTTCTTATAAAAAATACATGTGCTTATGTGCTTATAAAGCATAAACAGCCTATATAGTGTTATTACCAATAGTTATTTGACCTCTACTCTTCCCAAAAGTTCATCCTAGGGCTTCCCTGGTGGCGCAGTGGTTGGGAGTCCGCCTGCCGATGCAGGGGATGTGGGTTCGTGCCCTGGTCCGGGAAGATCCCACATGCTGCGGAGTGGCTGGCCCCGTAAACCACGGCCACTGAGCCTGCGTGTCTGGAGCCTGTGCTCCGTAACAGGAGAGGCCACAACAGTGAGAGGCCCGTGTACCGCAAAAAAAAAAAAAAAAAGTTCATCCTACATCCAATACATTGCTGTGAATTAATTTTACTTTTCTGAATCCTTTTAGACAATCCAACATTTTTCGAAACAAACTGGTTATTGTTTAAGCCACTGTTTCCTTGTTTATCAAATTATGGAATTTACCCCATTTCTCAATCTATCTCTGAATAATCTCTCTAAATAATCTGTTTGTTGATATCGCCCCTTCTGGGGCACAGCAACCTACAATCTTAACTGCATAAAATGTGTCTCACTCCTACATACAATATGTTGACCTTTTGGTTACTGAGGTTCAATGGAGCATTTAGGTCCTATGCAAGCACAGGGTCAGGAGGGCTTGGCCCACCAGGGCAAGAGAAGGCTGGAATCACTCACTGGTTGCCACCTTGTTTACATCAACACAGGAGGGGAAAAGAAGGTTTTAGTTCATTGGGCACCAAAAGATAGAATCTCCTTTGTGCTTCCCCATACTTGGTACTTACATCTCTCAGGTTTGTCTCCCTCATCAAGGTCATGAGCTCCTTTTGAGTTTATAATGACAAAGACCATATTTTATTTATCATTTATTCTGAGGGCTGAAGCAAAGTGTTACTATTATATATGTGCTTCCCTTGCTTTCATTCAACAATGTTTATTAAAGAACTTGACATGTACAGGCAAGCAAAAATTCAACGAGTGAAACAAGGTATGGTCCCTGCCCCTATTGGAGCTTGCAGTCCATGGGGGAACAAAACAATCATCAAATAACTGCTTTAATCAAAGTGTGAGAAAATGATCTGAGGGAGAAAAAAACCAGACTTTTGTAAAAGTACAAGAAAAAAGACTCTGACTTAGTCAAGGAGTTCAGAAAACACCTCCTCAAGATTTAAGCTGGAAAAAAAAAAGATTTAAGCTGATACTTGAAGGCAGAGTAGGTATAACTAAGGGAAAGGGGAATGAATGGTAGGGAACAATATCCACATAGAGAAGACATCAATGCAAAGGACTCCTGGCAGGAAGATGAAATGCATATTCAAGGAACCTAAAAGAAAGCTGAGGAGGCTAGAATAGATAGCAAGGAAGAAGGAGGAGAGTTGTAAAAGATAAGGCTAGATGAGAAAGGTAGAGGTCAGACCATGCAAAGCCTGAGGTCACGATAAGGAGTTTGGTCATTATTCTGTGAATAACAGCAAGCCACAGCAGGGTTTTAAGCTGTGTGTGTATACTCCATATTTTCATTTTCGTTTATTTATTTATTTATTTATTTATGGTACGCGGGCCTCTCACTGTTGCGGCCTCTCCCGTCGCGGAGCACAGCCTCCAGATGCGCAGGCTCAGCGGTCATGGCTCATGGGCCCAGCCGCTCCGCAGCATGTGGGATCTTCCCAGACCGGGGCACGAACCCGTGTCCCCTGCATCGGCAGGTGGACTCTCAACCACTGCGCCACCAGAGAAGCCCCATATTTTCATTTTTAAAAGATCATTCTGTCAAAAACATCTAAAAAATGGATACTGCTACAAAAGGATTGTTCAGGGCCTCCTAGTCTCTGTTAGATAAATAAATAATAAGGCTTATTGGGTGGAAGGAAGCAACTGAAATTAGATATTCTTTAAAAGACAAATCAGTCCTTGGTTAGGGTACCAGTAAAATCAAAGTCTGACAGAATAACAGCCAACATCAGCCAAGGAAATGGAGTCTGAGGCTGTGGATGCTGAAGTGTCAGGACCCAACCAGAGCCTCAATTCCTCTTTATCCTAAGGTGCTGCAATGTAAAGCACAGGTGACATGAGTTATCTGGTATTCTGAATTCAACTTGAGAGGAACAGACAAAGCAGCACATGCTATATTCTACTGGTCCTATAATCTGGGTCCAGACATGCACCTTCAATCTGAACGGAGAGAATTCCCAGATCCCGAAGCTGCTGGTTGTTGCTCTGAGCCAGGATCCGTAGCCGCTCCGCTGCTTCCCGGGGGATGTTGAATGTCACACGCACGCTGTTCCAGGGCTCTACCTTCTGTACCTTTAGCTTGCTGGATTCTAGGTCATGAAAGAAAGAGAATAATAGTAGTAATCTTTTAGCCATCAGAAGACATGGAATGAACAACAACAACAAAGTAAAAGAACAAGGTAGAATACCAGTATGGAGTAGATGAGAGAGTTTAAGCTTTGGTATTAGATAGACTTTATTATTATTTTGTTTTTTAATAAATTTATTTGTTTTATTTATTTATCTATTGATTAATTTTTGGCTGCTTTGGGTCTTCGTTGCTGCGTGCGGGCTCTCTCTAGTTGCAGTGAGCGGGGGCTACTCTTCGTTGTGGAGCACGGGCTCTAGGCACACGAGCTTCAGTAGTTGTGGCTCGCGGGCTCTAGAGTGCAAGCTCAGTAGTTGTGGCACACAGGCTTAGTTGCTCCGCGGCATGTGGGATCTTCCTGGACCAGGGCTCGAACCTGTGTCCCCTGCATTGGCAGGCAGATTCTTAACCACTGCACCACCAGGGAAGCCCAGACTTTAAATTTAATCCCAGCTGTACCACTTAGCACCTGGGTGACCATGAACAAGTTATTTCACATTTCTGAAACTTACCTTTCTCATCTCTAAAACCATGAAAAAACTACTTCATGAGATTGTGTTAAATGAGATAATAATATGCCAAAAATCTAGCATAGGAGCTGACACACCATAGGCACTAAATAAATGGAAAGCAGTACGATGGAGTAAGGAACGTAAGAGAGAAGGTAGAGGTAAGTTTAAATTAATAGAATAAGGTCTACTTCTGGACTCAGTTCAATGTATGTGAACTGAGAAGCTAAGAATATTTAAGTTTCAAATTTCAAGTGAAATTTTATAAAAATTTAACTGGCAGATAGGCCAATTGTAAGATATTAGGGAATGTGTAGCTACAATTCACTAAACTTGTTTAAAGAAAGAGCACTAAAAAGGAAAATAGTAGATTCACTTATAAAATGTTAAGCAATTTTACTTCTTCAAATGAAACAATTGAAATTTTAATACTCATATTTAAATTTTCACTGGGCCTCTCTGTGAAAGATATTCATAGAGGGAGGGAGTAAACATTTCTTCCAATATCCTATAAATGCTTCAATTTAAGGAAGGCTTAAATCTTGATTCTTTATGTGTCTCATTTTTAATCTTTTTCTACTTTAAACAATTTCTACTGAAGCATACCAAACTGAGGAGAAAAGCAACATAAATTTGATAACTACATTTCAGTTAGGATATAAACATTACATTTCAGCAAATCTGAAAAGTCAGTGCAAACTTTAGAACATGTTTTAAAATTAAGATGCAAAAGTTAAACTAATTGAGGAGGTAATGTTGTCTGTAATTATATTTCACAGATGGAATGCAAATCCCAGGTCCAGTTAGATAATAAAAAAACATTTTTTCCCCAACAACCCCAGACAAAATAATTTTCTCTTTTGTTATAAACTCAGCTACATTAAATCTCTTATATCCTCCATTCAATTATACATTCCAGTATTGAGAAAATGGTCATACAGGAATATCTATTCTCAAAATAAGAAATATATATGGATACAGGAAAGTGCCTACATGTTGCCTAAAGCCACTGCCACCTCCAAAATCATTATACGTTATATATTTATCCAGACAGGGAGTCCACTTGTTCTTATGTGGAAAAAAGGGACCATTTGCTAAGAGCAGAAGGTTAATACAATCACAGAGATTTAGGAAGGATTATGCAATATTTAGTTCAAGTCTATTTTATAGGTGAGGAAACTGAAGCCCAGAAAGTCTAAGAGATTTGCCCAGAATCCAGTGGCTACCTAGCAGCATCATGGCATAAGAATCCAGATCTGCTTTTCAGGTCATTTTTCTTTCCATGATATTTATGTATCCAAATAGCAAAAGGTAGGGAGCTTGAGATCCTGGTACCACAGAGTATAGATGCTTCAGGGCTTCTTCCCAATCTAAACAGTACTGCAATCTTATACTTATGTGGTCTAGACAAACATTAAATTTGCTTATGACATTATCTACTTGTGATAAGCCTGCAGAAAAATCTTTAACTATAACAATTATATTTTATCAAAAATTTTAACTTCCATCATATTTGAGAACATCTGACTTAAAATACTTTTTGGATCAAGACTATAACTGATAACCATAAGTCTGAGTTTGCTAATTTATTTAAAAGCCATTAATAAACTAATTCAGCAATTTAAAAACAAGAAAAAAAGGTGGATAATTAAGAGCAATGAGCAGGACTTCCCTGGTGGTCCAGTGGTTAAGAATCCGCCTTCCAATGCAGGGGACGCAGGTTTGATCACTAAGATCCCAAATGCCATGGGGCAACTAAGCCCGCACACTGCAACTACTGAGCCCGTGTGATCTGGAGCCTGCGCCCCACAACTAGACAGCCTGAGTGCCGCAACTACTGAGCCTGCGAGCTCTAGAGCCCAAGGCCAAAACTAGAGAGAAGCCCACATGCTGCAACGAAGAGTCCGTGTGCCACAACGAAAGATTCCACATGCCGCAACAAAGATCCCACGTGCGGCAACTAAGACCCAACACAGCCAAATAAATAAATAAATATTTTTTTTAAAAAGAGCAATGAACAATTTCAGGTGCAGCTAGCCCTTAAGATATGATATATTATGACATGATTATGGTGATAATTACAACTTTCACCATAAAAGTCTCTAATACTATGTTAAATAATCCAGAACTACAGAGGAGTCTTATATAACATAGCAAAAAAAGGACCCTTGAAAAAAAAGACAGCTCTCCTCCTGACATCAATTCTAATGAATAAGACCCCAAAAGCTAAAAAAGTTGGTTAGCACTTAATCAAGTCAAGATCTGTGATAAAAGGATAAAATCTAGGCTTTGTACTATGTCTGAAGGAATTAAATAATTGTGCTACCCAGAAAATATGGAGAACATCTAAACCAAAGTTGACAAGCACAGCTTCCCACAAGACCACTACAGGTTATCTAAATGTGTGAAGAGGACAGATGGGACTGTCGTGAGGGGAGGGCCTGCCTTCAGTGGCAGCTGCTACTCAGCACCACCTGGGATAGGAGAGCTCAATGTTATCTGACCTTTCCTGTTTAAAGACAAATCTAAAATATGAATTTATTTATTTATTTATTTAGGCAGTACGCGGGCCTCTCACTGCTGTGGCCTCTCCCGTTGCGGAGCACAGGCTCCGGAAGCGCAGGCCCAGCAGCCACGGCCCAAGGGCCCAGCCGCTCTGCGGCACGCGGGATCCTCCCGGACCAGGGCATGAACCCGTGTCCCCTGCATCGGCAGGCGGACTCCCAACCACTGCGCCACCAGGGAAGCCCCTAAAATCTGAATTTTAATGTAAAATACCTCATTTTTTAAAGCAGTGGCAATGAAATTCAAACATTAAAAAAAAAAAAACCCAAAATTAAAGTGGACCATAACACATGGCTGCACATGGATACAGCAGGCTATCGGTTAACCTCTGACCTAAAATTTAAAAGAACAAATTTCAGGTTTATTTTAAGTAGAACCATGGAGTAAAAGATTTTTGTAAGTTTTAAGTCACCTCAAAGATCCAGTCTTACTTCTTCATTTTATAGGTAAGGAAACTAAAGACCAGAGAGCTAAAATTAGATAGAATTACTCCTATCCATTAGAACAGATAATTTAAGGATTACTATGCTAAGTAATGCTTTATTATGTTCAGTTACTCCATGTACTTAAAAAAATACAACAGCATTTCTATTAAAAAAAAATCCTAAAATTCCAACTCTGCAATTAAAATCAGCCTTTCAACCTACTACAACCACAGTTGTATTTGTAAAACTCGAGATAACCATAGAATGACAATTCAAAAAGAGTAACAAGAAGGAAAAATAAAGCAAATTACCCATGTGTAACAAATTGGGCACGTTCTCCAATATTGTGTCCAATTTCCATTTGAAGTCTTTATCATCTATATTTCCTTTGAAGGCCACAAAGATTGTGGAATCCTCCAAAATACTATCACTTTTTGAGTCATCATCTTCTAGTCCAGAGTCAAAATCCATCTCTGAGTCCTCCACTGTTGATGAACACAAGGAAGTATAGATGTCTTCTAAGTTTGGAAGGTCATCCAAAACCATGGTGAATATTATTCCAGAAGCATATGCCAAGTGGACAATAAAAAAACCTTTGAAAACAGAAGATACAAAAAGCATTACAATGCATAATTATACAGTCAACAATGTATAATTATAGTTCTATGAAAACTATAATTTATTTGCCAAATAATAAGGAAGTACTATAAAAATTAAGAAATTACAGAGCGGATACACCAGTTTAATTAAGATATTCTATTATAGTTCTTAAAGATACTAGAAATAAAAACATACCAGTTTTAAATAAAATTCCTTTTATTTGTCAGCCTAGAATATGGGTAGAAGGGAACGAAAGATCACAAGAAAATAAAATAGGTATTTTCTGAGAATTAATTCATATTAGCCTTTGGTTGACTCCCATAGAGCAAGACTGGGGTTGACGCCAAGACTCCCCTTACTCCTGTCCTAACAAAAGCTTCAGAGCAGCCAAGGTTTCTAAAGCCCTCTGCTTTAACCAGCAAAGGACAACCTGACCTAACTAAGAGCATCTGCAGGACTACCTAAAATCCTAAAGTCTTTCATAAGGACCATTTAAAACAACTTTTAAAGGGTTATTAATAGCCGCATAGCTGAAAATAATGATTCAGAAACAAAACAAAGACACAAAAATTTAAAAATACTTTTGCAAAAGGAAAATAAGTGGTTAACACATATTTACAGAGGCAAAGAACTATGTCTAGGACAGAACTAAATTACTTTTTAACTTTTAGGTCTAGGGAAGTCACATTTTCTGCTATTTTCAGTTATGTTGCCTACCAAAGAGTACAAATATTAAAGACCACACCATGTGGCCATTTCCTCCATTATCTTTGGGATTGATGATCACATTCTTAACCCAAAAGTGAATGAATGAACATTAATTTTCAGCATTTGTGTTAAGCAAGAATGGTATAGAAACATAAGAACCTCACACCTATCTTCTAATTTAAAAAAATTCTCTATATAAAGCATAATTAAAGCTATTTTTTTAAAAAGATGGATAATAAAAAAAGGACTGAAAATAAACCCACTAAAACGCAAATAGTGACTGTGCTAGGTTGGTAAGATTGTTGGTAAATTTTCTTTTCCTATTTTCCAAAAACGCTATGAGTCATTAGGAAAATGCAAAGCTAAATATGCTGTGATATGGTTATACTACTTGCATAAATAGAAAAAAAGTATCAACTTTTTAAAACTGTTTAACTTTTCTTTTTAAAATAATCACTAAACTTCAAGAGCAAAGGCTTTTCAAAAACCAAACCTAAGCAATTTTAAGGGGGAAAATTCCTCTGTTGTAAATAAAAATGGAAAAAAAACTTTTACATTTGAGCAGAGAGTGTCTTATAGTCTGGCAATTATAACCTTTTCTAGTACCATTGGTGTTACAAAGGAACAGTGTAATTTCGATGGTTAAGAAAAAATAGCATGCAAGAGGGAAGAGATATGGGAACATATGTATATGTATAACTGATTCACTTTGTTATAAAGCAGAAACTAACACACCATTGTAAAGCAATTATACTCCAATAAAGATGTAAAAAAAAAGAAAGAACAGCATTCAGGACTTCCCTGGTGGCACAGTGGTTAAGAACCCGCCTGCCAATGCAGGGGACACGGGTTCGAGCCCTGGTCCGGGAAGATCCCACATGCTGTGGAGCAACTAAGCCTGTGTGCCACAACTACTGAAGCCCACGCGCCTAGAGCCCATGCTGTGCAACAAGAGAAGCAACCACAGTGAGAAGCCCCCGCACTGCAACGAAGGGTAGCCCCTGCTTGCTGCAACTAGAGAAAGCCCACGTGCAGCAACAAAGACCCAAAACAGCCAAAATAAATAAATTAATAAAAAAATAAAGTATACAATTCAATTTAAAAAAAGGAAAGTAGCTTTAAAAAAAATAAAGAAAAAACAGCTTTTAGAAAATCCTTTATAAATACCATTGCCATTAGTCAACTGCCATCTACATTTTACAGATATTAAAGAACTTTAGAGGTAAATAAACAAAACTAAAAAAGATTTTTAGGGCTTAAAAGCTGCTGCTTGGAAATTCCCTGGCGGTACAGTGGTTAGTGCTCCGCGCTTCCACTGCAGGGGGCACAGGTTCAATCCCTGGTCGGGGAACTAAGATCCCGCATGCTGCGTGGTGAGGCCTAAAACAAAAACAAAAAAACCCTGCTGCCCAGCAGAAAGAAGTCTGATTGCTGAAAATGCCTGAAAAACTGTAGCTATTTAACAGCTGTTTCAAAGTTGAAACAACTGCAAGACGGGAATTTAAAATTTAAGACACGTTTTCCAAAAGAATCTTTAACTGGAAAGGAGAAAACCAACTAAAAAACCTGCACTTTGATGCTCTTCTGAAGAGGTTGTTGGTCATGCCACGAAGGCTGTGTATTCAGATTTGGAAAACCCTCAACTGGTAGACAAGAAGTCAGCTAATTCAAATTTAGGAATTACCAGTTTAACAGTACTATGGGCATTATACAGGTGCTTAAAAAAAAACAAGAAATAGAAAGTCAGTCTATGAAAAAAATGACTGGCCTTCCCTACAAAAAAAATTTTTTAAAGAAACTTCTTCCGGGCTTCCCTGGTGGCGCAATGGTTAAGAATCCACCTGCCAATGCAGGGGACATGGGTTCGAGCCCTGGTCCGGGAAGATCCCACATGCCATGGAGCAACTAAGCCCGCGCAGAGCAACTAAGCCCGTGCGGAGCAACTAAGCCCGTGCGCCACAACTACGGAGTTTGTGCTCTAGAGCCCGCAAGCCACAACTACTGAAGCCCACGCACCCTAGAGCCCGTTCTCCGCAACAAGAGAAGCCACTGCAATGAGAAGCCCATGCACTGCAACGAAGAGTAGCCCCTGCTCACTGCAACTAGAGAAAGCCCGCGTGCAGCAACGAAGACCCAATGCAGCCAAAAATAAATAAATTTATAAAAATTAAAAGAAAATGAAACTTCTTCCAGATAACATATTCTTTGAGATTAATGCCCACTTAAAATCTAAGGATTTATTATCAAAATAATGGAGTAATCTTTGAGTGAAAATGTAGTTCAGTGAAAATTCTCTCCAAGAGTATAGCTGACTAGCTCAAGAGACTCATTTGCTTATTTATGGTCATCTATCATGAGCATGCGCTATTTCTTTGTGTTTGCTAAAATTAACCACCAGTTATCTTGCTCACCCACATAATTTTCAGATTACCTACTGATTTAACTTCTTATTGGGGCTATTTTGATCTTTTATAAAGAATCTAAAAACAAATATGATATTTAGGAGAAATTTTAAAAGCAAGCATATTATTTACTCTACTTGTCCAAGGTAGAATGAAAAAGATTTCCAAATGAAATCATTTCAGGAGCCAAAGAGCTCCAGTTGATAAAGGAAAGCTTTTTTTATGGAAGAATGCCAACTTAAATATAAAAAGATGGCGTCATTAGAAAACCCCCCAGTTTTGCAATCCCTAATAAAATAATTCAGGCAAGGATCATCAGTAAGGAAAAAACACTATGTGAAAATTTGACAGAGTTCTGGATAGTTACACGATGTCAAAGTATCATCCCAGATATCTGCTGCTTGGCAAAGGGAAAACTGTAACTTCACAACGGAAAGACTTGACTTCTACCACTTGAATGCAATGATCCACCTCAGCATCATTAACAGAGAAACAACCAGAAATTATGTACAATATTAAGTGCACAGCATTACCTATGAAATATTCCTGCCAAAATGTTTAACCTGAATCTAACAAGTTTTTAACAGGAGACAGAGGAACAAGTTAAAGAACACCATGAGGAAATAATTAGAGAAATCTAGAGTGTAGGATTTCTACAGCACAATTGGCTTGGCCTCTTTAATAAGTCAGTGGTCACAGGGGAAAAAAAGGGTGGGTAGAACTGTTCTACATTAAAAGAGACTTAAGAGCTTTAAAAATCAAGTGCAATGGGGACTTCTCTGGTAGTTCAGTGGTCAAAGAATCCACCTTCCAATGCAGGGGATGCGGGTTCGATCCCTGGTCAGGGAACTAAGATTCCACATGCTGCAGGGCAACTAAGACTGTGCACTCTAGAACCCGCACACCATAGCTAGAGAGCACGTGTGTGCTGCAACAACTGAGCCCACGTGCCCTGGAGCCCACGTGCCACAACTAGAGAGAAGCCCATGCCATAACGAAGAGCCTGCCTGCCGCAACTAAGACCCAATGCAGCCAAATAAATAAATATTTTTTTAAAATACCAAATGCAATGTACAGTACTTTATTGGATCTTGGTTTGAAAAAAAAAGAGATGCAAAGCACATTTTTAGGATAATTAGGGAATTATTACTAATTTTGTTAGGTGTGATAATGGTGCTGTGGTTATTTTGGACAATGTTCTTTTTTTTGCGGTACACTGGCCTCTCACTGTTGTGGCCTCTCCCGTTGCAGAGCACAGGATCCGGACGCGCAGGCTCAGCAGCCATGGCTCACGGGCCCAGCTGCTCCGCAGCATGTGGGATCTTCCCAGACCGGGGCACGAACCCGTGTCCCCTGCATCGGCAGGCGGACTCTCAACCACTGCGCCACCAGGGAAGCCCACAATATTCTTACTGTCTCTTAGACATGCATACTGAAGCATTTAAAAATTTTTTTGGCCACATCACATGGCACGAGGGATCTCAGTTCCCTGATCAGGGATCAAACCCATGCCCCCTGCAAGCACAGAGTCTTAACAACTGGACTGCCAGGGAAGTCCCAAGAGATGCATACGGAAGCATTTTGAGGTAAAATGTCATGATGTCTGCAATTTACTCTTGAAAAAAATGAGGAAAAAACAGATTAATCAAATATAACAAAATGTTAATAATGGCTAATTATAGGTGATGAGTATACAGGTGTTCATTATATTTTTATTTGTACTATAAATTATAAATATTTGAAATTGATCATAATAGTTAATTGTTTTTTAAAAAAAAAAAAGGAAAAAGAGGACTTCCCTGGAGGTCCAGTGGTTAAGACTACATGCTCTCAATGCAGGGGGCACGGGTTCAATCCCTGGTGGGGGAAGATCCCACATGCCATGTGGTGTGGCCAAAAAAAAAAAAAAGGGAAAAAGCAAGCATACCAGAAACATAGTACTGCTCCATGGTAAAACTCTGCCAGACATCAGGAATGCTAAGAAGCTTATCTATGAACATCTTCCAAATCACAGTATGTTTTAAAAATAAACATATTTGAATATATATATTTATAAATATATAAATTTATATATATCACATATATTTAATTACTTACACCAGTCTTTTCCGATTTAAATATATATTTTATATGTATATTTATATATATTCAGATTCCTATGTGAATAATGGTTAAAAGATTGTCACAGACTATTCAGATTATCTGCCATTTGAGCAAAAAGACAAGATGCTATTATGCACCTCAGAAATCACAAATTCATATACCTACAGGGGTCAGGCACATAAAGTAAATAAGAGAAGAACACTGAACATTAAATGCATTTGCACATACTGTATGAATGGTTTGGGCAATAGGAAACTTGCATACCCATCTATGCTCAGCAGCTGCTACTCTGTTCCACTTTATTACTTCCTTTCTGGAGGGACAGAAGGTGTTTATACAGGCCCAGGACTAACATTCTGAATTTTAAGAATAGACTAAAATCCATATATTTAGTAAAATCTCCAAATTTTAAAATTGATTTATATTTCTGGAAAATACTCTATGGGCCAAATGAAACTCACCACAGCTGCATATGGCCCACAGGCCATCAGTTTTCAATTTCTAATTAAATCATGACTCACAAGATTGACTGATAGAACACTAGGCCCCAGTAAACTACACTGGGTTTGGTGTAGTACTGGAGAAGACCAGGTATTTAAAACACATTTAAGTCTTATGATGTGCCTCTTGGGAGGTCTATGGACTCCCTGAAAGAGAAAAGAAAAAAAAAAAAAAAAAAAGAGATCAAGGTCTTAATCCCAGAGAAACAGAAGGCACTCAAACTTAGAGAATTTTTGCAATGTAACTTTGGTAGTGTCATTCCACTGCTTGGAATTAAGCTGAGCCATACTCACTCTCACATAAGGTTTCACTCACCAAAATGTCTTTCTTAATTTTTATCATTTATCCAGGTCATCTTCTAAGTCCAAACAAGCTGGCATTTTTAGGGCTTCTATTTTAAGGTAGCAGCCAAATAAAAACTCTAAAAAAAAGGAAA
Organism: Phocoena sinus; assembly: GCF_008692025.1. Classification (NCBI taxonomy): domain Eukaryota; kingdom Metazoa; phylum Chordata; class Mammalia; order Artiodactyla; family Phocoenidae; genus Phocoena; species Phocoena sinus. The sequence goes on along the minus strand of NC_045777.1, from coordinate 24,438,736 downwards.
AATAAAAGTACAATATTATACAGAAATTACAGAGGTGACCCATCCTTGCATCAGAATGCAAATATCACAATTTATCAAGTCAACTTAGACATCTTCAGACAATGTTAAAATAGGGTTTTCATTAAATCTGCAAAGAATATTTTTTTTTCCTGAGATCTTAAAGCACTCATCACCAAGCAATTCAAAGAATACAGAAGCAAAACTAAGGGACATATACCAGAATCATGAAACTGGGACCCTAAGCCTTTGAGCCCTCCCTATACATTGATTTCTAAATCTGTCAAATTAGAACATTCTTTGACATAAATCGCAGCAATATCTTTTCAGATTCATCTCCTAGAGTAACGGAAATAAAAATAAACAAATGGAACCAAATTAAACTTAAAACCTTTTGCACAGCAAAGGAAACTGTAAACAAAAGACAACATACAGAATGGGAGAAAGTATTTACAAACAATGTGACTGACGAAGGATTAATTTCCAAAATATAAAAACTCATACAACTCAATAACAAATAAACAAACAACCCAATCAAAAAATAGGCAGAAGATCTGAATTGGGCAATTGGGATTAACATGTATACATTTATGTGTATAAAATTGATGACTAATAAGAACCTGCAGTATAAAAAAACAAACAAACAAACAAAAAACAACTAATACTAAACTTTCTTTGGGTTATTTGTATGGAAATATGTTAATATAAATGTTTCAGACACTACATGAAATTTCTAAGAATCTTATATGTTCCGGTATAATGTTATAAGTCATAATTCTAGTTATTACTTTAAAATGTATATCTCAGAAATAACTAACTTTCCTTGTCAACTGCATTATTATGAACTTTCATCAAATCTTTAACCATGGTCATTTTTAAGTCCTTTGTCATTTACAGACAGTTCTGGGTATACTGTGATGCTTTTGCAAAAATGTTCCTATAAAAGGGTTTCAGGGCTTCCCTGGTGGTGCAGTGGTTGAGAGTCCGCCTGCTGATGCAGGGGACACGGGTTCGTGCCCCGGTCCGGGAAGATCCCACATGCCGTGGAGCGGCTGGGCCCGTGAGCCATGGCTGCTGAGCCTGTGCATCCGGAGCCTGTGCTCCACAACGGGAGAGGCCGCAACAGTGAGAGGCCCGCGTATCGCAAAAAAAAAAAAAAAAAAAAAAAAAAAAGGGTTTCATCTTCAAGGAATTCATGCAAAAGACTCTGACAAGTACAGGTTTCTGGTAACTCACTATACTGCTGAACTGAATGAATAAGCATTTTCAGAACTCTAACGGAAAACTGATGAATTCATAAAAGTGCTAACAAAAGATCAAGATGAAAAAAATTAATTACGTGGGACTGAGTGAACTGATGAGGATGATTATAATTTTTGTGACTTTCTGTTTGAATAAAAAAAAATCCCACAAGGACTCAGAGACAAAAAATATACAAATCAATTTTCACTGCAAAGTAAACGAGCTGTTACAGTGGAGGATTACTGGACTGAATGTCAATATTATGACATAGTATGAGTGTGTTTTGTGTTTGCTAATTGCAATCATTGTTGCTTTTGTTGTGGTCATCCATTTACAATGCTTGGTGTCAGTTTATCTCTTGTAAAAATAAAATATAGCGTGTGTGTGAAAAGAAAGTGAAAAGAATATTGGGAAACAATATTCACAAATCATATAGACTTCAGTATAGCAATGATTATTTTAATTAACATGATTGATAATTTTCACTTTCAAAATTCAAAATTTTAATGTATGCAGTGTGACACTCAGCAGTGTATAAATTTCAAGGTTCAATAGATCTGGATTGTAATTACCAGCTAGCCAGTGAGCAGCTGAATCACTGCTTATCTGAAAGGCCTTAGATATATTGCTTAACCTCTCTGAGCCTCATATTTTTCATCTGTAAAATGGGAAGTAACAATCTCATGAGGGTGCTGTGAGGATTAAATGAGATATAGTTTGTGAAAACACCTAGCGGAGAGCTGAAAGAACAAAGGTCCAAAGGTCTTTTCATGTTTTCCTAAAACTTACTGAGGTAGAAGTCAACATTAAAAAGCTTACTCAATGAGAAATTGTTTGAAAAAATACAATTTATTGGGGTTTTTTCTAGTTATAAAAGAATATATAATTTTTTATAGAGATCTTTAAAAATACAGAATATTTTTAAAGAATAAAATCAACTGTAATCCCAAAACTCAGATGATCACTACTGATAATTGGGTATATTTCCTTTCAAAACCATCTAGGCTTATATTTATAGAGTTTGTATCTTGTTTTTATTGTTTTGTTTAACTTCTCAGTTTGAATTGTTAAGTAGACAATCTAAAATTAAACATCTTTTTCTTAAAAAAAAAAAAGGCAGAAGATCTAAATAGACATTTCTCCAAAGAAGACATACAGATGGCCAAAAAGCACATGAAAAAATGTTCAACATCACTTATTATTAGAGAAATGCAAATCAAAACTACCATGCAGTATCACCTCACTCTGGTCAGTATGGCCATCATCAAAAAGTCTACAAATAAATGCTGGAGAGGGTGTGGAGAAAAGGGAACCCTCCTACACTGTTGGTGGGAATGTAAATTGGTACAGCCACTATGGAGAACAGTATGGGTTCCTTAAAACTAGAGTTATCTGCAATCCCACTGCTGGGCATATATCCAGACAAAACTGTAATTTGAAATGATACATGCACCCCAATATTCACTGCAGCGCTATTTACAATAGCCAAGACATGGAAGCAACCTAAATGTGCGTCAACAGATGAATGGACAAAGAAGATGTGGTGTGTCTGTGTGTGTGTATATTTACATACATACACATATACCCACACAGTGGAATACCACTCAGCCATAAAAAAGAATGAAGTAATGCCACCTGCAGCTACATGGATGGACCGAGAGATTATCTGAAGTAAGCCAGACAGAGAAAAGACCAATATCATATGATATTGCTTACATGTGGAATCTAAAAAAAAAAAAAAAGATACAAATGAACTTATTTACAAAACAGAAAGAGATTCATAGACATAGAAAACAAACTTATGGTTACCAAAGGGGGAAGGAGAGGAGGGATAAATTAGGAGTTTGGGATTAACATATACACACCGCTATATATATTGCAAAATAGATAACCAACAAAGACCTACAAAGACAGGGAACTGTACTCAATATTTTGTAATAATCTATAAGGGAAAAGAATCTGAAACAGAATGAATATATATGTGTGTATATATATATGAATCACTGTGCTGTGAAACTAACACAACATAGTAAATCAACTATACTTCAATTAAAAAAAAAAATATATATATATAAAAGCCTAAAATAAATAAATAAATCTGTCAAATTAAAATGAATTAACATCATGGCACACTGTTCGCAAATGCTTGGAGACAAAATAAAAATATTTTGTACATACACTAAATACAAAACCTACTTCTAACAGAATTTCAAATTTTGTATTTAAACTCCATAAAGATATTCCATAGATTTTAGTTTTTTCCTATTTTATCTAAAATAGTTATACATTTTTTTCATTAAATTTTCAGTTCAGGTTCTAAAGTATTCTTTATTGTGCGCATAGAAATTATGCATGGAAACTGCGTAATTTTGGCATGCATCAGAAAAAATTTCCCTCTTAATAAGAAAATATCAGTCTACAATGCCTTTAACTGGACTGCTATAGTTTTACATTATTGCCAAATATTGATTTTATAATCTCAAAATTTTAGATGGATATATGTACTAGGTATTAATAAATAATTATTAGAGAAATACCCATCTCTTAACTATTTTTTAATTCAAGAAAAAACCAGTTTTTAAGTCTCCAAAGGAACATTAATAAAAATTAACCTTTAAGAAAGGCCATAAAGAGGCTTCCCTGGTGGCGCAGTGGTTAAGAATCTGCCTGCCAATGCAGGGGACATGGGTTCAATCCCTGACCCGGGAGGATCCCACATTCCACGAAGCAACTAAGCCCGCGTGCCCCTAGAGCCTGTGCTCTGCAACAAGAGAAGCCAAAACAATGAGAAGCCCACACACCACAGCGAACAGCAGCCCCCGCTCACTGCAACTAGAGAAAGTCCGTGCACCGTAAGGAAGACCCAACACAGCCCAAAAAAAAAAAAAAAAACCAAAAAAAAAAAAAAAAAAAAAAAAAAAAAAAAAAGCCATAAAGGAAATCTCAATAAATCAAAATGTAACAATAGAACAGCCAAAAACTCTGGTGACAATGCACCAAAATTATAAATTTAAAATAAAATAAACAGACCTATCACAAGTAATTAAATTGCAACCATAATTAAAAATCTTCCAACAAACAAAAGTCCAGGACCAGATGGCTTCACAGGTGAATTCTGTCAAACATTTAGAGAAGAGCTAACACCCATCCATCGCAAACTCTTCCAAAAAATTGCAGAGGGAGAAACACTCCCAAATTCATTCTACGAAGCCACCATCACCCTGATACCAAAACCAGAAAAAAATATCACAAAGAAAATTATAGACCAATATCACTGATGAACACAGATGCAAAAATTGAACAAAATACTAGCAAACAGAATTCAATAGCACATCAAAAGGATCATACACCATGATCAAGTGGGATTTATCCCAGGGATGCAAGGATTCAATATATGCAAAACAATCAATGTGATACACCACATTAACAAATTAAGGAATAAAACCATATGATCATCTCAATAGATGCAGAAAAAGCTTTTGACAAAATTCAACACCCATTTATGATAAAAACTCTCCAGAAAAGGGGCATAGAGGGAACCTACCTCAACATAATAAAGGCCATATATGACAAATCCACAGCAAGCATCATACTCAATGTTGAAAAACTGAAAGCATTTCCACTAGGATCAGGAACAAGACAAGGATGTCCACTCTCGCCACTCTTATTCAACATAGTTTTGGAAGTCCTAGCCATGGCAGTCAGAGAAGAAAAAGAAATAAAAGGAATACAAGTTGGAAAAGAAGAAGTAAAGCTGTCACTGTTTGCCGATGACATGATGCTATACATAGAAAACCCTAAAGATGCCACCAGAAAACTACTAGAACTAATCAATGAATCTGGTAAGGTTGCAGGATACAAAATTAATACACAGAAATCTCTGGCATTTCTATACACCAACAACAAAAAATCAGAAAGAGAAATTAAGGAAACATTCCCATTTACCACTGCAACAAAATAATAAAATGCCTAGAAATAAACCTGCCTAAGGGGGAGAAAAATTTATACTCAGAAAACTATAAAACACTGATGAAAGAAATCAAAGATGACATAAACAGATGGAGAAATATACCATATTCTTGGATCAGAAGAATCAATATTGTGAAAATGACTATATTACCCAAAGCAATCTACAGATTCAATGCAATCCCTATCAAACTACCAATGGCATTCTTCACAGGATTAGAACAAAAAATATTGCAATTCGTATGGAAACACAAAAGACTCCGAATAGCCAAAGCAGTCTTGGGAAAGAAAAACGGAGTTGAAGGAATCAGGCTCCCCGACTTCAAACTACACCACAAAGCTACAGTAATCAAGACAGTATGGTACTGTCACAAAAACAGAAATATAGATCAACAGTACATGATAGAATGCCCACAGATAAACCCACGCACATATGGGAACCTAATTTATGACAAAGAAGGCAAGAATATACAATGGAGAAAAGACAGCCTCTTCAATAAGTGGTGCTGGGAAAACTGGACAGCTACATGTGAAAGAATGAAATTAGAACACTCCCTAACACCATACACAAAAATAAACTCCAAATGGATTAAAGACTTAAATGTAAGACCAGACACTGCAAAACTTTTAGAGGAAAACATAGGAAAAACACTCTGACATAAACCACAGCAAGATCTTTTTTGACCTACCTCCTAGAATAACGGAAATAAAAACAAAAATAAACAAATGGACCTAATTAAACTTATAAGTTTTTGCACAGCAAAGGAAACCATAAACAAGCCAAAAAGACAAGCCTCCGAATGGGAGAAAATATTTGCAAATGAAGCAACAAAGGATTAATCTCCAAAATATACAAACAGCTCATGGAGCTCAATATCAAAAAAACAAACAATCCAGTTAAAAAATGGGCGAAAGACCTAAACAGACATTTCACCAAGGAAGACATACAGATGGCCAAGAGGCACAAGAAAAGATGCTCAACAGCACCAATTATTAAAGAAATGCAAATCAAAACTACAATGAGGCCATAGCCTGATCGAGAGGATAAGAAGATGTCTTCCGTGAGGCCATGACAGAGGGAGGGAAAGAGGACGCCTCGCCATTTTGAAAACAAAATCTCGACTCGGGACCTATTGCGGCAGGGGCGGAGCGACAATTCTCATGCTCGAACCAGCTGCAGCTGCTCAGTCACATTTCCGTCCCTGCCCCCGATAAACTGCAGAACGATCTGTCATGGTGGTCGGGATGTTAGGTTTGTGCAGCCGCCGCCTTTTGGCAGTGGCGGCGAGGCAAGGGCTCCCGGCTGCCCGTGTTCGCTGGGAATCCAGCTCCTCCAGGGCTGTGATCGCCCCGTCCGCTGTGGCGGGAAAGCGGCTGCTGGAACCAACTTTACACTGGCAGGAGGACCCAGATCCCGAGGACGAAAACCTCTACGAGAAGAACCCAGACTCCCACGGTTATGACAAGGACCCTGCTGTGGACCTCTGGAACATGCGGGTTGTCTTCTTCTTTGGCTTCTCCATCATCTTGGTCCTTGGCAGCACCTTTGTGGCTTATCTGCCTGACTACAGGATGCAGGAGTGGGCCTGCCGGGAAGCTGAGAGGCTTGTAAAATACCGAGAGGCCAATGGCCTCCCCATCATGGACTCCAACTGCTTCGACCCCAGCAAGATCCAGCTGCCAGAGGATGAGGACTGACCGGTTACTGAAGGGGGCTTAAGAAGCACCACCTTCTCCACCCCTTGTCTGCCATTCTGCCTTCTCTTCAGAGCACCTAATTAAAGGGACTGAAACTGTGAAAAAAAAAAAAAACTACAATGAGGTTTCACCTCATGCCATACAGAATGGCCATTATCAAAAAAGCTATAAAGAATAAATGCTGGAAAGGATGTGGTGAAAAGGGAACCCTCCTGCACTGTTGGTGGGAATGTAAATTGATAGAGCCACTGTGGAGAACAGTATGGAGGTGCCTTAAAAAACTAAAAATAGAACTACCATATGACCCTGCAATCCCACTACTGGGTATATACCCTGAGAAAACCATAATTCAAAAAGAGACATGCACCCCAATGTTCACTGCAGCACTATTTACAATAGACAGGACATGGAAGCAACCTAAATGTCCACTGACAGATGAATGGATAAAGAAGATGTAGCACATATATACAATGGAGTATTACTCAGCCATAAAAAGAAACGAAATTGAGTTGTTTGTAGTGATGTGGATGGATCTAGAGTCTGTCATACAGTCAAGTAAGTCAGAAAAACAAATATTGTATGCTAACGCATATATATGGAATCTAAAAAAAAATGGTACTGATGAACCTACTTGCAGGGCAGGAATAAAGAGATAGACATAGAGAATGGACTTGATGACATGGGGTGGGAGGGCAAAGCTGGGGCGAAGTGAGAGTAGCATCAGCATATATACACTACCAAATGTAAAATAGTTGGCTGGTGGGAAGCAGAAGCATAGCACAGGGAGATCGGTTTGGTGCTTTGTGATGACCTAGAGGGGTGGGATAGGGAGGATGGGAGGGAGGCTCAAGTGGGAGGGGATATGGGGACATGTGTATGCATATGGCTGATTCACTTTGTTGTACAACAGAAACTAACACAGTATTGTGAAGCAATTATAAATAAATAAAATTATAAATAAAGCAATTATAAATAAATAAAGAGCTATTAAAAAAACAACAACAAAAAAACAACCCATACCCCCAGGTAGGCAACCCACAAAGGACAAGATAATCACAACTGCATAGGTTCTCCCCCAGGAGCGAGGGGTTAAAGAACCACATCAGGATCCCCAGCCCAGGGATTCTGCACCGGGAAGATGAGCCCCCAGAATACCTGGCTTTGAAGGCCAGCAGGGCTTATGTACAGAAGAACTGGAAAGCTATAGGAAACAGAGACTCTGGTCTTAAAGGGTGCATGCCAAATCTCACATGCTCTCCAAGCACAGAGGCAGTAACTTGAAAGAAGCCTGAGTCAGAACCACTTGCTAATCTTGGACAGCCTCCTGGAGAAGTAGGCATCAACTGGGGCACCACCTGGGGACACAGACATTGGCAGCAGCCATATGGGGGAGCTTGTTTTACCATGAGGACACTGGTGCTGGCAAGAGCCATTTTGAAGTACTCCCTCTAGCCTATTAGTGCCAGGGGCTTCCCCACCCACCAGCGGGCCAACACCAGCCCAGAGACCCCTAGGGCCCTGTAGCCAGTTGCACCAGGACCCAGCCCCACCACCAGTGGGTTGGCAGCTACCCCATGAGGCAGGACCTGGCAGCCAACTAGGCTGGGAGCCAGCCCTGCCTACCAGCATGTCCACAGTACTTGGCCCCACCACAAAAGAATGACCCACACAGCCCACACAGTGGGCACCCCAAGAGTATATAGCTCTAGTGACCAGAGGGTAGTATGCTGCTGGGCCCCAAAGGACATCTCCTACATAAGGCCATGTCTCCAAAATTGGGAAATGTAACTGACCTACCTAATACATAGAAATAAACGGAAGTTTAGGCAAAACAAGGAGATAGACGAATATGTTCCAAACAAAGGAACAAGACAAAACCAAAGAAGAAGAACTAAACCAAGTGGAGATATGCAATCTACCTGACAAAGAGTGCAAGGTAATTATCATAAGATACTCAACAAACATGGGAGAATGAATTAACAAAGTGAGAAATTTAACAGAGTCAGAAAATATAAAGAAGAACCAAACAGAGCTGAAGGACACAATAACTGAAAAAATACACCAGTCGTAATCAACAGCAGATTAGATGATACAGAGGAATGGATGAGCAAACTGGAAGTCAGAGTAGTGGAAATTATACAAGCTGAACAGAAAAAAGAATTTAGAAAAATGAGGTTAGCTTGAGAGACCTCTGGGAAAACTTAAAGCATATTAACATTTGCAGTTTAGAGGCCCAAGAAGGAGAAGACAGAAAGGGGTAGAGAATTTATTTGAAAAATTATAGTTGAAAACTTCCCTAACCTGGGAAAGGACACAGACATCCACATCTAGGAAGTACAGAGAGTCCCAAACAAGATGAACCCAAAGAGCTCCACACCAAGACAAATTATAATTAAAACATCAAAAATTAAAGATAAAGAGAGAATCTTAAAAGCAGCAAGAGTCGGGAGTTCCCTGGTCGTCTAGTGGTTAGGATTTGGCTCTTTCACTGCCGTGGCCAGGGTTCAGTTCCTGGTTGGGGAACTGAGATTTCACAAGCCACATTGCATGGCCAAAAAAAGAAAAAAAAGCAGCAAGAGAAAAATCAACTAGTTACATACAAAGGAACCCTCATAGGACCATGAGCTGACTTTTCAGCAGAAACTATACAGGACAGAAGCAAGTGGCACAATATAATCAAAGTGATGAAAGGAAAAAAACCCTACAATCAAGAATAGTCTACCCAGCAAGGCTATCATTCAGATTTGAAGGAGAGAGAAACAGCTTTGCAGATAAGCAAAGGCTAAAAGTTTAGCACCAGTAAACTGGCTTTACAAGAAATGTTAAAAGGACTTCTCTAAAAGGAAAAGAAAAGACCACAACTAGAAATATCAAAATTATGGGGAATTCCCTGACGATCCAGTGGTTAGGACTCCACGCCTCCACTGCAGAATGCACGGGTTCGATCCCTGGTCAGCAAACTAATAAGATCCCACAAGCTGCCTGGCGTGGCAAAAAAACAAAACAACAACAACAAAACCCCCTCATTTATAAAGGAAAACAACAGTAAAGATAGATCAACCACTTATAAAGCTAGTATGAAGGTTAAAAGGTAATAGTAGTAAAATCATCTCTATCCACAATAAGTAGTTAAGGGATACACAAAACAAAAAGAGGTAAAATATGATGCCAAAACATTAAACGTGGTTGTGGGGGGAGTAAAAGTGCAGGGTTATTAGAATGTGTTTAAACTTAAAATAATGCACACGCACATATATAGCTGTGTATGAACCTCATGGTAACCATAAAACAAAAATCTATAATATACACATACAAAATAGAAAGGAATCCAAACATAACACTAAAGATAGCCATCAAATCACAAGGGAAGAGAGCAAAATAAAGAAGGAACTAAAAAGAACTATAGAAACAACCAGAAAACAATTAACAAAATGGCGGTAAGTACAAACTATTAATGATTAAATGTAAATGGACTAAATGCTCAAAATACAGAGTGGTTGAATAGATACAAAAACAACACCCGTATACATACTACCTACACGAGACTCACAATCTAAAGACACACACAGACTGAACATGAGGGGACGAAATAAGGTATTCCTTGCAAATGGAAACAAAAAGAAAGCTGGGGTAGCAATACTTGTATCAAACAAAATAGACTTTAAAACAAAGACTAACCAAGACTATTTTAAACCTTGGCTCTTTGATTTCAATGTTACCATATTTCCCTGAGAAACTGGAACTCAACTGGTATAACATCTTTAACTCTTCCTTCTTCCATTAGTAGCTATTCTCCACGCTCTTCTCTCATCTTCCTTCTTTCAAAAAGTTAATATCAAGCTGGGAGCTAAAATGGAGGCTACCTAACAATGCCTGGTTCATCTCTATCATCACCTCCACCCTAATTTTTCATTGATATACTTAAGGAAACACTAAGAGTCAAAGTTATCAACAGCACTGGAAACTAAGACTGCTGCTCAAAGAACTGTTGGACTCATAGATGACTTTTCTGCCAAACAGCAGGCAGGAATGGGGCTTTAGATAGAGTAGAGCCAGCAGGAAGGTAACAGATTTTTAACTAACCTCCTCCAACTACCTGCTCCAAAACAGCTTTCTCCAGAGGCAGCAATGGCAGTGGTAAGTCACATCACCCTACTGTGAGAGACTCACTTAGTATGGTCAGGGCTATTACATGCCCACAGCCTTCCTTCTCTACTTCAGATTCTATAACATACAAAGTAGTATATACACCCTGAGATTTGAAAGCAATTGCAGGAAGGGCTGAGACAGCAAAAGCCCTGGGAGCATTACATTCTGGAAATCACAGTTATTTGCAGCCTAGGCTTCAAATGATCAAAAAACAAACCCTCTTTTCCAAAGTCAAATTACCATGTCAGAGGACGGGCTTTCCCCTACTCAATCCAGCAGGAAACACATAAATGACTGCTGGACACTAGAAAGTATTCAGAAACTATGTGCATCAGTTAGTCCTTTAGTTTAACATCTGATAGGAGAATTCCTACAGCTACCAAATAGCCAATGAAGGAAACTGTCTACCCTATCTGGCACATACTAGACCTGTATACCCCTCTCCTTATTCAAGGAAGAATAATTGAGGGTAGAGATAGAAAAACATTCTGTAACATAAAAGAAGAGAAACTCTGCATCTGTAATTCAGAAAATAAATATATAAGGAGCAACAGGTTAAATTTTAGAAATCAACTACACTACTCTCAACAAATTTGATAAAACACACTGAAGTAAGAGTTCAAAGTTCACAGGCAGAAATGAAAAGAACTAGTTGAGATGCAGGCAGAAATAAGACAGGGGGAAAAGAAAGGTAAAAACTACAAATATTCTGTAACAGAATTCAAATCTTAACTAGAAAAAGTAAAGAGCAGAATACTTAATTAGAAATGTGGAGACAACAAATTTGAGAAATTCTTCCAGAATGGAGAAGGAAAGGACAAAGTAATGAAAAGTATGAGAGGATTGACAAGGAGAGAAGAGAGAAATAAACTTCAAATAATTTGTTATCCCTGAAACAAATGGACAGAAATAATAATTGAGGATTTTTAAAAAAGGAAATGTAAGCTTTCCTGAGTCAGAGAATCTTCTGCATCTCCAGCTCTAAAGAGCTTACAAAAGACCAGGCAAAATTACTAAAAAGACAGTGACAACTGGATTTGTTCTAGTGAAATTTTCAGATTTCAAGGATAAAGAAAATGCCCCAAATCACTCAAGAAGGAAAAAACAAGTCATACATAGAGGACCAAAATTCGGTCTGGCCACAGATTTTTGCTTTGCAAGACCACAAGATAATGGCAAAATATTAAAGAATTAATAGTGGAAAAAATAATGTGACCTAATAATCCTGCTCCCTCCCCCACCAAGTTGTCATTCAGTGTGAAATCAATATAATGATACTTTCAGATGTATATCAATCATGTATTTTTCACAAAAATATTATCTTAATAATAATTAACCAAAAACAAAGACCTTGAGAATAGGAAGCAAGAAATGAAATCAGTTAAACATAGGGCTAAGTCTAAATAACTGTTACAAATGATTAGCACCAAATGTTATTTTTAAAAAATGATTATTCAAAAGGAAGGTAAGGTACAAAATAAAGATGAACTATTATCAGTCACCATCATCTTCATTTGAGTACTATGAACAATTTTGCTAAAATGCTCTGTCATTAATTTAATGGGTTACCCCTCCCCTCCCCATTAAACGATAGAGTTTTAGACTAGGTCAAGGAACACTGGTCTATTCTAGATACCTCATACAATAAGAACCATAAAATAAGTGGCCTTTTGTGACTGGCTTCTTTCACTTAGCTTCATTTCTCCAAGGTGTTGTAGCAAGTAACAGTACTTCATTTTTTAAATTACCAAATAATATCCCTTTGTATGGAAATACCATATTCATTCATTCATCAGTTAATAGACATTTGGGTTGTTTCCACCATTCACTATTATGAATAATGCTGCTATGAATATTTGTGTACAAGTTTTGGTGTGGAGATATGTTTTCATTTCTCTTGGGTGTATATATATACCTAGAAGTGAAATTGCTGGGTTATATGTTATCTCTATACTTAACCTTTAGAGGAATTGCCAGACTGTTTTCCAAAGAGTTATACCATTTTCCATTCCCATCAGCAGTATACAAGGGTTCCAATTTCTCCTCATCCTCACCAACATTTGTTATCCTTCTGATTATTGCCATCCTAGTGGGTGTGAAATTGTATCTCACTGTGGTTTTGATTTGCATTTCCCTGATGGCTAAAGGTGTTGAGCATATTTTCATGTTTACTGGCCACTGGCATAATTTCTTTGGGGAAATATCTATTCAAATCCTTTGCCAATTTTTAAATTAGGATGTTTGTCTTTTTATTACTGAATTGTAAGAGTTCTTGATAAATTTTAGATATAAATTCCTTTTCAGATATATGATTTATTAATATTGTCTTCCGTTTTGTGGGTTGCTGTAGGTGACTTTTATTTAGTTCTCTTCTGATTGTTCATTAATGGATGCTGTGTCATATTTCTTTACAGGAGATGACTTTGTTTTGTAGTTGGGACAAACTGGTTGAGTATTTGGAAAAAATTTTATAAGTTCTCACTTCAGGACTTCCCTGGTGATCCAGTGGTTAACACTCCGTGCTTCCACTGCAGGGGGCACAGGTTCGATCCCTGGCTGGGGAAGTTCCGCATGCCGCCACGATGCAACCAAAAAAAAAAAAAAAAAGAATTCTCACTTCATAATTGTCCTAGTCTGTCCAAGCTGCTATAACAAAATTCCATAAACTGGATGGCTTATAAACAACAGAAATTTACTTCTCATAGTTCTGGAAGCTGAGAGGTCCAAGATCACTGTGCCAGCGTGGTTGGGTTACAATCTGTCAACTTCTTGCAGTGTCCTCACGTGGTGGAAGGGGCTAGGGAGCTCTGTGTGATCTCTCTTATAAGAGCGCTAATCCCATTCATGACTGCATGAGGGCTCCACCCTCATGACCTAAGCACCTCCCAAGAGGCCCACCTTCTAATACCATCATATTGGGCATTATGATTTTGAAATATGAATTTGGGGGGAACACAAACATTCAGACCTTATCAACAATGTATACTAAAAAATTCTGACTAAAAAGTTAAATGCAGGGACTTCTCTGGCAGGCCACTGCTTAAGACTCTGTGCTTCCACTGCAGGGGACGTGGATTTGATCCCTGGTCCGGGAACTATGATCCCACATGCCACGTGGTGCGGCCAAAAAAAAAAAAAAAAAAGCTTAAGTTAAATATAAAAAATAAAATCATAAAACTACAATCACAGGCTGGTTATATATTCATATATAGTATATTTATCATTTCACGGACTGACTGAAGAGCTAAAGCAAAATATAGATTTTGTCATGTAATTTATTATTTTTAAAATTTTGCAGGACAAAGTACACAAGAGTAAAAAGGCAAAATACAAGTTGGGAATTATATTTGTAAATAACAAAAGGTTAATAAACTTAACATTAAAGTACTCTTAAAAATTAAGGAAAACATTAACATCCCAACAGAAAAATTGGCCCCCCAAATGGAAAATTTATAAAATTAGAAATAAAAATCATCAATAAATATATGAAAAGTTTTTTCATTTCATATGTAATCAAATAAAAGCAGATGAAATATGCCTTTCTTCCAACATCAAATGGCAAATATTTTTAAAATGAAATACTCAAATGTGGCAAAGCTACAATGAAATAGATTAACATTCATATTTTGCTTATACATGTTCATTCTCCTTAACATCATAACTAATCCTAACCTCTAGGAATCTAACTCAATAAATAATGAGAGATGTGGTTAAAGATTTATATTTGAAGGTGTTTATCAAAATATTAATAATAGTGAAAAACTGGAAGCTAGCTCAAGGCTCTACAGCAGAAGTGGTTAATCAATTTAAATGTACTCAAATACTGCTTCTCCATTAATATTCATGTTTTCAGGAATACTTAACATCATGGGAAATGTTCACATTTTAAATATAAGAAGTATATAAAACTGATTCATTATTTCAATTTTCTTAATGTTGGTACACATGTTGGGAAAAAGACAAAGGAAACTCAATAATAAGACAACCCAATAAAAAATGGGCAGAAGATTTGAACAGATACATTACAATAAGCACACGAAAAGATGTTCAACATCATTGATCATCAGGAGAATGCAAATTAAAGCTACACCTGCTATAATGGCTGAAATTAAAAAGAATGATAATATCAAATGTTGACAAAGATGCAGAGCAACTGAAACTCTCATATGGTGGGAATGTAAAAAGGTACAAACAATTTGGCAGTTTAAAGTTATAAAGTTTCTTATCAGAAGACCCAGCAATCTCACTCTTAGGTATTTACCCCAAATAAATGAAAACATGTCTACACAGACTTGCCTATAAAAATTAATAGCAACTTTATCTACAATAGCCTCAACTGAAAGTAAACGAAACAAATCAAATGTCTATCAGTTAGCAAATGGATAAACTGAAGTATATCCCTACAATAGAATACTGCCAAATAATAAACAGGATCAACTACTGAAAGGATTCTCAACCAGTGTAGGGAGGGGATTTTGTCCCCTATTGGACATTTGGCAACGTCTGGAGACATTTCTGATTCTTAGAAATGGGGAGGGGAGTGCTAATGGCTTCTAGTGGACAATGGTCAGGAATACTGCTAAATAACCCACAATGCACAGGACAATCTCCAAGACAAAGAATTATCCTGTCCAAAATGTCCACAGTGCCAAGTCTGAAGAACTCTGAACTGCTGATACATGCAACAACATGAATGAATCTCAAAAACTTCATGGTGATCAAAAGAATATTTCTATGATATTCTAGAACAGGCAAAACCAACCTACAGTAACAGACATCAGATGGGTACTTGCCTGAGACTGGGGTGGGGACTGATTGCACAGGGATGAGGTACCTTTGGAGTGAAAATGGTCTATATCTTGATTGTAGGGATATATACATCTGTTCCAATGAAAACTGTACACATAAAATTAGTGCATCTTACTGTATGTAAATTTTAGATATAAGATTAGTAAAAAATAAATTGTGGAAGCTGGGTGAAAGGTACATGGGGGTTCATGATAGTATTCTCCTTTCATATCTGTCTCAATTTCCACGACAAAATGTTTTTTTAAAAAATACACATGTATATAAACACTAAATGATACAGGGAGAGGCCTTAATTGAATCTTTAAACACACACAGGCACGCACACACACACACACACAAAACCCACTCAAGATTAAAATCTCATTGTGAGAATGATCTTTGTGTTATGTATCTGCTCTTGAAGGGGAAAGAAGCTGATGTGAAAGACAGAAGGAAGAAAGAGATATAGTTTGATACAGGGAAGGTAAAGAAAATTTCACAAACTACCCCTCACCACCACCACTCTTTTTAATGTCCCATTTAGTCCCAGCCTGGCACTAAGCCATGTCTTCTGTGGTAGACAGACTTCTAATATGGCCACCAATTATCCCAGCCTCCTGGTATTCATGCCCTCATGTAATCTCCCCTGCCCCCTCTTCCCCCTGAGGGATGGCCTAGCGACTTACTTCTAACCAAAAAAATACAGCAAAAGTGATGGGACAGCACGTCCATGATTAGGTTATAAAAGAATGAGACTTCCATCTCCCTAGGAGACTCTACTGCCTTCTCAGCTTGCCATGTTGGAGAGGCTACAAGGCAAGAAACTGACAACCAGTAGCCAGTGAGAAACCAAGGACTTAAATCCAACATCCCTTGAGAAAGTTAATTCTGCCAACAACCAAGTAAGCTTAGAGGAAATCCGTCTTCAGTCAATCACTGAGATGAGACTCCAGTCCTGGCTGACACCTTGACTGCTGCCTGTAAGAGACCCTGAAACAGAGGGCCCACCTAAGCCAGATTCCTGACCCATGGAAACTGTGCCCTAATAAATGTGTGTTGTTTTAAGCTGCTAAATCTGTGGTAATTTGTTATGCAACAATAGATAACTAATGCACCCTCCCTGGAAATCCTGCTGAACATTCACCTCTTTTTAAATTATTTGGCAGTTTCTTAACAAGTTAGATATACCATACAACCTAGCAGTACAACTGTTAGGGATTTACTCCAGAATAAGTGAAAATATATCTATACAATGATTTGCACAAAAATGCTTACAGTAGCTTTATTCACAATCATCAAATACTGGAAACAACTCAACTGTCTATCACAGGTGAACAGATAAACAAGCATGGTATACCCATACAACAAAACACTATTCATTCAAAAGGAATGAACCACTGACACATGCAACAACATGGATAAATATCAAAATCATTCTGTTGAAAAATAAAATAAAATATTTAGACTAATGTTGGCCCACTATAAAAGCTCAATAAACACCAGCTATAATAAAAAAAAGAAAAAAGAAATTTAGAGCCATATCTGGCATGTATTAAATGCTCAATAAATGTTAGTCATTTTCATTTAAAAAAAATCATTCTGCTGAGTGAAAGAAGCTAGACTCATAACAGAACATAATGTATCAATGCATTTACATAAAGTTCTGGAAAATGCAAAGCAATATATAGGTGGAGGGGCTAGGAGGGACAGACTGCAGGGAATATAAGGAACTTCTTAGGAAGATGGAAATTTTCTGTATCTTGGTTGTGACAGGTGTTTCATAATAAATACTGTAAACTAATAAGAACATCTGTCAAAATTCACTGAAACATGTTTCACTTTTAAATGGTGCAGTTTACTGTATGTAAATTATACCTGATTAAGTTGACCAAAAATAATAATAATAATAATAACCTTCTTTGTCAAGTCTTCTTTAACTACGTCTAATGCAGCTGATTCCATTGTTCTACCTTAGCCCCCATACAACACTCTATATTTAAATTATTCAAACTACTGAGAATCTGGAGTGTCTTGAATTCTACAGTAGCTAAAAGTTACAGAACACTATTATGTGCAAGGCCCTGTTCTAAGCACTTTGTATTATTAACTCAATTAGTTCCCCCCAAAACCCCATGTAATAGATTCTATTACCCCCATTGTACAAATGAGGACACTGAGGTATTAGAGAAGTAACTTGTTTAAGGTTTTACAGCTAGTAAGTGACAGAGCTGTGACTGGAGCCCAGTCAATTAGTCATAGAGGCTGGGCTCTTCACTACCACCACCACCCCACTGTATACCTCAGACCACTCGAGTATTAGGTAAAAGCATACTCTCAGCTCACTAGAGACTAATAGGTTCATCCACTCATTCAACAAATATTTAAGCATATAGCACATGTCAGTTATTGTTCTAAATGCTAAAGATATAATGGTGAAAAAAATATAGACATGGTACCTGCTTTTACAGAGCTTTCATTCTAGTAAGAATTTAGGTTTAAAGTACAGAATTCTAAAACAAAATATTTATCCCTTATTTATATATTTATCCAAATATTTATGCAAAAAAATTCACAAGGTGCGTAGTGGCCAGATCTGCTTTAACTAGCTAAAACGGTGATTCCCAAACTTGGCGGCACTTTAGAATCACCTTGGGATCTTTTAAAAATTCCCAGGCCATACCCCCACAATCTAGGGTGGGGGGTGGTGGTAGGGAGGGGGAACAAAGACATCAGTACTTTGCAAAGCTCCAAAGGTGATTCCAATGTAAAGACAAGTTTGGGAAATCACTAAGCTTGAGTTTTTATCGGTCTGAATAATGATAAAGTTCATTCATGGTGATGCAGACACAGATAAAACAAAAGAAAACAAACAAACAAAACCCATATATACTTGCCCTTCCCTTAACCAGAGATATGCAAGGTGAAGGTAGCTTTGTTTTACCCCAATGTTATGAATTCTGAGAACATCAGAAAGAGGGCCATATAATTATTTTCCTGCTTGGATTTATCCATGCCTCCATCACCCACCAGAATCATAGACAACTGAGATATTCACCTTTTCATCTTTTCCTGGTACTTTCCATGGAACCAATAAAGAATTCTGCCATATCATATATATTCAACATAACTGATAAAGATATAACAACTGCTTTTATATTAAGCAGATCTTATTTAATTCAGTCACTTTGGGTCCAATCCACATGCCAAATGCAGCTTGCCAAAGTAAAATACCCTGTAGACACTGAGGTCAAAATGGCTTCTTTTTTAAAAAAAAGTCTACTTCCTAATTCAATTCTTTGTTTAGGCTGAATCCAAGTCTTTTGTAACTCGAACTTGCATTTGTGTACTACAGAATCAAGAGACCTGTTTAAGAACTCTCTGACCACTCTCAGAAAAGATAGTCAGAAGTTGAGTAGGACCCCTCTCCATTCCATCCAGGACCTAGACAGAAAGGAAAAAGGGCAAAGAGGAAGAAGAAAAACATCAGAAGACTTAATATATAATCCCAATAAACCTATTCAAAGCAAATTTTTGTGACTGGCCAAATTCCTTCTATCACTGTTTCTGTTAATTTCACTCTAGAAAGAGTTGTGAAAGACATGAGATTACCTACAGCCTCAAGTCCACTGATTTCTCTTAAAGGAAAGCTTATCATAATCACCAAGGAAGCTTTTTCAAAATACAACAGCAGTGGTCATACAAGTATGTTCTTTTTATAATTCATTATCCTTATGATTTGTGCACTGTGCATTATGTGTGTTATACTTCAAGTAACAAACATCAAAAACCAGATACATTTGTCCTGGGCAGAACCCCTGAAGAATTCTAATTAAGAAGGTAGCAGAAAACAGTCCCACAGAGGTTAGTAAACCTCTTTTACATGATTTGCCCTAGTTACATGATTTGCCCTAGGTCACATATGTCGTTAGCTACAGACTTAGTCCTTCTTGTCATTTTCCTACTCTTTCTGTTGTAAAACTGTAGATATGCTAATAATATTAAACTTTTAAATTTAACATTTACTCTCCTTATTCTCTGAAAAAAAATTTTATTACATGTGACTACTGCAAAAAACAAACAAGTAAACAAATAAATGGAAAACACAGATGTCCTGGGTTCACAACTGTGCACCATCGCAGCTGTTGCACCACCCATATAAGGAAATTAAATAAAGTCTAATGCTCATCCAATGATTTCCTAACTGCAGTATCCATTTTTTATGCTTCAATACAAATGTCAAATGATTAGTAGTAAAATTAACTGAATAAATCTTGAGAACAGACTAGCATTATTTATAATAATGAAACACAGGTTGACAGAAAGGAAAAAGAGCCAGGCTGAGCATGGCAGGATGAGTGTGCCCCAAGTTCTAGTTGTGACCTTCTCATAAAGTTGTATGATTTGGAGCAGGGCACAATCTCTCTGCGCCTAAGACACCTAAATTATAAAATGAGAGGATGGATCACTAAACTAGAGCTAAAGAGAATCACAGGTTCCTTCTAGATTTAAGAAAACTCAAAGACTGTTTATCAGGGAATTTAATTATTTTCTATATGCTTTCACATTAACAAATAATATCTCTACTCAAATGTTTTAAGTAGCTTTGTAAAATAAGAATCCTAGAATTCCTCTGGCATCTGATTCATAAACACAAGCATATTCTTCAGCTTGTGTCAAATACAAATCTCCTAGATTTGCTGTCTAGGTGCAAGATGTCTCCCTCTCAAATATGGCTAATAACAATACCCTTGATACTTTACCACCACCACCATAAGACTTTTTTGCATGAGTTTAACTTTATATTTTGAAATCACTTCAGACTTACAGAGCACAAGCTATTTTTTAAATAGAAAATATATGTGCAAAGAAGTCCCTCACAGGGGGCTTCCCTGGTGGCACAGTGGTTAAGAATCCGCCTGCCAATGGAGGGGACACGGGTTCAAGCCCTGGTCCAGGAAGATCCCACATGCCACGGAGCAACTAAGCCCGTGCACCACTACTACTGAGCCCGCGGACCACAACTACTGAAGCCTGCGTGCCTAGAGCCCGTGCTCTGCAACAAGAGAAACCACTGCAATGAGAAGCCCGTGCACCGCAACGAATAGTAGCCTCCGCTCACCACAACTAGAGAAAGCCTGCGCATAGCAACAAAGACCCAACGCAGCCAAAAATAAATAAAATAAAATAAATAAATTTATAAAAAAAAAAAAGAAGTCCCTCACAGGGACTTCCCTGGTGGCGCAGTGGTTAAGACTGTGTGCTCCAATGCAGGCGGCCCAGGTTCGATCCTTGGTCAGGGAACTAGATCTCACATGCATGCCGCAACTAAGAGTTCGCATGCCACAACTAAGGAGGCCACCTGCTGCAACTAAGACCTGGCACAACCAAATAGACCTGGCACAACCAAATAAAATCAATCAATCCATCCATCAATCAATAAAATTCCTTAAAAAAAAAGTCCCTCATAATTTCTTTTTTCTTAATTTCTAATCTACTATAATTTGAATACTTTCAATGGATGCATTTGTTCAACCTCCGTTTACCAACCACCTACTATGTACCAGGCACTCTGCTAAACAGTTTCCTGCTCCTGAAGTTACTATGTAAGAAACAAAAAAATTGTGGAAAGGATAATTTAAATAATATTTTCATGAATGCCTAGGTCTGGATATTACACTTATAGTATTTTAAAAATTAAGCTGGGGCTTCCCTGGTGGCACAGTGGTAGAGAGTCCACCTGCCAATGCAGGGACACGGGTTCGTGCCCCAGTCCGGGAGGATCCCACATGCCGCGGAGTGGCTGGGCCCGTGGGCCATGGCCGCTGAGCCTGCGTGTCCGGAGCCTGTGCTCCGCAACGGAAGAGGCCACAACAATGAGAGGCACGCATACCACAAAAAAAAAAAAAAAAAAAAATTCAGTTGGCCTTTTAACCACATAACCTTAAATGTTTCAGGATAAGGCATTTTAAAAAGTATATTAATAAATAGTTAAATGTGAACTGTGAAAGACAATTTGCTATGGCACAACTTAATTTAAGATCCAATTCCATCCTCCCTACACCCTCTTATAAGATTCTTATAAAACTCTTACATGCTTCCTGTTCCCAAGTCCAGGGTTCCCAACGGAAAATTTATGCAAACCTCCAGCCAAATCATAGAAATTTAGTGCCCTGAAAAGATCAACAAAATTCCTGTCAAGGAGACTGGCATTTCACTACTGTAACAACCCTGGTTTGCTCTTGGTAGGGATAATAGACAATTTAAGAGATTAGGGAATATTAACATTAAATCTTCATTTCAATCCTGACATTTTAGTATAAGAAACAAAAAATAAATTTGTGAAATGCAAAATTTGAAATCCCTAAAACTACTCATGCTAACACAGATATATACAGTTGACCTTTTTTTTTTTTTTTGCGGTATGCGGGCCTTTCATTGTTGTGGCCTCTCCCGATGCGGAGCACAGGCTCCGGATGTGCAGGCCCAGTGGCCATGGCTCAAGGGCCCAGCCGCTCCACTGCATGTGGGATCTTCCCAGACCGGGACACGAACGCGTGTCCCCTGCATCAGCAGGTGGACTCTCAACCACTGTGCCACCAGGGAAGCCCTACAGTTGAGCTTTGAACAACGTAGGAGTTAGGGGCTCTGACCCCAGGAGCATTCAAAAATTTGAGTGTAAGTTTACAGCCAGCCCTCCATATCTGTGGTTTTATATCCATGGATTCAACCAACTGTGGATGTACTGTACTATGTATTTATTGGGAAAAAAAAATCTGCGTATAAGTGAATTGGCACAGTCAGACCATGTTGTTCAAGGGTCAACTGTAGTTAGTAACTTTAATTGAGTACAATATAAACTAACAGATTAAGTCAGAGGTTCAATGAGAGTTTTCCCATCTTGTTAGATACCACAGTAAATGGATAAAGTAAAATGTAAAGAAAAACTACTTTATATGTCATGTTCTAATTGTGAACCACCACGTTCTTTCATTCATAATAAAGCTTCAGTCAAAAAACAATGCAGGGGGACTTCCCTGGTAGTCCAATGGCTAAGACTCCGCACTCCCAATGCAGGTGTCACAGGTTTGATCCCTGGTTGGGGAACTAAGATCCTGCATGCTGCACAGAGTGGCAAAAAAAAAAAAAAAAAAAAGGGAATTCCAGTCTTTTAACCCATGCTGTAATATACAAATGACATTGAAAAGCTGACCAAATGCTACAATCTAGGAAGTAATTTTTTTAAAATTCCCTAAATATAACTTGATGAGACTGAGCACCATTAGAGGTCCCTTGGTAATCATCCAGTTCAATACCCGCATGGAACAGACAAAAAAATTAAGGCCCGAGTAAACAATTTGTCCAAAGCTTCTTAGTTGTAGGGAAGTCTTTCATTTTATGTATGACACTTCTTTACAAAAGAAATACTTCATTTTAAAAGCACTAGAAAAGCAGGTTATATAATGATAATGAATGTTGCCTTGCCTGAAGAAAGTGTTGAAGACAACTTGAGAGAACAATGGCTTTTTTTTCTCTATTAAGTTTCTAACAAGAAACTTACATCATGAAATCTGGGCTCTAAATTACAAAAGTCCTTAGGCCATCATTCTAAGAGTCTGCCAGTGTTTCTTGTCCACTGTTTTAATATAGTCATCCCTCGGTATCCATGGGGTATTGATTCCAGGACCGCCCTGCAAAACTAAAATCTGCAGATGTTCAAGTCCCTTATATAAAATGCTGTAGTATTTGCATATAACAGCACATCCTACCCATGTACTGTAAGTCATCTCTAGATTACCTATAATACCTAACACAATGTAAATGATATGTAAATAGTTGTAAATACAATGTAAATAGTTTCCAAAAACTTGACAAATTCAAGTTTTGCTCTTTGGAACTTTCTGGAATTTTCGGGGGGGAATGTTTTCAATCCCTGGTTGGTTAAATATGCAGATGAGGAACCCATGGATACAGAGGGTCAGGTGCATTCACAGTTTTGTCAGGCCTTTTTTTATTTTTGCTTTATGCTCTTACAATTGTCACTTTCTTTTAAAATCAAACACTGGAGTCCTTAGATCAGCTTTCAGCTACAGCTAGCCTGTAGCTACCATTTCATCATTATTGATGACCCAGAATACACTTGGCAAACCTGCAGACAGAACTGTTATTAGATGAATACACTATTATTTTCAAACATAGGTAGAGCATCCAAACTGACTTGGAACAACCAGAAAAACATTTTTCAAAATTCAAGAGAGATTTCTTAAAATAATCTTATACATAAATAATGAAGAAGAGATAATTTTTTGATCAGGAGAAGAAATTCAATGGCATAATAAACAGGTTCATTTATATTAAAAAACAAAGAAATAAATTTCTGCCCCAGTTGCAAAAACAAGAAAAACAAAATTAAGGTTAAAAATTAACAAAACAGGGCTTCCCTGGTGGCACAGTGCTTGAGAGTCCACCTGCCGATGCAGGGGACACGGGTTCGTGTCCCGGGTCTAGGAAGATCCCCCATGCCGCGGAGCGGCTGGGCCCGTGAGCCATGGCCGCTGACCCTGCGCGTCCGGAGCCTGTGCTCTGCAACGGGAGGGGCCGCAACAGTGAGAGGCCCGCGTACCGCAAAACAAAACAAAACAAAACAAAACAAAACAAAAATATAGAAAAAAATTTAGAAGAATTATTAACTTCAGTGGAATGGTGGTGAGCAAGACAGGAACCTAGAAATCATAAAGAAAAAGACTGACAGACATGATTAGATATTTAAAATAGTCTATATGTCAAAGAAACCACAACGTCAAAAGCCAAACGAAAGGCTGGGATAATATACTTGCACAATGTGACAAAAAAGGGGTTAATACCCGAAATACACAAAAGTATCCCCAAACTGATTAAAAAGTAAAAAATTAACAACCCAAGAGAAAAATAAGTTAAAGGACTGGCAATGATGATTTGCAGAATAGGGAATGCAAATTGGACAATGAATGTATGCAATTTATTAATGGTCAGGGAAACGAACATTAAAATAAGAAAACACTTTTCACCCAGCTGATAGGCAAAAACTAAAAAGATACCTGTTATCCAGGGCCAGCGGGAATAAGAACTGCCACCACCTTTATGGAAAATAACCTGGCAGTTCATAATATTGAAATAACCCATACTTGGGAATTTATCCTACAGAAGTAAAAGCTTCACTTCTTAAAGATATATGTATAAAAATGTCTACTGTTTGTGATGGGAAAAAAAATTGGAAACAACCTGAATGCCCACTGAGATAAATCTACATAAATGGAGTATTATGCAGCACAAAAAATGAATTAGATATCTGTTTAATGATATGGAAGAAAACGTATGATACCCTATAAAGTAAAAAATAGAAGTTGTAGTATAATGCATATGGCATCATGAAAATCTTACAAAATAAGACAGAATATGAATCAGTATGTATATTTGTGTTTCTAAGAGCATAGAGAAAAACATGGAAGAATCACATTAGGCTAGTTGGATATGTTGGAGGATATGAACTGGAGAGGAGGGGATGGTTGGCGTTCTCTTTGTGTATCTCAGATGATACCCAACTTTTTCAATAAGCCTATACTGCCTTTGTGGTTTGAAAGGAAAATCCTATTTGAGCATTATTTGCAGCAGAAAATGGAATAAAAAAAAATCTATAATAGGAATGACAGAAAAAAATAGCTATTTAAAATTGATAAAAAATTGGTATACAAAAGACAGCCAAATGAAACACTCAAGAGGACAAGAAACAAAAATAAATTCTGAGTGCTTCTGGGGTGGGTTTGTAAAACAACTTATGAATTCAGGATTTATCTCCATTTCAAAAAGAAAAATAAGAGAAATTTTTTATTCAAGAGCTTTATGTTTCTCAATTTTTGCCTGCTTAGAATGCTTTTTTTTAAAAGAATTAAGTAAGTAATTTATTTATTTTTAGATGCATTGTGTCTTCATTGCTGCACATGGGCTTTCTCTAGCTGTGGCGAGGGGGGTCTACTCTTTGTTGAGGCATGTGGGCTTCTCATTGTGGTGGCTTCTCTTGTTGTGGAGCATGGGCTCTAGGCATGCAGGTGTCAGTAGCTGTGGCACATGGGCTCAGCAGTTGTGGCTCTCGGGCTCTAGAGCACAGGCTCAGCAGTTGTGGCGCATGGGCTTAGTTGCTCCGTGGCAATGTGGGATCTTCCCAGACCAGGGATCGAACCCATGTCCCCCGCACTGGCACGAGGATTCTTAACCACTGTGCCACCAGGGAAGTCCCTAGAATGATTTTTAAAATAGCAAACATGACTCATCACAAAATTCTGTCAAAGAAATGCCCTCTATTACATATTTGCAATATGTAAGGTTTATTTTTTTTGGTTAAATTACATTTGATTTTAGTTATATTTTGAAACTTGAAATTTATCTTTTATAACAACACACCATTCTTTATTACACTGTATAAAATTTTAATATAGTACAAACTTGAAAATATCAAATCTACACTGAACAAAGGGTCAAATGATATGAAAAACTGGTTCAAACAAGATTGAAAAATACTCATCATTGACAAAAATTTTTTAAAAAATTGACAGTCACAAAAGAAAAAAATGCAACTTCACAATGGAGAGATCTGGCAGTCACAACCTTAACCCTATGATCAAAGTTATCATCAATAGTAGGACAACCAGACATTTATGCACCTCATGATATGATGCAATGTAAAGAGTATTTATTAAATATTTTTGCCGAAATGTTTAGCTAGAATCTAATCAAGTCTTAAACCTTCCAGTTTAGGGAAATACAACAACAAAAGAACAAGTTAAGGGACTTCCCTGGTGGTCCAGTGGTCAAGACTCCGTGCTCCCAATGCAGGGGGCCTGGGTTTGATCCCTGGTCAGGGAAGTAGATCCCACATGCATGCCTCAATTAAGAGCCCGTATGTAGGGCTTCCCTGGTGGCACAGTGGTTAAGAATCCGCCTGTCAATGCAGGGGACATGGGTTCGAGCCCTTGTCCGGGAAGATCCCACATGCCGCGGAGCAACTAAGCCCGTGCGCCACATCTACTGAGCCTGAGCTCTAGAGCCCGTGAGCCACAACAATGGAGCCTGCGTGCCACAACTACTGAAGCCCATGCGCCTAGAGCCCGTGCTCTGCAACAAGAGAAGCCACCACAATAGAAGCCCACGCACCACAAAGAAGAGTAGGCCCCCCTCGCTGCAACTAGAGAAAAGCCCACATGCAGCAATGAAGACCCAACACAGCCAAAAATAAGATAAATAAAATAAAAATTAAGAAAAAAATTGGAATTATTAAAAAAAAAAAGAGCCCGCATGTAAACAAAGATCCCACGTGCCGCAACGAAGACCTAACACGGCCATAAATAAATAAAGTTTTAAAAAAGAAAACAATCAGATATATCCAGGATGTGGGACATACAACAAGAAAACTGCTCGGATCTCAACAAATCAGTGCCATGGGGGGAAAAAAGGTGAGGAAGCAGACAAGAAATGAGAATTGTTCTAGGTTTAAAAAAAAAGACTACAAAAACAGCAACATACAGATACAATGCATAGTTCTTAATTTGATTCCACTTTGAACCAGGCAGTTATGTCATTATGGAGACAACTGGCGAAACAAATATAGACTTAATGTTAGAAACATTAAGGAATTAATGATAATTTTGTTCAGTATGATAATGGTGTTGTGATAATGTAGGAAAATGTTCTTATTTGTAAGAGATACATGCTACAGTATTTAAAGGCATAATGCTATGATGCCAATTTTATGTATTTTTATTTTTTTTAATTTTTAAAAAAATTTTTTGGAGGCCGCACCACACGCCATGCAGGATCCTAGCTCCCTGACCCAGGGATCGAACCCACACCCCTGGCGTTGGAAGCACCAAGTCCTAACCACTGAACTGCCAGGGAAGTCCAATGTCTTTATTTTTAAAAGGTTTAACATAATAAGTATATAAGTAAGCATATGGCAACATGCTGAATAAGGGTGTTCATTGTACTATTTCTGGTAGTGTGTTTTTGGTATGTTTGGAATTTTTCATAATAAAACATTTAAAATATCAAAATTCTCACAAAACTGTGACACACCACTATTATACTAGAAGAAAAAAATTATAAAATCTAATATTAACAACTGGTAGTTGTTCTACAGAATAACAATATGGCTAAAAAGTGATATCCTGGGGCTTCCCTGGTGGCGCAGTGGTTGAGAGTCCGCCTGCCGATGCAGGGGACACGGGTTCGTGCCCCGGTCCGGGAAGATCCCACATGCCGCAGAGCGGCTGGGCCCGTGAGCCATGGCCGCTGAGCCTGCGCGTCCGGAGCCTGTGCTCCGCAACGGGAGAGGCCACAACAGTGAGAGGCCCACGTACCACAAAAAAAAAAAAAAAAAAAAAAAAGTGATATCCTTAGACCTAACTGAATTATTTTAGGGAACATACTCTAAGAAAAAAATTGCGGGGGGGGGCGGTTATAAAAAGGTTACAGCAGTATAATTTAGAATTGCAAATCAAAAATAAAAACATACTGGAAATCATCCAAATGCCAAATAACCAGAGAGTATTTGAACTTTATTATCTATTAAAAATGTTAACTATATAGACATGTGGAAAAGTATATCAATATAAGGCCAAATGAAAGAAGACTATAAAAAACTATATGAGGGCTTCCCTGGTGGCGCAGTGGTTGAGAGTCCGCCTGCCGATGCACGGGACACGGGTTCGTGCCCCGGTCCGGGAAGATCCCACGTGCTGCGGAGCGGCTGGGCCCATGAGCCATGGCCGCTGGGCCTGCGTGTCCGGAGCCTGTGCTCTGCAATGGGAGAGGCCACAACAGTGAGAGGCCCGCGTACCGCAAAAAAAAAAAAAAAAAAACTATATAAAAAGACTGTATGCATATGATGACTAGGACGTTATGTGTTTGTAATATTTAAACATAATTTTAGAAATTTCATGAAAACACATGCTCTTAGAGAAAATATAAGCAATGCAAATATAGAATCAGGAAGAAATGCCTGGGCACAAATAAGGAAAAGCACCTGAGCACTGCTGACCACAATTTGAATGAATATTGACAATTTGAATACAGTCCTATTGTGGACAAAAGTCAACGTAACTATCATTTAAAGGACACAGAAAAAGAAGGTATCATTGGCTTGGATAGTACATAATCTTCCTCAATTCTTTCCATTAGTCAGATGTTTTAAAAAGAGATGGAAAAACTGAAAAGCGTTCAGAGAAAAATCAAGAGGTAAAAAATACGATGGAAAATAGGTGATTTTGAAGAAAGGTTTGAAAGAAAATGAAGAACAACATGATTATCAATGTTTAAATCCATAGAGAGGCTTTTGAATAGAATAGAGATCATAAAAAGCAGATGTATCTCAATGCCCACAGATGACTGACCAAGAGGCTAGTAAAACTCTCATTTGTTGTCGTGGTGTTTTTGTTTTTTACATATGAGGAATATCTTGACCGTCTTGGTGAAAAGTTACTGGCATAGGCAAATGAGGGAGGTCGGGTGTGTTAAATCACTGACCATCTGTTTTTCTTCAGGGTGTCTACTCATCCATGTTTATCTGATCATAGAATCTTCCTAAAGCTTGCATTAATTATCCGAAGTCTGAATTAGTTATCCACCATTTCAAAATTCTGCAGGGCTATACTGCTGCCACACACTATCCACTCAGCAGCATTCAAATATCCTAGATCTGGTGTCTAGGACCCAATACAATACTCTGGCTTCATCTCCTCACAACTCCTCAATATACCAGCAAACCAGACTTCTCTATCTCATTTCCTAAATATTCCTTATGTCTTCCTGTGTCCATTATTCCTCTGGTTCTTTTTTCCCTAACTCATTTCGTTGCAATTTTACTCTTCCATTTAATAAGTAAATTTAAATTTAATACTTCTGTATCATGTCACCTGTTTTAAGTTGAACTGTCTCCCCAAAAGATATTTAAAGTACTAACTCCCAGTACCACAGAATGTGACCTGATTTGGAAATAGAATCAGTACAGATGCAATTAGTTAAGATGAGGTAGACCCCCAATCCAATGTGACTGGTGCCCTTATAAGAGAGAAATTTGCACACAGAGACAGAGACACAGGTAGAATGCCTGTGACAACACAGATAGAGACTAGAGTGATGTAGTCGCAAACCAAGAATTGTCAAGAATTGATGGAAGTCTCGTGATTTCCCTGGTGGTACAGTGGTAAGGATCCGTCTGCCAACGCAGGGGACATGGTTTAGAGCCCTGGTCCAGGAAGATCCCACATGCCACGGAGCAACTAAGCCCGTGAGCCACAACTACTGAGCCTGTGCGCCTAGACCCCGTGCTCTGCAACAAGAGAAGCCCGCACACCACAACGAAGAGTAGCTCCCGCTCCCTGCAACTAGAGAAAGCCTGCGCACAGCAACAAAGACCCAACACAGTCAAAAATAAATAAATAAATTTAAAAAGAATTGATGGAAGTCTCAGAGGGAACGTGGCCCTGCTGACACCTCGAATTCAGGTTCCAGCCTCAAGAACTGTGAGAGAATAAATTTTTGTTGTTTTAAGTCACCCAGTTTGTGGTAGTTTGTTATGGCAGCCCTAGGAAACTAATACACCACCTTTTCTAGACGTCTTCCCTGATTCTCCAAGTAGAAGTGATCTCTCCTGGACTCCCACAGCACGTACTACTTCATTTAAAACACGCTTTCCCCTCTTTTTATGTTCACTTCACTTCCCCAAATTAATTTGATTCTTGGAAGGTAGAAACTAATCAACTGTATACAGCCCTCCACAGTGGTAGGCAGTCAACATATACTGACTTTTTCTACAGTTATTCATTCTGATTGCAATGCTTCTGAATGAGTTATCTCCACATACACTGAAGAGTTAAACATAACCTAAAAGAACTCAGATGAAGGTTCATTTTCTTTAGGAAGCATCTCTAAATTCAAATGTACTTATATTAATTATATCAATATATTTCACATCGATATGTGCATGCATGTATATGTACATACTACCGACAGCTAATATCCACAATGGAAAAGAATGTTTACTTAATAAATCCACTATTTAAGGTCCATTGACTTGTCTTATTAAGTTTACTCAAATGCTGGTTTACCTAACATCTTCCTACCTTTACTGGTATTTGGTAGTTAACCACTGTCTTTGAATTTCTCCAAATGTTTGAATTTTTAAAGTCTGTATTTTACAGAAGGGACACAGAATTACTTCCAAATAACATTTAAAATTATGGCAAGGGACTTAATCTTATGAATAATTTCCCGAAGTAAAATCCAAAACAGGAATCTGATTCACAAATTTGCAACGAGTATTTCTTCCTGTGAGAGACTGCTGCTGACTGATCTTTAGAAAATGTACATAAATGGTACTATGGAACTAATATTCAACAGGTTCAGTGTCAGTAAAGCAGCTGGTTACTGGTAACTTTTGTTGCCTCTTTGCGTATGAAGGGATTTGCAGCTGATTAATGCTGAACACAAAGCTAAATATCTATTTAAAGTATGAATAACCTTTGAATTTGGTGATCATTAATATTATTAAAACTGACATGGTTTTTCTCCCAGCTTTATTGTGATACAACTGACATACAATATTGTGTAGGTTTAAGGTGTACAATGAGATGGATACACATATATAGAGAAATGATTATCACGATAAGGTTAGTTAACATATCCATCACATCACATAATTACCATTTTTAGGTGTATGGTGAAAACATTTAAGATCTATTCTTTTAGCAACTTTCAAGTATATAATACAGTACTGCTAACTATAGTCACCATGCTGTACGTTACATCCCCAAAACTTACTCATATTATAACTGAAAGTTTATACCCTTTGACAAACATCTCCCCATTTCCCCCATCTCCCAGCCTCTGACAACCACCATTCTATACTACTCTCTGTTTCTGAGTTTTTGGGTTTCTAACTAACATAGTTAATATTAACTGATTGTTAATATTCTGACACAGAATATACAATTCTTCACAAGTTAAAAAAGATGTGGTTCTGGCCTTTTGCTTTTATAGGGCCTATATATAAAACATAGCTTATCACCAAATTATAAGGCTGCATTTACTACCTTCAACAAAGCCTTAGTACTCCCTTTATGTACACATCTATATATACTTCTAGTCATTTATTAATTAACTCAGCAAATGTTTACTGAGCTCCTGGGCAGCGACCTTAAGTCCTTTTTAGAACACGGTAAGGTAGAAAAAGATTAAATTTTTAAAAATAAATAAATGTGTCAGACAATACAATAAGTAGACACCAGAGCTGAAGGAAGGGAGAGAGGGACAGAGAGATATAGCCCCAGCTCGTAGGAACAAACAATCTAGTGAGGAGGGAGATCGAATAAACTAGCTCCACATCTCTCCTTTCTCTCCATGCTGCTCCTACACTCCACGACCAGGCTTACTTTCCTAATGTACAGATTTCATTATGTCACCGTATGGCCAAGAACTTTAGATGACTTCCCATTACCTAGTCAAACAATTCCAAACTTCTCAGCCTGGAACTGAAAAGGATTCAAAGCCTTCCATGTATATAGCATGCAGAGACTAAGAATACAGGCTTTGGAATTAGACTGCCTAGACCCAAATTCATTCTCTGTCAATTGTTAGTTCTATTTCTCAGTTTCTTTGTCTATAAAAAGGGGATAAAAATTGGTGCCTATCTCACAGGGTTGTTGTGAGGATTAAATGAAATGCCACTTATGAAATTCCTGGCACATTATCTGGCAAGTAATACACATGTAAAAAATGAGAGCTACCGCTATTATTATTGCTGTTGTTCAATCTCCATTTCCAGCCTCAACTTCAACAACAGCCCTGTGACAGTCCTGATCAACAACCAAACTAGACTCTTTACTATCTCCTAAACACCCATCTCTACACTCATGCTTTCATTCAGCCTGGAAAAATACTGTCTCATCTCTAAGTATGAAGATCCTAACCGTTTTTGGCAGTCCTGCTTAGAGGCCACCTCTGAGGTACCATCCTCTGATACCCCAGCTCCATAACACATTATATATACACCCCACATGAAATCCTGGGTAGATTAATCCTTGTATTCTGCAAAGTTCTAGCCCAATGTACGTGGTAGGGTTCAATAAATGTTTGACAAGTGAATAAATGCCTATATTTCCTCTCTGTCATCCAAATGCTCTCTTGGAAAATAGCTCCATATCACAAGTAAAAAGATCTCTTCTGTAGTATTTCATAAAGCTGGTCAACTAGTTTTCTTTTCTATTACCAATGTGGTAATTTCTAATACAGTACCCAGCACATAGTAGATGCCTAAATATTCAATGATTTGGATTTCATCTCATCTTTTAATTTCAATTATCAATTTATTCATTATGACCAAGAATGATTCAGCCTTAGAAACAGATTTTAGTTTTTACCTGCTCACAAACTCATTTGTTAATTTCTGGCCATCCTGACAATATCTCAGTATGTCATTTATTGGTTTAGGAGAGGTAATATTTAAAACTTTGGTAAAGTTAGAACCAGAAAATCAAATGCCTATAGGATGATAAAGTAAATGAACAAAGCAAGAGAGTAGTGAGGACTGCAAAGAACTACAGGGAGGAGTTCCATTCCAGCAGATAGGCTAAGGCAGCAGCTAAAATTAAACAGCAACTTGGAAGCATCTCCTGCAACACTTATCTGTCAGCCATTCTGTTTTGACCTGAAAACCAAATTAATTCTACAACTGTGTTGAGCATATTGAGCTTCCACTCTGTGCCTAGGAATCTGAAATGAACAATAATGCTAAACAACAGCTAACATTATTGAACATTTTCTAGATGCCACACTGTTCTACACATTACATGAATTAACTTACTCCTGACAAAAACTCTTATTATTCTTATTTTAAAGATAAGGAAACTGAGGCACAAAGAGGTTATACAACTTGTCCAAGGTACACAATGAGCAAGCAGTGGAGCTGGAAACAGGACCTTAGATAGACTTCACCAAAAAAGAGCTCACAATTTGAAAATAAGTGCCATTCAATAAATGGTGCTGGGAAAATTAATTGTACTTAGGAAAAAATGAACTGACCCTACCTCACACCACACACAGGAGTCAATTCCAGATAGAGAGCTAACATAAAAGGCAAAACAGTAGAGATTCAAAAAGATAATATAAAGAATAACTTCAAAATCTTGGGGGCAGAAAAGATAGATAAATTTGACTTTATTAAAATTCAGAACGTTTTTTTCCCCCCATTTTATTTATTTTTGAATTTTATTTATTTTTCTTATACAGCAAGTTCTTATTAGTTATCCATTTTATACATATTAGTGTACACATGTCAATCCCAATCTCCCAATTCATCCCACCACCACTTTCCCTCCTTGGTGTCCGTACATTTGTTCTCTACATCTGTGTCTCTACTTCTTCTTAACAAAAGACAGCTTAGAGATTTAAAAAGATTAGCAACAAATTGGGAAATGGTATCTGTAATATGTATAACCAAGGAAGGATTAATAATCAGAAAATATAAAGAAATCTTTTGAAAAAGACAACCCAATAGAAAAATGACAAAACAAGCCCCAGCAAGGTCTAAACTGTAAAAACCTGGCACTAACCACAGTTGCCACAGTAGACCCCAAAACAGTAAACCTTGGCATCACTGACCAATATAAAATACTTGGTGGGGGGCTTCCCTGGTAGCACAGTGGTTAAGAATCCACCTGCCAATGCAGGGCACATGGGTTCGAGCCCTGGTCCGGGAAGATCCCACATGCCGTGGAGCAACTAAGCCCGTGCGCCACAACTACTGAGCCTGCGCTCTAGAGCCACAGTAATCACAGGTATCTTTATATCATATTACAGTTGTTGCAGATGTCTTAAAGAATTATTTATGTTCATCTGATATAATTATCAGACCCACCACTAGATCTGATTTCTTAATTTGCTGATAAAGAAGTATATCTAGGGTTTCCCTGGCGGCGCAGTGGTTGAGAGTCCGCCTGCCGATGCAGGGGACGTGGGTTCGTGCCCCGGTCCGGGAAGATCCCACATGCCACGGAGCGGCTAGGCCCGTGAGCCATGGCCGTTGAGCCTGCGCGTCCGGAGCCTGTGCTCCGCAACGGGAGAGGCCACAACAGTGAGAGGCTCACAAACCGCAAAAAAGAAGTATATCTATATTACTATATCACAATTTGTATATTGTGTTAACTGCATTTCAACATAATTGGTTTCTCTATAACCCAATGTCTTTTGTTTTATGCAATTAAAAATATTATTCTGAGAGGGATTCATGAGCTTCGCTAGATGCTAAAGGGGCCCATGGTACAGACAAGATTAGGCCTTCCTGCATTAGAAAGACCCAAAACAAATGAATTGTGTTGCTGTATAAGGGTATTGAACATATATTGAAAATCTTATTGCTATGAACATCCTCATAACCTTTTTGTTCAAAGTCTTTTTTGATTATATGGGAGCCCTGGGACTACTATATCATGACTGAGAACTCTCTCATAGCCATGGGGACTTTGAACTCTTCACTATCATGATCAAACTTCAATTAAAGTTTGATCATGATAGGGACTTCTCTGGTGGTGCAGTGGTTAAGAATCCGCCTGCCAATGCAGGGGACACAGGTTTGAGCCCTGGTCCGGGAAGATTCCACATGCCATGGAGCAACTAAACCCATGTGCTACAACTACTGAGCCTGCGCTCTAGAGCCCACGAGCCACAACTACTGAGCCCGCGCACCTAGAGCCAGTGCTCTGCAACAAAAGAAGCCACCGCAGTGAGAAGCCCACGCACTGCAAGGAAGAGTAGCCCCCACTCCCTGCAACTAGAGAAAGCCCGCACTACGAAGACCCAATGCAGCCAAAAATAAATAAATAAATAAATTAAAAAAAAAAGTTTGGTCATGACAGAGATCGTGGGTCTTTACCCTTATTCACTGTTATTTTTTAAGGCTTTTTGTGTCCCTTTGCTGTACAGCAAACACCTAGAAGAGAAGGAGTATCTCTTAAAACTCTACAAAGTTATAAGTCAAAAGGATCCTGAAGATAACTTCTTTGCACCAATAGAAGTGAACTAGAAATGATCAAACAGATGGTTACCTATAGTTTTCCTGTATCCCCCTCAGTTTCTGTACTGACAAACTCACCATAAAAATAAAATAAATTACTTAATACTTCTTTGCTATACGCTGCCATACTTGACTTCTTAACACTTTTCTGCCACCTGGCAAATTCCTCTAAGGCGTGGTGGTGAATGAGGAGGCAACAGGCCTGAATTCCAGTACTACTTCTGCCATTTACTGGTAAGATCTTGAGAAGTCAACTTTACCTTTTTGTGTCTCAGCGAAAATCACTTACATGATCTGAAATCAATCGTTACATGATCCAAGGACTTTGTAGTTTTTACACATTCACTCCTTTACCATTCTCACCAGCTTCGATAATGCCTTTCTGATGACCTCCCCAGGTGACACTGCTCTTAAAAAACAGTGGGCTGTCCCCTTCCTGGGAAGACACCTTGGGTCACCGCCCACAAATAGCCCGGTCCCTCCTTTTAAAGACACAAACTCCCTAAGTTGATGGAGGCTCTCTCTCATCTTGCACACCAGTTCCACTCTGCATCCCTTTTGCTGGCCAGCTCCTGCACCCAAACCTCAATCCCCCTTCTCTTCTTCATCAAAGCCTTACTTTTTTCTTTTGCTTTCGCCAATAAGGAGTGGAGGATCCTGGGGACATATATGTCCTCAGTCCCTTGGAAGTTACACGGACTTGCCCTGCGACTCTGCGGACTACCCCAATCTGATACCTGCCTCGGTACCGAAAGGGCCCCCAATTCTAGTCAACCCTTTCACCACCCCCCGCAAAAAACTGTCCCAGCCCTTACAGCCTTAACTCAAATCCCACGCCCCTCCGCACCCTGCCAGCCTGGGGTCCCACGGCCTAACCCAGCTCCAGGTCCTGCACCCCTAACCCCACGGATCCTGACCCCGGTTCCTTTTGGACCCAACGCTCCTTCTCCGCGACCCCGGCCACGACCACACGTCCGGCTCCCGCCAGTTCTTCGGACCTGGAGCGCCACCCTGTGCAGACCTCGACTGGCTCAGCACTCCCTCAGCGACCCAGACACCGTGTCCCGCACCCTCCCTAACCCTGCCGGACCCACAGCTCTCCCCAGCGCCCGCGCTCGCAGGCCCCGGGCCCGCTCCCCAACATGGCGACGGGGACACGAGCGCGGCGGGCGGGGCGGCTCCGGGCCGGGCCCGCAACAGGGGCCGTGCTCCACGGTCCGCCGGCGCCATTTTCCCGCGCCGGGCCCGGGCGGCGCCTCCTTCCCGCTGAGCCAGCCGGGCCGGCACCGCAGACGCCCAGCGGGCCCACCCCTTACGGGCCCGCGTCGCCGTCACCTCACCTGAGCGCGGCCCCAGCCCTCCCGGGCGGGCCTCGGAGCACCGGCCCGGGCCGTGCGTGCCCGCGGCCCTCCGTGTGTCCGTCCGTCCGTCCTCGCGTGCGCCCGTCTGTGCGGCCGTCGGCACCCGGCCGCCCGCAGCCCGACCCGGCTGGGCCTCAGGGAGCCGGCGGGGAGGGGGATGGGCCGGACCGGGCCGGGGAGGGAGGGGGAGGGAGGGAGAGAGGGAGGGAGCGCGGGAGAGGGCGGGGCCGACAGGGGCGGGGCCGTGGTCACGTGACCAAACGTCTCCGGGAACGCGGGGCCGCGCGGGGCCGCGCGGGCCGGATCGTGCGCCAGTTCGCATGGGTGCAGAGCTCGCAGGCGGGATTCAATGGGTTTGTCTGTCTCCTGGAGCTGTAATATCGCCAGTGGCTGCTGCCCCCACTTTGGAGTCGCTGCACAGTCCTATAGGAGCTCTCTAGCTGAGTGTCCTTGGGCAAGTCAACTCTCCAAGCCTCGGTTTATGCACCTGAGATATGGAGGTAATAATAGTCTTTGCAAAGAGGAAATGAGGGAAAGCATGGAAAGCAGTTGGCAGAGTGCCTGATACATAGTATTTAACGACCTTAATGGTGATAAAGATAACCTTTAGTCTTTATTATTTGCTTATAAGTCCCTCTCTACTTTTTCCCGTCACTGTCACCTTAGAAAGCTCGTGGGTACAGGGGAGTGTGGCCCCCCTCCCCTTTCCCCAAATATCAAGAGGCCTCCCCAGCACTGGGCTTGATGTCTGTCATACAGGCCTGGATTCAGATTTGGCTTTCACTCTTGATGGTTGTGCGATTTTCTTTGCCTCAACCTCAGCTTTCTCATCTGTAAAATGGCAGTTAAGGGTATATTACAAGCATCATGTTAGATGAGCAGGTGGATTGTTAGCTGATTACACAACTCAGACATATTGGTCTCATCTAAGAAAAAGAGTTAGGAGTCCTTTCATTCCACAAATATTTATTGAGTACAGACTATGTGCTTCGACTGGTGCAGTAGCCATCTAAGGCCTTTCCACATTCTCCCTGGCTCCCCTCCAATCTGTTCTCCACCCTGCTATCAGAATAATGTTTCTAAGTCAGAAATCTGATCATGTCTCTCCCCTACTTAAAACTGTTTGATGACTCACATTGCTCTTAAGTTAAAGGCCAAATAGATGTCTCACTGTTGCCCTTCCCACATCTCCAGACTTATCTCAGGGCCCTCTTCCCTGCTCTCTGGACTGTAACTACATTGATCTTCACACATTGTACTTCCATCCTTCTCAGGGCCCTTGCACATGCTGATCCTTCCTCCTGAAATGCTTCCCCCACCACCACCTTAGATAATTTATCAGCCTTCAGATCCCAGCTCAAATATCACTACCCCAAGGACATCTTCCCTGAGGACTCCCCAGGCAGGTTCTTACTTGTCCTCAATAGGACTCACTAGGTTATTGCCTGTCTTCACCATGAGGATGTGGACTCCATTAGGAGGGAAACGTTATCGAATTTGCTTACCCCCGTTTCCTCAGCACATAGCACAGGGTCTGGCACAGAGGAGATGCTCAGTAAATATTTGTTACTGTGCTGAGCCCAAAACGGCAGAGAAAAATAAAGAGAACCACAGGTGGCCAAAAGGGGGCACCTCAGGCACTTGAGCCCATGAAATTAACATCAAAAGGATTTACAAGAGCCTGGAAAAAAATTTTTAAGCTTTTTCTTTTAACTTTCAAACAGTGAGGTATAATTTACATACATGAAAATGCAAACCTCTTAAGTATATACCTAATAAATTTTTATCTACGTTCCTGTGTTACTACCACAGCAGCAGCTGTGGAAAACAGTTTGACGTTTCCTCAAAAAGTTAAATATAGAATTACCATCTGATCCAGAAATCCTGCTTCTGGATATTTACCCCAAAAAAGTAGAAGCAGGGACTTGAACAGATATTTGTACACCCATGTTCATAGCAGCATTATTCACTATAGCCAAAATGTGGAAGCAGCCCACGTGTCTATCAAATGAATAGATAAATAAAATGTGGCATACACATACAATGGAATATTATTCAGCTTTAAAAAGGAAGAAAATTTTGGCATGTGCTGTAACATGGGTGAACCCTGACGACATTATGCTTAGTGAAATAAGCCAGTCACAAAAGGACAACTACAATATTACATGAGTCCTCTTTCATGAGGTTCCTAGAGTAGTCAACTTCATAGGGACAGAGTAGAATACTGATTGCCAACAGCTGGAGAGAGGGGGTAATGGAGAGTTACTCTTTAATGGGTACAGAGTTTCAGTAGGGAAAGATAAAAAACGTTCTGGAAATGGATGGTGGTGATGATTGCACAGCAATGTAGTGTACTTAGTGCCACAGAGCTATACACTGAAAAAATAGTTAAATGGCAAAATTTATGTTATATATTTTTTAATCACAATTTTTAAAAATATGCCAGGGCCTAAGCCAATATCCTCATTTTTTCTGCCTTATTATTCATGTCCTTAAACCAAAGGAGGTTTTCCTGGTATTAGCAAGGATGTAGGGAGCTAGCAGCCAGGGACCCATTTGGGCACCTAAACATCCCGTAGGTGAAAATAGCAGGAGCATAGGTAACATAGATATTTGTTGCCACATGAAGGCAGCAAAGGAACAGAAACAGGCCATGAAATGGCACTAGGTAGAGCACAGTGATTACAAGATTGGGCTCTGAAGTCAAAATCCTCAAGTTCTGAGACCTTGAGCAAATCCAAAGTTCTCGTCATACAGATGAGGGAACTTGGACCAAAAGGAAGAAAAATGACTCATCCTATAGTGTCCAAAGTATTTTTTCCTTTATTTTGTTTGTTTGTAAACCCTTACATGGTTTTTATTTTGTTTTGTGTTCCCAACAGACTATAAGCTCCCCAAAGAAAGTATTTTTGTAATATCATCACCTGTAATATAACTTAACTTTTTTGTGCTACAGTTGCCTCATCTGCAAGGTGTGGATAATAAGGGTACCTTACAGATGAGGATTAGAAGATTAAATGAATTAGTAGTGGATTAAATGAATTAGTAGATATGAAATGTTTAGAAGAGTGCCTAGCACGTATGATAGCCTCAACAAGCAGCAGACTAATAGAGGCCTCTGAAGAGGTTATCAGGCTATTTCACAAAATGTTTTGAGCAAGAGAAGCAGTCCTAAGACATCGAGGACTATTCTGGATTCAGATTTAGATAAAGAAAAAGCAAATCAATTATTCTTTGATGTGAACAATTTGATTGGCATTTATTGAACTTCTATCTTTATATGTTTGTCCAATGGGCTTAAGCTTTGCAGTGATAAGATTGATAGTGAATACTTAAAACCATGTTTTTAAGAACATCAAACAGGAAAAAAATGAAGAAAGAATAAAATCACTTAGAGAGCATAACATTCTACTGTCTGTGGGATTCATCACAACAGTGCCAAATGACAAGGCTATCACATTTGGTTAGGCGAATGGTGTCTTGCAGGAGGACATCACTTGTAAATGGGTGCCACTCACTGGTAGACATTGTAATGTGTAACTTTATTATGGTAATTTACCAGTAGATGGCAGTAAAGTGCCTTGTTATTACAAAATCAACTCAACAATTTTCAGACAATAGGAGAAAGATTGCTCTTAGGAAGAAAAGATTGAAAAATAGAAATAGAGTGGTAACTACACAATTGAAAAAATGGAATAGTATCAAGAAATGACCACAAAAAAAGGAGAAGTATTCTTAGGACTTAAAAACCTGATCTCAGGGCTTCCCTGGTGGTGCAGTGGTTAAGAATCCGCCTGCCAATTCAGGGGACATGGGTTCAAGCCCTGGCCCAGGAAGATCCCACATGCCGCGGAGCAACTAAGCCCGTGCATCACAACTACTGAGCCTGTGCTCTAGAGCCCGCGTGCCACAACTACTGAAGCCCACGTGCCTAGAGCCCGTTCTCCGCAATAAGAGAAGCCACTGCAATGAGAAGCCCGCACAATGCAAGGAAGAGTAGCCCCCGTTCGCCGCAACCAGAGAAAGCCCGTGCACAGCAACGAAGACCCAACGCAGCCAAAAATAAAAAACAAACAAAAAAACCTGATTTCAAAAATATTGTGAAATTTTAAAACTTTTTATTAGAGTATAACATAACGACATGAAAATACACAATTCATAAGTGTAAATCCTGAAGAATTTTCACAAAACGAACACACGTCCAAACATCCAAATCAAGAAATAGAACACTACCAGCCCCACAAAAGCCCCTTTGTTCTCCCTTTCCAGTTATTACTCACACCCCTGAAAGTAAATAATATTCTGACGTCTAACTTCATAGATTAGGCTCATTGGGTGTTAAACTTTATATAAACGGAAACATACAAAATGTGCTCTTTTGAGTCTGGCTTCTTTTGCTCAATTTTGTGTTTTTGAGATTCATCTATATTGTTGCATGTAGTTGTAGTTTGTTCCTTTTCATTGCTTCATATGGTTCATTATCTGAATTTGTCACAATTTATCCATTCTACTGATGATGAGCATTTCAGTTTCCACTTTAGGTCTTTTTAAAAAATTTTGGCTGTGCTGGGTCTTCATTGCCTGGGCTCTTTGTTTCAGGCTTCTCTCTAGTTGTGGCACGTGGGCTTCTCCAGTTGTGGTGCACAGGAACCAGAGCACATGGGGTTCAGTAGTTGCGGTGCACGGGCCTCTCTCTAGTTGCCGCGTGTGGGTTTAGTTGCCCTATGGCACGCGGGATCTTAGTTCCCCGAACAGGGATTGAATCTGCGTCCCCTGCATTGGAAGGTGGATTCTTAACCATTGGATCACCAGGGAAGTCCCTAGTTCTATTTTTTTTTTTTTTTTTGTGGTACAGGGGCCTCTCACTGTTGTGGCCTCTCCCGTTGCGGAGCACAGGCTCCGGACGCACAGACCCAGTGGCCGTGGCTCATGGGCCTAGCCGCTCTGCGGCATGTGGGATCTTCCCGGACCGGGGCACGAACCTGTGTCCCCTGCATCGGCAGGTGGACTCTCAACCACTGCGCCACCAGGGAAGCCCCCTAGTTCTATTTTTAATAGTACTGTTATGAACATTCTTGCCCATGTCTTTGGGTAAACGTGTATAATTTTCTGCTAGGTATATACCTAGGGCTAGGATTGCTGGGTTTTAGAGTTTGCATGTGTTCAGCTGTAGTTGATATTGACATATTCTTTGTCTTTCTTAAACAGCTTTTTTGAGATACAATTCACATACTATACAATTCACTAATTTAAAGTGTACAGTTCAATGGTTTTTAGTATAGTCACAACCAGATAGGTCCAACCATCAACACAGTCAAATTTTTAGAACATTTTCATCATCAAAAAGAAAGCCTTAGATATCTAGATATTGCCCTCCTCCCAATCCCCCATTTTCCCATCCATAAGCAATCATTAATTTGCCTTCTGTCTCTATATATTTGCCTATGCTAGATACTCCATACAATACATGACCTTTTGTATCTGGCATCTTTCACTTAGCATAATGTTTTCAAGGTTCATCCATGTTGTAGCACATATCAGTATTTCATTCCTTTTAATGGCTGAATAATATTTCATTGTATGAATATACCACATTTTGTTTATCATTTCATTTGTTGATGGACATTTGTATATCTTCTTTGGAGAAATGTCTTTTCAAGTCCTTTGCCCATCTTTTAACGGTAAGTGTTCTTTATTTATTTGGGGTACTAGACCCTTATCAGGTATTTGGCTGCAAACATTTTTCTCATTTTTGGGGTTGTCTTTTCACCTCTTGACAGTGTCCTTTGATACACAAAAATTTTAAATTTTGATGCAGTTTAGTTTATCTATTTTTTTCTTTTGTTGTTTGTGTTTTTGGTGCCATATATAAGAAACCATTGCCAAATCCAAAATCATGAGGATTTACTTTAATGTTTCTTTCTAAGAGCTCTATAGTTTTCAGTCTTACATTTAGGCCTTCAATCCATTATGAGTTACTTTTTGTATGTGGTATGAGTTAAGGGTCAAACTTCATTCTTTCGTATGTGAATATTTAGTTGTATTAGCATAGTTTGCTGAAGAGACTATTCTTTCTCCATTGAATGATCTTGGCACCCTTGTGAAAAATCAATTGATCATAGATAGGTTTCTGAACACTCAATTCTATTCCACTGAGATGTTCATCCTCCTGCCAGTACCACAGTGTTTTGATTCCTATAACTTTGTAGTGTAGTAAGTTTTGAAATTAGGAAGCTTCATATCTTAACTAAAATATGAAGGAAATACCAAAAACATCCAACTTAAGAAGCAAACAGGTATATCCTGGAGTTATTTGAGGTGCGAGGGAAGAATATCATAAAAACTCTTTAAATTTCTAAGCTTATTATCTCCTTATTTCATAGTCAGCTAAAGTTAGCTTCTCAATATGAGGTAAATTTATATTTTCTACGGTAGATCAAGATAGTACAACCTGAATAAAGTAAAAGTAATTAAGAATATAATGTCCAGGTGAACACGGACCTTGTCTGTCTTGTTCATCAGTGTTCCCAGTGCATCAGGCAGTGCACGGCACAGAGTAGACACTTAAGAAAATATTTGTGGAATAAAATATGATATTTCATATACTGAGTGAGAAACAGGTTTTCCGAGATATCAGAATTTTGCTTTGATATATAAGAATTGTTCCACTGAACAAATCTTTTATTCAAAGCTGTCCTGTCATTATATATATATATATATATATATTTTTTTTTTTTTTTTTTTTTTTTTTTTT
This sequence comes from Phocoena sinus, assembly GCF_008692025.1. NCBI lineage: Eukaryota > Metazoa > Chordata > Mammalia > Artiodactyla > Phocoenidae > Phocoena > Phocoena sinus. The sequence continues at coordinate 24,394,686 of NC_045777.1, read as the reverse complement.
TTTTTGGCGGTACACGGGCCTCTCACTGTTGTGGCCTCTCCCGTTGCGGAGCACAGGCTCTGGACGCCCAGGTTCAGTGGCCATGGCTCACGGGCCCAGCCGCTCTGCGGAATGTGGGATCTTCCCGGACTGGGGCACGAACCCGTGTCCCCTGCATCGGCAGGCGGACTCTCAACCACTGCGCCACCAGGGAAGCCCTATTTATATATTTAAGAAGTAAAATGACCCCAAGATACCCCAAAAGCCTGCTGAGTGGAAGGTCCTATAACATCACTTGAAAGACAGCATAGGAGAGTTGGTATGACCACAGGTGTTACTCAAGCACCTAAAGATATCAGGCAAGGATATTCAAAGTTACATTGGAAACCACCCAAATATCCATCAATAGGAAACTGGTTAAACTGTTTAATGACCTATGGATGCATTGTTATAAATAATTAGGTAAATCCATGTATCTTGATATTGACATGGAAAAATGTCCATGTTATACTGGTAAGTAAAAAAAAAATGGATGTTGTAGACACTGTGACCAATATAATCCCATTTTTACTTTTAAATAGAATGATAATATATGTTATATCTACAGAAAAAAGTAGTTGGAGGAATACATACTAAATTATTGCCCATGAGATTTTTTGAAAAGTTGAGATTTTGAAGGCATGGATCATCTCTATTATATACTTATGAAATGTCTGATATTTGAATGATGGTTACATCTGTAATCAGATAAAGTAATAGTTTTTTTTTCAAAGAAGAGAGGGACATGATCTTTGGAGTCTGAGTGCTTTTATATCATGGATCTACCAACTATCAGCTGGGTGACCTTGGACAACTTACTTCATGTCTCTGAACCACAATTTCCACATCCATAAAATGGAGAAATTAATATCAGCCTCATAAGAATGTTGTACCTACCTCATCAGTTTCATCACATACCATCATTCTCTTAGTATGCTCTAGAATAGGGGTTGGCAAACTAGTGCCCTTAAGCCAAATTGGACCCTGTTTTTGTAAAATAAAGTTTTATGGGAATACAGCCACAGCCATCTGGTTACATGTCTATGCCTGCTTTTGCACTACAACAGCAAAGTTGAGTAGTTACTACAAGGACCATATGGCTTGAAAGACTGAAATATTCATATCTGGCCCTTTGCAGAAAAAGTCTGTTGACTGACCCCTGCTCTAGGAAGAATACACTGGCATTCTTTCTCCTCTTCACCATGGGACCTTTACACACACTGTTCCCTTTGCCTAAAATGACACTCCCACACCCCACATCTAATCCTTTTCTGTCAGTATTACTCATCTCTTCATTACCTTGGGGAAGCCTTTGCTGATCCCACCCCACAACTGAACTAGATTACCTTTCCTGTTATACATTCTCATAGCATTCCTCATATAGTTTATCATGATGGCAATTACCCTAATTATCTGCGCCCTTATTTATTTAATGTTTGACTCCCTATAGACTGCAAATCCATAAAAAAAACTGTCTGTCTTTTTCAATCCTGAATCTCCAGTGCCTAACAAAGTACCTGTAATATAATGGATAGGTACATTCATGCATGAACGATATAATTTGTAAAAGGTACTTATTGTCTGATATATACTGTATAAAGTATACTTTATAACAAATATTTTACCTAGTAGATGTGCAAATGGTTAAGAGCATAGATTAGGGGTTCAACACCCTGAGATTGAATCCCAATTCTTCCACTTAATACATGAGGAACATTAGACAAGCTCCTTAATCCTTTTTGCCAGTGTCCCATCTGTAAAATGGGAATAATATTAGTACCAACCTCATAAAGTCTGTAATGAAGATTTATAATGTAATTAATATTATCTACATAAAGCATTTAGCATAGAGCCTGGTACACATTAAGTGTTCAATAGATTCTATCTATAATTGTAATTATTTTTATTAGTGCAAGTCTTTGATGGACAGCAGATATTGTTACAACCCCCACAAAGTTGACTCCAGCTTGCCCTGGAGTCAGGGCTACTGGGACAAGGTGAGCCAAGATCTCCTCTTTCACTCCCACTCCCAACACAGCCAAACATAAATCAGGTCAGAGCCATGGTTAAGCAATATTCTTTCTTTAATTCCCCTTTGCAAATGGAAGCCCCTGAGCTGGTCCCCACCCCCACCCCTACCCCACACCTTGGGCCCACCCCAAATGAAAGGCCCCCAAATCAACCTGATGGGAGGAGGAGAGGAGCGCCCCCTCCCTAGGATGGTCCATTTAAAAAAATCCTAGTCATTTAAGAAATGAGGCTGGGGACAGGAGAAGGGAGCTGGAAAACAAGGCCAGGTCAGGCCCAACTGGAGATGCTGGGGTGGCGAGGACCCTTGAGAAGGGTTTGCAAGCACAGCCCTAAGCTCAGAGCCTGCATGGCTAAGGGAAAGGAGACAGACAGACAGATAGTCTGACTCCTCAAGGTCCTGCCTGCCTGGTCGTGGACACTGACACTCACCACCACTGCCACCACCACAGGCCTCCAGATGGAGAATTTTCCAGTTACTCTGAGATAGGGTTTGCTAAGCATCCCCTCTGGCCCCTGATCTGGGGCATCCCTGGGGTCCCTCTGAGACCAAACCTGGGAGAAGGAGGGACTCTAGGAACATGCAAAGGCGGGGAGAAGAGACCCCCGCCCCACCCTGCTGCTCTACAGGATGGTAGCTCCGGCTGCATCTGGGCTCCGAGGGTCCTTCACACCGATGATGAAGTTGTTGGTCCTCCGGCTGCCATGGACCCAGGACAAGACATCTACCTTCTCCACGTGGTGACCCCTGGCTTCCAGGAACTCAATCTCTTCCTCTGTGAACTCACCTGAAAACCATTCCCCAACATATACACATTCAGAGAGTTTAGAACACTGGCTCAGGAGTCTGACGGTCAGACCTGAGTCCTGGTCCTGGATGCCCTACTAAGGAGCTGTATGACCTTGGGCAAATTGCTTTACTACTCTGAGCCTCAGTCTCATCATGTATAATAAAATGGGTATTATCTGAGAACCTACCACATAAAGTTGTTGCAGGGATTAAAGAAGACAAGGCACACAATGCACAAAGCTCAGAGCCTTGCATATAGTAAGTGATTGATAATGTATAGTCATTCTTAATATTGGAAAAAGGGCTTGGCTTTGGGGGTCTTCATTCCACCTGCCTAGGCCAAGCTGCCATCATTACTTGCCAGGATTACCACATAGCCCACTAACGGGTCTTTCTGCTTCCAGTCCTGCTTCCTTACAGCCTATTCACACAGCAGCCATTAGTCAGCCCATGTCATTTGCCCTGCTCAAAACCTTCCAACAACTTTGATGACTCTTAGAATAAAATCCAAAGTCCTTACCAAGGCCTCTAATGCCCAAAATCATCTGGAAACTTGTAACCCTCTAAACTCCTCTCCTCATTTCCTTCTACTCTCTCCCTTGCTTAACTCTGCTCTAGCCTCCTTGCTGTCCCTCAAGTAGGCCAAACATGCTCCTACCTCAGGGCCTTTGCACTTGCTGTTCTCTCTGCTTAGAATGCTCTCCTACTAGATAATCACAAAACTGGCTCCCTTACTTCATTCCAGTCTTCAAGAACTTCCTTGGCCACTATCTAAAATAGCAGCCCCTGTTATCTTTACCTTGCTTTATTTTCTTTCAAAGTACTTGCTGCTACCTGCATCTTGTTTATTTATTTACTGTGTCTCTCTCCACTAGAATGTAAGTTTTTTGAAGGCAAAAATGCTGTCTTGTTCACTATTGAGTCCCAGTGCCTAGAACAGGGTGAGGACACAGTAAATGTTAAACAAGTGTTTTCTAGATAAATGAACAAATCCCCTCTCTCTCGCATAAGTTCAGGTCTTCATCATCTCTTGCCTGGACCATTATCCCAGTTTCTTCTTGTGTTTCTCTGACTTAAGTTCTCCTCCCTTCAATCCACCTCCCCTACATAAAACAAATCGTGTCATATCCCTCCCATGCTCAACTAGATGAAGTCCATACTTCTTAACATGAACCTCCATGGTAAGCCCTGTAACCTCACCTCCCAATGCTCCTCAGCAAAAATCTGATCTTCTTACTTCCCCAAATGGGATGATTTGGGGTAGTTCTTGAGATAAAGACACACATTAAACAGCATTACATCACCAAGTTGGAAATATATTCCCTTTGTGGTTCACTTTCAATCCTTTTGATAATAGAAAGGACTACGTTCCAGTCTGGTCCCCAACATTTCTAATCTCCTTTAAAAGAGAGAGCAGACCTCAGAACATTCTATGGGCAAAAATGTCTAACTAAAACCTAGAAACATTTGATTTTTTTGTAGCTGTTTATCATCTATTTGAGGCAAATGATGCCATTTTTCCATTTGTGATTATGATATAAGGTTTAGTTTTAAAATACATTCAGGTTAAAAAGGAAATCCATTTGTAGACACACATTATGTAAATAATGCTTTAGATGGTGTGCAAATCTGTCAAAAGTCATGAAGGTACTGGATAAATTCTGAAGTTTGGGAAACAATGTCTCTAGTCCAGCTGGCCCCCTGGCTGTTCTCTGAGCCATTTTTTCTGGCTTTGCCCAAGCTGTTCCCCTCAACAACCCGACCCCGTCCAGAGTGTTCTTTACCTCCACATGCCAAATTCCTGCTCATATATCAAGGTCCAGCCAGTTGTCACCTCTTCCATTAAGCCTCCTGGAGCCCTCAGGTGGGTGAACTTTCCTTTCACCAAGCCTCCGCTCGTCATAGCCTGTCTTAGACTGTGTGCCCTTCAAGGGAGGGCTGGGATGAGCACCCTCACCCCCACAGTAACTGAGCACAGAGCCTGACATTCTACAGAGACCTGAAGATGTTAGTTGAGCAATATTCATTTTCAAGGACTTGGCCTCATCACCCATCAGCCGGGATCCAAGTGTCACTGAGCAACCACAGGGTGTGACTACTGAGGAATTAGGTCTGTGGCTTCTACCATGCTTCAGTCCAGGAGGTATCAAGAGCCATGCGGTAAAGAACTGAGTCTTTGGTATCAACCAGGTATGTATCTGATATCAATTCTGCCATTTATTGGTTTGTCTTTGACTAGTTTATAACCTCTGTGAACATCAGTTTCTTTATCTGTAAAATGGGGAGACCGGATAAGCAAGGACCATGTCTCATGCAATTTTGTAGCCCCTTTGGACTAGCATAATACATTGTTCTAATAAAAACTCCTCAAAGGTGCACATACTTTCCCAGTTATGAAATTAAGCTGTGTCCAAAATTAAGCACCTGTCCTTTTTAGAGGAAAGTCTATCTCCTCACCATAATCTGTAAGGTCTATGACCTGACCCCTGCCTGCTTTCTGATCTGATCTTACCCTCACTCACCCTGGTTTCCTTTCTACTCCTAAACCACCAAGCCCATTCCTGCAGTGAGTTCTTTGCATTTGTTCCCTTGGCCTACAAAGCCTGCCACAGTTCTCTGCTTGGTGGGCTCTCTCTCACTCTCCAGATCTCAGCTTCAATGTCACCAAAGAGAACGCTTCCCCAGTCATCGAGTTAGTCATATACATCATCCTGCTTTAATGCTCTGCAGAGCATTTGTTTTGCTTTTTTATATTTCTTTATTTCTTTTCCTGTCTGCCTATAAATGCAGTATCCCTAGCACCTAGGATAATGCCTGGCACACAGTAGGTACTCAATACAAACTGTTGAATGAATGGTTTGCAAAATGAACAACTATATCTTATTTTACAAGTGAGAAAACCGAGGCTCAGAGTGGAGACGTGAATTTCCCAAGGCCACAGCCAGGAAATGGCAGGACAGGTTCCAATCCGCAGATCTTCCACTGTTCCAGTAGGAGTTGGTTAAAAGAAACCAAACTTTCACTGGCACAGAGTTGGTGCTGGGAGAGGCAGGGGCACCCTTGGGAGGAGCCCCTTTCTCCACCCTGCCCTGTGCCCACCCCATGGGGACCTTTGCTCTTCACTCACTGTCCACCTGCAGGAGGTTGGTCTGCAGGTCGGGGTGCAGGCGGCCACGGGCCAGGCTGTCACTCAGGTTCCGGTTCAAAGTCAGGACATTCAGTAGGACCTGTAGGCAGCCAAGGGGCAGAAGTCAGGGCTGTCCCAGAGGTGTGGGTTCAGGAATCCACAGCCTTCGTCCCTGGTCCAGACTCCTTAGTCTTTTGAACACTTATACCAGGGATGTCATCTGAGTTTCTCAACAGCCCCAGAAAACAGGCAGGCCTGTGATGACTGTCTCCATTTTACAGAGGGGAAACCACAGGCCAGAGAAAAAAATCCATTCATTCCAGAGTTTGGAGAGAGCTAGGGAAGAGGCATCACTAGCACCCAGTCTCCTTTAATACAATCCAAGGCTCTCCTCCCTTCCTCTTGGCCAGGAGAGGGCTAATAGCTGGGGCTGGTCTAGGGCACAATGTGGGTACTTTCAGCTTAGTGGCTGGAAGTATGGGTAGGCTCTGTAACCAAACTGTCTGCCCATTCTTACTAAACTGAACCTAACTTCTTAACTTCTCTGGGTCTCAGTTTCCTCATCTATGAAATAGAAGTAAGGATTCCTCCCAAAGTTGGGAAGCTTAAAAGGGTTACCACATGTAACACTGTGCCTGGCACTGAGTACAATCTCCATAAATGTTAGCTATTTGTTATTATCTTCATTTTACAGATGAGGAGACTGAGATTCAGAGAGGTTAAGTGAATTCCCCAACACCACACAGTTGGAAATTGGCAGGGACCCAGAGGTGTCTGATTCCAAAGCTCAGGTTTGTTAACTCACCATCTGCCAAAGTACGGGCCTGACACATATATCAGATGCTCAAGACATTCGTGGAACTGTTGTGAGGTGTTTTAGAAGGTAGCAGGCCCTTCCTTTCAAAAGCAGACCCTAAAGAAGGCTGCTTGTTATTCAGATGTTGACTAGAGGCATGATGGGACTAGAGATTGACAGAACCCAGGCAGCCCAGATGTTCTATCACCTCTCAATTCTACTGGTCCTGCGATTTCCCTGCAACCTGAGAAGACATGGCGATTCAGGGCTCCATTTTTGCTAAGAACAATGTAGTTCACGTCCCCAGTGCTCAGGATGGGCCTGGCACAAAGCAGCCTCAGCCCACGTTTGCTGCGTGAGTAGGAGATGAGGACAAGTCAGAGACATGAGGGGCATCTGCAGCCCAGGTCACAGCTTGCCTCCTGGCCACAAAAGGCCCATCATGGGGGAAAACTCACCTGGGTCAGGCCGCTGAGGCCCCGGGCAGCTCCATTGGCCCCCAGAGCAAGGTAGGTCCCACAGAGTCCTTCTGCTGGCCGGACCACAGTGGGCAGCAGGAAAGACAGTGGCCGCTTCCCTGGCTGCACCGAGTTCTCCTGTTGTCAGAGGACCGAGACCACAGGGGAATAAGAGGCGGGACAAGACAGGAAAGGGCTACTCCACCATTCTTCCAACATCTCCCTCTCCTGAATCTTCCACAGGCGCAGTCTTCATGGGGACTGGCCCATCCCCAGGCCACAGTCTGCTGTTTGTGAAATGGGCAGGGTCCCTGGATAACTGAGGTAGATAATGGGCCCACTGAGCTAAGGGGCTGCTATGGGGCTACCATGGGTGGCAGGAGAGGGATCAAGCCAAGAAAGATGACTATGAGAAAGAACAGAATAATCCCCACCCTGGTCATCTCTATCTGTCTTTGTCTTGCTGGGGTCCCAGCCTGCAGGGAGTTAAGAATGCTGCTCTCACAACAGACAATAATTCACATCTCCTTTCTTCTTGGGTCCTTCTTCAGTGCCCCTATAGTGCTCAGCATCACACAGTCATAAACTACTAATGCTGAAAAGTACCCAAAGCATCAAAAGGGGGCCAATATCCTCACTGTAAAGTAGGTGAAGAAACTGAGGACCAGAGAGGGGGGAAGACTTTCCCTGTGTCACACAGTGAGACAGTAGCAGAATGGGATGAGGTTTCTTTGCAGCCAACAGGCTCCAAGCCCTGGACTTGGGCTGGGGATGAAGTGGACACCTTGTTTAGGCTGTTTTTCTTTATAATATAATTTCATAGAAGAAGTGGGGAGGGAGGAGCAGTTATACTACTGCATCTTCTACCTAGCCTCAGGGTCCCCAGGGGAGGAGGAAAGCAAGGCCCTACCAGGCTAGGCGCAGGGTGGTTAGCAGTCCTGTTAGGCCAAGAGAAGTCCAGCATCTGGCTGTTGAGCAGGATCCCCGAGGGGGTGATGAGGCCGCTGCCAAAGGGCCGGTTCAGGGAGCTGGGGGCCGAGGTTAGGGCCAGGTGAGCCCTGCGCCCGCCCTCACTCCCACCCCCCGCCCCACCTCCTTCCTGGTCCAGATGATCTCTTGTGCCAGGTTCTAAGTCTGAGCTGGCATACCTGACCATGGCTACAATGAAGTCGTCAGGGCCCATGATCAGCACCTGGGCAGCCGTGGGAGCCCCATTTAGCTCATAGATGGGCAGGAGCGGGACAGGGGCTGTCTGGGAGTCATTGATCTGGCCCCGGAAGTAGGCAGCCTCCACTTTGCTGAAAAGACAAGAGGTAGGAGATGAACACACAATAGGCTCTCATTACACCCCACCTACCACACTTTGTGCTGTCTGTTTGTGCAATTATTTGATTAACATCTGCCTCCCCCCACTGAACTGTTAGGTCTATGAGAGCAGAGGCTCATTTATTCCTAGCATATAGAGAATAAACAGGAAATAGTTGTTGAACTGAATGAATTTACTTAGGTGTTATTCAGGTTTTCTTCTAGAGGCAATGTTGAATTCATTTCATGTTTAAGTCAAGTCTTTTAGTTACTTGACTATATTTATTGAATCCTTTCTATGAAAGTACCTGGAACACAGGGGATGCTCAGAAAATATTTGTTTTGAATGAACAAACTGAATTCATTTAACCTAGGGTTTGTAGTCCAGAACTAAAGTTTTATTAAGAGTTTAGCTAGAGGAGGGTTTTGTATACAGGGACCTTTACTTGCTATTAGAATTTTTTGTTCAAGGCACAGGAGGACTTGGCACAGCAATAACTATTTATTGGATAAATTAGTTAAATTAATTTAACATAAGTGTTCGTGTTTTAGAGCTAAATATGCATTGATCTTGAAAACATGAAATTTTCTATTTTTAAAGTTCAACTGAGGGTTTTTTACCTGATAATGGTTAGTTAGTTATTCTAACTGACTAGAGAATGACAAGTCACCAAGGATTACTGAGGACGTCCATTCAGTTTTCACCCACGAGGGCTAGTGGCCACACAGAGAGGGCACAGAGGGTTTTGTTTCAAGTGGTTTGGGGGCAGGCAGCGAGGAGGCTTGGTTTTTACGCTTTATCCTTGTGGCCTTGAGCTGGTTTTCGTTTTTGGTTGCTGCTGTTTCTGCTTTTTAATTATTAGCTGTTCATTTAGTTTCATCATTTGCAACTTAATTCATAGAGGGTTGTTTGAGTATCCGTATAAATTTATATGAACTATATTTTTGGCTTCTGATTTTTCCTTTAGCTAGCCTTTAAGTCAGTTATAGTAGCAGCTAAATAGTAATCAATCTTACCTCTATTGCCAATTGAGAATAACAATGATATTTGTTGAATATTTATTACGTGCCAGACAACTTACTAAGTGCTTTGCATGTATGATCTTGTTTAGTCCGCACCACAACCTCATGAGGCTGGCACTGTTAATGGCAGGCCCTTGTAGAAACTGAGACTTAGAGAGTTTAAATGACTTGCCCAAGGCTGCACAGCTAGTGGATGGTGAGGCTGGGATTTGAACTGAGACAGTCCGACTAGAGCCCACAATCTTACTATGTTATGCTGCTGATGTAAGTACATTTGAATCAAAATCCCCACCACCTCTAGTATTTGCTTGGGGGCTCTTTTCATTGTTATTAGGCTTTCTTTTTCTACTCAAAAGGGGGAACAGATGGGTCCATATAGGTGCCTGCTAGGGTCAAAAAAATTTGAGAGCCATATAAAGTAGACCACCTTGTACAGATGCGGAAACTAAGGCACAAGGTGAGGCAACTAGTGTCACACTGTGAGTTGGGGTTGAGCTGAAATTGACTTGGGCCTTCAGGCCTTATTGCTCCACCAGCTGCTTTTCACCTGATTCTTTCCCCACACCTGCCACCGCCTCTGCAGTAGCCAGGGTCCTGCCCCTCGGGACCCACCTGAGCATGTCATCCATGCTCTCAGTGATGGTAGAATCGTAGACGGGATCTCCCAGTCTGCTGGCCAGAGCTAATGCGATCTTCAGGGTCTGAAAACAGAGCAGGAGTGTGGAAGAGGTTGCCAAGCCCCTCCCAGCACCCACACCAGGTGCTGTGTGAGAAAACTCGGAGGTGATTTAGTCAGGCCTTCTGGCACTACCCCATCCCCCCACTCTTAGTGTCCCCAGGCCCAGGGTGGAGTGGAGGGGGTCAGCCTTACCTCCGCCACCCAGTGAAGAGCCTGTTCCCGGGATACCAGGCTGGTGAGGTTGAAGCCCTCGAGGATGTTGAGAGCACTGATGAGGGCAGGGCCTGTGTGTGGGGGTCGGGGACTGAGAACCAGGTGGCCTGAAAGGACAGGAAATTACCGACGGCAGGGGAGAGGTCAAAGCATCTCCACATCCCTCCATCACACAGACTGAAACCACTGCACTGAACCCCCTCATCAGGTAGGAAAACTACACTGGGAGGCAAAGGGACCCACCCAAGTTCACACGGCAAGTCAAGGGCAGGGCCAGGACTCCAACCCAGAACACTTGTCTTTAGTTTCCTCATCCATATGAGGAAACTAAGGCTCAAGAAAACTGTGATTTGCCCAGAGTCACACTGCAGTCCATTGGCAGAGCAGGGACAGGTGTCCAGATGTCCAGTGTCCTGGTCCACCATGTGTCTCCTTTCAGCTCCTCCCTTAGGCCAGGATATTATTCAGGGCTCCTGCTGGTCCCACCCCTGAAACTTCCTGGAAACAGCAAACTTCTCTTTCTATTTGAGGCCCCTGTTATTGGATGTTTGGACATCAAAGGAACAATAATAATACTTGACACATGACAGTTACGTTAACTAATTAACTCATTTAATCCTCATAACGGGTACTGTTATCATTCCCATTATACAGGTAAGGAAACTGAGGTACAAAGAGGCAAGCTGGTCCAAAGTTACAAGAGGTAAGGGGAGCCCAGAGTACTCAAGGTACTGACATTGCCAAGAGAACCCAGGCTGCGGAGGGCAAATGGAAATCAAATACTACACATTCAGTACCCATTCTGATCAGGATAACTTCCAACATCATCTCATCACCTCCTCGTGGGCACCCTGCGCAGTAGGCACTATTATTATCTCCATTTTAAGGAGGGAAACAAGGCTCTGAGTGGGAAGTGGCTTGTTCAAGGTGAATGGCACAGCTGGTACTCAAACCCAGGTCTTCCTGGCTCCAAAGCTATGCTCTTCCTCTGCTCAGTATAACACCACTTCTGGTAGAAGAATCAGGCTTAAGAGATTGAGGCCTGGAAACCTGAATGCAGAGGCAGCCTCTCCTGGAGCTTGAGGTTATCTGGGCCTCCTCGAGGGGAGAAAGCCTGAGAACCTTCTGAGGGACTCAGGAACCTACCACTTTGGGTTTGCAAACATGGCATTTACGCATGTCATAATGCTTGGCTTTCTGGGTTCCTCACTGGTTTTGAGTTTGGCAGGTTAAGTTCCATTCCTCCCCTGGGTCTCAGCTTCCTTTTGGCACAATGAGGGGGCAGGTCTCTGACTGTCCTGAAGGGTTTGTTCTAACCTGAAGCTAAGATGGATTTTGGTCTTATGGACTCTTCTTAGGAAGCATAGGGCAGTGAGTGTGAGGCTGGGGAGCGGGCTGAGGCAACACAGACCCTGAATCAAGAACACCTATGGGGCTTCCCTGGTGGTACAGTGGTTGAGAGTCCGCCTGCCAATGCAGGGGACATGGGTTCGAGCCCTGGTCCGGGAGGATCCCACATGCCGTGGAGCAACTAGGCCCATGCGCCACAGCTACTAAGCCTGCGCTCTGGAGCCCGCGAGCCACAACTGCTGAAGCTTGCACACCTGGAGCCTGCGCTCCGCAACAAGAGAAGCCACCACAATGAGAGGCCCTTGCACCGCAACGAAGAGTAGCCTCCGCTCGCTGCAACTAGAGAAAGCCCACGCACAGCAATGGAAGACCGAATGCAGCCAATAAATAAATACATAAATAAATCTATTAAAAAAAAAAAGAAAACCTATGGCCAGAACCCCAAATTTCAGGCCTTAGCCTTTGACCAGACCTCCCTCCCCATATCCTAAATATTTGGGGTAACCGACTCCACAACTACTTTAGAAGTAGGCTGACTCTGGCTTGCTTCAACGGTTGGCTGTTAAGGCAGCTCATTGCTTCGGTTTCTCTCTTGTGAAATGGGGAGGAGCCACTAGGCCAAACGGATGTGGCTGTGGACTGGGAGGCCTCTCCTGAGTGGGGACCCTGGGAGCTGGGGGAGAGGTCACCTCTGTACACGCCACACACAGGCTTCTCCAAGAGGGCACTGTAGTTGCTGAAGTCCTCCTCAGTTATGACACCCCCTGCATGCTGAGCCTGGAGGGGAGAGAATGACCCCCACCACTGTGAGTCACACACCACACTGTGAGCGTGCGGTTTAGCCTAAGGTATATGTTTGGATCATACACAGATCAAATGGTTACAAATATTGTGCCTTCTGCAGTTCCCATCATGGCCTTTAGGGACCCCATCAGCTGTGGGTACCCCAGGAAAAAGGAAGGGGAAAAGCACTAACAATAAGCACCCACTATGTGCCAGACATTGTACTGGATACAATCTATGAATGACCTCCTTAGCTTGGCATTCAAGGCCCTTAGTGATCTGGCCCCTGCCTACCTCTCCTACTTCACGTCCTGCTATTCCCCAATGAGCTCTGTACAGCGACCCAGAGTGACCTGCAGGTCCTGAACTCATGACTACATGTCTTTGCACATACTGCCCTCTGCCTATGTAGAAGGAAGATTTTCCACTTACAGCAGCACTTGCCTAGGAGATATCAAAACTGAATTCTGCATTTCACTATAACTAACTAAAACCACTCCAAAACCATGAACTCTGGATGACCCTCGTAGGACAACCCTTACGGGACATAACTGAGCACTTTACTGACCAATGATCTAATCTTGTACAAACTGATGGGCTCATTCTATCCAGCATGCTAATTTTTAATTCTAAATTAGCATAACCACTAGGAATCCTCTCCTTTTTTAGTACTTTTAAGTACCTGAAGCCTGTGACGTCTAATCTACCCTCAGTGACCTACACATTGAATTTCTTGGCTTTGTCTGGTAAGTTAATAAACTCAGCTTTGGGTTTTTCTCTCTTAAAGCTCTGATGGTCTTTGTTAGAGTTTCCTTCATCCCCTTCTCCACCACCAGGAGAGGATATGCAACCCAGGTCTGGCTAATCAGATCATTCCTTTTCTGTGCTACCGTGACTGGTTTGGGAATAGTCATGAGACCTATGATGGCCTGTGAGACATAACCTTGAGGCTTTGCTGGAACTATTTGAATGAGAAAGGCTCTTTCTCTGGGATGGCTTGCCGGAAGGATGGCTGCTGGAGAGCAGGTGTGGAAAGGATCTGACAGAGTGATTTCAAACAGAGGAAAGTAGAGTTGTGAGACGGAAAGAAAGAGATACAGAACAAGTCCTTACAATGTGGAAGGGGTCCCTGGACCCAGCAGATCTAAAACCAGTACGCTGCTGGACTTTCCAGGGATGTCTGTTTGAGACAGGCATCTATCACCACATCCGTAACTCCAATGCCCAGCACAGAAGCTGGCACAGAGCAGGCTCTCCATGAAAGTGGAATGAATGGTGGACCTGTTTAATTCCCACAACTGTATGGCAGAGATAGACATAACCACTCGCATTGTACAGATGAAACAATCACTGAGTTGGTCTGTGTATCCTTATCTTGAACATAATTTTCCGTTAGTGGTTTCGAACTATCAACAGTAGTTCTCAGAACCCATTACTGCCTCAGACTGAGACTCTTTGGGGTTGGGTGGTAAAGCCCTTGTGTCGATCCTCCCCAGTCCTGAGTCATCAGTGAAGATGGTGTCTCCCTCGGTCCCTAGAAAATCCAGGGAGCAGGGTGGGATTGTGGGCTCAGGGAAGCTGAGGCTGATCCTGGGTCTCCACCAGGCCTGGGAGGGCCAGGACAGGCCACTATACAGGTTGGTACCAGCCCTGGGGAGCTCAAAGGTACCTCTCACAATCAAGACAAAATATTCTCATCACCCTAGGAGGTTCTTTGTGCCTCATCCCAGTCAACCCCTCCAATTCCCCAAACTACTGATCTGATTCTGAGGTTAGTTTTGTCTATTCTAGAATTTCAAGTAAATGGAATCCACAGTAAATATATGCAGAAAGAAAGACAGGGAAGTAAGGGGGAAGAGGACTTCTCTGCAGTAGGGTCCTCCGCCGCAGGGCCGGGGGTGCCCCACACGCTCACCTCTGCCACCATCTCCAGTGTGAGGTTGCCACCGGCATAGAAGGCAGCGGGGCCATAGGTGCCAAGCACATCCAGCACCGCCGCCAGGTCAGGCCGTCGCAGCAGTGAGCCAGGTAGCGGCGGGTGACCCGAGGGCAGGAACGTCTCACGGAAGCGCTCAGACGCATTGGGTGGCGGCTGTTCAGCCAGGGCTTGGGCTGCGGGCAGGGACACGAGGCTGGGATGGGGGTGTCGGGACTGTACACGCAACAGGTGGGGTGGATGAGGGCTGAGAGGCCGGCCCTAAGCCCTCCGGCCCCCCAGAGCCTGTTACGGGGGTGGGGGTAGTGGTGGTGTATATGGGCCAATCCCAGATCCCCCTCCCCATTGGAGGATCCCTCCCAGTGAAGGTAGGGTGGTGTGGGGAGGGGGTCTGAGGAGCAAAGTGGAAGAGAGGCACTTCCTGGCTTAGGACCTAAATCGCAGAGGTTCCCTCTCCCCTCTCCATCAAACTCATGCCTTTCCCTCCACCTCCAGGCCCCACTGACCTAGATCATGGGTCATGTTGAAGCCATCTTGGGCCACAGCTGCTGCGAAGGCGAGGACTTGGGACCATGGCAGCCTGGGGGAGCCGGAGAGCAGGGGTGGAGGAGGTCCTGGGGGGAGGAAGAAGGGTCCTGGGGGGGGAGGGGGGTTCTTGGGAAGGAGAGTCCTGGCAAGGGAAGGGGATATTAGGAGGGGGGAGTTGGGAAGGGAAGAATCCAGGAAGGTAGGAGAAGGCCACCCAAGGAGGAGTGCAGGCAGGGGCCCCTGGTCCCCAGGGGGAGAACCTTTACCTGCCATAGAGCTGGTGAGCTTCGTGTAGCCCCTTCACCATTCCGGGAACCCCCACCAAGAGCCCAGGCTGGGCAAGGCGGGCAGGTGAGGGAGAGAGGAGACCAGGTCACTGGAAGGGGGGGCGCTGGGCTGAATTCCTCAGAGCCCCAAGCCAGGGATGGGGGCTGGCACAGGGGAGAGACACAGGCCAAGTATCCCAGAGGAGGGACAAGCTGTCCCCAGCAGGCATCCCTCCCACCTCCCTGACTTCCTATCAGCAAATGCAGAAAGGCCTCCTTTATCTGTCATAGCTGAGGGATTTATAAATTAAGCAAACCCTTTTAAGAGTCAAGACATAACAATTTAGATGGAAACCTGTCTAGATTGGATTATACCTACTCTTGCCTTTTAAAACAGTGGACAAGTGACCTTCATTTAACCTTTTCATTAACACAGCACCATTACTCTGAACTGTGATAATTCAGGGGTGTGTTTGGCTTTTGCCACTGCACTAAATATCTATTTTCCCAAGTAATTCTATTTCCTCCTTTGCTCTCAGTAGATAGTGGGCTTGCCTCCAGCAGTTCCTCTATGTCATGTCAGTTCCAATACGTCATGGGCTATAGGAAAGTCACCAATGACAGCCTCAGAATGAGATGTGTGAGTGATAGTGCAGCTACTTTGTGACATCTCAGACTGCTCGATGGCTCTTTTTCTTCCTTCTTATGTGCCAGATGGGCAAGGTCATCAGAGAAGTAATGTGGTGCTGCACTGCCTGTCATCAAACAATCAGATTTTCTGGTTCATTATTATTATTATTATTATTTTTGGCTGCACCTTGCAGCATGCGGGATCTTTCCCCTACCCGGGATCAAACCCGCATCCCCTGCAGTGGAAGCGTGGAGTCTTAACCACTGGACCGCCAGGGAAGTCCTGGTTCATTATTTTATTTTGGGGGCTGCCTATCTCCCTCAGAGCCTAAGAGCATCCTGCTTAACTCTTTCCCTCACCTCCATAGTAAATATTCAGCAAGGTAATGCTTGGGTTAGCAGAAGGGCAGTGAAGGGAGACACCCCCCACCTTCTCACCAGGGTCCCCACCTTGGTCTCCCAGGATCTCTGCAGGGCCTCTTCTCTGAGAGCCCCTGGGGCAGACTCTCGGAAATCAATTAGGTGGCTCTTATTCCGTCGGATGTCATGTACCAGCATCACACCCCCACTAGGAGAGACACGGAAGGGGGAGGGTGATGATAAGATGCCACTCCTCTGAACAATTAGCCTGCTGTTCCTCAAGCCCCCCACGCTGATGGCTAAAGGCTCAGTCTGTCATCAGGAGTCAGGTGTCTGAGCTCCCTCCCCAGCAGAGATTCAGAGACTCAGCTACCCTATTAGGGTGGGGAGTGAAATCAAGGGGTTGGGGGACCCAGAGTCCATGGACCTCTTCCAGCCTGTTATTGGAGCCTTTAATCCCTGACAAGGGAAAACCCAGAGACTGGGAAAGCGGGATGTTCTGCTCCCCCTCCACCCCCACCTCCTACCACAGTTGGACCCCTGCCAGCTTCCTGCACCTGCCTCTGTGGTACGTCCCTCTCCCTCTCCCAGGACTGAATTATGTAAGGACAGACTGTACACAACCAAAAGTGGAATTTCTTTCGTAGGGCCTGGAAGGCTGGTCTTTCAGGAGCCAAGATATGGACTTAGTCAGCTTGTCCCTTTTCTGTGGTTTGCTTCCATCTGAGATGGGGGTTACATCTGAGATAACTGGGCTGCCAGCTAACATAATAGGGAAAGCAGGACAGCTAAACAAAAGGGAGTGGTAGGAACTATGGCCAAGTGGACAGTACAAGCCCCATCATGGGAAACAGCTTCTATTCAGCTCCAGATAACTGCAGCCGGGTGAGAATGTAGGCCCAATGTTATTAGGTCTCCTGATTGTTCAAGAAATGTTAGAAATCTGGATTTTTATGAAAATTCTCAATTTTTTAACATCAGCAACCAAATTTTTAAAAATTTAAGTGTGCAAACTAAACCAGGCTGTGTGCCGGGTGTGGCCCATGGGTGGCCGGTTTATAGTCTCTGTTTTAAGAGGTCTTACCCTGGGGTGTATTTTTTGAGGATAGAGGATCCATTGCTTTCATCAGACTCACAGGGATGTGTTTTAAGGATTTGTAAACGCTAAAAGTTGAAGTATCACAGCCTTAATTAATGACAGTATACCCCCAACTGTGTACCTCACTTTAGAGTTTATGAAATCCTTTTCCCAGTTAAAGAAGAATCTTCTGAAAACACCTCCTTGGACTCCATGTAAAGAGAAAGGGGTAAGATTGGGTGTAGAAAGAGAAAATGCAAGGAGATGGGGCCCAGTTGCTCCTCTGCTCAAACTGGGAGAAGCGCACATGAGGCCCACAGACCAAGAGAAAGAAGGAGGCCTGGGGCACCCCAACCTCCGCAGCTGGGAGCTTCTTACCCGCCCAGGCCAGAACTGTGAGGAGCCACGATCCCCAAACACAGGGCTGCTGCCACAGCTGCATCCACGGAAGATCCCTGTTTACTGAGCACCTCTATGCCCAGCGATGTGCAGTGGGCGGCATCAGTCACCACAGCGCCCTGGTGAAAGATCTGGAAGGGGGAGGGGACTAGGTGGGGGCAGAAGAGGCCCCCTGCCTCCCTAAGGCAGCTCCACTAACCCCAGAACCTCCAACAGAGGGTAGGGATGGGAGCCCTGCCCTTTTATCCCCTTGACTCTCCCCTAAGAGTCTTCTTTCCTTACCTCAAGTGCCTCCTACCTGATCAGTTCCCTTCTTTGAGCTCTGTCCGCCTCACGCCCCGGGAGGCCCTCCCTTGAGACCTTCCTCTCCCATGTCACCGCCCTCTCCCCTTTCCATTTGCTGGTCCCCTTTCACCACTCAGCCAGTCCTCAGTTCCCAAGGTCTCCTTAAGCGCTTCTTCACCCCTCCTCCCCAGGTTCTCTCCTCTCCCCCTCCGCTTCCTCCTCACCTGGGGGTCCCCGAAGTAGATCTGCATGATGAGCGCCACAGTGACACCGGTGGCAAAGGTGAGGCAGGCTGTGACGATGACCGTGAGCCCGTCCTGGCGGCAGGAGCACTCGGACGCTGCCGCGGAGAACGGGTCTTTGCGCGTCTCCCGCAACGGCGACCCGTCCTGGCTGCCCATCTCCGACGACGACGACGGCAGCCGCTGAAGCCGCGCTGACTTCAGGAAGGAGTCCGGGTCTGCGGGCGGCGGGGGTCGGTCGGGGCGCCTCTTACCCGGCCCTACCCGCCCTCTAGGCGGGGCTATTCCGCGTCCCCCCCTCTCTCGGCCCCCACCCCCCAAACTCCACTAGACAGCACTGCTCCCCTTTCAGCGTCTCCCCATGCACCCCAGGGAGGGCGGTGGGGGGTGGGGGGTGGCCCTTGTTTGGAAGAGACAGGGAGGGAGCCCCAACTGGGCAGCAGGGCGGCTGGATTCCCATCCCTAGGCCACATGGCCCGGGACCCAGGACCCAGGGCTGAGAACACTTCCTGGAGAGGCAGGGGTTGGGTCCTCCCTGGAAACCAGATCTTGCCTCAGCTGGGGCCCAGCCTTCTGTGCAAGGAGGCAGCTCCATAAACTGAGCGGAGGGGCCCTGTCTTCCAACCTTGATTTCGCGATACATCCATCCATCCATTCATTCATTCAACAAATACGGAGGGCCTGCTATTTGTCTGGTCCCATGCTAGATGCTAGGGGAAAGGAACAAACAGTTCCTGCCCTCATGGGTTTTGAAAACCAGTGGAGGAAGAAGATAATAAACAAGTAAACAAAGGAGTATATCATTACAAGCTGTGGCAGGTGCTATGAAGAAAGAGAAGGATGACAAGGTCCTACTGTATAGCACAGGGAACTATATTCAATATCCTGTGATAAGCCATAATGGAGGGACTTCCCTGGTGGTGCTGTGGTTAAGAATCTGCCTGCCAATGCAGGGGACACGGGTTCGAGCCTTATCCGGGAAGATCCCGTCCCGGGATGCCACGGAGCAACTAAGCCCATGCGCCACAACTACTGAGCCTGCGCTCTAGAGACCGTGAGCCACAACTACTGAGCCTGTGGGCCACAACTACTGAAGCCCACGTGCCTAGAGCCCATGCTCCGCAACAAGAGAAGCCACCGCAATGAGAAGCACGCGCACCACAACGAAGAGTAGCCCCCGCTCGCTGCAACTAGAGAAAGCCCGCGTGCAGCAACGAAGACCCAACGCAGCCAAAAATAAATAAATAAATAAATAAATAAATATTTTTAAAAAGCCATAATGGAAAAGAATGTGAAAAAGAATGTATACGTGTATATATGTATAACTGAGTCACTTTGCTGTACAGCAATAATTAACACAACATTGTAAATCAACTATACTTCAATTAAAAAAAGAATAGAATTACAACAACAACAAAAAAGGATGAAATGATAGAGAATAATGGTACATGTTGGAGGCAATTAGCTGGGGAAGTCAGGCAAGGACTCTCGCAGAGGTGACTTTTAAGCTGAGAACTAAGGGATGAGGAGCCAGCCATATGTAGAGCAAGGAGTGAGTGTGTAGAGTGTTCTGCAAAGAAGGAACAGCAGGTGCAAAGGCCTTAATGTAGGAATAAGTTCGGTGCATTAGAAAACAAATAACCAAGGTTGGGGTGGCTCTGGTGTGGTGAGCAAGGGGAAAGGAAAGAGTAGTAGGTGGAGGCTAGGACAGATGCGCTGGGCCTTGAGGGCTTAGTGAGAAGGTTGGATTTTACCCTGAGAGCCACAGGAGGCCACTGGAGAGTTTTAAGCAAGAATGTGAAGCCTTCTGTTTTGTGTTTTAAAAAGATCCCTCTGGCTGCTATCTGGAGAACGGATCTAAGGATAATAAAAGTAGAGGCAGGGGACATTTGAAAGCTACTTACTTGCTGGGTGACTATGGACAAGTCATTTCAAGTCATGAGCCTCACTTTCCTCATCCTAATAATGGAGCTGATCCCTAACTGGCTGGATGGTACAAGGATTCAAAAAGGTGATGTATACCAGGCACTCTGTAGGTGCTCACTCAAAGTTATTTCCATTTCTTTTCCACCCTGGCCAGGGCTGAGACCCTCTTCCATCCCATAGTCTCCCTCCTCTGGGATATATTAGCGTTGAACCCAGGTCTTTAAATGGTCTAAAGGTCCTGGGTGTTTGTGAATAGTAAAGAAATAGCCTGATACCTTGACCTTAATATGTGACTGTACTCACATTGTGTTTTTAAAAGTTCATTCATTCAAAATATTTTTGAACACTTGCTACTATGGCCTAGGAGTATAACCCCTTTAAAAGTCTGTGGGATAATATTAAGAATTGACTGTTACATTTTCCTGTTTAAAATACTATCATGGTTCATCAATGCCAAAATGATAAAAATCCAAGCTCCTTAACCTGGTGTTCAAGGACCTCCATAATCCATACTCCCCTCTTTTGTATAAATAAGAAACCACATACATATATAGATAATTTTTAGAAATTCTTCATGGTGGTTACTTTTGGGGGAAGATACTGAAGATGGGAATGAGATGGAGTGGGAGAATTTTTTGTTTGAAATTTTTACCACTTACATATATTTCTTTTGTTTTTTAAAATCAATACATATATTTTTAAATAAATAGGAAAAACTGCAGGAGATAAGAATGGAGAAGAGGACTTTTACATTTTCTCACTGTTCTTTTTTTTCACCATGAACATATAATTTTTTTTTAATTTTCTATTTAAAAAAAGAGACTTGTCTTCTGGAAGCCTCCCTCAGTTGATCATGCTTGCTTCTAACCCTCAGCACCAGCACCAGAGTCTGTAAATAAAACTGATTTATAGTTGATAAACTAATTCAAGTTGATATTTCCAGGCACTTGTCCTTAAATCTGTTTTCTCCAATCAGATATGAGGAGCCAGGAGGTGAAGATGCTATGGCCCCATCAGAGTTAGATATATTCAAGACTTCTTATTCTACCAATAATTTATTATGAATATATAATATAAATGAATATTGTTTTCCATTTATTCAATAAAAATATTTACTGAGTATCAACTGTGTAAGTGGTGGGGAAGCAATACCATTGATTTTGCTGATGTGTAAGGACAACAGCAGGACATTGGGAAAAGGCTAGTTTGGGACCAGAAGAAACAAGTCATTTGGGAGAAAAAGGATGAGTTTAATTTTGGCTGTTCTGAATTTGTGGGACAACAGCAGAAGTTGTCTGAAGGCAGTTGGCTTAGTAGGCATCTAATTTTTATCTGCTTAGTCACCATTCCCCACTCAATTTTCTTTTAGAGAACACCAAATCCCCTCTCTCCTTCCTCATTCCCTCATTCCTGGTCAGAGTGAGTATATGACCTAGGCCTAGCCAATCAGAACAGGCACCTCTGTACAGTGATTGGTTCACGTTCACGTGACCAGCACCAGCACCAATGATTTTCAAACTCTGTTTTGTTTTGTTTTTTGCTAAAATATTGGGAAAGAGAAAGACTTTCTTGTCTAGGTTGCTAAGGTGGTAAGATGTAAGCCTGTTGCTACTGGGGACATCTTGCTCCCACAAGATGGGAGGTTTTCTGAAGATGAAGCCCATAAAAATGAAGGCAAAGCAAAAGATGGAGAAAATCCAAATCTTTTTCAGGTACCTCAATGCAGCTATGCCTGAAGCCCTATATCCTGAACTTTTCAGTTATGCTACCCAATAAAATTCTCTTTTTAGATGTAGCTCAGTTTTAGTTGGGTTTATGACAAATGAACCCTGAACAGAGTTGACTTGGTCCCTGGCTTGCTTACTCCTTTGAGGGGAGAATCACTAAAGATTTTTGAAACAGGGAGTGACATGATCAGAAATGCAGGGTGCTGGATGGATTGGGTTGGGAGGGGGTGGGGGAGAGTCAGGAAGCAGGAAGAATAGCTAGAAGCCTATGGGTAATAGAGATAAGAGAGGATGGTGGCTTAGTCTACAGTGGTGATGACAGGGATGGTGAGATGGAATTTGGAAGATACTTAGGAGGAAGACAGAGAGCATCTGACCACTGTTTAGAAGTGAGCAGAAGGGAGAGAATCATGGGTGGCTCCTAGGCTTCTACCTTGGGGACTGGATGGATGGCAGTGTCATTAATTGAGAATGACATTGGGGGAAGAACAGGTGTATGGGGAAGAGAGGATGAGTACAGCATGGAACATGTTGAAGGTGAGGGACTTTCAGGACATCTAGAGGCAGATGTCTGGGAGAGAGAAGAACACATGGGCTTGGAGCTCAGGAAAGAGCAAAGAAAGTTTTCGCCAGTCTTGGAGTGGTCACCATCTAGCTCTGTTTTCCACAAGGCCTGCTGTGGGGTGCCTGGCACTTGGTTCTGTGGAATGGCAGGCTAGAGGCTAGCTGGGCACAACCAAAGTCCTGCATAAGAGGATGGGGCAGTACCATCAGGTGGCACCAGCAGGTTCAGAACACAGGGGGTCATGTTAGCCAGCAGGCTGGTCCAGCTGGGCCAGAGGAGTCTTGGGGCTTGGAAGTAGTGCTGGGAGACATGGTATTGAAATGACTACACAGGTAGGATGGCAAGGTCCTTGGAACCTTAGTGCACAACTTGGCATAAGGTGCAGCTTCCTAGAAACTCAGGTGACCAGGGTCTCTCCTGGATTTTTATACAGTTGAGGGCAGAGCCTGTATTAACTCCTCAAGGAACTCCCTGAGGTGTGAGAACCCTTCCCTTGCCATTCTTTCATCCTGAGATCTTCTCTTTCATTCATTTATTTCTTCAACAGTTTTTATTGAAAGCTTAGCACTGCCCTCGATGGTGCAGAAAGGATGGTGAACAAGACAGTCATGATCCCATCCTCACAGGGCTTATAGACATGGAATAATCAAAGGTTGCACAAATAAATAATCACAGGTTTTGATAAATGCTAAGACATTCATAGGAAAGGAGGATAAAACATATCAGGGGTTTCCAATCTCTAGATTGGGAGAGATAGGCATTCCCAGTTGAGCTGGAAGAGGAAACTAAGACCTAGGTCAGGGTAGCTGTGCCCATTGACACACAGTGAGTCAGGGCAGTGCTGGGACCATAAGTGGTATTCTTGGCTCCTGAACAAAGGACCTGGTTTCAGGCTGGTATCCACCAGGACACATCCTCCCACTTCTCTCCCGGCTACCTCCTGATTCCAGGGCTACTCCCTTCAGAAAAGAAGTTTTAATCTGCGGCTTTGACATGTGATGACCATAAGCCTCCCCACCCTCCCCTCAAACCCCCTCCAGGAAGGGTACAAGATAGGTTGGCAGGGGCTGCTGGTCAGGGCCAGGTGACTGGAGAATTGTGGAGGGGGAAAGAATTTGGGGCTGTCAGGCTAGGAGTAGCCATAGAAGGGCCAGGCCAGAGAGGGCTGGGCAAGAGAAGCAGGATCTGCCAGGCTGGTGAGGGATAGGGCTCAAGTGCAGGCACTGAGAGGAAGAGAGAGTGAAGTAGAAGGAGGCTCTAATGCCAGGAAGTGACGTTGAGGGAATGGGGGATGGAGGATGGAGGATGAAGAATGGAGGGGAGGACAGAGAGCTGAGCCACATGGACAGGAGAAAGAGCATTAGGGAAGAAATGCTCAGAGAGCTCTCAGCCCCAGGTGTCCCCCAAGCCCCGTCTCCTCCCTCCCTACTCCCACCCCTTGCAGTTCCTGAAGAGGGCTGAAGAGAATACAGTAAAATTCTGGAGCCTGCTTCCTAGGGGGCAGGGTACCTTACTAACATCCTGGCCTGATCCACTGCTCTGGGAGGGGTGAGGTATCCACAGGGCAGTGAAGGTGCTCTGGTCCCCAAGGACTTTGAGAGGTCATGCAGTCCATCCCCCTGTCTCCCAGAACCCATCACTCGCAGATGGATGGGAATCATTTCTCTTTACCCCTCCCAGGACACGAAGAGATTCTCAGCTTCTTCTCATCGTCTCTCCTTCCCACAATCCCTGGCTGTGGGGAAGTTCTTCTCAAGACCTAGCTTCTATCCATCCTGCTGCAGTCTCTGACTTGGTTTCTCCTATCCTGTTCTCTGTGACTAGAGAAAATCCTCTTCTAGGTGATCACAGCTGTTCCTTAGGAACTCCCCGCCAACATTCCTTCCTTATTAGTTGGTTCTTCCCAAGGGGGTAACCCCAACCCCTCCTACTGCAGTCCCTAGCATCGTTCTCCCTTGTCGCATCCTAAGCCTCCAAGGAAGAAATGCATCCCCAGCCCCACCAGATAATGAACAGAGACAAGGGAGAAGGGAGAGGTCCAGAAGGAAGGGAATGAATTAGGGAGATGGAGCTGGAGGTGATGCTTCGCGTAGATGAAGGAGGACCGGGGACGTCCCAGGGGGCAGGGACGGGGCCAGCGGGCCTCACCGGTATCTGGGTCTCCCAGGAAGGCGTCCTCGTCCTTGCGGCTCCTCAGAGGGGCCGCGGGCGCCGGCTCGTCCTCCGGCAGCCTCGGGAAGCTGGTGATGCTCATGTAGTCCACCGGCGAGTAGGCGCCCAGGGCGCTCTCCTGACTGGCCTCGTTCTCTGCCGCCATCCTCGCCCGCGCCCCCAGCAGCGCAGCGCCTGCCGGAAGTGGGGCGGCGGGGGCCGGGCTGGGGCTTGAGGCCGGGGAGACGGTGGGGAGGAGGGAGGAGGGCGGGGCCTGAGCTCCTGGACCGCCGGGAGGGGGCGCCTCAAACCCAGACCCTGGAGGGTGTCGGGGTTTGACTCGGCCCCGCCTGCTTAGCGTTGTCAGCCTGCATTGAGAGCGCAGGCTGGGGTGTGGGTGTGGATGCAGAGCCTGGAGGACGGGTCCGGGCCGCGCAGTCGGGGGTCAGGAGGGAAGAGCACGCGGTAAGCGCGACCTTAGTGGCTCGGGGCACCTTACGTAGCCCAGGGACCAAACCCCTTCCTCCTTCCAGTTTGAGCTAGGATCCTCCTCAGACTCCAGGCTCCTGCCTCGGCTCGCAGTCCCTTTCACTGACTGCAAACCTCCTGTCGACCCCAGATACTGTCTCTAATGCCAAACTCCTCGAACCTCAGACCCCTCCTTGGACTCCAAGATCCTTATCCTCCTATCTCAGACTCTTCCTCCGACCCCAGACCCCTCTTTCGACTTCAGACTCCGCCTTCACCCCCGACCCCCAGCCCCAGCCCCTACTTCATGCACAACCTGCTTCATTTCGAGGCCCCTCCTTGGACATCTCTCCTCGGACGTCAGATCCTTCCCTGGACCCCCCACACTTCGTCGACTCCTCTTTCAATCACAACCGCTTCTAGAACCCCTGACCTATCAGCATAGGGCAGTGAGCCTAAACTTGAGCTTGTCTTAGGATCTTAAAAGCGGATCCCTAGATTCCACTCTAGCGATCATGATTTAATTGGCTGGAATGGGGTCTCTGGAACTTGCATATTTACCATTATTTAAAGAGCTTTTATTTTATGTGGTTCTGGAAAGGAAACTTTGAGAAAGAAATCATGGTGGTGGTGATATGGTAGGAGTGGGCTGGGTTGGGGGAGGATAAAAGGGTAGGGAATGGGTCTAAAGTCTAGGTATCTGGGTTCTATTCCCTCTGCTACAGCTTACAAACTGTGTGATCTTGGGCAAAACACTTAATCTCTTTGAGTATGGGTTTCTTCATTTGTAAAATGGAGAGAATGACTGTATCCATCTCTGGGTTGTGAGGACTAAATAACACATGGAAAGTTTTTAGTATATGGCTTGACACCTACTTAATACAGTAAATGCCATAATCATTATTAACATTTTTTTCTTAATCTCGTGGATTCTCACCTTGTCCAACCGGATCCGTCCTCTTCTCACTGAGGAATTCCAACTACACCATAGTTTGCACTACTACCCCATTTCCAGGGATGGGGTGTTGGTTCCCTATATTATTAGGCCTCTTTTCCAGACTTCCATTTCACAGTCCACAGGCAGAGGGAGGGGACTGGTCAAGCTCCTGGCCACACATCCCCTCCTTCCCCAACCCCAGGCTCCAGGCTCAGAGATGACCTGAACTGCTTGTAAATCCATTATGGGCCCAGCATCTGCAGTGCCACCTGTAGACAGGAGAGGGCAGCAGTGTGTTGGGAACAGCTCTGGGGCCTGAAAGAAGGGCTGGGAAGAGAGGGGAGAAGGGAGAGTGCTGCCCAGAACTTTGTGTGTGGGATGGAAAGATGACCATTTATAGTAGGACTGTGTGCCATTGCATATGCCTTTCTCTTCACAGAGAGGTTCCTGTCTCCTCAGTGAGGTCCATAGGGCTTATTATGCTTCAGTGAAGTCTGATCCCCTGAGTAGGGTCTGTCCCCACTAAATAAGGTCTGTGCCCCCTCAGTGGTGTGCATTCTCTCAGTGTAGTAAGAGGCCCTTCAGTGGGGTTGAGTCCTCTCAGTGGGGTTCATGTCTCTTTAGTAAAGTCTATATATTTTGTATCTCTTTGGAGGAAGCCCATGTGCCCTCAGTAAGGTCAGTGACCTTCAATGCCATTCATGTCCTATTAGCAGGGTCCACAGCCCTTTCAGTGAGATCTGAGATGCCCCAGTAAGATCTGTGTTCCCTTAATGGAGTCCATGTACCTTCAGTGAAGTGTGTGTCCCTTTTGTGCAGTTAATGCCTCCTCGATGAAGTATCGTCTTCTCAGTGGGGTCCATGTCTATTCCATGAGGTCTGTATCCCTTCTGGGAGCCCTGAGACCCTTTCCTCAGGATTGGGTAGGCTCTGGATCAAGGTCTGACCATGGGGAGGTTTGTTTGTTTGTTGTTTTTTTCCAGTTTAGGGTGTGCTGGCCTTGCAGCTAGCTGGACAAAGAACAAGAGAGCAGGTGGGAAGGGAGGCTGGGCCAGGTGGGGTCCTGTGTAGGCTTCAGGAAGTGGGGGCTACCTGCTTCTGGGCCTCAGAATCACTCTTGGAGTTGGATACTTAAGGATCCTTCCTGCCTTGACGGCCATTCTGTGAACCGATGGGCAGGAGTGGGCCCTTCTTGGTGGTAAGTGCAGGTGGGAGATGGAGGGTCCTGGCTGGTCTTTCCTTTCTGGAGTGGAAGAGATAGAGAGAAGCCAGAGGTGTCTGAGCCCAGGTGTGGCAGGAGAGGGGTCTCTTGGTGAAGTAAGAGACTGGGAAGGAAAGAAGGGTGTGATTCCTTCTACTTGCATAGACTTTGTCATTTCACAAGCCTTAGCGTCAGCCTGATGAGGCGGTAAAAACACCTGGAGTCAGGAGACCTAGGTTTGGCCCAAGTTACGGTCGTTGTTTTTTCTGTGACCTTGTACAAAGCCCTCCCTTTCCCTGAGTTTACCATTTATGCACTGAAATGGGTTTACTAGCAAAGACTGAAGGCGCCTCCTAGTCTTCACTTAATGAGTCTTTGCATTTTAGGTCTGGATGGAAATTCGTAGACCCTGTCACAGCCAGCCTCGCCACTCCCCGTCACTCCAGGGGCCCACCCTCTCTCCCGTCACGCCTGGCCCCTCCCCTTCTGCTTTCAAGCTGCGGTTCCACCCTTTCCGCAAGTCAGCTCCGCCCCATCCCCCAAGCAATGTTCGACTTTTCCCTATCGGTCTCTTTGCTAGCCCTGGTCCCACCTCCACCAGGCATGGCTCCGCCCCTCCGGGCCACCTCCCCCGCCACATGCCTAAGCCACGCCTCTGCTGTCAGGCCCCGCCCTTCTCTGAAGGCCCCCGCCCCTCGGTCGGCCTGTTTTCCCCCTCCTGGCCGTCCGCTGAGACCGCCAAGGCTGCAACGGTGTTCGGAACTTGAGGTGATGGGGCTTCCCGAGGAGCGGGGCCGGAGCGGCGGTGGGAGCGGGGTCCGGGAGGAGGCTGGAGCCCGGAGCCGGTTGCTGAGTTGGTCTCCGCCGCCCGAGGTCAGCCGTTCCGCGCACGTCCCCTCGCTGCAGCGCTACCGCGAGCTGCACAGGCGCTCCTTGGAGGAGCCGAGAGGTGAGGCCGGGCCCGGGCGGGCCTGAGAGACGTCAGGGAGGAGAGAAGTGGGGGGCTCACAGGAGAGTGAGGAGTTGGGGTTCCCTTGGGAAACTGAGGGGTCCGTGAGAAGATAGAGGTTTTGTGAGGGAAGAATTGCGGTTCTTTAAGGAGACGGAAAAGGGGTTCCGGGAGGAGAGGGGGGTTCTCTGAGAAGGAGGGTTCTGTAGGAAATGAGGGTTCCCTAGGAATTGGGGGGGTTCCTTGGCGGCTTGGGGGTTTCGTGAGGAGATGCAGGTTTTGTGAGGAGAGTGAAAGTGTCCTAAGAAGAGAACAGTTCCTCAGGTGAAAAGGCGGGTTCTTAAGGGCGCAGAGCGCCTTGAGGAGAGGCGGGCCACAAAGAGAATTTTCTTAGCCGCTTTTCAGACCAGCCTACCCAGTGCCTCCTGACATCTTTAACCTGTGAGTTAGTCTCCACTGCTGAGGGGCAGTAGGGTCCCATCCTGGGGTCCCCAAATTAGTAATGGAGTCCCAGATCTATTTTTAGTATTTTAGCAATCCCAATGGAAACTACCATATAAGACTGAACAAGTCACTAAAATGTTGTCTTTTAAAAAGAAATTAGGGATGGGATTGTAATAACTCAGAAATTCTGATAGGTAGTTCCATGTCTTTAAGAACGTGTGGGGAAAATTCCCCATCTGCCCTCAAGCTGGGTTAGGGGTCACAACTGTAGCTGAGGTGGGAGGCAGCATGATGTTGGCAGTGGGACAAGCTTGAGCCACTGAATCAAACTCAGAAAAATCTAGATTTAGATCCTGGCTCTACCACTCATTTACTGTGTGGCCTTAGGCAGATTTTAAAACCTGTCTGGAATTCCTTCTCTTTATCTATAAGACAGAGGTAATAATACCTGCCTCACAGTTTCGTTTGAGGGCAAAAATGAGTAATAAGTGAGGTGTGCATTATAGAGTGCCTGATGCACAGTAGTGTTCACTAAATAGCGGTTAGTCTGATAACAATAGGAACAAAGTGGATGAAGCAATTATTGAGTAATGCCGGATGAGACTGAATCAAGTGTAGAGTGGTTGATTGCTGCATGCAGTGTCCAAGTTTGAGTCCTCAGACCTCTTTTATTTTTTTAAGGTGTTCGTATAGATATTTATTGACTAAATTTGCCTACATAGAGAGTGTCTTACTGCTCATTAATGTATACCACACCTTAGACAAATATTACACTTAAAAGAGTCAACTGGTTGGTAATTCTTTCCTTGCCAAAAGTTTCTACGCTTTATAAAAGAATTCACAGTAGGCTTCCTTTAATAGGGAAATGAGCCAATATCTTTAAATAAAAACACAATCACATGGAACTTTCATAAAACACACTTATATCACACACCTGTATCCACCAACCACTCCAGGATTCTGACTTCTTGGGATAACACCATGTTTTTGTTGGGATTCTCTAGGAATAAAATGTAAAGACCAATTAATATACTGGTTCTATAATAATATCATATCTTCATTTTTCCAATGGAGACTGCCTGGTTGGCTCTCAGAGAGGTGATCTAATCTATAGTCTCACCCCCTAATCTAAGTTCACTTTCAGGTTAGATGTCCCCAGCTTGTTTCTTTTCTTTTCTTTCTTTCTTTCTTTTTTTTTTTAATTGTAGTTGATTTACAATGTTGTGTTAGTTTTAAGTATACAGCAAAGTCATTCAGTTATTTATGTATATCCTTTTTCAGACTCTTTTCCCTTATAGGTTATTACAAAATATTGAGTATAGTTCCCTGTGCTACACAGTAGGTCCTTATTTGTTATCTATTTTACATATAGGAGTGTGTATACGTTAATCCCAAACTCCTAATTTATCCCTCCCCTCCTACCTCAGGCCTCTTTTCACTTCTCTTCCCTCTCTATTTTCTCCTGTCATGAGTTCATCTGTTTCCCAGGGGTGAGGCATTTTTTTTTAATTGAGGTAACATTATTTAAGTTCCCTGTGTACAGTGTTATATTTCTACTTCTGTATACACTACAGTGTGGTCACCACCAAAAATTTAGTTTCCATCCATCACCATATAGTTACCCTCTTTACTCATTTTCCCCTCCCCAACCTTCCTCTCTGGTAACCACTGATCTGTTCTCTGTATCTACGTGTTTGTTTTTGTTTAGTTTGGTTTGTTCATTTATTTTGTTTTGTTTGTTTTTTATATACCACATATGAGGGAAAGCATATGGTATTTGTCTTTGTCTAACTGTCTGAAATGGTGAGATTTCATTCTTTTTATGGTTGAGTAATATTCATATATCCATATAATAAATATATATCTCTATATATCACATCTTCTTTATCATTCATCTATCAATAGACACTTAGGTTGCTTTCATATCTTGGCTATTTATTGTAAATACTACTACAATGAACATAGGAGTACATATATCTTTTCAAAATAGTGTTTCTGTTTTCTTCAGAAAAATACTCAGAAGTGGAATAATGGATTGTATAATAGTTCTATTCTTAATTTTTTGAGGAATCGCCATATTCCAAAGTGGCTGCACCAATATACATTCCCACCAACAATGTATGAGGGTTTCGTCTCTCCATATCCTTTCCAAAACGTGTTATTTCTTGCCTTTTTGATAATAGCCATTCAAACGGGTGGAGGTGATATCTCATTGCGGTCTTGATTTGCATTTCCCTAATAATTAGTAATACTGAACATTTTTTCATGTGCCTGTTGCCCATCTATATGTCTTCTTTGGAAAAATGTCTGTTCAGCACCTATGCTCATTTTTTAATTGGGTTGTTTGTTTTTTTGTTGTTGAGTTGTATGAGTTCTTTATATATTTTGAATACTAACCCTTTATTGGATATATGATTTGCAAATATCTTCTCCCCAGGGGTGAGCTATTGCTGTCACAAGAACTCCTTTTCTACATATTTAGCTCTGTATCCAGGATCTCACTTTTGCTCTAGTCTCAAATTTCATAGGTCTGTAGAGCATTTTATTCACACACCCTGTTGTTATACCATATTTAATATGACTGTGACTCAGATTTACCAATTTTCCCTTCCAAACCTGCTTTCCTCCCTAATTTTCTAATCCCTGTCAATGGCACCATCCCAGATCCTATCTATCTGTATATCTTATTTATTTATAGATTGCTTACTGCTTACTAAGCACAAATTCTGTTTGATTTGATGTAGAGACTATTATCCCCATTTTATGGAGAAGGAAACTGAAGCTTAGAGAGGTTAACTTAATTGCACAAGGTCACACAGGTACTTAGTGGTGGAGCTGTGATTTGAACCAAGGTAGTTTTGATTGCAGAACCTGTTCTCCCAATAGCTATGCTGTTCCTCTTCCCTGATCCACAGGCTGCCTTTCACCAAATTCTGTCAAATACTCTTTCAAAATCTCTCTCAGGTTACCTTTTCTTCCATTCCCATAGACCCTTTTAATTCAAGGGAGCAGCCTCCTAATTGCTTCTCTCTCCACTAGTCTCACTCATTTCCAATATTTCTGGTAGATTTAGATTTAGATTTATCTAAACACTATTAGCCTGATATTATGGAAACACTGCTTTCATATGTCACTTCAAAAACTTGCAATAGTTCCCTATTTCCTACAGCTTCAAATTAAAATTCTGCCTTTCTTTCAGAGCCTCTGGATAACTAGAACACCCCACCTTTCTATTCTTATCTTCCGCTACTCCCTACCATATACCCCTCATTCTACAACAGGTCATTCTTGTTGATATACTGGATACGCAAAAGTCCCTTTCCCATCTCCTAGCCTTTGCCCATTCCCTTCTGTTCCTCTCTACCTAGTCAAACCCCGACAATTCCACAGAGCATTCCCTGATCATCCCAGACCATTTTCATCTTTTCCTCTTCTAAACTTTTTCAGTACTTAGAATGTGTGCCAAAGAAACATCCAGAGTTCAACAGCTCCACCAGAAATAAACAAAAACAAAAACTAAGTGATCATGGACTTCCCTGGCGTTCCAGTGTTTAAGACTCCGAGCTTCCACTGCAGGGCGCACAGGTTTGATCCCTGGTTGGGGAACTAAGATCCCATATGCAGCGTGGCGTGGCCAAAAAACAAAACAGAACAAAGCAAAGCAAAGCAAAAAAAACTAAGTGATCATAAAACTCAGTTTTCTTCACTCCTTGTTGATGGACATAAATGTGGTTCATATATAGTTTTACATAGTTTATGCCTACTAATTATCACTTTAAAATATTTTTGAGTATACACACATACTCAGTGTAGTTGTAACAACATGGACTTCAGAGTTAGACCCATTTGTTCCCTCTTTAATGGCCATTTAGTATTCTATTGTTATCACTACCAGTATTGCTAGTTTTTATCAGTTTTTTCATTATTGGGCTTTAGGGTTGTTTCTAGTTTCACTATTATAAATAGTGTTAGTATAAACATCTCTTGAGTAATCTCTTTTCTTCCTTTGGTATTATTTTCTTAGAGTGGGTTCCCCAAAGTTAAGTTAGCAGATGAAAGGGTATTAAAAATGTTATGATTCTTGTCAGGCATTGCCCTGCTGTTCAGTAAATTGTGCTAATTTCTTATAATGCTGTTATCATATAAGAGTATCTGTTTTCTAGGGCCACTCAAGCATTGAGTTTAATCTTTCTTTTAGTCTTTGCTAGTTTTATTGGCATATAATGGCACCTTGGGGTTGATTTAATTTGGATTTCTTTAATTCATTGCAAATTGTACTCCATGTGATTTAGCTTTCAATTATATTCTGTCTTGTATATTCAAAAATATTTTATGTTAGTCTTATCTCTTTAATCAGATTATATAAGCTAAATCATCTAACCTTGAACAAGTCACTTTACCTCTATAAATTTGATTTCTTATCAGTAAAATGAGGGGGTGATAACCTCTAAAGTTCCTTCCATTATTAAGGTTCTAAGTGTCTCTCTCTCCTCTAGCTCCTGATCCAGTACTGAGATTATCCTAGGTGTTCTGCAGTTGTATGTTTAACCTGTTGAGTACCTTTTCTCCAAAGTAGCCAGGCAAATATTTCAAGATTATAAATCTGATCATGTCCTTCTCCTGATTAAACTCCTGTGATGGCTTTCCATTGCTCTTAGGGTAAATAGCAAATTCTTTATGCTTCCTTAGAAGCATTCCTTAGAATCCTTAGAATCCTTAGCTTCCTTAGAATTCTTTCTTAGAAGGATTGCCTTATCTGCCCAGTTTATGCATCAATTCCTGCTGTTCTTTCTGTAATTCTCAGTGCTTCGGCCTAAGGGAGTTCCTCTTAACGCATACCCTTGGTTCTTTTCTGTCCCATATTAATGTCTTTCTTGGTGGGGGCGTGGAGAAAAACTCCTATTCATCTTTCAGATTTTAGCAACAATGTCTTCCTCAGGGCAGTTCAAATGGTGACTTAGTAAATGTATAACCTTGGGCAAATTATTTAACCTCTCTGAGCCTCGATTTTCAAATCAATAAAATAAGAATGAAAATAAGGCCTACCTCCTAGGGTTGTAGTAAGAACTAAATAAGATAATGCATTTAAGGAGCTTAAAGCAACATCTGGCACTTAGCAAGTAACACTTGGGCAAGTAGTAGTAGGAGAAAGAGATGCTCATTAAATAATTGCTGAGAGTGAATGAACAAATTAAGCCTCCTATGTCATGGAAGGCTCTGTGGGTAAAGGATTTCTTCCTTTCACTAATTAGTTCATTTAAAAAGTTACTGATTGACTACAGCGTACTAGGCATTGTGGCTACAATTTAAATAGACGGTGAAAAATGGAGTGGCAGTTTTGAGAAGGGAGGGAAGAAATTTGAGTCAAGATTCAGCCCATAGGAATAGAAGGTGGTTTAGGAGTGTGGTGGGTGTTAAGATTTGATAGGTAGAGGAGGGACCCAGGTGGTAGGTCCTAGAGTACAGGCAGAGTTATGACTTGGTCCTGTGCATAGACTGGTAAGCTATCTGAGGATAAATATGTCTGAGAAGCTAAGTGATGTCTGGGCTTCCTTTTCTGTTGCAGAGTTTTGGGGAGACATTGCCAAGGAATTTTACTGGAAGACCCCATGTCCTGGTCCATTCCTCCAGTACAACTTTGATATGACTAAAGGGAAAATCTTTATTGAGTGGATGAAAGGAGCAACTACCAACATCTGCTACAATGTACTGGATCGAATTGTCTACGAGAAAAAACTTGGCGATAAAGTTGCTTTTTACTGGTAAAAACATCTATTTTATAGCCTGTGGCAGATAAAAAGTCATCCTCACATTTATATAGTATTTTATAGTTCACAAAGTACCTTAAAAATCCATGAATTCATTTGATGCTTACAACAACCCAGAAGAATAAGCAAAGTATCATTAACTTAATGTCTCAGGTGAGGAAAAATACCTCAAGTAAGTTAATGACTTCCCTAAAATCACATAACTAGAATGTGACAGAATTGACATTCAAAGCCAAGTGTCCTGACTTCTAGTCTAGTGTTCTCAACTTGGAGAGGAACAAGGTGAGAGGGTAAATGGAAGCAAACAGTACTAAGTAGCTTTCTTTCTCATTCTTGCTTTGGGAGAAAAATGGATATTGGATTTTTCACTACCACTACCACTGTTATCATCATTACCTTTGATTGAGATATATGCCAGACACTGTGCTCAAGTGCTTAGCAAATATTATCATATTTGATGCTCACAGCAACTAAGAATACATTATTTTCCTCATTTTACATATGTGAAAACTGAAATTCTGAGATGTAGATAAATGACTTATCTGAAGTCATACAACTAGTAAGAAGCAGGGCTAAGATTCAAACCCCAGTAGCACAATTCCAGAGTTTATACTCTTAACCATGACACTATACTATCCTTTTAATTTCTTATACTAGCCTCCCAACTTAGCTTTGCAAAGTAGGTATTGTTTGCTCCATTTTATAGCTGAAGAAATGGAGCACACATCTGTGCTTCATAGTGAATAAGGTCATAGCATGAGTAACTGGTAGAGCCAGGATTCAAACCCGTCTCTCTGATTCCTTGCTTTTAACACTAGGCCACACTGCCTCCCCAACTGAAACTGAGACCCCCCCCTCCTCCTAGCAACATAGCTTAGAGGAGGTGTTACAAAACTGAACCTGATATAGGATCTTGAAGTTCCAGTTATTGGAGTGTTGCTTCTGCCACCAACCATGAGCACTTTGGAATTGATCTGTTTCTTTTTAAGTAAGCCAATAGGAGCACGTTGGTATTTCATGGAAGAATTAAATTGGTAGTCAGTAAAAATTTGCCCAGTTTGTGTGATATATTGAGAAAAGCCCTAACCTGAGAGATAGGAAACTCAGATTCTTATTCCAACTGTGCCATTCACTTGCTTTGTAACCCTAGGCAAGGCATTTAACTCTCTGAAAGTCAGTTTCCTCATTCATAAAATGGGGGTAATAATTCTACCCTTGTCTTTATCTCTAGATTGTTATGAGAATCAAATATGATATTGTAAAAGCATTTATTTGTTCATTGGAAAACAACATACAGATATGAGTGGTCTGTTATCACATTACCATTGTTCAGTTTGGGGTCACTTTGCCACTGAAAGTCATGGCCTATTATGCCTGTTGAGACTTTGTTTAGCTTCTGCCCTGGGACTTTATGCTTGAGCTCCAGCTGACACTTGGGCCCAGCTCCTAGGTTCCTTAGGGATCAAAAAACCTTTAAAGGTTTTCAGAGGAGATGCTTTTGTCTAAATTTGTTACCTGGTTTGAAATAATTCAGGTGCAAGATGAAAGACTGAAAAACACAGGCCAGAGTTGTCCAATCACTGGATATTGCTGCAGAATGCTGAGGCCCTTCTTTTAGTTCCCCTACCATACATACCTGAACAGAGCCTGTCTCCACATTTGTAAAATGAAAGGAGTAGATTAGATCACTGTTCTCCCAAGAATGCTCTAGGAACCACTCACTAACTACTAGACATATTAGCAGGGGCTTCTTGATTCATGAAACAAATGAGACTGAGAAGCACTACATAATAAATTACCTTTTTGGGATTCCCAATGTATATTAATATAGTAAAGACTCCAAGAAGTCCTACAGTAAAGACACCTGATTAATTTTAACATGGGATTTTTAAAGTTTATTTGAGCCCCAAACACATTTTGTAGCATGCTATTAACATCAAAAGAAGCAGTATTCCATGGAACACCAATTTGGGAAGCACTCGATTATATAGTCTCTACATTTACTTTCAGTGCAAAATTCTGTAACTCTATAACAAGACATTTTCACTCCATTTTTACATTGGTCACTCAACCAATAAGAATTTTTAAAGATATTGGGTACACAGCCCTATGTTATGTGTTATGGTACAAGGGTAAGAAGAGTGGAGACAAGTACCACACTGGCCATTATTATTCAATTCTCAAGCTACAAATAAATCACATTTGTTAAAAGAAAGTAAAGTGCAAACATGCGAGATACTTGGTTACTTCCCTTTTCTACCTCCATATTTTAAAAATAATATGCTTACACTGCTATTTCTTCATCTTTTTTTTTAGAAAGTATTGACTTCCTTTTATGATAGATGAGAATTCAGTTCTTGTGTACTCCTCCAGCTTCCTTCTCTTTTTTCCTCAATATAATTATACCTCTGTTTTTTAGTTGATTTAAAAATCAATGTTTATGTTAGAATAATCTATCACAGTTGCAGTTCCTTTTATGTAAAGATTTTTTTTTCACAGAAGTTAAAAATCGCCTGCCATCTTTCTTGCACTATTTGCCTTTATCATATACTCAATTTTTTTCAAACTATCATATAATTTATTCTCTGAAGTGCTGTTTTTCTCCTTTGTCCTTTGTCTTGGAGCCCACCTTCTTCCCGCTCTACTTTCTATTAATGCTTTTAAAGTGACATCTTTTCAGTGATTTGTTCCAGTTGATACACTTCTTATGGAGCCATAGTATGACTTTCTTTTCAACCTAGGCATTTAGATAGCTATAATGGCATTAGAAAACCACATTTGTAGGTCACTTCTTGTTTTAGGGCATATCTTATATACATACTGAAATAATCCACAAAGGAAATAGTGCTCTTAGGAAAGTACTCCAATAAGCCAAAATAGAACAATATTAAGGAAGAATTTGGCCTTTTACTTTTGGCTTGACACATTGTAAATACTCACGGAAGAACAGTATTTTTAGAATTTGAAGTGACTGTTTTAGAGTCCATCTAGGCCAGCTCTCTTTACAGATGGGTAGATTAAGGATCAGAGAAGCTAAGTGATTTGCTTAAGGGTGATAAACCTCCTTGGAGACAGTGCTGAGACTAATCTCCAGATATCCTCACTCCTAGTCAACTTCTCTTTTTACCATATGATACTACAGTGGACCCTTGAACAACTCGAGGGTTAGAAGTGCCAACACTTGCACAATCCAACCTGCATGTAATTTATAGCTGGCCCTCCATAGCCTCTGTATCCGAGGTTCCACATTTGTGGATTCAACCAACAGTGGATCATGTAGTACTGTAGTATTTACAATTGAAAAAAGTCTGCATATAAATGTATTCATGCATTTCAAACCCGTGTTGTTCAAGGGTCAATAGTACTTCGTTATTCTAGCTGTGCAGTACTTGGCTGTGACCAGTGAAAAGAGAAATTAGTCATATTAGTTAAATTAACTTTAAATTAATTTGCTTAAAAATGTAAAATAAATGGTGTCACCAGGTTTAAATGGCCCAGACCCTTTAATGAATGTAAAATAGATTTACATTCTATTGGGGAAGACCAGACAGGCCTACATG
This sequence comes from Phocoena sinus, assembly GCF_008692025.1. Lineage (NCBI taxonomy): Eukaryota > Metazoa > Chordata > Mammalia > Artiodactyla > Phocoenidae > Phocoena > Phocoena sinus. Next base: position 24,356,696 of record NC_045777.1, on the reverse strand, counting down.
AAACAGCCTGAAAGCAATTATGGATCAAATTGCAAAGAGCCACTTTTACTAATAGTTCACAGAAGGGAGAAAGCATTGCAGGGAGGCAGTATAACATAAAATTAGGAGAATGTGTTTTGGTGTCAAACTAACCTAATTTGAGTTGTGTTTCTGCCACTAACTAGCTTTACGATTTTGCACAAGTTACATAACCTCTTTGAGCCTCAGTTTTCTCAACTGTGAAATGTAGGTAAAAATAGTTTTTATCTCATGGAGTTGTCAGCTGAACAGGATTGAAAAGGATAACAAACCCATGTGTCCAATTCCTGGCACATTGAAAGCACTCAAATATTAGCCGCCATTATTATTATATCGGGACAGTGAGATGACCAAGTCTGTCTAGAGTAAAGGGTTTATGTAGGGAACAATTTATTCATTCAATACTTATTAAGAACTTACTATGTACCAGGAAGTATTTTGAACAAACAGACAAACTCTCTGCCCTCGTGAAGGTTATATTCCAGCTTAAGGAGACAGACAATAAACAAACCAACCAATAAATATGTGACAGGTAGTGATAAGTGCTATAGAAAAATACAAAGCAGTTTAAGGAAAAAGGAATGGCAATGAAGAATAGGGATTGATAAGGGAAGCACTCTCTGATAAAGGTGACATTTGAGCAGAGATATGAAGGAAATGAAGAGTGTTATGCCCATAGCTGGCTTGGGAAAGGGAAATATTCCAGGTACATGGAGGAGCAAGTGCAAAGGTCCTGAGATGGGAGTGTTCTGCTACCTGGGGTATTTGAATACTAGCTAGGAAGTTAGTGTAGCTGAAGCAGTATTAGCTAGAAAAACAGAGTAGTAGGGAATGAGGTCAGCAGGACACTAGATTGTATAGAATCTTGAAAGACTTTTGGGTTTTATTCACAGTGAAATGGGGAACCACTGGACAATCTTGAGCATAGAAGTAAAAATGATTTGACTTATATTTAGAATTATGTTTAGAATCTGTCTTTGTGTTGAGAATAGACTGTAGAAGGGCAAGAATAGAAGCACGGAGATCAATTATGAGACTATTATAGAAATCCAGCTGAACAATGATGGTGATTTAGACTTTAGTAGTAGCTTGAAGGTGGTTAAAAGTGGTCAAAATCTGGATCTATTTTGAGTGAAGAGCCCATGGAATTTGCTGACTTGGATTGGATTTGAGGAGTGAGAGAGAGAGAGGAGTCAAGGTTATCTTCAGCAGTGGATGAGGTCCAGGAATGGGACATCTTGACTATTTTTGGAGACCTAGGAAAGATTTTATGCAGGGGAATGATGCAGTCACAGCTGGGTTTAAGAAGATTAATCTGGATTCATATGGAAGTGAGAGTGGAAAGTCAGAGAACTGAGAGTTTTGTTATTCAAGGTAGAGATGCCTGAACTGGGATATTGCTGGTGGGAATGGAATTGAACAATGAAATGTTAGAGTAATTTAGAGGAAAGAAACCAACATAGGTAACTGGGTGTGTAGATGGTGGGCACACAGACAGAGAAAGTGAGAGAGAAGAGTCAAGGGTCCCCTTAGTCTATATAACACTTTACCTCTTTCAGAGGCACACAGTCATCTGATCCAGAGGCTAAATTTGCCCTTAAGACTTTGGTTTTAACCTCTCTTGCACTTTCTTCCCCCTAACATGGCAGGTTCGTGGGGGTTTATGTGTGTACATGTGAGAAGGAAATCAGTAACAAAGTTATTAGAAAAGTAATTCAGGGAGAGAGAGTCGGTGAGGAATATTAGAGGTAGCTCAAGGAGTTAAAGGGGTACTGGCAAACAGTGGGAGATTGGGGGATTAAGTAAGCAGTGGGAGATTATGGGGAGTGGATGGAAAGAGTGGTTGATGGCTATTATTCTGGTGATTTATATGAGCTGCTCAGTCTCTAGGTTATTCCAGGAGAGGAACCCAATCTCCAAAGCCCAAAATATTTGGTATAGTCCATTCCTTCTACTTTTTGCTTTGGGTTGCCTATGGCTATCATTATCTCTATACCATCTCCCCCTTCAACCTCAGCTGAAATCACTGGAATATCTCTCCACAGGCTCTATTATTCAGTCCTTCCTTAGAAACTTCTGAGAAGCAGGCGACTTTAGGACAGAAGCTCTGCTCTCAGGATCCCTGTATGTTCCTGAGTATGAGTTCCAAAATATGATATTTAGAACTGTCCAGATCCTGGTGGGGTATGTGTGAGTGTGTGTATTTGAGGAGGTGGGGATGGTTGGGAAGGTGAGATAAGCCCATGGTCTGACAAGGAGAAGATTGTCAAGGTGACATGGAAAACCAGAGCCCTAGAGTGTGTTGTCTTAGCATTCATGTCCAAGGACTCTGTTAATTATCTAGGTCCATGTTCTGGAGTTCATTTCAGTGAACTAGATGATCACTAGTTGATCACTAGTTCAGTGAACTAGATGATCACTATGGGAAGGGAGGGACTTTTTTGTCCTCCATCTATATCTCCACTGGTTTCACAATAGTGTATTTACTTATTCAAATATACCATTTGACCCTTGAACAATGTGGGTTTGAACTGCATGGGTCCACTTATACGCAGATATTTTTCAACAGTAAATACTACAGTACTGCATGGTCTGTGGTTGGTTAAATCAGCAGATATGGAGGAATCAAGGATATGGAGAGGCAACTGTAAGTTATATGCAGATTAACCCCTATGTTGTTCTAGGGTCTACTATACTTGCTAAGGAAAAACACTCATTTGAGAAAGAAGATGGCCTCAGACCATTCTCTTCCCCTCTCTGGGCCTTCCCTTTGTGGGAGTGGTGGGAGATGAACTACTGATACTCTGCAAGGTCCCTTCCAACACTGACGTTTCAGGATTCTGTGATTGTTTCTGAAGAGGAAGTTGTTTTTAGAAGTTCTGTTGCAACCTGTAGTGACTCTATGGTGACTCAGTAGGCAGGCTGGGCTTCTGTTGAGATGATAAAAGAAGAGGAGGATTTTAGAAGGGATGAAGAAGCTGAGGAAGAGAATCTGATCCCCTTGTCTGGTAATATGAACACTTTAGCATAAATGCTTTAAACTAACGGGAGATATGTGGGGAAATAACTATTGCTGGGAACAGTCTTTCTCCACTTGAATCAGGCGGGCAGATTGTGGAGGAGGACTGGAGGATTTCATGTTTAAGGTGGATCTCTAATTTTCTTCTCTCACTTCCCCTGAGTTTCAGACTCTTGATGCCTTAAAGAGCCACTCCCTAAAGTGATAAAAATGAAACAAGTAGACTGTGCTGTCCAAGTCACTAGTCACTTTTTGGAAGTAGGTGGGAAATGAATAATAAATGTATTATAATAATAATAGTATATGTTATACATTAATATATGTACTAACATATCTAATAATAAGTGTGTAATAAATGGAGACTGTCTTGAGGCCTGACTCAGTGTCCTGAGCCATGTCAGCTACCTGAGTTTGTGTCTGGGCTGATTTCTTTTACCAGTGTATTAAGTAAATATTTAATGAGGAGAATGGCTTTAGATAATGACCTTTTTCTGAGCCTTCTTTATCTCACTGGTAAACTGTCTGGGGTGAACAGGATACTTGCTAAAGTTACTTCTGTCACTGACCTTCAGAATTTCTATCACAAATGTAGGGAACTGCAGTGGCAAGGCAGCTAGGGAAGGTTGGGGGAAGGGGAGGAACCCAGTACTGGCCTCTTGTCCTTTGAAGAGAGCAGGTAGTTAGGTGGGAGCATGGGTTCTTGCCTTAGGGAAGCCTCACATTTACAACAGTAAATACAGAAGGCTTGGAGCTGAAGATGGGCCTTCTCCCTTTTCCTGGATTTGGTGTGGGAGAGTTTGGTCACTGGTAATGATCCCTAGCGTCTGATACCTTGAACCTCTGTGAGAATTTGAGACTCTCACTCCCAGACCTTTGAGGTCCACTTCCTGTACAAACCAGGAGTTGTAGCCCCAGTATCTCCATCCCCAACAATTCTCATAAGTGATCATTCTGATTCTGGGACACTACCAAGACCACAGAGTTCACACAATACCTATCCCATTGTTAGGCAGCTCTTTTACAAAGTTCTTAGATATATTACCTCCGTATAACTTTATCTCCATTCTCTCCTCTTCCCTTGGTCTTAGTTCTCTGCTCTGCGGCCACATAGAATAATCCCATTCTTTTCTCCACAAGACATCCCTTCAGGTATTTGAGGGCAGTATCCCTTTGCCAGGCTGAATGTAGAATTATAGATATCTAAATCTAGAAGATGCCTTGAAGATCATCTAGTTCAGTAATTTTCAATTTTCTAAAAGCATTAGAATCCTTTTATTCAAATATAATATTATATGTATAGTGATTGACAGGATCTGGTCTATGCTTGGGTTTCAGTAACTACTCCCACAAATTGAGCAAATTGCCTCACCTTTTTAAACCTAAGTTTTCCCATGTGTAAAATGGGAACAATAATAGTTCCTAGGGACTTCCCTGGTGGTGCAATGGTTAAGAATCTGCCTGCCAATGCGGGGGACATGAGTTTGATCCCTGGTCAGGGAAGATCCCACATGCTGTGGAGCAGCTAAGCCTGTGCACCACAACTACTGAGCCTGTGAGCCACAACTGCTGAAGCCTGTGCACTGCAAATACTGAGCCCACCACCACAACTACTGAAGCCCGTGTGCTGCAACTACTGAAGCTTGCCTGCCTAGAGCCCATGCTCCTCAACAAGAGAAGCCACCGCATGAGAAGCCCGTGCACCCCAACAAAGAGTAGCCCCCTCTCGCCACAACTAGAGAAAGCCTGCATACAGCAACAAAGACCCAGCACAACCAAAAAAATAAAATAACGGTTCCTAGATTGGTGTGAGGAATAATTGGAATAATCTGTGTAAAGGGCTTAGTGCTTGGCAAACAGTATGTTAGCTATTTTTGTCATTATGCCAAAGCCTCATTCCTAAAACAGGAAAAAAGCAGAGCTGATCTGGTTGAAGCATAGATTGGAGGACCAGAGCTACATTCTGTTGGCTTCTTTACCTTGTCACTGTGGTCCCTGTGAGATATATGTGTGGAACCTCCATGGATTTGCAGAACTCAGTTTGAAAACCCCTGACCTAGTCAGTGCTCTTGTTTTATGGATGAGGTAGTCCTGAGTCCACATTCCCAGGTTCCTTGTATGATATAGTTTCTTGAACAACTCCTTCATCATGCATGTTGGTCTCCTGTATACATACTCTAGTTGGCCAATATCATTTATTAAGTACTCTACCTATGGTATGCCCTGGACAGGGAATTATTTACAATCTCCCATAATGCCTAAGAGTTTTCTACTTATTCTAATAATAAACTATGTCTCCTCTGTGTTGTACGTGTATAATTGTTCCCTTGTTCTTTTGAACCTAGGTATGGTTCACAAGAACACTTGGCAGATGAGGAGCTTAAGGCTCAGAGAGTGGAAGTGACTTTGCCAGGTCACATAGCAGTTGTAACTTGTTCTGGACAGAAGAACGCTTACATTCTTTGTTATAGACACTATGCTTCTACTTCACAGACTTAGCTTCTTTGACAATCTGTCACTTATCTAGCCAGTAGTTTACTTAGATGGTTTAGGGCTGGCTTTAGAAATGTTGACTACAATTTATAATGATAATTTATAAGGCTTAACACATTAAAGGGCAAACCTCAAAGAAATAACATCCTTTCCTTAGCTGAGATGTGTTCATTCATCCATTCATCAAACAATTTTTTTTAACTGAATATCTACTATATATAGTCTGCATACTACCTTGAGAATAGTGGGTGGGAGGCACAGGGCAATAGCAAGGGGACCAGTAAGGGGGCACTGACAACAGTTCAGATAAGATGATAATGGAGACAACAGTAGAAGCTGTGAAAAGTGGTCAGATTTTTTATTTCTATTTTTTTGGCCACACTGTGTGACTCATGGGATCTTAGTTCCCTGAGACACCAGGGATTGAACCTGGGCCCTTGTAAGTGAGAGCGTGGAGTCCTAACCACTGGACCACCAGGGAATTCCCCAGATTTTGGAATATTTTGAAGGCAGAGCCAATAGGATTTGCTGATGAACTTGATGTGGGGTATAAGAGAATGGAGTCAAGAAACAAAGGTTTTTTTGTCTGAGCACTGGAAAGATGGAATTTCCATTAGTTGAGTTGGAGAAGAAACTGGGAGGAGAAGTTTTGGGGGAGGATCAGAAATTTGTGTTTCATACACAGAGATGTAAAATTGCAATTGTGACAAGTGCTAGGTAGACAATGAAGAATTTCAAGTAGAGATGTGACATATCAGAGTTACATTTTGAAAAGATCACTCTCTTGATCATGTATATATTAGAAAAAACAAAAACCAAAACCCAGAAAGCCTACCTGAGGATCTGCAGGCAGAGGTCCCAACCATTGCTTTATGACCTTCAGCAAGTGATGACACCCTTCTGAGCCTCAGTTTTCTGACCTTTCAAATGGGGATAGCAAATCTTGTTTTGCCAATCTCAAAAAATTGCTACAAGGATTAGCTGAGACGAAAGACAACAAAACACACTGAAAAGATTTATTACTATGAGGTGGTGCTAATACTCATACATATTACACATGTCTAAGGGCACTGTTAGGCAGAAGGGTTCAAGACTGGCAGCCACATATGACTTTTCTATACTTTACAAAATGTCCTTCTTTCCTCTAATGAACTTAACTTCTTTTCTCAAACTTGGCTCAAAATCCACCATTTCTAGGAAGTGTTTCATAATTGACCACGCTTAAGTTATTTCTTTTGCATTCCTTTGGTGATTTCCTACTCCTGCATTTTCTTGTTCTTGATTGCTCTTTCCCAATATTGGCCTGATGTGGTGGGTGGTTTAGATCTCTCCAATTAAAGATTTTAAGTTTATGAGAGTAAGGACTAGCCTCTCATTCCCTTACTTTCCTAATTTGGCAAGCAGTAGGCACTGATCATTGGATGGCCACTCTGGCAAAGATTGTCCATTTCCAGTCCTCTGTGGATTGGGAGTTTAGTAGGTAAAATGTTTTGAGGTGGAGGAAGAGCCTTTAGTCTAGGAACCTCTCTGACTTTTCCTGACCTACAGAATAAAATTTAAACTAAGCATTTGCGGCCCTATATATATGAGCCCTCTCTAGTCTATATTTTGAATCTTTAAAGTTTTGAAACATTCTTAAATTTATAGAAAAGTTACAAGTATAGCTCTTCCTCAGTTACTGGGGTCTGTGCTTAGGTAGAGACAGGAGAGTGGAGCTGACATGCCAGTGGCCTGGTGCTGCGTCTGTAGCAAAGTGTGTGTGACCCCCCTGAGACCTTTTAAATCCCACTTCAACCAAGAGCTGAAGCTAATCAGCGAATATGGGCTCTGAAGAAACATGAGGTCTGGAGGGTCAACTTTACTCTGCCCAAGAGCCGCTACTGAACGCCTCTATTTGAAAGCAACACCCCGCTGCAGGTGCTGTACGAGGTGATTACCTGGGTCTGAAAATCAAGGATTTTTTGGAGAGGTCTTCAAGCTTGCCTTGGCCAAGTGTATTCACCATGCCTGAGTGCTGATCTGCCAGCACCATATCAGGGTTTGTAAGCAGGTAGTGAACATGAGTCCTTTATTGTCTGCCAGGACTCCCAGAAGGACTTCTGTCTTTTCCCTCTTCTCGCCTTACCGTGAGGCCTCACAAAGAGGAAGAAATGCCAAGAAGGGCCAGGGTGGGGCTGGAGCTGGCAATAATGAGCAAGTTTAAGCTCCTCTATCCCCTCCGACTGGTGGGTTGTCTAATTTTCTAGTCAGATAATAAAACAGTATCAACACTTAAAGATGCAAGTACAATACAAATAACTTTTTTCTTGAACCATTTGAGAGTAAGATGCAGACCCTGAATAGTGTGTATTTCCAACAAGGACTTTCTCCTATATAACCATAATACAACTATCAAAATCAGGAAATCAACACTAATACACCACTACTATCTAATCCTCAGACTCCACTCCACTGAAGTTTTACCAGTTGTCCTAATAATGTCCTTAATGGCAGAAGGATCCAGTTCACAATTACACATGACATGTGGTTGTCATGTCTTTTTAGTCTTTTTTTTTTCTTTTTAGTCTTCAATCTAGAATAGCCCCTTAGTCTTTTCTTGATTTTCATGGCCTTGACATTCTATCTTTTCAATCTTTTTTTAAAATAATTTTTAATATAATTTTTTAAAAATTAATTTTATTTTTGTGTTGGGTCTTTGTTGCTGTGCGCGGGCTTTCTCTAGTTGCAGCGAGTGGGGGCTTCTCTTCGTTGCAGTGCGCGGGCTTCTCATTGCGATGGCTTCTCTTTGTTGTAGAGCACGGGCTCTAGGCACACGGGCTTCAGTAGTTGTGGCACGCGGGCTCAGTAGTTGTGGCTTGCGGGCTCTATAGAGCACAGGCTCAGCAGTTGTGGGGCACGGGCTTAGTTGCTCTGCGGCATGTGGGATCTTCCTGGGCTAGGGCTCAAACCCGTGTCCCCTGCATTGGCAGGTGGATACTTAACCACTGCGCCACTGGGGAAGTCTGAGATTTTTAAAAATTTAATGAATTTTTCAGCAGAGACCCCCAAAGAGTTGCCAATTTAAAATTTTATGAAGTAAGGATATTTTTCAAACCGCAAATATCAACTTATGTCACTATCACTCAATTAAAAATAACTTAACTGCATGAGAATATACATAGCAAAAAGTATAGTCCTTTATATCAAATAAATTTAGCTTTATGAAAAAACACAACTGATAGATGAAAATACTAGTATTTAGGATTGTCACTGGCCTGTAGACTGGCCTGTGTTTTCCCACTTCTGCATCTAAGCCACCCTTGTTCCTTTCTTCCTGAATTGGTCTCTTCCTTTTCTGGGCCAATCTAAACCTTGCTTATTCTTTAAGAACCATTTGAAATGCCATCTTCTTCGTGAAGCTTTTCCCGATTCTCCCTTTCCGACTCTCTTTCTTGCTCTCAGGCAGAATGAATAATAAAATCCAGACTTAGAAAGCACATTTAATGAAATATTCCACTCATTTACAGTTGAGGCAACTGAGACCCAGAGAAGTGAAGTAATTTGCAAAAGCTCTCACACTGTGAAAGGTAGTGAAGCTTGACCTAAATATATAGTTTTCCTGACTCCTAATCCAGAGCTCTTTCCCTGTCTACTTTTTTCCCTATTTGTTTCCCTGTCATTGTAGCATTCTTGCCCAGGAATGAGAGAGCTTTAGCTGGGATGTAAGGCTTTGAGAACAGCTCTCATCTAGTGTTCTAAGGTCTGATCTATTTATTAAAAGCCTTATGGTTTTACTGGAGAATCATTATTTATTTATTTGCCCTGGAATACATAACATAGAGTTGTCCTTGCAGGAAACGTTTCTGTATCATATCAACACATGCATTTCTGATTGATTTTTAAAATTGAATTGTATACTTTATATTTTTTAAATTAATTAATTAATTAATTTTTACTTTTGGATGTTTTGGGTCTTTGTTGCTGCACGCAGGCTTTCTCTAGTTGCGGCAAGCAGGGGCTACTCTTCATTGCGGTGCGGGGGCTTCTCATTGTGGTTACTTCTCGTTGTGGAGCACGGGCTCTAGGCACACGGGCTTCAGTAGTTGTGGCACACGGCTCAGTAGTTGTGGCTCGCGGGCTTAGTTGCTCCGCGGCATGTGGGATCTTCCTGGACCAGGGCTTGAACCCATTTCCCCTGCATTGGCAGGCGGATTCTTAACCACTGCGTCACCAGGGAAGTCCTCTGACTGATTTTTGATGAGAGGCTTATTTTTGAAACCAGTGTTTGTTTCTTTTTTGACCTTTTTTTTTTTTTTTTTTTTTTGTGGTACACGGGCCTCTCACTGTTGTGGCCTCTCCCGTTGCGGAGCACAGGCTCTGGACGTGCAGGCTCAGCTGCCATGGCTCACGGGCCCAGCCGCTCTGCCGCACGTGGGATCTTCCTGGACTGGGGCACGAACCCGTGTCCCCTGCATCGGCAGGCGGACTCTCAACCACTGCGCCACCAGGGAAGCCCGCCCTGACCATATTTTAATACATGGAAATCTATCCAAATGAGCAGTCAGACAGGCCTCTTGTTGAACTTTAGTTTCAGCTACTCTTGAGGATTACTGTCTTATCTTTTTTATTCTTCTTATTATTATTGAGGCATAGTTGACTTATGTTAGTTTCAAGTGTTCAAACTACAATATTGTAGTTTGATATTTTTATGGATTATACTCCAAATAAAGTTATTAAAATATTGACTGTATTCCCTGTGCTGAACATTACATCCTTGTACCTTATTTATTTTATATCTAGTAGTTTGTACCTCTTAATCCCCTTCACATATTTTGCTCCTCTCCTCACCCCTTTCCCCCCAAGGTAACACTAGTTTGTTCTCTGCATGTGTGAGTCTGTTTCTGTTTTGTCTTATATGACATCCAAACTGACAGAAACCTAAGTTTTTTGTATGGACAGCTGTGCTCCACAGACAATCCACTAGCTTCTAGCAGCAGAGTTGTTGTTGTTGTTAGATTCTTTTTTCCTTTGACTTTTATTGTTTTAGGTCTTACATTTAGGTCCTTGATCCATTTTGAGTTAATTTTCATATATGCCAGGTAAATGCAACTTATGGTCAGGTAAGGGTTCAACTTATGGATAGTCATGCTCCATGGACAATCCATTAGCTTCTAACAGCAGGTTTTAAAAAAATTAATTTTGTAGATATTTATAGAAATTTGTCAGGCACTGTACAAAGTACAAAGAATGTAGCAATAAACATGAGAAATCTGGTCCTTGTCCTCACGGAGCTCACAACCTGATGGGGGCAAGATTTTTACTTGTGAGCCAGAATTTTATTTAGGAAGGAAATGTTGCGGATAATGTGTTTTTCCTTATTTCCAGGGGGAGTGGGGAATGTCTCTAGGAGCAAATGGGTGTACAAGTGCTCCTGTGACACTTGAGCATTGATTGCCAAGGATTGTGAATATAGACATATGTGGGTTTCCTTGCCTGAGGTTTTGGATCTTTCAAAATCTTCAGAATACTGAAGAGGTCTTGGTGGGTATGATCTTGACCATAGGCTAAAGCTCAAAGTGGATGGGAGTCTTCTCAGCTTCTTTACAGTACTCCTGGAGATTCTTAGGAGAGAGGCTTCTCCGTGTTCATTTAGGTATAATCCAAATTGGTATAGTGGAACAAACACTAGCCTGGAAGTCAGAAACCTGGAACCTAGTTACAGATTTCTCCTGAATTCTCCTTGTGTGGCCTTGGCAATCGTGTCCTCTGGATTTCTTGTATCTTTAAAACAGGGATAATAATACATGTTCTACCTACTGCAAAAGTAGCTGTGAAGATCAGGTGAGGGAACTGTACTCGTGTAATGAATTAGCTGGATTCTTATTTGATGTACACAAAAACCGGCGAGGCAGGCATACAGGTTTCGTTATTTTTATTTATTTGTTATCTACCTCAGCTAAGTTTGTTCTTTTTTTTTTTCCCAAGTATAATCTCATTTCTCTGAAACTGACTTTTAAGACCCATTCTCCTGCCTCTGAAAGGAAGAAATGATAATCAAGGAGTCTAAGATACATTAGTGATTATCCCCCTCTTCTTGACTCCTTCCTCCCATCTCATACTTTACAGAGAAGAAAACAGAGGCTCAGAAAAGAGGGGAAATTTTGTGCAAATTCATACATTGAATTAGGGGTAAACAATAATCTAGGTCTGGTGACTCCAAATAATTACCTGAGGATCTTGTTAATAATCCAGATCCCTGGACCCCACCCAGCCTATTGAATCAGAATTTTCAGAGGGTAAGACTTCTGACTTGTATTTTTAAAACCTCCTCAGATGTTTCTGATGTGGTGGGCAGTGGCAGGGTGTCTTTGAAAAATAATTAGTTAGATTAGTAATCTAATGCCTAAAAGAATTTTGAAAAATTATGTAGCTCTTCACACATTTTAAAGTTCACATTTAAACATTTTATTGTAATATTAAATAATTGCAAAGAATTTAATTTCCAATGTGTTTTTTATTGTATACATGTATATATTTTATATATCTTTTTCAAAATCTTGAAACTGCAAATTTAGCTCATATAATTTATAGAAAATGTTTATCATATTACCTAATTTGAACAGCCAGTTCTCACTGTCAACATAGCCAAATCAGATTTACTTTGTTAGAAAATGCCTAACTTCTTTTTCAGTTAAAGCAGTTATGCTAATATATGACCTGTGATAACTATTTAACTTCTGAATTATAATTCTAGGAGAAATAAGGCAAGTAGACTTGCCATGAGTTTGTCAATTAAGGTGTTACTCCTTTCAATATTGATTTCTTATGGAAGCTCTCTGATTTGCTTTCTTGGGGCTCTCCCTCTGAAGTTATGCGTTTTCAAACTGCCCCTTTGTTTGGCACTCTGGAGGGTTTTTTTTAACCTCAGCATTGTATAGGCATAATAAGGTTTGGGATAAGAGAGAGAGATGGCATTTTTTTATAAAGTGGGAGAAAGAAAGTGGGAAAGGAGAGCCAACTTAGATCAATGTTAGGAAAGATTACATATGAAAGTTGAGTCTCTGGACACTTATTCTCTTAAAACTTTTCCTGCTCAGGTACATACAGGAATAGAGTACTCTAGCTTGAAAACTACTGACTTAAACTATGATATCTACCTAAATAACAAAGAACCATTGAAGTGAATATTTTTGCATGTGTCTGTTATACTTGAGAGACTTGATGTACATGTAGTATGTTGTTCCTGGCTGTTCTTCCCACTTTCTTTTTCTAACCCAGGCATATTCCTGTTTAAGGCAGCATTCCAAGTGCTATGATAATAAAGGAGCTAAGAGAGCTGCCCTCATTCACTTGTTTTGAGGAAGGCTAGCATAGTTGTTCCATCCAGGAACAACTGGATAGTAGGAATGAATGTGTATGATTTCCCTCCTGTAAGCAGGCATGTAGGCAGTGGGAAAAGGGTTAACTTCTATACTGGCCCAGGTCTGCCTTCTCAACAGAGAAGACATATGGAATCCAACTGTCACCAAAGCCACTTTGGGCAGGGCGAACAGGCACAAGGTCTCTGGAGCAAAGCCTGAAAATAGCTGGCAGGAGAACAGGGTGTAATTATAGCTCAAACTGCGAAGCATGTGTCTCACAACCTGAACTGCATATCCAAGGGCTTCTTCCAGTCTCTTCCATGGCATAGAGTCCAGAACTGAGCCCACTGTGGGGGCTCAAGAAACTCTTCTTGATATGTTTCCAAATCCCATTCCATAAGTTTTAAATATTTTTCCTCTATGTCTGTTTCCCGCTGCCTGTTTAGCATCTGTCTTCTTCATTTGTATCCTCTATTATCCCCTCTTTCCTTCCATGTTTTCTCACTCTGATCAGCCTAGATCTGGCTGATCATGTGAGCAGAGTTTATTTGTTCATATTTTTATCCATTCATTTCACAATTATGTATTAAGTGCCCACTGCGTGTCAAACTTTGTTTGCTAGGCACTGAGGAGGAAACAGATAAAACGATGTCCTGCCTGCCTTTAGGAACTCACAATCCAGTGAGGGAAACAGGTGTATACATATGACTATAATGTTAAAAATAAAACAAATAAGTCGCAAGTCTTTAGGCAAATAGAAAGAGACAGTATGAATGAATGAACAGTATGAATGAATGAATGAATAGTGCTAAGGTACAATCTTTCAGGAAAGGAAGATTTGTATAGATGTCTGCTTTATTCCCCAAATTAATCTGTGTGCTTTTTGCAGTTCTAATCAAAACCACAGTAAGTTCAAAAATTTTTCAGATATAATTCATAGCATATAGTTTACCCATTTAAAGTACAATTCAGTGACTTTTGGCATATTCAAAGAGTTGTGTAACCATCATCACAATCAATTTTAGAACATTTTCACCACTGCAAAAAGAAACCCCATACTCATTAACAATCACTCTTCATTTTCTTCCAACTTTCCTTGCCTCAGCCCTAGGCAACCACTAATCTACTTTTTGTCTCTATGGCTTTCGCTCTTCTGCACATTTCACATGAATAGAATCATACAGTATGTGGTCTTTTGTGTCTAGCTTCTTTCACTTAGTATAATCTTGTCAAGGTTCATCCATGTTGTAGCATGTATCGGTACTTCATTACTTTTTATGCAGAATAATACTCCATTGTATGGACATACCATATTTTATTTATCCATTCTTTAGTTGTATATTTGGATTGTTTTCACTTTTTGATATCTTGAATAATGCTGCTACGAACTTTGTGAACAAGGTTTTGTATGGATGTATGTTTTCAGTTCTCTTGGGTGATCATAGCTATACTAAAATCCACATTTGGTGCACTTTAACCCCACAGTTCTCAGGACTCCTACACTTTGATTTTCTTCTTTATGCTAATTCTGGTTTTGGAAACAACATTGCCCTTTTGGAGGCCATGTCATTTAGCAGGAGAATGCCCTGAACTAGAGACATATAGACTCTAGAGCTAGCCATGGGTGACTGTTAATATTTAAAATAGATTAAATTAAATTAAAATTCAGTTCCTCCACCACATTTCAAGTGTTCAATAGCTATATGTGGCTTGTGGCTACCATATTGGATAGCTCTGCTTTAGAATAATGCTGCTACTAATGTGCTAAGTAACCTCGAGGCCATCACTTCCCATCTGTGCATTAGGTTTCTCATCTGTAAATAAGGGTGGTGAACATCAAAAGCCCTATCCTTCTCTGCTATTCTAAGTGATTTAGGATTCAGTCTTTGGTGTTTGCCTCCTCCCACCTCCTCCTCCAGCCTTTTTCCCTGTTCAGCCAGGAGTACCCAGAGGGAACATTAAGCTGCTAATTGGTCAAGCTATGTTGCTCCCACTCCCTGCTCCCTTGGTGAAAGGGAAAGTGACTTGAGGGTATACTTATATCTAAGTGCTTCACATTTGTGCAGTGCTTTATGGATCATAGAACACATTATTTCTTAATTTTACAGAATCAAAGAATCTCAAAGTTGGAAGGGCCTTAAAGGTCATCTCAAACTTCACTGAACATGAATCACATGGTTGCTTATAAAATGAAAATTCCAAGGACCTCCCTCCCTCAGGAATGATCCAGTAGATGTCAGGGTTTCCCTGGTCCAACCTGCACACTCCTATGCTTCTGGACAGCTCTGACATTTAAAAAGGCTTTCCTTATATTGAACTCTCCCAATTGACATAGCTCTTCCATTTATAATTACAAAATGCTAGTCTGCTTCTTTCCCATAATTATCCTTCAGGTTCATTCATTCATTCAGCAAGTATTTATTGAGCATCTACTATATACAGGGTTCCTTGCAGGGTACGGGGGATTCAGCAGTGAACAAGACTAACATGGTCTCTGCCTTCAGGAAGCTTACAGTCTAGTAGGGGAGACAGACAGTTAGCAAAAAAAAAAGTAAATAAGTAAATAAAATAATTACAGCTTGAGAAAAATGCTACAAAAAAAATATACAGTTTTGTGATGAAGAATAACAGGAAGGACTAATGCTACTTGGGGTGGTCATGGAAAGCCTCACTAGGAAGTGACAGTTAAACTGAGATCTGAAACATGAGGTAGAGAAAACCATTCAAAGAGTTCAAGAAAGATAGGAAAAGAACATGGCATGTTCTGTCGGTCAGAAGGCTAATGTGTTTGGAGTCTATTAAGCAGAATGGGACAATGACATAAGATGAGTTGGAGAAGATACAAGACATAGTAAAGTTTGGATTTTCTTCTACATGCAATGGAAGACACTAAAGAGTTTTAAGCAGGAGGTGCTGTAGTCTGGTTTGTGTCTATAATAGGTCATTTTGCTTTATGTATGGATTGGAAGGGGGCAAGAGTGAAGTGGAAGACCAGTTTGGGGCCATTGTGGTCATCCAGGCAAGAGATGAAGGTGGCTTCTGCTAGGGTGGAGGCAACAGAGATACAGATATTTGAGACTTACTATCATGCCTCTCAGTATCTTCTCACCTCCAGGCTAAACAGATCAGTCCAGTCTTCCTCTTTTTTTTTTTTAAACATCTTTATTGGGGTATAATTGCTTTACAATGGTGTGTTAGTTTCTGCTTTATAACAAAGTGAATCAGTTATACAGACACATATGTTCCCATATATCTTCCCTCTTGCATCTCCCTCCCTCCCACTCTCCCTATCCCACCCCTCCAGGCTGTCACAAAGCACCGAGCTAATATCCCTGTGCCTTGCGGCTGCTTCCCCCTAGCTATCTACCTTACTACGTTTGTTAGTGTGTATATGTCCATGACTCTCTCTCGCCCTGTCAAAGCTCACCCTTCCCCCTCCCCATATCCTCAAGTCCGTTCTCCAGTAGGTCTGCGTCTTTATTCCTGTCTTACCCCTAGGTTCTTCATGACATTTTTTTCCCCTTAAATTCCATATATATGTGTTAGCATACGATATTTGTCTTTTTCTTTCTGCAGTCTTCCTCTTATAACAAGTTTGACTACTCTCATCGGGATGTTTCTCCTCTGGAAGACCTAACCCACTAGGTTAGATCCTGCCTTCTGATGCTTCTGTGAAGAACCCAGTTTTCCCCACCTATTTTTTTCCTCAGCTCTTTCCTCCTATCTTGTGCCTTACTTTTCTGCTAGTCTAGGGAACTAAAATCTCCAATCTAATGACTATCCTTCTCATATTAAGAGGAGAGCTCTAGTCTTCCCTGTCATTAATCAATTATAAGTTTTTCAATGATTTGACCACGAACCTTAAGTACTTACTGTGCCTACTGCGCTCAGAGGAGACAGAAATGAAGACATGATCCCTGCCCTCCAAGAACCCAGGGTATAAGGGGAAAGATAAGGCCCCAATAAATGCAATACAAGGTAAACCAACAGATCACAAGGAAAGTGAGATAAAGGGACTTGGAAGGAAGAAAGAACTTTCAGCTTTGAGGTAGGTGGGGGAAAAGAGAAACTAGGGAAGACTTCGTGGAAGATGTTACCTTGGAGCACCTGGGGCTGCGGGGTGGACAAGAAGTGCCCTTTTATATGGAGTGGTCAAGGATGACCTCACTGACAAGCCAACATTTGAGCAATAACTCAAAAATAGGGAATAAGTCATGTGGCTATCTGGGGGAAGAATGCTCAAGTAGAGGGCAAAAGTTCTGAGGCAAAGTGTGCTTGGTGTTCTTGCCAAACAGTGTGGAGGCTGTGTGGCTGGAATAGAGAGAGAGGGAGAGGAAGAGAGAATGGGAGTACTTGAGGACAGAGGTAATGAGGGAATAGACCATGTAGGAACTAGCAGGCCAGTGTGAGGACTTGCATTTTGAGCACAGGAATGACATGATCTGACTTACCTAATGGTGATTTTGGACTATGATAGTAGAAGTAGATGTGAAGGGAAGTAGTCTAATTCTACATATATTTTGAATCAGTAATGGATTACAGTAAAATTTGGAGAGTATAAGGGTAAGGTAGTTGCAGAAGTTTTCCTGGAAGAAAAATATGAGAAGATTATATACTTTGAGTTGTTCCATACCATATGGCCTCCAGGTGAGAGGGAAGTAGTTGGGTCTACAGCAAGTGTTCCCAATCTGTAGCCCATCAGCTAAATCTCTCATTAATAGTTTTGTTTGACCACAGTGTTTAAAACTTTTAAAAATTAGTTGTCATAAAATAGATAACTAATGAGGACCTGCTGTATAGCACAGGGAACTCTACTCAGCACTCTATGGTGACCTAAATGGGAAGGAAATCGAAAAAAGAGGGGATATATGTATATGTATAACTGATTCACTTTGCTGTACTGAAGAAACTAACACAACATTGTAAAGCAACTATACTCCAATAAAAATTAATTTTAAAAAATTAATTGTCAACACTTAAAAATTTAGAAACAGATTTCAGGCCTCTTTGAAAAACTGAAAAAAATGGCAACATTGAGACCTTATTCCCAGAGGGCAAAGTTAATAGACACTAAGTTTAAGTACTAGATGTCTCTTCTTGCCAGAGCATGTATTCTCCAGTTTTCCAGTCCCTGCCTCTCCCTATTGGACCCCCAAAACTAAGTGTCATTGCACATATGCTGCTATTTTCTTTTTTGGATATATTAAAAGGTTTTATTTACTTATGATTCAAATTTTTAAATTATGAAACATTCCAAACATATCATTTTCTACACTTGACACATATTGATATTTCACCTAGGCTTTTTTTAATTGAAGTATAATTTACTTACAATATTATATTGGTTTCAGGTGTATAACATAGTGATTCGATAGTTTTATACATTACAAAAATGATCACCACAATAAGTCTAGCTACCATCTGTCACCATACAAAGTTATAGTATTATTGACTATATTCCCTATGCTGTACATTACATCCCCAAGACTTTTTTATTTTATAACTGGAAGTTTGTACCTCTTAAGCTCCTTTGCCTGTTTCACCCATCCTTCCCCCCTGCCCAGCACCCCCCCAGCAACCTTTAGTTTTTTCTCTGTATCTATGAATCTGTTTCTGTTTCATTATGTTTATTTTGTTTTTAGAGTCCACATATAAGTGAAATCATATGGTATTTGTCTTTCTCTGTTTGACTTACTTCATTTAGCATAATACCCTCTAGGTCCATCCATGTTATCACAAATGGCGAAATTTCGTTCTTTTTTTTTTCCAAATATTTCTCCCATTCTGTGGGTTGTCTTTTCACTTTCTTTTTTTAAAATTAATTTTATTAATTTATCTATTTATTTTTGGCTGCATTGGGTCTTCGTTGCTGCACGCAGGCTTTCTCTAGCTGCGGCGAGCGGGGGCTACTCTTCGATGCGGTGCGCAGGCTTCTCATCGCAGTGGCTTCTCTTGTTGCGGAGCACAGGCTCTAGGTGTGGGGGCTTCAGTAGTTGTGGCACATGGGCTCAGTAGTTGTGGCTCGCGGGCTCTAGAGCGCAGGCTCAGTAGTTGTGGCGCACGGGCTTAGTTGCTCCGTGGCATGTGGGATCTTCCCGGACCAGGGCTCAAACCCATGTTCCCTGCATTGGCAGGTGGATTCTTAACCACTGCGCCACCAGGGAAGTCCCTGAACCCTATTGATTTTTGAGTTTGCAGCTCCTAGTATAGAAAAAAGAGGCCTGGACCCTGAGTCCTGGTCCCTGATCTGCCACAACCTATTGTACAATGTGACCTTGAGCACAGCAAATGGACTCTTTGGATTTCTTTGGAGTTAGGAGACTAAATTGGATGTTCTTTTATTTTTTTAACATCTTTATTGGAGTATCATTGCTTTACAATGTTGTGTTAGTTTCTGCTGTATAACAAAGTGAATCAGCTATATGTATACATATACCCCCATATCCCCTCCCTCTTGCGTCTCCCTCCCACCCTTCCTATCCCACGCCTCTAGGTGGTCACAAAGGAAAAATCTGTTAACATCCTAGAGGGCTAAGACTAGTGCTTTGTCCCCTCCCCTCTCCCAACCAGCCAGGGGCCCCAGCTGGGTGTGTATGTCAGAGAAAGAAGACACTGGAAGGAGTAAGGTGCCTATATCAATAATGTATAACTTAAGCCCAGGGCCAGGGAGAGGGATGTACCCTCTGTGTGTGTAACTGGAAGTGGGCTCAAGTAAGCTGTTCTTGTATAGGTTTGTGCTTATATATTCCTGGGCACCTTCTATGTACCAGGCTCTATTCTAAGTGCTAGGGATGTAGCAATGAACAAAACAGACAAGGTTTTTGTTTTCATGGAGTTTATATTCCAGTGAAAGATGCAGATAATATACAAGTGAATAAAATACATGAGATAATTTCAAGTAATAGAAAGTTCCATGAAGAAAATGAAACAGAATAATGTGATAGAGAGTTTCTGGTGGGGCAAGCTGTACACATACGTGGGTATATAAATGTGTGGTGCATACATACACTTGCCAAGGTCCATATGCTTATACTATTTGTGCCTATGTGTGCAAATGAGCAGCTTGTATTTCTACAGTGTTTTTTTCTTTTTTCTTTTTTTTTTTTTTGCGGTATGCGGGCCTCTCACTGTTGTGGCCTCTCCCGTTGTGGAGCACAGGCTCTGGACGCGCAGGCTCAGCAGCCATGGCTCACGGTCCCAGCCGCTCCGCGGCATGTGGGATCTTCCCAGACCGGGGCACGAACCCGTGTCCCCTGCATCGGCAGGCAGACTCTCAACCACTGTGCCACCAGGGAAGCCCTACAGTGTTTTTATATTAGTATATATGATTTTATGTATGTGAATGCATACAGGTCAGCTGGTTTGCATGGGTGTGTTGTATATGTTGGCATTTAGCTGTAACTAGAGATGTTCTGGTGTGCCACTCATCAGTGAGCCAGTTTTGGAAATGGCTTTTTCGCATCTGACCTTCAGGGCCATTTGCCAGCTTCCTCTCTCCCCGTTCCTTCCCACTTTAGATAGCACTCTGTGCTTGTCTCCTCTCAGCCCTAGGAGGGCTAAGCCAAGGAGAGGATAGTAACTAACACATCTAGCCAGGAACTGGAAAGAAGCTGATAATCTTCTGTGAAATCTCCAAAGGCCTGGCTTCCCTGCTAGTCGCTGTCCTTCACAGCATGAGGAGAAAGAGTCCTGACTTGAAATCAGAAGAACTGAGGATCTGTTCTTGGCTCTGCCACCTATTATTGTGTGACCTGGACCAAGTTACTACATCTCTCTGAGTTTCAGTTACCTCCTTCATAAGTACCCTGGGTAGTAAGGAAGAGGGAACAAAATGACCTTTATGGGGGGACTATGTGGTGCTGGAGCCTGAAGGAGGTGGGAAGGCATTCTGAGCAGGGGCAATGGCATGATTAAGAGTGTGGACGTGGGCCTTTGTGTATAAGGGAAGCCAGGCGGAACCTACTTAGAATAAAATTCAGACTTCTTACCATGCCTACAAGGCCCTATGTGATCTGGCTGCTGCCTACCTCTGATTCTTACCCCGCTTCTTGCTCACTATGCTCCAGCCATACTGGCTTCCTTTCTGTTCTTTGAATAGGCCACGCTCTTTACCACCTCAGTGCCTTTCCAAATTTTGATGTTCTCTTTGCCCAGGATCCTCTTCCCAAGACCTTACATAGTTGCCTACTTTTCATTACTTGGGTCTTAGCTCAAATATCATCTGTCCAGAGAGAGGCCTTTGGGGGCTTCCCTGGTGGCGCAGTGGTTGAGAGTCCGCCTGCCGATGCAGGGGACATGGGTTTGTGCCCCGGTCTGGGAAGATCCCACATGCCGCGGAGCGGCTGGGCCCGTGAGCCATGGCTGCTGAGCCTGCGCGTCTGGAGCCTGTGCTCCGCAACGGGAGAGGCCACAACAGTGAGAGGCCCGTGTACTGCCAAAAAAAAAAAAAAAAGAGAGAGGCCTTCCCTGACCATCTTACTTAAAGTAGCTATCCTCTAATATTTATGAATATTTGAAATGTACATATCCTTTGACTCAACAATTTCAGTTCTACTAATTCTACAGGTATATTTTCAAGTGAGTAAATGACATATTAAAAAAGATATTCACTGAAATATTTATTTGTTAAATATAAATTATGGCATACACAAACAGTGGAACATTACGCAGATGACGAAGAAATGAAATAGCACTGTAAGTCTTAATGGAAAATAATGTCAAGATATATTGTTAAATTTCAGAATAAAGCGAGATGATCAAGCTCTATACTTAAGATTTGTGCAGTTTATTGGATGTGTATTATATTTAATAAAAAACAAGATACAGAGTAGTGTGTATTGTATGCCATCATTTGTATAGAAAAAAAGAGAATACATAAACATAAATGCATGTATATATGCTTGTCTAATAGGCCTGTCCTATCGTTGAAGCAGCTTTTTCCCACATCCCCATTCCGTGCTTGGTTGGGGACTGTGAAGTACTTATTTCTCTTCTGAACAGGATTAAAATTCAGTTTTTTAAATTCATTTTTTAAATTTCTATCTTCAACGATATCCCAAGGACCTTATGAAAGATGCTAACGGTGTAGCCTTCTTCCAAAGTGATTTCTTGGTTACTCCTCACTAGTTCAGTTGCCCTATACCCTTCATCTTACTAGGAGTGGCCCTGTCTGCATACTGACTATTTCTGGAAAGTTACACAACATAGTAGTTACAATGGTTGCCAGGAGGCAGGGTGATTGGAGGTTAGGGGTGGGAGGGACACTTATCATTACATATCTTTTTATGCAGTACGATTTGTATGTATTACTTGTTTGAAAATCATAAAATTGAAAAATAATACTGAGGGGAATATTCTTATAGTTAAATCTTTGCATACAGTCTGAAAGTTCCTTAAGATGTCTTTTTGAAAATTATTTCTCAGTCATTATTATGTCATTCTTTATATCCTTCATAATGTTTATCAAAATCTGAAATTATCTTGGTTATATTTTTTACTTGTATATTTCCTGCACTATCATTGGAATATAAGCTCCATGTTGTCAGGGATCTTGCTTATCTTGTTCATCAGTGCCTTATTTCTATACATATATATAGCACATAGGAGTTGAATAAGCAAATGAATAAATGAAAGAATGACTGAAAGAAACCAGGCTGAAGCCTAGACAGGAGTAGGAGGCAAGGCTGAGGAGGTAGAAATCAGCTGATAGAGGGTAGTGAGTCTTAACTTTAAATGTGCATCAGAATTACCTACTGATTCTTTTTTTTTTTAATTCTTATTGGAGTATAGTTGATTTACAATGTTGTGTTAGTTTCAGGTGTACAGCAAAGTGAATCTGTTATACATATACATATATCCACTCTTTTTTAGATTCTTTTCCCATGTAGGCCATTACAGAATACTGAGTAGAGTTCCCTGTGCTATACAGTAGGTCCTTATTAGTTATGTATTTTATATATAACCTACTGATTATTTATACCAGCTTGTAGTAAAGAAGCAGATTCTTGGACGTTGTGATTGTGATTCTAAGTTTGGGCTCAGGAATCTACATTTTAACAAGTTCCCTAGGTGACTTGGGTACAAGTGATCTGGAGACCCCACTTGAGTAACACCAGTGCAGTGTTGACATCACTTTCAGGAAGAATCACATCCATGATATAAGTTCTCCTTAATACATGCCTAGGATGGAAGAGAGAAAACCATCATCCCATTTTATCATATTAAATGAGGTTCAGAGATGGCAGTGCATTTTCCTGTGACACACAGCTTGTGAATAAAGAATACCTTGTAAAGTCAATGTATCTGACCAGTCAGCTCCAGGTGTGGTGGCAGATGACTCACCCTCATGGGACATTCCCAGGCCTTGGTGTTACTGAATGGATTTTATGACTGTTTCTATTTTTTTGTTTGGGGAAGAGGTCATACTCCCTAATGACTGGCTCTTTCTGATGTATCTCAGGGAGGGCAATGAGCCAGAGGAGACCACCCAGATCACATACCGTGAGCTTCTGGTCCAAGTGTGTCATTTCAGCAATGTTCTCCGAAAACAGGGTGAGTGTGGGGATATGGGGAAAGGACTGGAAAGCCCAGCCTTGGGGTATCTGAGGACTTGGGGGAAGTAGACAAGGAATAGAAGGAATCTGGTAACAGAGGAACCGAAAAGGTCAGCTGCGGGGGCGGGGGTGTGGCAGTGGGTAACTGGATGAGAGGGAGCACGTAGCAGCAGGTGGGGTCCACCATGGTCCATGGTCTGTGTCCTTTACCTGCAGGCATTTGCAAGGGTGACCGAGTGGCCATCTACATGCCCATGATACCGGAGCTCGTGGTAGCCATGCTGGCGTGTGCCCGCCTTGGGGCTCTGCACTCCATTGTGGTAGGAATTTGGGCTGGAAAAAGGGGCCTGGTGGGGGATAGGGCTCAGGAGAAGTAGGTTGGGCCTGGATGATGGAGGGTCTTAAGAACCAGACTAAGGAGTTTAGAATGTCATAGGTTCCTTATCAGTTATCCAGTTTCTTCTATGACCTTGGCTTAGAGACCCTGAAGGTTTTATAAGTGACTCCTTTCCTTGTTCACTCGATCCCTGGGTCGCCCTCTCCTTCAGTCTTTCTTCCCTTCCCTAGTTTGCGGGCTTCTCTTCAGAGTCTCTTTGTGAACGGATCCTGGATTCCAGCTGCAGCCTTCTCATCACTACAGGTGACTACTTCTCTCACCCCTTCTCCAAAACCCCCCACACCCAAAGTCTTGGTCTTCAGTCAGCTAGTTGGTATTTGGGACTGCTCGGCATAAAGGGTAGGGGCAGCCTACCCTTCGTCTCCTGGTTCCACCTCAGCTTACCCTCTGTCAGCTCAAATCAGCTGGAAGAGCCAGAGACAACAGGCCTACCCAGGAGGACTGTGGACATTGTGCTCACTAGGGATAAAGGGCTAGGAGTGTGGTGCCTTCCTAAGGCTTGGAATGTCTGTTGCTCCCCAAAGATGCCTTCTACAGGGGGGAAAAGCTTGTGAACCTGAAGGAGCTGGCTGACGAGGCCCTGGAGAAGTGTCGGGAGAAGTAAGTGTGTTTGGTCTGCTGGCTACTGCCTTGAGTTGACTAGGCATTTCCCCAGTGCCAGGTCCCTTTTGTCCCTCCTACCCTAGATGGACATGGGTGGGTCTTGCCAAATTCTCTTTTGAGCCAACCAGCCCACCACTTCAGGCTTTTCTTTCCTCCAGGGGTTTCCCAGTGAGATGCTGCATTGTGGTCAAGCACCTGGGGCGGGCAGAACTGGGCACAGGTGACTCTCCCAGCCAGTCCCCCCCAATTAAGAGGCCATGCCCGGATGTGCAGGTGAGTCTGGTACTTCTATGCCCTCCTCTGGGCTCAAAGTGGCTCCCTCTTCCTGCCCAGGAAGTTCCCGATGTCCTTCTTTGTTTCCTCATCATAATGCTGAGGATCTGGGAGCAATCCTAGGAATGGCTCCTCTGGCAGGGCTGGCTGGGAGCTGGGGGACTTTGACCTTGGATGTAGGTAGGGAGCCCCTTGTACCTTGGGAACTTAGCATGAGAGATTGTGAGGAAGACTCCTGTGCTCGTTGGGGTATTCTAATAGGCACAAGGGATGTTCAGGGCTTGGGCTTGGGTTAGAAATGGGCTGACTTGGGTGACTATCTGTAGTCATCTTGATTACTGGGCTGTGGTTTGGGGTGGGCTACCTGTGTGGTCCCACCATGGAAGGACCAGGATCTGCCCCTCAAGATATGGCCCTCATTAGCTTTGGATACACACTTCTGATGGAAAAGCCCAATGGTGGCCTCCAGGTCTAAGGGGCATGAAGGATGAAAGCTCCAGGGTCCAGAAGGACAGAGGGTTCCTGAGACTCTGTGACTTGAGGGGCTCCGAGTGGTCTTAGGGCTAGAGAGACTTCAGTCTAGTCTAGGAAGATTGGAGACCCCTGTCCGCATTAGGGGTTCTGAGTATATAGGGGCTGTGTAGAGGATCAGGAAAATGCAGGCTGGGAGGACCAGTGAGAGAGGGGCCTGAGGGAAAAGAGGCAGCCAGAGGTTTGGGGCACAGTGACCCTTCCCTCCCACTCCCGTATCCTCAGACTCTGCTCACCACCCTTTCCGTGGGCTCTTAACAGGGTAAGCTGAAAGAGAAACCCAAGCGCATCTGGCCCCAGGTATCCACCTCTGCACTGCCTTGGGCACTGCTTCCCTACATGCTTGTTTGTGTGTCCATCTGCTCTTTGCCTGTTTGCCCCATTGAGGTGGCTGCCAGACCTAACCCCCTTCTCTCTGCTTCTAGGTCCTTTGCCATCTAAGTCACTCTGAAGGGTCATGAAACCAAATGCTTGTTGCTACCTCTCTGAGTTGGCGTAGAGCATGGATCTCAGAGAGGTAGCCACAGACATTCCATTTCACTCCTCCTGCTTAGGACCACTGTGGGAGAGAGGACCAAGTAAACTTGTCAGAAAGTTTTTACTGTGCACTTAGTTGAGGCAGAACCAGGAGAGACAGGAGGAGGAACAAGTAGAGGAGGTACAGACCTTGACCTTGGGAATTCACCATTAAGTTGGGCAGTTAGATGTGTATTACAAATGAAAACCTAAGTTTTACATAGGGCAGCAGAGAAGCTTCCTAAATATATTTATAAACTACTTTGGGATTTATAAACTCTGATATAATTAAATGCTAAATTGAACAAAAGTTACATTGTAGGTGGTTCTAAGAAGGGAGATCTCTAAGTGGGAACTCAAAGCCAATTAGTATAGGAGAGAGACTGGGCTTGGAGTCCAGAGACCAATTTTTAGCTGTATGACCTTGAATAAGTCACCTCTTCTTTCTGGGCTTCAATTCCCTTATCAGTAATGGAGAGATGAGAATATATGCTTTAAAGGAACCCACCTCCCTTACTAAAACAAAACATAAGAGCCACTATTCCTCTGAGTTTTACCATCCTCCTAGGGTGTCTTACTCTAAATCTGCTATGATCTACCTCTTAGGCTAATGGTAAATATAATCCCCCTTTTCTCTATTCTCATTAGCATGGTGGAGACAGATCTGATTCCCAGGAGACAATGCTTTCATCTTAAAATTCAGGCAGGGACCTAAGACTTTTCTCTTGAAAAAGGAAACAAACTTAGTGGTTAGAGTATAGGCTCTGGAGCCAGACTACTTGGGTTCAAACCTTGGCTTTGTCACCTGCTATTGTGGGAACTTGGGCAAGTTACTTAGGCTCCCTTGCTTCAGTGTCCCCGCCTCTAAAATAAGGATAAAACTGTAGCTACCTGATAGGGTTTTGTCAATGTATGTAAGGTGTTTGGCACATAGTAACTACTCCATAAGTGTTAGCTTTTATCATTTCTAATATAGCAGACAGGCTGGCATTTCTTTTTTTTTTTTTTTTTTTTGCGGTACACGGGCCTCTCACTGTTGTGGCCTCTCCCATTGCGGAGCCCAGGCTCCGGACGCGCAGGCTCAGCGGCCATGGCTCACGGGCCCAGCTGCTCCGCGGCATGTGGGATCTTCCCGGACCGGGGCACGAACCCGTGTCCCCTGCATCGGCAGGCGGACTCTCAACCACTGCGCCACCAGGGAAGCCCAGGCTGGCATTTCTAAAAGGGAATCTAGAAAAGAAATAGACTCTTACAATTCTTAATACCTGAGACCCTCAGGTCACAGGCTCCTGGATTTTTGTTTCTTGAAGGTGAAAATAGCCAGTTACCAAAAAACCAAAGACCATAAAAGTTGGCTTACAAAGTCCAGGTCTGAGGACTGCGGTCAAAGCTGCAGAAATCTTGGCAGAGCTCCAAACCCCTTCATCCTTAAGCAATCTTCAAGGGAGAGCCTGGTACAGTTGGCAGGTACCTTCCTCAACCATGTTACCTATGAGCTTCCTCATATTTTTCTCTCACACCTGGCGGCTGCCCTCCCTAAGGTTATTCTGGTCCAATAACAAAGGCCAACTCCTCGATTCTTATTTCAGAAAATTCAAACCTTTTCCTGGTTCAAAGCACTGGGCCCTCATAAGTATACACCTAATTCACAACCAACATATGTGCCACTAATTGAGCTCACCCTGCTTCCTGGTGCTGGTTATCAGCTCCACACCTGGAGTACCCACCCCACCCCTTCTTACCCACACCCACAAAAGAAACAGTTTTACAAGATTACAAGAGTCCCCTCACTGCCACAGTGTAACTATGCTTTGCCCTTACTTGTACCTAGTGCCTTTTCTATGACAACTCACACCAGCACTGTAGACCAGCGCCATTTGCCCAAGCATTCTTTTTTTTTTTTTGTGGTACGTGGGCCTCTCACTGTTGTGGCTCTCCCGTTGCGGAGCACAGGCTCCGGATGCGCAGGCTTAGCAGCCATGGGTCACGGGCCCAGCCGCTCCGCGGCATGTGGAATCCTCCCGGACCGGGGCACGAACCGCGTCCCCTGCATCGGCAGGCGGACTCTCAACCACTGTGCCACCAGGGAAGCCCCTGCCCGAGCATTCTTGACGCACTTCTGCTTAAATACATTAATGTCCTCATCTCAAGCAGATCATCTGGTGGGAAAAAAATTATCCATGTGACAATGTATGTGTAGACCCATATGGCTATTCCAGTAAAAAAAAAATAGGGTGTATTTTTGTGTTTCCTAGCTGTGGGCAGCTTCTCTCTCTTCTTTCTTTTTCTTCTTAATGGTGCCTCTCTTGGCCTGGACTTGTGATTGTTATGATCCTTATGTGTCAGAAGCTTCAAATTCTCCAGAGTAAGGGGCAGATAGTACAGAGAGAGGGGAGTTGTAATTTTATAATTTATCAAGGTATGTGTTGTCTAAAACTTTGGGGTTTTTAAATATGGACACAGTAAATTACCATAGAGCCATATAATGGGAGTAGGGTGTTTCTCTTACACTATCATGTCTACCTGCCAGCCAGGGCCATAGAACAAGAAGCTAATGAATATGAAAGAGTTTCGTGACAGCTGTAGCAAACCCCCAGTAGTTCCCATCATCACATTCTTATTTCATCTCCCAGAGGAGTTCAGCGGAACTGAAATAACTTCTCACCTTCATGACATTCATCAGTCCTCCCTACACCCCAGGACAATCCAAGGCTTCATGTTTACTAGGTAATACGGTTCTCTTCTGAGGTTCCCCAAATCCTGTGACTATTAGGGCAAGAATGACTATCCTCATTTTAAAAATGAGTGACTTGAGGTAGAGTGGCTTACCCAAGGTCATATACAGCTAGGAAGTGGCAGAACTGGGAATCTAAATCCAGTGCAACTTTTGGACAAATTCAGGGAACACACTTCACTCAGGAAAGAATAGACTCAGAAGACCATTTTTTTCAAACAGGTGATATAACTGGGAAAGTAAAGCAGTTTCAAAGAGAGTTTAGAAAAATGTCAGGATGACAGATCCAGAAGTAGTTATCAAACACATGCCAGTATAAGGGGGACATCCCTCTACTGGGAGAAATTTACCTTGGTCCTTTTCCACCAACTTAAGACAAGGTTTCCTGCTGAATGGAACCTCAAGCAAGTGTCTTTATGAGAAGCCCATTGGTACCAGTGGTGTAAAGGCAGGAGCAGAGTTGGGGTAGGAACCTCCAGATGTGGATGATGTCTAGACATGCAGAAAAAGATGCTTGGACTAAGATCTGTTGACTTCTTTTGCTACTAACTAATGGGGCCAGGTACCCGCCTTACCTGTGGCTCTGACTAATTCTGCATTTCTGAATTGTGTGGTGTCCACATTCCTGCTGATGAGCCACTAGTCCCATAAGTACATACGTGTATGTAGGCTTGTGTGTGCGTATTCACTCATCCAACAAAATTTACTGAGTGCCTTTTGAGTTCTAGGCATTTTACTAGGTGTTGGGGATTTGGTGGGAGGGGTGGGAAAGACAGACATGCCACTGCACTCATAGAGGTTACTATCTACTTGGGGAGACAGTAATCAAGCAAAATAAAGTAACAGCTAAATAAAATAACTGGAAATATGTGCTGTGTGGGAAAGAAATAAGGTGCTGTGATCAAGAATAATAGCAGGGGTGGAAATTCCCTGGTGATCCAGTGGTTAAGACTCCCCGCTTTCACTGCTAAGGGCCGAGGTTCGATCCCTGGTCAGGGAACTAAGATCCCATAAGCTGCACTGCGTGGCCAAAAAAAAAAAAAAAAAAAAGAATAATAGCAGGGGTGAGGGTAGGGATGGGAACCTATCAGATACTGTTCAGGGAAAGCCTTTCCAAGAAGGTGACATTTAAGCTAGGAATTGAAGAATGAGAAAGGACCAGCTGAGGGGCCCTCCTTAGCCTGAGGCCGGGTGAGAGTAGCTCTGGAGCAGGGTGCTGGAAGTACCAAAGAAGCCTCCTGTTCCGCTTCTATTCTCTCTGCCCAATTCCACCCTTGCAGGGCCCTTCCTCCCTCCCAGGACCCCCATCTGCCAGTCCCACCCTGCCCCTCCAGGTGCTAAGTAGGGGTGTCTTTTACACCCAGCTTGAGCTGTTCACAGTTCCTCCCTGCCCACCATTCCTGTCTTCTTCCCCTTGCAGATCTCCTGGAATGAGGGGGTTGACATGTGGTGGCATGAACTCATGCAAGAGGCAGGGGATGAGTGTGAGCCTGAGTGGTGTGATGCTGAAGACCCACTCTTCATCCTATATACTAGTGGCTCCACAGGCAAACCCAAGGCAAGTGTGTGTGTGTGTGTGTGTGTGTGTGTGTGTGTGTGTACACATACACTGTGTAGGGGTGAGAAGTGAGTTTCTGAGGAAGCATGTAATGACATGAATTTTACTGTACAACCCTGAGTTTCAGAAATGTCATGTTAGGGACTTCCCTGGTGGTCCAGTGGTAAAGAATTCGCCTTTCAATGCAGGGTACGTGGGTTTGAACTAAGATCCCACATGCCACGGGGCAACTAAGACCGCGTGCCACAACTACTGAGCTCGCATGCCTCAACTAGAGCCCTTGTGCTGCAACCAGAGCCCTCGTGCTGCAACCTACAGAGCCCACGTGCTCTGGAACCCATGCACCACAGCTAGACAGAAGCCCACGTGCCACAATGAAAGATCCTGCATGCCTCAATGAAGATCCCACATGTCGCAACTAAGACCCGATGCAGACAGAAAGTAAAATAAATAAATAAATAATAAATCTTAAAAAAAAAAGAAATGGCATGTTACCTTTTCTAAATCAAATTGACATAAATCCTCAATCACTGGTGGTGAGGCCC
Source organism: Phocoena sinus (assembly GCF_008692025.1). Classification (NCBI taxonomy): domain Eukaryota; kingdom Metazoa; phylum Chordata; class Mammalia; order Artiodactyla; family Phocoenidae; genus Phocoena; species Phocoena sinus. The sequence goes on along the minus strand of NC_045777.1, from coordinate 24,326,119 downwards.
AGGGTGAGACATTCAGGTGGAAGCTTTCATGGTGCCCAGAAAAGGAGGAAAGGATGAATCCATGTGGCTGACATCTATGTTCCCTGCCCATACCCACATGGTTTGGTTGAAGAAAAGCTGCCTGTAAAGTCGAGGCCCAGAGTAGGCACAGGGATCACTCTTGGCCTTCTAGACTACAGCTCTTAGAGTTCAGTCCCTTCCACTTGCCACACTATTAACATCTGGTACCTCCCAGGGCACAGTGTGGGAGCTGGAAACACTTAAAACTCTGACTCGTCTGTTGACTTGAAAGATATGTCACTCTACCATCCACTCACCCATCCATAAATTATTCTCTCCACATGCTTTGGATATTCCTCAATGGACCTTTAGAGACACAATTTGGGCCTCTCTTTCCTAGGGATGGTGTACTGATGGAGTAAGCAAAGAAGATTATCTTTTTTTTTCCACTCACACTGTGTCAACATATAATTGAGTGTGTGTGCACAAACACACAATAGAGACACTATTAGATGTGAGTGTACTAGAACTGTTCATGTATGTGAGAGTAATGTGGGTGGTTCAGAAATACCATCTTAGGGTGTGGGTGTGAATGATGGACTGACTATAAATACATGTGGGGTGTGAGATGGGAACATGCAAAGAGGGTGGAAGAGAGATGGATGCTGTGAGAGGGATGCTGTCAGGACCAGAATCCCTGAGAAGGCTTTTCCTCTAGTTCTGTCCAGCCTATTTGGTAGTCAGTCGGGGTGAGCCCAAGTCCCCAACCTGAGGCCCTGTTTTCTCCCCAGGGTGTGGTACACACAGTTGGGGGCTACATGCTGTATGTGGCCACAACCTTCAAGTATGTGTTTGACTTCCATGCGGAGGATGTGTTCTGGTGCACAGCAGACATTGGCTGGATCACTGGCCATTCCTATGTCACCTATGGGCCACTGGCCAACGGTGCCACCAGTGTTTTGGTAAGCAGGGTGCTGGGACTCAGGGCTACTTGGTTTATTTAGGGGATGGACAAGATGATCCTGGGTGACAACCTCCCAAAGCCACTTGGTCTAGAGGCAGAGGGACTTATACAATGACCTGTTTCCTGGAGAAAGAGGAGTTCTTAGGGGGTTGTATATCCTGACTGGGAAGGTCTCTTGGCTTGTCTGGTAAGGGAGTGAAGCCATGGATTTGTCAGAAAGGGCAAAATGCTGAGCCTGAGGGGATGGCAGGGGAATGGAGGGACTATTGAGAAGGACCAAAAATGACCAGCCATTACTGGGGTCAGTTTGAGGGGATTCCCACATACCCGGACATGAGCCGCCTATGGAGTATTGTGGACAAGTACAAGGTGACCAAGTTCTACACAGCACCTACAGCTATCCGCCTACTCATGAAGTTTGGAGATGAGCCTGTTACCAGGTGAGACCCCTTCCCAACTGCTGCCCCATTGGTGTCCCTCAGAGCTGGTGCTGGCCTTTCGTGCACAGTCTTTTCCATTCCATTGTTCTAACACCCTGGCTTGGAATAGGGGAGGGGGCAGGAGAAGAGCCTGTGCATGTCTTCCTGGCTCCCAGTGGTGCTCAGAGCCTTCCTCTCTCCCCATTCCCCTGCCCAAGGCATAGCCGGGCATCCTTACAGGTGCTAGGCACAGTGGGTGAACCCATCAACCCTGAGGCCTGGCTGTGGTACCACCGGGTGGTAGGTGCCCAGCGCTGCCCCATTGTGGACACCTTCTGGCAGACAGAGACAGTGAGTAAGGGGTTCAGAAGGCTGGGGCTCAGGGACAGTGTGGGAAGACTGACTCAAACCTCTGATCTCTGACTTCTACAGGGTGGCCATATGCTGACGCCCCTCCCTGGTGCCACACCCATGAAGCCTGGTTCTGCTGTGAGTGAGGCTCCCTTGGCTGGTCCTGGGCTGGGCAGAAGTAGAGTCTTGGGGCATTTGGCCTAGGTAGAGAGTGGGGGACTGGACTGATATGTGTGAGGAATTTGGGGCTCTGGGGCTCCTTAGGAGAGGTAGAGAATTGAGTCAGAGTTGCCTCATTCCTCTCTGTGGGTCCTGTCTCCCGTTTGCTTCTAGACCTTCCCATTCTTTGGTGTAGCTCCTGCAGTCCTGAATGAGTCTGGGGAAGAGTTGGAAGGTGAAGCTGAAGGTTATCTGGTGAGATCCTGGCCCTTGCTCAGTGAGGAGGAGGCGCAGGGGAGGGTCCACAAAGGGGTACTGGACTCTCCTTTAGAGCTTAGAACCTAATCTTTCCCGGTAGCTGCTTTTGGCTAAAGCTCCATGGTTGAGGGTTTATCATCTGCAGAGAGACCCTAGGGGGGAATCCTGGATACTTTGCCTGCCTCTCTGCCTTTTGGCCCACAAAGTTCTTAAGGGCTCTGCTCAAAGATACCTGATGGTGCCTTTTCGGGTCTGGAAGACATCGTGGAAAATCATATAGGCTCCAGAGTCAACCTGCCTGGGTTCAAATCCTGGCTCTGCCTCTTCTGTGACCTTAGTTAAGTTACCCAACCCCTCTGAACCTAAATGTTCTCACTTGTAAAACAGGGTTATAATAGTACCTGTGTCTCCTGTGGTTGCTGGATTGATTAGATAATCCATGTGAAGGTTTTACTTAGCACAGAACCTAACAGTTAGTGCTTGATAAATGTTAGCTGTTGTTGTGATTGTTTTATTAACAGTTGTGAGGAGATCATCAGCCCCCACCCTCCACCGCACTTCATTTTTATTAAGAGCAAGTTAGTAACAAGGGCAAGACTTGAATCCAGGTCTTCTGACTCTTAGCCTAGAATTTCATCCATCCTGTCAATCTGCTGCCACAGGATATTATTGATTGGGGCAATGATTACTTACTTATGTGTGGGTCCCACATTTTTATATAATTGTTTCATTTGCATCAAACTGGACTGGCATCCCTGAGGGATTACCTAAAAGGAGACTCAAATTTACTAAATGCTTATTACTAACAGAACATTGTGCCAGGCAGCTTCCACATACTATTAATTTAATCCTCACAATAACTTTGGGAGGTAGAGATTATTTTCTCTAATTTACAGATAAGGATCCTGAAGTTCAGAGAGATAACATTACCTACCTGGGGTCACACAGCTAGTAAGTGGCAGAGCTGGGATTCCAAGCCTGGATTGTCTATCTCCAAAGCCTGTACTTTGTCCTACTTCTCAGGAATGGCATTCAGGCTATTTCTCCTAAGGTTTGACAAAGCTGTAATTGCCTTCCTGTAAGACAGTGTAGCAGATGTTACCACTGTGTCTTCCTCACTCTCCAGGTGTTCAAGCAGCCCTGGCCAGGGATCATGCGCACAGTCTATGGGAACCATGAACGCTTTGAGACCACCTACTTTAAGAAGTTTCCCGGGTACTATGTGACAGGAGATGGTGAGCCTTGGCTATCCCCTTCCCAAACCTCCCACCGAGATACATACTGTCCCCTTTCATTTCCAAGAAGAGTTGGTTAGGGTTGTGTCTTATATATCAGCGTCTAATATTCAGTCAGAACTACAGAGAAGATTATAAGAATGAGTGTTGCAGGAAGGCACTCAGCATGGTGCCATCTGAGATTTGATGTATGAGGGAAGAAGTTCTTATTTCCCTTGCTCCTAGGCTGAAAGAGATGGGGCATATGGCAGTATGTATTACTATGTCATGTGTATCCTCATGTCTGGAGCCTATGTTTGCCCATGTGTCCATCCACCAATCCATTCTTCCATAAATATTTATTGACCACCTACTATGTCCATGTACTTATCTAAGCACAGTACAGCTCTCATGGGGCTTACATTCAAGTAAGGGGAGACAGGCAAATAATTCAGCAAATAAATACTGCAGGGATGGCCACCATAGATGGGATGGTGAGAGGTTTCTCTGAAGTGACATTTGACCAGAGACCTTAAGGGTGAGAAGGAGGCAGGCATGGGAAAATCTGGAGTAAGAATGAATGTTCTGTACCAGTGAGACACAAGCTTAGAATGTCTGAGGAATAGACTGAAGCTTGTGTAGCTGGAATGTAGTGAGCAAGGGGAAGAATTTCATATCAAGTTGGAGAGGGAGATAAGATAGGGCCTCGTGAGCCATGGTGAGGAGTTTGGATTTTATCCAGTGTACAGTGGGAGACCATCAGGGGTTTTAAGCAGAGAAGTGATAAGAATTTATTTATTATTTAATAACTTTGCTTGTTTTATGGAGAATAGACTTCAGGTCAGTATGTTAGTTATCTATTGCCATGGAACAAATTACCCTCAAACCTGGCAGCTTAAAACAACAAATATTGTATTATCTCATACAGTTTCTGAGGACCAGGAATCTGTGAGTGGCTTAGCTGGTGGTTGTCATTCAGAGTTTCTCATGGGTTGCAGTCAACCTGTGGTCGGGGCTGTAGTCCTCTGAAGGTTTGACTGAGCCTGGAAGACACACGTCCAAGCTCACTCAAGTGGCTTTTGGCAGGAACCTTCAGTTCTTTGCCACATGGACCTTTCCATAGGGCTACTCATGACAGCTGGCTTCCCCCAGAGCAAGTAATCTGAGAGAATGCAACCAACACAGAAGCCACAGACTTCTATAATCTAATCTCAGAAATGACATCCTATCATTTCTGCCAAACTCGACTGATCACAAGACAAACCCTAGTACACTGAGAAAGAGGACTACACAGGGGTATGAATACCAGGAGGTAGAGATCAGTGTGGCCATCTTGGAGCCTGCTACCACAGCAGGCAAGAGCAGAAGCAGGAAGACTTGTTAGGAGGCTATTGCTGTGGGTGTAGCAGTTTGATGACGTGGATCTTGTATCCTACTGTGGGGTACTTATTATGGTGCACATTTCTTCTCTTCCCAGGCTGCCGGCGGGATCAGGATGGCTATTACTGGATCACTGGCAGGATTGATGACATGCTGAATGTATCTGGTGAGGGCCAGGGACCATTTTCCCTTCTTATTTACCCTGCTTTCCCAGCAACTCCCAGCCAAAGCCTTCTGAGAGAGCCAGGATATCCTCTGGCCAGACCATGCCTGGAGTACAGCAAGCATTCAGTTCTGGACCCAGGTTTTGGAAGAAGAGTGATAAACATTGAAATGTACCTGGAGGAGTGGAACCAGGATGGTGGGACAACTGAAGTATGTCCGGATGGTGGGACAACTGAAGTATGTCCTATGAGGAATGAATGAAAGGCCTTCCCCATTTGACCAGACCAGGACTGCCTTATTGGGACAGATGGAACAGGGGCTGGGATCTCTCTCATGGCACTTCCTTTCCCTTGACAAGGACACCTGCTGAGCACGGCAGAGGTAGAGTCAGCACTTGTGGAACATGAGGCTGTCGCAGAGGCAGCCGTGGTTGGCCACCCTCATCCTGTGAAGGGCGAATGCCTCTACTGTTTTGTCACCCTGTGCGATGGCCACACCTTCAGCTCCACCCTCACTGAGGAGCTCAAGAAACAGAGTAAGGAGCTTCCCTGGGCAGGGATTTTCAGGTCTGTCCTGATGGCCCAGGTTGCTGGGGAAGGGCTATAGTGAGCTGCTTCTCAAACCACAAACAGACCCCAGGGGGCCTTAGGGGCTAACTACCCTCTTCCCACCCAGTCTCTACTAGGTTAATAATGATTGACATTTATAGAATTCTTTCTCTGTGCCACCACTGAGCTAAGTGCTTTAAATGCATTAATCTATTTAATCTCTATAATCACCTCCATGAAATAGATCCTATTGTTGCTCTCACTTTAAAGATGAAGAAATTGAGGCTCAGAGAAGTTAAATCTCTTGTCCAAGGCCATACTGCTAGTAAAGTGGAATTTCAACTCTAGCAGGCTGATTCTAGAGCTTGAGTTCCATGAAGGTGAATTAATATAAAATGAGAGTGTAAAGAGACAATGTGTTAAAAGAGAGAAAGACAGAAATGAGCCTGAGAATGATTGTGGGCAAAACCTTGAAGAGGAAATAGGTTGGAAACAAAGCCATCTCTGCCTTGGTTTTGGGCAGCCTGGCTAAGGGTACTGAAAAAATGCATAATGATTTGTTGGTTACAGTTAGAGAAAAGATTGGCCCCATTGCCACACCGGATTACATCCAGAATGCACCCAGCTTGCCTAAAACCCGCTCAGGTATGTCCAGAGGCCTTGAGGGATTGGGACTGGATTTGCCAAGGCCCAGTGGTGGTGGAGTGTATGTGGATGGAAGTGTTCGGCAGGGCTGGAATGGGTCAGTGTTATCACCAGGTAACCAGAAGCCTGTGGTCCCCCAGGGAAAATCATGAGGCGGGTGCTTCGGAAGATCGCTCAGAATGACCACGACCTGGGGGACATGTCCACCGTGGCTGACCCATCCGTCATCACCCAGCTCTTCAACCACCGTTGCCTGACCATCCAGTGAACAGGACCCTGCCCATTACCCAGGATTCCCCCTGCTTGGCTTTCCAAAGTTTTGCCCACCCTCCCTGCCCTCATCCAGGAGTACTCAGGGCCTGTGCTGACCCACACCACCTCCCCGACGAGCTGTCTGGAACTGAGGACGAGCTTTGCCTCTGGGTGCAGGCAACTTCCTGCGACCGCCAGGCAGATGGGACAGGGCCCAGGTCAACCTCAGGCTGCTGTGCCCCTAGACTGCAAAGAGCCATTAGCGCCCAGAACAGTGACCTGAAGGCCATATCCCAAACCCAAGTTAAGTGTTCAGTGGGCAAGTGAGGGCATAGACTGAAGCAGGGAAGCAACTCTGTAATGCTATGTCAGCTCTCTCAGGAAGCATCAGTACTTATTTTGGGCATGCACTTGCCCTTAGAAATGCCTGTTTGTGAGTCCTGGAACAATTGATTATTATTTTTTAAACACTTTGCTGCTTCTGTTATAGGTCTGAATTCCCTTTTGTGCTAGATGGCTTGTCTGCCATTTGTTCCAGAGGCTGTGCAGGCAGTTTCCAGAGGGTTTTCAGATCATTTGTGTCTTAGCAGGAGTAAATGTGTTATGTTCCTAGGACCAGAGGAGCTTGATTTTCTTGTCCTCTTTTCCCACCCTCCCCTGAACAGAGTCTTGCCCATGAGAGACATTCTCAGATGAAGCTCTCTTTTCTTGCCTGTTGTACTCAAGCGCTGTGGTTGTAGGAATAAAGTCTGTGACCTCAAGAAGGTGGTGACTTGCTTTCTTGGTTATCTTACAGGCTGTGTACTTGCTAGCTGTTATGACTTGTGTGGGGAAGGGGAGTGGTTTTCCTCAGGAGTACCCCAATATTCACCTTCTAGAACTTTTGGTTTAGGCAGAGCTAGGCAGGGCTTCCAGGCCCTTTGACAAGCTCCTGAGCTAATCAGGAAAGCAAATGAAGCAGGATTACAACTGTGATGTCCCATCATGGTTGCCTTCCCTCCTGGGCTCCTGCTAGAGACCTTCTCTCTCCCCTATGATCCTGTGGGAGCATTAGTGAGTGACTAAGGATTGAAATTTCAGGGTCCTATCCATAGGGTCAGGAGCTAGGGAGACTCTGATTACAGCCAAGTTACTTCCCCTGCTCCAATCTACCTGAAGTGGCCCGACTCAGATTATAGCTTCTCCCTCCCCTAAATGTACAAACCAAGGAATCACAGAATCAACAAAGTAGTTTTATTTAAGGCAGAGGTGGGAAAAGGCTGTGCCCCTCTACCCTTTTCCTCCTACCCCTCAGTCCTATCCCAAGTCAGACACTGGAACTTGCTGGAAAGGCTGACAATGGGCTAACAGGAGGGTGGCAGTGTTATGGTCCCTTACCTCAGATCAGTTTCTTTTCAACTGTACCCACACCCTGAGGATTTAGGGGCCTCTAGATTGCACCTAAAGGAAACACAGCTTTTCTGGTTCTCAGATGGGAAAGCTGTGGGGAAGGTACCCAGCTGACCCTTCCATGAAGACCCTGGAAATCTCTAGAAGAGATCAACCTTCCCAAGGTAAGGGGAGGGCAGCCCCTCAGGAGGGCTAGGAGAGGAATGATAAGTACAAAGGATAGAAGGTCTTTCGAGTAAAGTCTGGGCAGGCCTCGCTGTGTCATCACACAGGGTATGGGTTGTCTAGGACTGCCACTCCTGCTGCCACACCACCATCAGCATGCTCGATGGCTTTGGTTCGAAGCAGATGTCCCACGTGCTTGTTCATCACAAGTGTCTTTCCCTGCCTATAGAAATGGGAGCAGGAGACACACAACTCCATCACCTGGACTCAGCCCTCAAACCCAAGACCTTCACTCGTCCCAGCTGAGCTGTACGTGGGTGACTGACTACACCTGAGAAGGTGCTAGGATTTTTGAATCAGATTTGGGTTTGCCTCCTAGCTTGGATATTATTAGCTCTGTGTCTTTGAGCAAGTTACTCAGCCTTTCTAAATATCAATTTCCTCAGTTTAAAATAGGGATAATACCTCTCACTTTGCAAGATGGTCACGAGGAATGAATAAAGCAGGAACAGCACTTAGCATGATGCCAGGCTCACATTTCATGTTCTGTAGCTGTAAATTTCCTTCCTACCTCTCAAGATGGCTGTGGTGGGGGTGGGGTGGGGGGCTGGGGAGGAACTTGCCAGCAGAGATACTGTAAGGAGAGTGCTTGGAGGGGAAGATAATAGAGAGGGCAGGCTCTGGTGGGGAGCATGGTAGGATCTGGAATTCCTTGCGCTGATCGTGGTGTGAGTATTTTGCAGGAAGTGGTATGAGGGACCAGGAACTGTTCCTTACAAATTCCCCAGTCTTCCTCTTCCTGATTCTTTAGTGCTCAAATCCAAACCCAGGGGCCACTCAGCTTTTCAAAGCCACTGAGTATCCTCTAGCTGGCCCATCCTACCTTTTCCCAGAATCCCCAGTGGCCTAGGACTGGACCCAAATTCTTTCCTTCCCTGGGGTTTCCCAGTCCAGGGTTATTTTCTCACCCATCTTGATACTACTTGGAATTTCCTTTATAGTTTCAAAGCACTTCTCATCTGGGCTTCATTTGATAGCCTTGTGAGGTGGGCAGATCTTGGATCCTTGGCCTCATTTACTAGATAAGGAAACACACTGCTTGGCTCACCTGACATAGACCCCGAAGATGCCCAGCTCTGAAATGCATTGGACCACTCGGGCAGGGCTGCCAGGTCGTAGTAGACAATTCCCAAAAGGTTCAGGTTCTATCTTCTCCATGAGGATGTAGGAGGCTCTCTCCTCACTGTCCTTCAGCCGCTCCAGGGCCTGTACCATCTCCTCCCCGTATAGGTTGTTACCTGCAATTCCACTAAGCAGTCACCCTGGACCCTCTCCCCACCTTCTCCACCCTATGCTCCCACTTCTAGGGCCACGTGGGCAAGTCAGGAACCTCAGTTCCTGACACCAGCTCAGTGAACCCAGGGCAGGCCTGGCTTCCAAGGAAGAAATGTCACCTTAACAGGAGAGCTCTTACACAAGCGAACACACCTTCCACCACACCATCCTGCCCTGGTTCTCTTCATATCTGTTTATGGCTGTTCCTTCTCAGCCTTCCTGACTGGCTCCTGCCCCTCTTAAATACTGGGGTTTCCAAGGAATCAGTCCTTCACCGTGTTCTCTCCTCCACGTATATACTTTTTTTTCCAGGGAGATCTCTTCCAAGGCTTCATCTATATCCTATAACTTGTTTACTCCCAAATCTCTAACTAAAGCTCCCTGCTCTAGACATCACAGATATCCCATGGGCTCCCAAAATAAACTCAACATGTCCAAACAGAACTCATTACTTCTGCCTGACTCTGCTTCTCCTGGAACTTCCTACCCTCAATCAAGTGAAAGGCATTCTTGAGTCATTTAACTCCTCTCTTTCCATTACCTGTCGTGAACTTGGACATGTCTCTTCAGTTTGTACTCCACACTGTCATAAGCCCTAGCCCAGCCTTCTACATTGCTCTCTGGACAACTATACCCGTCTCCTCTATGGTCTCTCTGCCATCAGTGTCTCCCTACATTCCAGGACACGCTCTACCATGGCTGAAACATGGATCCTAGATCAATCATGTGTCCCTTCCCTCCTTAAAACTTTCTAATGGCTTCCCGCTACCCTTAGGATAAAATCCAATTTCCTACATATATTCAACGTCCTTTATAATCAGGTCCCAAACCATCTTTTCCAACCCAAATCCCTGCCTTCTCTCACCTCCCACACTGCACTCCAGCCTGACCAGTTACTCATTAATCTCCAAACATATCACACTTTCACGGACCAGTGCCTATGCCCGAGGTTGCTTCTTCTGTATGGAATACTCTTCCCCCTTTTCCACCTGGGAAACTGGTACCTAACCCTTAAGGCCAAGATCAAAAACCATCTCCTCTGGGTCAGGAGACAGACATGATCCCTGCCCTCAAGGAGTTCAAACTAAGCAGGAAGATATCCAACCTCCTGATATGCCTCCATCCTGCTTCCCCACAATTCACCCTCAGGCACCTCAGACTACACTTGCCCAAACCCTCCAGTGCTGGTTAATCACATTCCCTTGTGCACGGGCATTTCTGCAGTGTAGTGGTTATCACGTTCGCCTCACACATTCCCTTGTGCTCCACTGCACTTGACCAAAGGGTCTCCTGGGACACTGTCCAAGGTGGGGACATGTGTCAGTTCCTCTTGTATCCCCCAGAGCCTGGGACCGTGCCCATAGCAAGTGCAGATCAGCACTGGTGACAGCCTGCTGGCCCCCTTTCACTGAGCAGCCCTGCAAAGGGGGAACCACCTACCTCCACCCTCTCTCTGGGGCTTTAGCACGAAGCAGCTAGGGGCAGCAATGGCCTCAGTGATAGCCTGGTCCCCTTCTTCACCCTGGCAGGAGGCAAGAAAGCAGTCACTAGCAGTCTTGGGCCAAAGAGGCAGGAGCCAAGGTCCTGCTGGTTGTGTAGAGCAGCATCAGAGGAAGAGCAGGAGGAGGAAGAGCCATAAGCCCCTTTAGGCTGGATGCTACTATCTGGATATGACCCCAGCAAGCCCCCTGTAGCAGTGAGTACAGTGACAACAAGCTTTCTTGGGCAACAGTTCAGGAGCAGCAGGAGGTCTGGAAAACGGGTACAGATATTCCTCAATTCTTGCTGTCTACCTCAGCCCCTTCCCCTGGTTACCGTCCCCATCTCCACCTTTGCTGTGGGAGCTTACAATGGATTCCAGCCCTCCTTCCCAGGGCTCTAGGGGTTTTCTCAGAGCATCACTGACCCAAGTCCAGCCCAGTGCCAGTTCCAGCCTCTGCAACACATTGGGCTCTGGGTCCCTGATACCTAGGGGGCCTGTGGTGGGAGAAGCGGGCTGTCCACGCACCATGTCCAGTGAGTAGAGGCCAGCAAAGGTGGCACGGAGGCGGGCCACGGCCTCAGGCTGGCCGGGGAGCAACACCTCCAGCATGCCTGATCTGCTCAGCTCCTGTTGCACCTTCTTAGTCCCAGCCAGCTGCGTGGCAATGTCCGGGCACTTGACAGCACATGACCTCTCCAGCAGCAGCCGTGCTCCCCAGTTCTGCAGAGAGAAGAAACCAAAAGGAATTCTACTTTATTTTACTTTGGCTGGCCTTTAATGAGCATCCTTCAGGTGTCAGGTATCCTCACATTCATTATCTCCCAGGGTTATTGCAACATCCTTTTGAGGCAGGTATGGCCCCTCCTATTATGCAGGATTCTTGCCCTTATGGAGCTTATGGTCTAGCACAATGACACATGACTATAATTAAAAGGGAAAATGACAAAAGGTGAAAAGGTGTAGAACAGTTGATGAAGAGGTTTGAAAGGGGTGGGACACTTGTTTATGAGCTCAGCTTCCTACTGTACTACAGATAAAATACAAACTCCTTACCACGGCCTATAAGATCCTGTAAGGATCTGCTTCTTGTCTCCTTTTCAACCTCATTCCATGCCATCCCTCCACCTCACTCCCACCTTACAGCCACACAGGTTTGTCAATCCTCAAACACAAATGTCATTTCCACCTCAGGGCCTTTGCATTTGCTGCATTTCCCTCTGCCTGGAATTCTTGTCATTTTGGCTTTTCTGATGGATGGCTGGATCCCTCTCATCCTTAAATCTTGGCTCAAAGTCATCTTCTCAAACCACCCTATTTAATGTGGGTTTCCCCATAATTCTCTGTGTTTCCACCCTGTTGTTTCAAAGAGTTTCCCCCAGCTAGAAAAAACCATTTTTTCTACTTTTGTTTACTTTCTGATGACCATCTCCCTGACCAAACTGTGAGCTCCATAAGGACCCTTGTCTGTCTTATTTCCTGTTGTATCCCTAGTGTCTAACACAGTGCCTGAAGCTTTGTAGGTGCTCAATAAATATTTGTTATTGTTGTTTAATGAGGTGAAATTGAGTGGACAGGTAGAGTCTAACAGGTGAGACTCAACAGGGAAGAGGTATTAAGGTTAACAGAATAATATGAGCAAAGGCCTGCTGGTGAGTAATCGCAGGATGAGTAGTCTGGTGGGCCAGGAGTTTAGGGTGTGAGAGGCAGGAAAACAGCAGAGGATCATGCCTCCCAGCTCTAGTCCCCATTCTCAGGCACTAGAGGGACAGTCTGTCCTTGACTCCAGACCACATCAAACTGCCCACAGCAGGATCAGGGCTATGGCCTGAGGAACACCCCCTCCCGCCATCCCACTCTCACCCCCCACGCATGCTGTCCTTTCTTTGATGTAGTCAGTCCACCTGCAGCATCTCTGCCTGGTCTTCACCAATAACCCCAGCCACCTAACAACTAGGCTAGTGTTCTGGGTAGAGTTAAAGGTACCCTGAATATCAGAGAAAAACCCAGAAAAGTACCCCATTGTGGGAAGTAGGGAAAGCAAAACTCAGAGATGAGCAGGGCCTTGCTCATGGTCACCTGGCAATTCACTAAGCCTAGCAGATTCACCTCCATGTCTAAAACTGGTCTGAGTTTCTCAGTTCCCTAAAAATGTTCTCCCCCTTATGCACTAATTTCCCTCCTTGTTACCTCAATAAAGTTTTCTTTGGCCCTTTCCCCAAACCCCTTGTCCTGGAACCAGGACATTTTCCCAATAGACAGTGGGATTGACAAACCTGTGGGGCTGCAAGGTGGGAGTGAGGTGGCGGGATGGCATGCAATGAGGTTGAAAAGGAGACAAGAGGCAGATCCCTATACAGCTGGGCCTTAGGGAGGATCTTACATTCAAAGAATTATCAATCTGGAAGGAGCTCCCTCAATTTTCTAGTATAGTTCCTCACCTTACAGAAACTGAGCCCAGAAAGGGTCAGGAACCTGCCCCTGGTCACACAGAGGTAGAGCCAAATGCTCATGACCCCTAGACTACTGCTTATGGTATTTTCTAACTTATTTTCTCCTTTACCTTCTCCCAACTGAAAGTAGGGCTTCTTAGCTTCTCCATGCTGTGGATTAGGGGCAGGGGGAGGAGAATGATATACTAGGAAAGCCACTGGACTGAGAGTCAGAAAGTTTGGGAGCTCTCTGTGGGACCTTAGATAAGCACCTGCATCTCTCAAACCTTAGTTTCTCCATCTATATAATGGGGATAATTACGCACCTCACAGAGTGGTTATAAGGATTAATTGAAATAGTGGATGTGGAATGTAATTTTGAAACTACCTGGTAGGATAGCAAGCTAAGGTGATATTATCATTACTGTCATTAACATGAATGGACAGCAGATAAAAACTTTCTGATGCAGATAAAAGAGAAGTAAGAGTTGGCAAGAAGGAAATGGTCAGTGGTGTAGTGGCACTGGTTTGCATTGGCTAGTGAGAGCTGACTGAATCCATCTCTTCCCAGCTCTGTTCAGAGATGTTAAGATGGGTAGCTTTGAAACTGGCCAGGATGGGAGTATTTGCAACCTAGAAATCAGAAAATGCTACAAATAGGGGCTTGTCTCCACAGAAAGATTGTTACACATTTACCAGCATATCCCTACAAACAGTGTGAATGGCTGGTGCATTGTGGTTTCCTGAGGATTCAGATTCTAGAAGATTGTGTGTAGAGGGTGAGAGGTAGCAAAAAGCTTGTGGGAGGACAGGAAGTTCCAGCAGCAAGTTCCCTCAGGAAGAACTGAAGCCAGAGCTCAGGAAATAACCTAGGTTGTTCTGACACCTGAGTTCAATCTCTGAAGAACGATGGTAGGTCCCAGAGGCAAAGAATGGTCTAACAGAAAGTACCAACCTGTAGACTGTAATGACTTGGCATGTAGCCATCCCGGAAGTAAACCACAGCAACTTCCTGGTCGTCCCTAGAACACAGGATGGAGAAAGCTGTTGTGTTAAATTAAAACTGATGTGTTCAGGGACTTCCTTAGTGGCGCAGTGGTTGAGAATCTGCCTGCCAATGCAGGGGACATGGGTTCGAGCGCTGGTCCAGGAAGATCTCACATGCCGTGGAGCAACTAAGCCTGTGCGCCACAACTACTGAGCCTGCGCTCTAGAGCCCACGAGCCACAACTACTGAAGCCCGTGTGCCTAGAGCCCGTGCTCTGCAACAAGAGAAGCCACCACAATGAGAAGCCCCCACACCGCAACGAAGAGTAGCCCCCACTCGCCCCAACTAGAGAAAGCCCGCATGCAGTAACGAAGACCCAACACAGCCAAAAATAAATAAAATAAAATAAATAAATGTATAAGAGATAAAAAATAAAATAAAACTGATGTATTCAGTGGTTCAATCTATTTCAGGGTGCATCAAAATGCATTTGGCTTCTTTCTTTGAAAGTCATTGCACAGGGGTAGCCTGAACAGGGATTCATTGGAAGTATGAAAGTAGACGCCCACACACCATCAATGCTTCCACTAAAAAATGGAGGTATGCAGTGGGGAATGCCTTCTAGTATTCCAGATCTAGAGTCATTCTAGTAAGGCCGAAGGCAACCAGAATCAAATGAGGTAAATTTTTAAAAAGTGGGCTCAAAATTACTGAGCAGCAGAATCATATTGCTATATATAATCATACTGCTGGCAAAACACACTTGTATTTACACTGCTTAAAGTAGCTGACTTTTTTAAATGGTAGGGGGTGAGGGTGGGGAGATGCAGAATATGAATCTAGTTAAGCCACATACTGTCTTTTTGAACTTCTTCCCCTTTTCTTTGATTTATTTGATATTGTTTGATTTATCTGGAAAGTAAATTAATGACTTTGTTTTGTTAAGATAGAAGCGCACTTTGAAAATAGTAAGTGGTATTGTGAAATGCCAGGAGGTTCTTAATTTTAAGAACCACACATTTCCAGGTCTAAATATGTGTGCTGTAAGCAATGCTACCCAAATATGTGATACTGAAGTCACTTGGTGGTGGCCCCTGAAGGGAAGCACAGGGCCTGGCTTGGAACACAAATCCAGGCCCTTTGAGATCTTGCATAAGACCTCAGAGAGCAACTCCCAGACCAATCAAAGAATGAGCTGGCTACTCCTCTTCCTCCTTGACTGCCCAACCCAACTGCCCAGGTCTGACTTGACTAGCCAAGAAGGCCAAGAAAACTTTTGGGAGCCCAGAGGCATATGAAAACCAAGGTTATCCAGAATGTCAATAGTTCTGATACAACCCGTTAGAAGCAGAACTTGGCTTGTCCAAAATTTCCTGGGATGGTGGGATATTTTCAGAGTTCACCCTAAAGTTCAGAGAGAAGGAAGCAAGCCATCACATCTCCCAGAAGAATGGATTATTTAGGGGAAGTGGGCAGCAGGATGAGTTTCCTAAATCAGCCCTCTATTGGATCCTTGGGGAATGCTCCCTGGACACTTACATAAACAGTCTTCGGTCCTGGTCTAGAGACCCCTTTTCAGAGACATCTTCAAACTTTCGCCGGATTACATGGATATTCCTGGGAAAGATGGGCAAGGCTCAGAGTGGATGCTCTGTTCTGAGTGGCTCTCCCCAGTCCTGGGGCTACATCTGGAGGTCTCCCCTCCTTTACTTACCTGGCCAGTAGCTCATTCTCTATGGCACGCTGGTCAAATATATTCCTTTCCTTCTCTTGGGCAATCAGTAGCACCCGAGCACTGGGGAAAGAGCACAGGTGGCCCAAGGTGGCTACAAATCTTGTCTTCCCTTCATCCCACCCCCTCAGAAGTGAGAATGAGAACACGGCTTCCCTGAAAGAGTAGATATTCTCTCTACTCAGGACTGCCTCAGGATAGACACCTGAGGCTACAACACATTATTTCCTGAATATAGAAAACTTGAAAAAATGGACATGTCTCTGCCCCTTCTCCAGTAGGTAGATGAAATATTGTAATGATGTCAATCTTCTGTGCAAATTAAAATTTAGATTTAAAACCATCTCAAAAACCCAAGAGGACTTTTTCTTAGAATTTAACATAATGATTCCAAGTTCTTCTGGAAGAATAAAGATGTGAGAGTACTGAAGAATATTTTGTAAAAGAACAATGCTGGGAGTTAGGGGATAATGACCCTATTGCTAGATTGTGAATCATATAATAAAAGAGTGTGTGATTCTTTCAAAAAGAAAAAAAAAAGAATAGCTCAATGGAATCCTCAATGGAATCCAACAGAAACACTATAGAGAAAACTATGAATAAGGCATTATCTCCTGGGGCCTCCCAACATTTCTGTGAGGTACACAGGGCCACGTTTGGTCCCACCGTATTAATGGGATCACTGGGGCTTACCTGGCCTCTTCCTTTCTGCTTATCCACATGTTTCTTAAAGGAGCAAGAGCTCGAGGACTCAGGGAAATGCTAATGTCAAAGAATTGTCTGTTTGGCTACCGACCAAGCTGTTTTCAGTTATCAAGAACAGGTCCAGGTGTCTCCCACCAGACTCTCTTAGTGTCACTGCTCAGCAGTACCAAACTCCATTTTTGCTGTAGCTGTATTGCTCTGTGCCCAAGGCTTCTTGCTGAGCTCTTGGGTGGGCAGACTTGGCTTAGGATTTTAAGTGTGGATTCCTGACCTCCCATACTTGGCCTCTTGTCTATCTTTGCTTCTCCCTCCCTCAGCTGAACCTCTTGGACTACACTCTGCCTGACTCCTTTCCACTTAACTAAAACACAGGTCCTAGTATGCCCCTTCTCCTGGCCTGCCTGAGATCTCACAAGCCATCTTGCCCTGAGAGAGTCCCGAGGGCCAATGACCTTGCTCTTTACTTTGTAGCCTGATCTGCTCTGCTCATGAGTGGGAGGTGGCACTTGGCCCAGGCTGGCCCACCTCCAAGAAAAGGTGGAGGAGAGGCTGTAGGTTAAAGTGGAACTGCATGCTCTGGTTAATGAAGCCTCCTGCCAAATAATCGGACTCAGACTCGGAAAGCATATTCTACCTCCTCCTGCCTTTAATTCTGAGCAGTCTCTTGACAGCAGGTCTAGGAAAGTTATCAGCTAAGGGAGGTGAAGTAGCAGCAGCATGCTGACTGGGAATGAGGACGCCAGAGTCCCAGTGCTGGCTTTGCCAGTGATCTATGGTATACCCTTGGGTAAGTCAGTTCCTTTCCTTGGGCCCTGATTTCCCCATGTATAAGATAAGGGTGTTAAATAAATCATAGTTCCCAACCTTTTATATCAAGAATCCCCTTTTCTTATCCCTACTCTTTCTAACCACAGACACTATATTTTGAAAGAGTTTGAATAAATGTCTAAATTGAAATCATTTTCCTGGCTTAATTTTTTAAAATTCTTTTAAAATATATGAGATAATTGATGAAAATTCATCTGTTCTACAAATGCTCGCACCTCAGTTTTTCAGTCTATACTATGGGACCATTCCTTTCAGAAGAACAGTGTAGTAGAGAGAACACAGGCTTTAGGGGCAGATAAACGTGAATTCTAAACTTACTAGCTGTGTGACTTTGGGCAAGTTATTCAACCTCTCTGAGCCCTCCGTTTGGTCTTCTGTAAAACAAAACTCTTTAAATGGTAGTAATTATTACTATCATTATCGTTATTATTGAGAGTACCATATAAAGACCCTCACTGAATTTTTAAAAGCATTTTTCAAATCTATGATTTCATTTAATTCTTACTACCACCCTTTTAGGTATTATTATTACTCCCATTTTACAAGTTTGGAAACTGATGTTCAGGGAAAAGAACAGACTTTAGCAAAGGTCATATTTGGGTCAGCAGAAGTGCCTATTTGACTCTCAAAATGAGGGAATCCACTCCTGGCTCAGGGACCCCATAGCTCCTACCTACCAGTGCCTAATTCTGAGCACACAAGTCTTTTCTCTCCATGTTATTCACAGCCTGGCTAGAGAAACCCTCTGCAGCATTCGTCTATCAGCAGGTTCCCTAGCTGACCCATCTCCTGGCTTCACTCTTAAAATACAACCTAGCCAAGAGTTCTACTTGAAAAAATATTTGTCTGATGACTTCCAAATGCTCAGAGTCTGAGGTTTCTTGAGTCTTAGTGAGGCTTAATAAGCCCAGAGAGGCTCTCTTGGAGGCAATAAAGTGATTAAGAATGCAGGTTCTAGAGGGAGATGGACTCTGGGCTCTACCACCAACTCACTACTTGACCTTGAACAATGCACTTCACCTCTCTGAATCTCAGTTTCCTCATCTTTAAAATGGGGGAGATGAATAATATCTACCTCAGAGTGTTTGAATTTAGGATTCAATGAGATCCTGTATGTGAAGAGCTTAGCACAAAGTGTGGCACTAGTAGATGCTCATTAAGGGTAAACTATTAATGCTATATTAACATAGCAATAACTGTTAGTACAGTGGCCGCTCACTTATCCAGAAGTCATATCTGGAACATCTAGCATCTTTACACATCTGGAACATGGTTGAGAAATAGGAAGGAAGCAAAAAAATGCCTCTGAACAGATACTATAAAATCCCTAAATCAAAGTTTATGCATTTACTCATCAAAAAGGCCCTCACACTCATTAGACACAAATATAACAGATCATTTGCTTTCCCAAACTACAAATCAAAAAGGAGGTATAAGGATGGCAGTGGAGATTCTAAATTCAAGCAAAGTGACAGCAGTAAGAAGAGCTGTTAGTAGGAAAACAGACAGAAAAACTATGAAAAACAGAATAAGAGCATAAAGCCTAATAACTGGGGCCATTAGTGCAGGCAAACAACTTCACATGCCTCTCTCACTCCAGGTAGCACCCCTGCATTACATCAAGATGCAATCACTGACTGTCATAACCATCACCTGTAGCCAATGAGAAAAGATTAAATTATTATCAGCATCTCTTATTTAAGAAGGAAGCCCAAAACTCCATTAAAATAATTTTGGTACTTCAAAGAGTAAGCTTCTATCTCAAGAAAAATTCCCTCATGATTTCCTAATGATGTCAGGCAAAGAAGTTGCTGCATCCATGAATGCTGAATCTAAAGCAGGATTCTGCTGACACTTTTTCTTCCCCTTACTTGGCTGAGCCGTAGAGTTCCCAGGCTTTGGCAATCCCCATGGCCAATCCCTTGCTGGGATTATTGGAGAGGATCTTGGCAGCTTCTTTGGTCTTACCCAGGACATTGAGAACATGTCTGTTGAAAGAGAGATGCCTACTTAGTAACTGGATGGACCCGGAAGACCCTTCTGCCTGTGACTCATAGACAATTATAGGAACATCACTTTGAGAGTCAGCTGAGCACTAAAAAGCATCCTACCATCATGCTCTTGTAGGATCCACCTCAGGCTGGAATGTGTTGGGCTGCCCTAAGCCTGGCCCCTCGTGTACATGCCCAGAGGAGCCCTGAGACCCTGTGTTTCCACTCCACACAAGCCTCCCAATGAACTGAAACCCCTTTACCTGAGCCCCAGGTACTGTCTGGAATCCAGCTACAGACCATCTGGAATCACAGCAACCTGGAGCATCACTACTGACTAGAAGTGGATGTTGCTAGGGTCCAGCGCTCAGAAGGGAAGCCCCTGTTCCCTCTCTGCCTTGGATTCTGACCTCATTTCAGGCCTCTTTCTTACCTCAGGACCCTCAGAGATACTGTTCCTTCTGCCTGGAATACTAACTTGTACAATGAAGGGGCAGGACCAGATGAACCCTGAGGTTCCTTCTTTTTATGACACACCGAGACTTAATTACAAGTGGAAACTGTGCTACGAGGTGGAAACACATGACCCAAGGCCCAGGAAGGCACAGTCAGCATTGGAGATCCCACAGTCAGCTCATCAGACTGACACCTCACTAGTGTGCCCAGGATTGCCCAAGGGACCCACCGATGCACAGCAGGGGTCCGGGAGGCTAGGCCCCCAAAGCTGGCGGAGATGGTGTTGATTTCAATCTGTTTCAGGGCTGCAGAGCCATCTGCGTTGCGCTGGAACATGTAGTCTGAGCGATTCAGGCCCAGGAACACCGTCTGTGGGGAAAACTGAAGGCTGAGGACATTTGCCCAGGGGCTGACTCTGAGGGCCTAGCCACAGAGCAGACAGGTACCATGAACTCTATGCAAAGGTGCCAGCTAACACTCCCAAACCCAGTGGAATCATTCTTTGGGACATTCCAGGATTGGCCACTAATGTATAAACCCAGTGGGGACCAATGAGAGGCAGATTCCCATGAGCTCAGGGACTAGGCCAAATTCTTCTGGTTAAAAAAAAAAAAAAGAGAACAAGATGGGAGGGGCAGGTCCCAGACTGGGGTGAAATGGGGAATGGTTACCTGGGCAATGCCCTCTTTCAGGACTTGCTTGTGGATGTCAAAGAGATGAGCAGTAAAGTTGTCCCTTTTGATGGTGCTGAAAGAGGAAAGAGTATTTTCTAGGCTACATCAAACATTAAAGGTCAAGGATTTCCATTGTCTCCTGAATCCTCTCTGGGTCTACTGGCTCAAAATTGAACACCCACACCAACCCTGTAGAGAACAGTGGTTTAGAACCCAGCTTTAGAGCCAGATGACTTGGGTTCAAATCCCAGCTCTACCACTCACTATTGGGCAACCTCAATCATATCACCTCTATGCTTCAGTTTGGTCATCTGTAAAATGAAGAGGAATATAATTATATTTATAACAGAGAGTTGTAGTGAAGAGTAAATGAGATATTACATGTACAGAATTGAACATAGTGTGTGCTCCCAAGAAGAATTCAAAACTGGCATACGATATGACCATTGTGTAGTTGGTAAGCTTTCTAGTTCTCCATAGCTTCCCCTATGTTCTGGGACCTCCCAGGACAAGTCTTTTCCACCTCTTCCATGGCAGCACTCAGAGATTAGAAGACAGCAGTTATGCCCTGTGCCCCAAAAGGTTTTTCTGACTCAAGCTAAATATCCTAATTGTTTTCTTCAACCAGTCCTTATATGATGTGATTTCCTCAAGGAAGCCTTCCCTACCTGGGTCAGATCCCCCTGGTGTACACTCTCATAGCACTGTGGACCTCTCCTTTATAGTACTGATTGCAGTTGTAATTTTCCATTTTATTTGTGTGATGACTAGTATTGTCTCTCCTATTTGACTGTAAACCACATGAGGATGGGGACCATGTCTCTGCTAGCTCATCATCATGGCCCAGTGTGCTACTGTGACATGTGGCATGAGGTAGGACCCAGCCAGTATGGTTTTCTGGAGCCTTAGGAAGAAACACCCACAGGTAACTAACTTGTTGCCTCTCAAGATTCAGGGTGGTCTCTGCATGCCTGCTCAAGCCTAACTCTCAGGCTCACCTTGTTACAGGGACCCCACTGAGCCCATGTAGCTCAGGCCTGCCCTGAAGTTCCTCTCTCTCCAGCCAGCTCTCATGGGGTTCCGCAGCCCTTGGTGAAGAGGAGAGTCCCTAAGCTGGGACTCTCCTAGGCTGCTATTCTAGCTCATGTGACCCTGGGCCTTTTCACCCTTACAAGCTAGGGTTTGTATGTATTTCAGAGGAGAGGGTAATAGGGAAGACAGGGGTTGCAGAGATGGGCTGCAGGGAAGGTCTCACACATAAATGCAGCTTTAGGATAAAGGTCATATATCAGGCTGCTCATATTTCCCACAATCTAGAATCACAGGTACAAAAGCTGGGCCCATCCCGAGAAAGATCTGAAGAAAAGGTGGTGGAAAGGTTTGTACATTCAGGACTCAGTGGGTTTTTAGCTCCAAGTCAAGGTTTCCAAACTTCTTACCATTATGAACCCTTCTCGTTTTCACCCTCACACCAATGTGCACATTTTTAAAAGATTTTGTGGGGACTTCGCTGGTGGGCCAGCGGTTGAGACTCCGAGCTCCCAATGCAGGGGGCCCGGGTTCGATCCCTGGTTGGGGAACTGGATCCCGCATGCCGCAACGAAGACCCAGTGCAGCCAAATAAATAAATATTTTTTTAAAAAAAGATTTTGAAAAATTAATGAGACATGCAATCATATATATATATACACACACACACACACACATATATATATATTTAATTCTAACTTAATTCTAAAATAAAGAAATTTCCCTTGCTCCAGGGCCTCAAGGGGAAAAAAGATCAAAAGATCAGAGAGGGGGGGGATAGAGTGAGTCATTTCAGGGGTTCTGTATCCTCGTGAACTGGGTGTGGCCCAGTCTGCACCCCGTCCCACCCAGAGATAAGAGGCCTGAAGTGACAAGAAAGGGTCACTGCTTAAGAGAAGTAGGAAATCTGACTTTAAACCCATAACCCCTCCTGCCCTCTGTTTTCTCTCAAACTAGGTTGACTCTCCCTAATTACAAATGGAAATTTCAGTCTTCAAAGCAGGGGGGTCAAGGGTCAGAGAATCACAGAATGTCAGTGTTGGAAGGGACCTTAGATTTAGGCCAACCTCCCATTTTACAGATGAAGAAATTGAGGCCCAGAGAAAGAGAGGAACTTGCTTGAGGCCATATAAATAAGTGGTAGAGCCAGGGTTAGAAGCCAGTCTCCTAACTTCTATTCTACAAATGTTTGTTTCTCCTGGGGAGTACCTGTCCCCCACCCCACCAAGTCACCTGCCTGAGTAATAGCTCATGACTCCCCAGTCTTCCAATCTCTTGGTTCTAGCACCTCACAGCCCCCGAAGCCCCACTGCCCTGTACCTGGAGAGAGTTTGCTCCAGAAAGGCAGCGTTCTGGCTGACAGCATCCACCAGCAGGTTGAAGTCCATTTGTACAGCATAGGCCTGCTCCAGCAAGGCACTCGGGACCAGTGAGGGGAAGAGTGTGAATGGGGCATAGCTCACCACCTGATTGAGGAAAGAGTGCGCACGGGTAGAACACCTGTGAATGGGTTGTCTTCCTGCAAACATAACCCCATGGAAAGGGTGCCCTACATTTATTGAGGACACACAAACTACAGAATAGTGGTTACCTCTGGGAAGGGAGGGCGGAGAACAGGACGAGGAATGGGTATAAAGAGAACTTGCAGACTTTGTTTTTGGCCATTTTGCTTCTGATCTTTTTTTTTCTTTTTAATGTAAAGAGATAAAATATTACAAAGTCTAGAAGACAAATAAACCAAAAAATTATTGAGCACTGACTGTGTGCTCAGCACTGTTTTAAATACTTTACGTGGATTCATCATTTAACCCTATGAGAAAGATACTATTATTATCTGTACCTAATAAATAGGTAAGGTAACTAAGTCTCAGAGAGGTTAAGTAACGGGTCCAAAATTATATAAAGCTAATAGGTGACACTGGGATTTGAACCATGAATGTTACTAAACAACAACCACAATACACACACACGCACACGCACACACACACACTCACACATACTCTTAGCCAGTTCATATCCAAGCCCAGTCCCCTTGCCTTCTGGTTGGGGGAGAGGGAAAGTCCTGCAGGTAGGGCTGCAGCAGAAGTGGACTCTGGTCTCCAGAGAAGGAGCCAGGATTGGTTTCCCCCCAGTATTGGAGATGGTGACCCAGGTTGCCAGGCCTGGAGTTCAGCTGCATTCTGAGTTCTCTGGACTTTGGCAGAGCCAGGAAACCCAAATACTATCTAGAATACTATTTTTAGAAGGGGATAATGCATTCTGAGATTTCCAACAACAAATGAACTAGAACTTGGGTAACAGAAGGTAAGATGACTTTGTGACTTATATTATGACTTTGTGCTTATATTATGAAGCATTCCTGAGTCTAACCTCTGAGTTAATATGCTTGTCATTATAATAGTATGAGTTAAGGGTGTTAGAACTTGGCATTTATATATTTATTTTTTAAAAAATTATTATTTTGAATAGATAATACAAACACATGATATAAAATCAAAAAAGATACAAGGATGCATAGTGAAAAGTACATCTCACTCCCACCCTAGCCCCAATGACCCAGTTCTCCTCCCCAGAGGCAAATGGTATACTAGTGTCTCACATATCCTTCTAGACTAATGTATACGTATACATACATATTTTCTCTTTTTACACACACACAAGCATATAATACATACATTGTTCTGTCCTTAGCTTTATAAATATTTCAGAGACATTTCTGAATACATTCAAATAGAGCACTCTCATTCTTTTTACTTTATTTTTTTACATCTTTATTGGAGTATAATTGCTTTACAATGGTGTGTTAGTTTCTGCTTTATAACAACGTGAATCAGCTATACATATACATATATCCCCATATCTCCTCCTTCTTGCATCTCCCTCCCACCCTCCCTGTCCCATCCCTCTACGTGGACACAAAGCACCAAGCTGATCTCCCTGTGATATGCGGCTGCTTCCCACTAGCTATCTATTTTACATTTGGTAGTGTATATATGTCCATGCCACTCTCTCACTTCGTCCCAGCTTACCCTTCCCACTCCCTGTGTCCTCAAGTCCATTCTCTACGTCTGTGTCTTTATTCCTGTCCTGCCCCTAGGTTCTTCAGAACCTTTTTTTTTTTTTTTAGATTCCATATATATGTGTTAGCATACACTATTTGTTTTTCTCTTTTTGACTTACTTCACTCTGTATGACAGACTCTAGGTCCATCCACCTCACTACAAATAACTCAATTTCATTTCTTTTTATGGCCGAGTAATATTCCATTGTATATATGTGCCACATCTTCTTTATCCATTCATCTGTCGATGGACACTTAGGTTGCTTTTTGAATTATGGTTTGCTCAGGGTATATGCCCAGTAGTGGGATTTCTGGGTCATATGGTAGCTCTATTTTTAGTTTTTTAAGGAACCTCCATACTGTTCTCCATAGTGGCTGTAGCAATTTACATTCCCACCAACAGTGCAAGCGGGTTCCCTTTTCTCCACACCCTGTCCAGCATTTATTGCTTGTAGATTTTTTGATGATGGCCATTCTGACAGGTGCAAGGTGATACCTCATTGTAGTTTTGATTTGCATTTCTCTAATGGTTAGTGATGTTGAGCATCCTTTCATGTGTTTGATGGCAATCTGTATATCTTCTTTGGAGAAATGTCTATTTAGGTCTTCTGCCCATTTTTGGATTGGGTTGTTTGTTTTTTTGATATTGAGCTGTATGAGCTGCTTGTAAATCTTGGAAATTTATCCTTTGTCAGTTGCTTCATTTGCAAATATTTTCTCCCATTCTGAGGTTTGTCTTTTCATCTTATTTATGTTCTCCTTTGCAGTGCAAAAGCTTTTAATTTTCATTAGGTCCCATTTGTTTATTTTTGTTTTTATTTCCATTTCTCTAGGAGGTGGGTCAAAAAGGATCTTGCTGTGATTTATGTCATAGAGTGTTCTGCCTATGTTTTCCTCTGAGAGTTTTATACTGTCTGGCCTTATATTTAGGTCTTCAATCCATTTTGAGTTTATTTTTATGTGTGGTGTTAGGAAGTGTTCTAATTTCATTCTTTTACATGTAGCTGTCCAGTTTTCCCAGCACCACTTATTGAAGAGGCTGTCTTTTCTCCACTGTATATTCATTTTGTACATTTTATCAAAAATATGGTGACCATATGTGTGTGGGTTTATCTCCGGCCTTTCTATCCTCTTCCATTGATCTATATTTCTGTTTTTGTGCCAGTACCATACTGTCTTGATTACTGTAGCTTTGTAGTAGTCTGAAGTCCGGGAGCCTGATTCCTCCAGCTCCATTTTTCTTTCTCAAAATTGCTTTGGTTATTCAGGGTCTTTTGTGTTTCCATACAAATTGTGAAATTTTTTGTTCTACTTCTGTGAAAAATGCCATTGGTAGTTTGACAGGGATTGCACTGAATCAGTAGATTGCTTTAGGTAGTATAGTCATTTCCACAATGTTGATTCTTCCAATCCAAGAACATGGTATATCTCTCCATCTGTTTGTATCACCTTTAATTTCTTTCATCAGTGTCTTATAATTTTCTGCATAGAGGTCTTTTGTCTTCTTAGGTAGGTTTATTCCTAGGTATTTTATTCTTTTTGTTGCAATGGTAAATGGGAGTGTTTCCTTAATTTCTTTTTCAGATTTTTCATCATTAGTGTATAGGAATGCAAGAGATTTCTGTGCATTAATTTTGTATCCTGCTACTTTACCAAATTCATTGATTAGCTCTAGCAGTTTTCTGGTAGAGTCTTTAGGATTCTCTATGCATAGTAGCATGTCATCTGCAAACAGTGACATCTTTACATCTTCTTTTCTGATTTGGATTTCTTTTATTTCTTTTTCTTCTCTGATTGCTGTGGCTAGGACTTCCAAAACCATGTTGAATAATAGTGTTGAGAGTGGGCATCCTTCTGTTGTTCCTGATCTTAGAGGAAATGTTTTCAGTTTTTCACCATTGAGAATGATGTTTGCTGTGGGTTTGTCATATATGGCCTTCATTATATTGAGTAGGTTCCCTCTATGCCCACTTTCTGGAGAGTTTTTTTTACAATAAATAGTGTTGAATTTTGCCAAAAGCTTTTTCTGTATCTGTTGAGATGATCATATGGTTTTTATTCTTCAATTCATTAATATGGTGTATCACATTGATTGATTTGCATATATTGAAGAATCCTTGCATCCCTGGGATAAATCTCATTTGATCATGGTGTATGATCCTTTTAATGTATTTTTGGATTCTGTTTGCTAGTATTTTGTTTAGGATTTTTGCATCTATATTCATCAGAGATATTGGTCTGTAATTTTCTTTTTTTGTAGTATCTTTGTCTGGTTTTGGTATCAGGGTGATGGTGACATCGTAGAATGAGTTTGGGAGTGTTCCTCCTTCTGCTATATTTTGGAAGAGTTTGAGAAGAATAGGTGTTAGATCTTCTCTAAATGTTTGATAGAATTTGCCTGTGAAGCCATCTGGTCCTGGGCTTTTGTTTTTTGGAAGATTTTTAATCACTGTCTCAATTTCAGTGCTTGTGATTGGTCTGTTTATATTTTCTATTTCTTCCTGGTTCAGTCTCAGAAGGTTGTGTTTTTCTTAGAATTTGTCCATTTCTTCGTGGTTGTCCATTTTATTGGCATATAGTTGCTTGTAGTAATCTCTCATGGTCCTTTGTATTTCTGCAGTGTCAGTTGTTACTTCTCCTTTTTCATTTCTAATTCTATTGATTTGAGTCTTCTCCCTTTTTTTCTTGATGAGTCTGGCTAATGGCTTATCAATTTTGTTTATCTTCTCAAAGAACCAGCTTTTAGTTTTATTGACCTTTGCTATTGTTTTCTTTGTTTCTATTTCATTTATTTCTGATCTGATCTTTATGATTTCTTTCCTTCTGCTAACTTTGGGGGCTTTTTGTTCTTCTTTCTCTAATTGCTTTAGGTGTAAGGTTAGGTTGTTTACTTGAGATGTTTCTTATTCCTTGAGGTAGGATTGTATTGCTATAAACTTCCCTCTTAGAACTGCTTTTGCTTCATTCCATAGGTTTTGGGTCGTCATGCTTTCATTGTCATTCGTTTCTAGGTATTTTTTTATTTCTTCAGTGATCTCTTGGTTATTTAGTAGTGTGTTGTTTAGCCTCCATGTTTTTGTATTTTTTACAGATTTTTTTCCTGTAATTGATATCTAGTCTCATAGTGCTGTGGTCGGAAAAGATACTTGATATGATTTCAATTTTCTTAAATTTACCAAGGCTTGATTTGTGACCCAAGATATGATCTATCCTGGAGGATTTCCCATGAGCACTTGAGAAGAAAGTGTATTCTGTTGTTTTTGGATGGAATGTCCTATAAATATCAATTAAGTCCATCCTGTTTAATGTATCACTTAAAGCTTGTGTTTCCTTATTTATTTTCATTTTGGATGATCTGTCCATTGTTGAAAGTGGGGTGTTAAAGTCCCCTATTATGATTGTGGTACTGTTGATTTCCCCTTTTATGGCTGTTAGCATTTGCCTTATGTATTGAGGTGCTCCTATGTTGGGTGCATAAATATTTATAATTGTTATGTTTTCTTCTTGGATTGACCCCTTGATCATTATGTAGTGTCCTTCTTTGTCTCTTGTAATCATCTTTATTTTAAAGTCTATTTTGTCTGATATGAGAATCACTACTGCAGCTTTCTTTTGATTTCCATTTGCATGGAATATCTTTTTCCATCCCCTCACTTTCAGTCTGTATGTGTCCCTAGGTCTGAAGTGGGTCTCTTGTAGACAGTATATATATGGGTCTTGTTTTTGTATCCATTCAGCCAGTCTGTGTCTTTTGGTTGGAGCATTTAATCCATTTACATTTAAGGTAATTATTGATATGTATGTTCCTATTACCATTTTCTTAATTGTTTTGGGTTTGTTATTGTAGGTCTTTTCCTTCTCTTATGTTTCCTAGAGAAGTTCCTTTAGAATTTGTTGTGAAGCTGGTTTGGTGGTGCTGAATTCTCTTAGCTTTTGCTTGTCTGTAAAGTTTTAATTTCTTCACTGAATCTGAATGAGATCCTCGCTGGGTAGAGTAATCTTAGTTGTAGGTTTTTCCCTTTCATTACTTTAAATATGTCCTGCCACTCCCTTCTGGCTTGCAGAGTTTCTGCTGAAAGATCAGCTGTTAACCTTATGGAGATTCCCTTGTATGTTATTTGTTGTTTTTCCCTTGCTGCTTTTAATATTTTTTCTTTGTATTTAATTTTTGATAGCTTCATTAATATGTTTCTTGGCATGTTTCTCCTTGGATTTATCCTGTGTGGGACTCTCTGGGCTTCCCAGACTTGACTATTTCCTTTCCCATATTAGGGAAGTTTTCAACTATAATCTGTTCAAATATTTTCTCAGTCCCTTTCTTTTTCTCTTCTTCTTCTGTGACCCCTATAATTCGAATGTTAGTGTGTTTAATGTTGTCCCAGAGGTCTCTGAGACTGTCCTCAATTCTTTTCATTCTTTTTTCTTTATTCTGCTCTGTCGTAGTTATTTCCACTATTTTTTTTTTTTTATAAATTTATTTATTCATTTATTTATTTTTGGCTGTGTTGGGTCCTCGTTTCTGTGCGAGGGCTTTCTCTAGTTGTGGCAAGCGGGGGCCACTCCTCATCGCGGTGCGCGGGCCTCTCACCGTCGCGGGCCTCACAGGCTCCAGACGCGCAGAGCTCAGTATCTGTAGCTCACGGGCCCAGCTGCTCCGTGGCACGTGGGCTCTTCCCAGACCAGGGCTTGAACCCGTGTCCCCTGCATTGGCAGGCAGACTCTCAACCACTGCGCCACCAGGGAAGCCCTCCACTATTTTTTAAAAAAAATAAATTTATTTATTTTTGGCTGTGTTGGGGCTTCATTGCTTTGCGCAGGCTCTCTCCAGTTGTGGCGAGCAGGGGCTACTCTCTTTTGTGGTGCACGGGCTCAGTAGTAGTGGCGCATGGGCCCAGCTGCTCCGCAGCATGTGGGATCCTCCCAGACCATGGCTTGAACCCGTGTCCCCCGCATTGGCAGGTGGATTCCCAACCACTGCACCACCAGGGAAATCCCTTTCCACTATTTTATCTTCCAGGTCACTTATCCATTCTTCTGCCTCAGTTATTCTAGCATTGACTCCTTCTAGAGAATTTTTAATTTCATTTATTGTGTTGTTCATCATTGTTTGTTTGCTCTTTAGTTCTTCTAGGTCCTTGTTAAACGTTTATTGTATTTTCTCCATTCTATTTCCAAGATTTTGGATCTTTACTATCATTACTCTGGATTCTTTTTCAGGTAGACTGCCTATTTCCTCTTCATTTGTTTAGTCTGGTGGGTTTTTACATTGCTCCTTCATCTTCTGTGTGTTTCTTCTCATTTTGCTTAATTTACTGTGTTTGGGGTCTCCTTTTCACAGGCTGCAGGTTCATAGTTGCCGTTGTTTTTGGTGTCTGCTCCCAGTGGCTAAGGTTGGTTCAATGGGTTGTGTAGGCTTCCTGGTGGAGGGGACTGGTGCCTGTGTTCTGGTGGATGAGGCTTGATCTTGTCTTTCTGATGGTCAGGACCACGTCCGGTGGTGTGTTTTGGGGTGTCTGTGACCTTACTATGATTTTAGGCAGCCTCTCTGCTAATGGGTGGGGTTGTGTTCCTGTCTTGCTAGTTGTTTGGCATAGGGTGTCCAGCACTGTAGCTTGCTGGTCATTGAGTGGAGCTGGGTCTTAGCATTGAGATGGAGAACTCTGGGAGAGCTTTCGCCGTTTGATATTACGTGGAGCCAGGAGGTCTCTGGTGGACCAATGTCCTGAACTTGGCTCTCCCACCTCAGAGGCACAGGCCTGACACCTGGTCGGAGCACCAAGACCCTGTCAGCCACATGGCTCAGAAGAAAAGGGAGAAAAAAGAAAGAGAAAATAAAATAAAATAAAATAAAATGAAACAAAGTTATTAAAATAAAAAAATATATTAAAAATAAAAAAATTTCAAGAAAAGAAAAAAATGGAAGAAAGAAGAGAGCAACTAAATCAGAAAACAAATCCACCAATGATAACAAGTGCTAAAAACTATACTAAGAAAAAAAAATGAAAAACAAAAACAGACAGACAGAACCCTAGGACAAATGGTAAAAGCAAAGCTATACAGACAAAATCATACAAAGAAGCATACACACTCACAAAAAGAGAAAAAGGGAAAAAAAATATATATCTTTTGGGAAGTCTGAGGTCTTCTGCCAGTGTTCAGTAGGTGTTTTGTGGGAGTTGTTCCACATGTAGATGTATTTCTGATGTATTTGTGGGGAGGCAGGTGATCTGCACGTCTTACTCCTCCACCATCTTGAAGGTCTCTCTCATTCTTTTTAATGGTGGTATAGTATTCCATTCTTTGTATATACCATAATTTATTGAATCTAGCTTTCTATTATGAACATCAAGGTGGTTTCCTTTGTTTCCTCCATTACACCTTGATGTTTCCGTGAACATCCTAGAATATACATTCTAGCTATTTTGTGTGTGAGAAGGTTCATAAATTTCTAAAAGTAGAAATGTCAGGTAATTAATGTAAATCCAATTAAAATTTTCAAAATAATTCCTAAATTGCCATCCTCAGCATCAATTTAAGACAAAATTAAGGAAGGGTGTTTGTGAGAGTAAGGTTTTTTTCAGCTTGAAGCCTTTAGGAGTTAGAGTGGGAAATACTGCACATATGTAAGGGGTGACTTAATACACTGAGTGCATGTGTGAACACTGCAGGGGTATTTCCTTGGTTTTAAAGCTCAGAACTCTGACTCCTCCAACAAATCTCATGTGGCATGAAAAACTCCCAAAGAGTTTTTCTGTTAAGACTTCCTTCTGCCTCTGTCCACGTGACTCATTATGCCCACTTGGATTTGGGATCAATAGTATAGCGCTGTTTTCTGCTGTCCATAGGCTAAAGGCTGAAACACAGTCTTTTCACTTTTGATAGACACACAGACATAGAGTCATATTCTTCTATTATAAGAAAAACTATAGCACATGCATGGCAATAAACACTCATCTTCACAGCCAGGAAAACAATACAACAGAGAGTGACAGAAGTAAGAACCCCACCTTATCTAAAGGGGGCAGTCATAACTCCACTCTAGCCAATTGCTGCCAGGAAGGAAAGTGAGCCAGGAAAACCAAATGACCTGATTTTTCAAGATAAGCTGGGTATTTAGAGCTTTTTTGTTTAATTTCATGATTTTAAAAAATGTTGAATAAACAAAATAAGAAATGAAAGAGGAGAAATAACAACTGATACCACAGAGATATAAAAAATCATAAGAGAATACTATGAACAGTCATATGCCAACAAATTGGACAACCTAGAAGAAACAGACAAATTTCTTGAAATATACAGCCTGCCAAGACTGAATCAAGAAGAAACAGGGCTTCCCTGGTGGCGCAGTGGTTGAGAGTCCGCCTGCCGATGCAGGGGACACGAGTTCGTGCCCCGGTCTGGGAAGACCCCACATGCCGCGGAGCGGCTGGGCCCGTGAGCCATGGCCGCTGAGCCTGCGCGTGCGGAGCCTGTGCTCCGCAATGGGAGAGGCCACGACAGTGAGAGGCCCGCGTACCGCAAAAAAAAAAAAAAAAAAAAAAAAAGAAGAAACAACTTGAACAGAGCAATCACTAGAAGTGAAATTGAATTTGTAATAAAAATACTCCCAGCAAACAGAAGTCCAGGACTGGATGGCTTCACAGGGAAATTCCACCAAACATACAAAGGAGAACAAATACCTATCTTTCTCAAACTATTCCAAAAAATTGAAGAGACTGGAGCACTCCCAAATTCATTCTACAAGGTCACCATTACACTGATACCAAAACCAGACAAAGACACTACAAATAAAGAAAATTACAGGCCAATATCTTTGATGAATATAGATGCAAAAATTCTCAACAAAGTATTATCAAACTGGATCCAACAATACATAAAAAGGATCATATACCATGATCAAGCTGGATTTATTCCAGGGTCACAAGGATGGTTCTACATTCACAGATCAATCAATGTGATACACTACATTAACAAAAGGAAGGATAAAAATCCCATGACCATCTCAATAGACACAAAAAACACATTTCACAAAATTTAACATCCATTCATGATAAAAACTCATCAAAGTGGGTATACAGGGAACATACCTCAACATAATAAAGGCCATTTATGACAGACCCACAGCCAACGTAATACTCAACAATGAAAAGCTAAAACCCTTCTTGCTAAGTTCAGGAACAAGTATGCCCACTCTCGCTGTTTCTATTTAACCTAGTATTGGAAGTCCTACCCACAGCAATCAGACAAGAAAAAGAAATAAAAGGTATCCAAATTGGAAGTGAAGAGGTAAAACTATCACTATTTGCAGATGACATGATATGTTATATGGAGAACCCTAAAGTCTCCACCCCAAAACTATTAGAACTAATAAATGAATTCAGTAAGATAGCAGGATACAAGATTAATATACAGAAATCTGTTGCATTTCTACATACTAATAATGAAATATCAGAAAGAGAAAGTCAAAAACAATCCTGTTTAAAATCTCAAAAAAATAAAATCCCTAGCAATAAATTTAACCAAAAAGGTAAAAGACTTATACTCTAAAAACTATAAAAATATTGATGACGAGAACTGAAGATGATTCAAAGAAATGGAAAGATAGCCCATCCTCTTAGATTGGAAGAATTAATATTGTTAAAATGGTCATACTACCCAAAGCAACCTACAGACTTAATGCAATCCCTATCAAAACACTCATGACATTTTTCACAGAACTAGAACAAATAATCCTAAAATTTATATGGAACCATAAAAGACCCTGAATTGCAAAGCAATCCTGAGAAAAAAGAACAAAGCTGGAGGTATAACCCTCTCAGACTTCAGACTATACTACAAAGCTAGAGTAATCAGAACAGCATGGTATTGTTAGAAAAACAGACACATAGATCAATGGAACAGAATACAGAGCCAGAAATAAACCCATGTACCTATGGTCAATTAATCTACCACAAAGGAAGCAGGAATATGCAATGAAGAAAAGACGGTCTCTTCAATAAGTGGTGCTGGGAAAACTGGACAGCCAAATGTAAAACAATGAGATTAGAACATTCCCTCGTACCATATTCAAAAATAAACTCAAAATGGTTTAAAAACCTAAATGTAAGACCTGAAACCATAAAATCCCTAGAAGAGAACACAGGTGGAACACTCTTTGACATAACACAAAATGAAAAGACAACCTACCGAATGGTAGAAGATATTTGCAAATGATGCGACTGACATGAGGTTAATATCCAAAATATACAAACAGCTCATATAACTCAATAACAAAAAAACAAACAACCCAATCAAAAAATGGGCAGAAAACCTGAATAGACATTTCTTCAAAGAAGACATACAGATGGCTAACAGGCACATGAAAAGATGCTCAAGATCACTAATTAGAGAAGTGCAAATCAAAACTACAATGAGCTATCACTTCACACCTGTCAGAATGGCTATCATCAAAAAGACTACAAATAACAAATGTTGGAGAGGATGTGGAGAAAAAGGAACCCTCATACACTGTTGGTGGGAATGTAAATTGTTTCAGCCAGTATAGAAAACAGTATGGAGGTTACTCAAAAAACTGAAAACAGAACTACCATATGATCCAGCAATTCCATTCCTGGCTATATATCCGAAGAAAGTGAAAACACTAATTCAGAAATATACACCCTAATGTTCACAGCAACACTATTTATAATAGCCAAGATATGGAAGTAACCTAAGTATCTATCAACAGATGAGTGGATAAAGAAGACATGGTATATATATTCAATGGAATACTACTCAGCAATAAAACGGATGAAATTCTGCCATTTGCAACAAAGTGGAGATATTATGCTTAGTGAAATAAGTCAGTATGATATCAGCATACTGTATAATGTCACTTATTTATAGAATCTAAAAAATAATACAAATGAATGTATATGCAAAACAGATTCACAGATATAGAAAACAAAGGGGTTTCTATATGTGGTTACCAAAGGGGGGAGGGACAAATTAGGGGTATGGGATTAACAGAAACAAACTACTATATATAAAATAGATAAGCAACAAGAATATACTGTATAGCAGAGGTAATTATACCCAATCCCTTGTAATAACCTATAATGGAGTATAATCTGCAAAAATACTGAAATACTATGCTGTACACCTGAAACTAACACAATATTGTAAGTCAACTGTACTTCAATAAAAAAAAAAATGTTGGCTCTGACTTTTTAAAGACAATCTGGTGAAAAACCTGTTAACAATGCTTGCCTCTGGGGAGGGAAAACCATTACTGGAGGAAGGACTTATTCTACACTGAATACCCTTTTGAATTTTGTACCCTGGTCATGTATTTTAAAAAATAACTTAACTCTCTAAACACTGCAGAAGCCAACTATTTAATCTGCACGTGGCTGGTCTGTAGGCCTGATCTACAGGATAAAGTTCACACTCTTCTTCTGCCCAGTACCCAAAGCCTCTTGGCTGTCTGACTTTGGCCTGACTCTTTCCCACTATATCCACTTATGTCCCCTGCATTCAGCTGCATTCTCTTGAACATGTTTTGCCTTTTCCTTCTTTGGGGCCTCTGCTGTGCTGTTCCTTTCTGTGATTTGTCTTTTAAGATATAGTTCAAATACTACTAATGAATTGATCCTTCTTCCAGGTGTCCTATACAGTATCCTGGGAGAGGCAGTAAAAAATGTAATTTCAGAGCATGGACT
Organism: Phocoena sinus; assembly: GCF_008692025.1. Classification (NCBI taxonomy): domain Eukaryota; kingdom Metazoa; phylum Chordata; class Mammalia; order Artiodactyla; family Phocoenidae; genus Phocoena; species Phocoena sinus. The sequence continues at coordinate 24,290,799 of NC_045777.1, read as the reverse complement.
CAGGACGCAAACTCCTTGGATTTGAATTCTGGCTCTGCCAATTATACCACCATTTAAATGACCCCTGGGAAGTTACTTAACTTCTCTGGGTCTTGGTTTCCTCATCTCTGCTGTGGTGCGGATTAAATGAGTTAGAGATTCCAAAATGTTTAGAATAGTGCCTGGCAGGTAGTAAATACTCAATCATAGAACTGACATTATTATTTTTTTAAAGACTTTTTTTGATGTGGACCTTTTTTTTTTTTTTTCGGTATGCGGGCCTCTCACTGCTGTGGCCCCTCCCGCCACGGAGCACAGGCTCCAGACGCTCAGGCTCAGTGGCCACGGCTCACGGGCCCAGCCGTTCCGTGGCATGTGGGATCCTTCCAGACTGGGGCACGAACCCATGTCTCCTGCATCGGCAGGCAGACTCTCAACCGCTGAGCCACCAGGGAAGCCCCTGATGTGGACCATTTTTAAAGTCTTTATTGAATTTGTTACAATATTGCTTCGGTTTTACGTTTTGGTTTTTTGGCCACAAGGCATGTGGTATCTTAGCTCCCTGACCAGGGATCGAACCCGTACCCCCTACATTGGAAGGTGAAGTCTTAACCAGTGGACCACCATGGAAGTCTCCAGAACTGACATTATTTAATTTTGTCTGGTAGTACATTCTCCAACTAGACCATGAGCTCCAGAGGTCAGAGCCTCTGGCTGACTCACCTGTGTCTTCAGTGCCTAGAATGGACAGGCATAGAACAGGCACCTGGTAAAGATTTGGAATGAAATCCCCCACACATACATACACATACACACATTTCCTGTCTTTTTTCTCTGGACTGGAAATCTCACTGAGGACTGTGCCTTTTCTAGGCTCCATTGATTTCCAAAAGGACCAGCTGCTGGACCTGCACACAATACCTATTGATTAACAGAAGAAATAAAATCTCGGAGTGGAAGGTGCTTCATCATGGGTTCACACAAGAAGTTCACAAAATCTGAAGTTCACAAACCATGCAATTATATTCCCAAAGCCAGAGGCAGACTTTTTATAGTATCAGCCTACCTTAGGTGACAGCCATTCTCATTCACTTGGGCCTCAGTAAACAGTTATTGAATTTGGACTCTCTATCAGGCCCTTAACTAGGTTCTGGGCACACAGAGACAAAAGAGTATGTGGCTTGGTAAAAAAAAGCATGTGGCTTGGGACTTCCCTGGTGGCGCAGTGGTTAAGAATCCACCTGCCAATGCAGGGGACATGGGTTCGACCCCTGGTCCGGGAGGATCCCACATCCCACATGCCGCAGAGCAACTAAGCCCGTGCACTACAACTACCGAGCCTGTGCTCTAGAGCCCGCGAGCCACAACTACTGAGCCCGTGTATCACAACTACTGAAGCCCACGTGCCTAGAGCCCATGCTCTGCAACAAGAGAAGCCACCATAATGAGAAGCCCGCGTGCCACAACGAAGAGTAGCCTCCACTCACAGCAACTAGAGAAAGCCTGCGTGCAGCAACGAAGACCCAAAGCAGCCATAAATAAGTAAATTTATAAATTTGTTTTAAAAAAAAGTATGTGGCTTAGTTACTAATGTGGATAATCATAAGGTATATGTTAAGGCTAGAAGAGCTTGTCTAATATGCTTCTTTGTGTAAAAAATGGGGAAAAGGAATATATACGTATTTTCTTGTTTAAAAGAATAAACAAGAATACTAAAACACGGGTTGCCTTCAGGGAGGGAGAAGTGAGTGGCTAGGGAATGTGGAAGGGAGGGTTAAACTGTAAACTCTTTGAATTTTGAAGCCTGAAAATGTCTTACTTAGTCACAAAATTAAAAGTTTTTCTCTTTTAAAGGACGAGATTTTTTAAAGATGTGGTTTAGACTAAGCAGTTCTACTTTTATGTATCAACCCTAGAGAAACACTCATACAGGTGCCCAAACAGGCATGTACGTGGACGTTCCCTGTAGGGCTACTTGTAGTCATAAAACATTAGAAATCACCAGAACAGCCATCAGTAGAGGAAAGCTAAACTGTGATCCATTCACACTTGGAATCCTATGCATCAGAATGAAGCTGACCTTTACGGAGGGAGTTGGAAAGAGTTCAAGACAGATTGTTAAATGAAAAGAAAACAAAAATATATCACAGCATAATATATATCATCCAATTTGTCTTTTAAAAACTATATACAGTTGACCCTTGAACAACATGGGTTTGAACTGCACAAGTCCACTTATACGCAGATTCTTTTCAGTAGTGGATACTACAGTTCTACGCAATCTGAGGTTGGTTGAATCCATGGATGCTGAACCTCTGACACAGAGGAACCACATATATGGAGGGCCGACTATAAGTTATATGCAGATTTTCAACTGTGCAGAAGGCTGGCACCCCTAACCACAGCTCTGTTCAAGGGTCAACTGTATTTCTTTATATACATATATATGTATGTAAATGCACAGAGAAAGACCTGGAAGGATATACCACAAACTAATTACAGGGAAGGCAGTGTGACTAGGGGCCCTTAAAAAATAACAGTTTACTGGGCAAGGTGCTTCACATGAATTACCTTCTCATTCTCTTACCAACTCCATGAGGTAGTCCCCATTATTATTCCTTTTAATATTTGAAGAAACTGTAGCTGAGAGAGGCTATGTAACTTGCCTAAGTCACACATCAAGCCCCAGACTTAAATTTGATTACTCCAGCATGGTGCTTTTTAACTTTACATACTTCTAGAGATCAATTTTAGTTATTGAAAAAAAAGATAATCCAAAGGAGCTGCCTCCAGCCTGGCAGGGGCCTAGTAGGATCCAAGCAGTGTGGTCAGTGCTGTGAGGAGGGGTCAGGGGCTTACATCCGAGGAGCTGGGCTCTTGTGAGGTCCTCAGCAACACTCCCTCCGCCAGGGCCCGGTCCACAGCCTGCCTTGCCAGCTCCTCCAGCTGCTGTTCATCCTGCAAGAGGCTCCCCCAGCCGGTGGCCATCCCGACCTGCAACAGGAGAGAGGAGGGCTGACAGATGGCCTGGGGCCCTGCAACTGGCAGTGTGGTACGGGGGGAGTGAACACTGGCTGGCAGTTCTTAACAATTTCCATGAGCACAAAATGGAAAGCTTGACAAAGCATTTCCACTGACACTCCTTCTTTTGAGTCCTAATCCAATGATGACCTTATTCTCACAGTAAGGAAGCGGAGGCTCAGAGAGATGAAATGACTTGCCCAATGTAATGACTAGTAAAACCTGGACTTGAACTCGGGTCTCTGGACTCCCAGCCCAATGCTTTCCATTGGAGAAAGAGGCACTAATAACATATGTGATCGTGGCAAATTCTTTCTCCTCCCAGAGCTGCAGGTTCTCTACCTGTGAAACAAGGGGTCTGGGGTAGACCATGGTTTCCAAACCAGCTGAATATTCTGGAGAGCTTGGAAAAGAATACAGATTCCTGGGCCCTACTAGAGATTCTGATTCAAGAGGTCTGAGGGGAGAGAAGGGCTGAAGCTCTGTATTTTTAATAAATTTTCCTGGGACAGGAACTGCTGCAATATATTATTAATTTCCCTTCTAGCTCCAACAACCCATGTCGGCAGGTTTCAAATAAATTATGTGGGAGTGGGGGAAAGGAGCTCTTTGTGGAATACTATTAAATGCAAATAAGGTGAACTCCTCCCTCATACTAACCAGAGGCAAACTCACTAGCAGGAAATGATTACATTCCTTGTATGGACATCTATCATCATAGAACCAAAAGACAGAAAATATTCTTGAGAAATCATATTAGCAGGATAGAAATAAGTGAAACCCAAGTGCCCAATGTAATAGGAGGAGTCCAACTGGCTGCCAGAGACACACAGGGTGAACCAACTCACACTTTGACACTCACTGATTTTGCAGCAGGCCCCAGGGGTATAAGAAAATCTGGATAAAAATCTGGAAACACCAGTCATTAGAACATGGCTGCCCAGCTCAGTGGTCCCAGGAAGAGAGCTGGAGAATGACAAGTAACCTCCATCACATTCAGCTCCATCCCCCACTCCCCATGACAGAACTGGTGCTAGACCAATAATGATAGTCTGTCGGCCTCAGCACAATGTTTTGAAAGAATGAGCATGTGATTTCAAGAGGGTCCTGACAACAACCCTGTCAGGTGAGACATAGATAAGGGCAGTCATAGTAGAGAACAAAGCTCTGAGGTCAGTCAGACCTGGGTTTGAATCCATAATAATTACTTCCTTTATAAATAAGGTCACCATGTGGATTAAATGAAAAAAAAAACCTGTGTGTAGTTCCTTAGCAGTGTTTGAAGCTCTATACATGGGAGCTTCTTTTTTGGCTGTACCTACTTTACAGGTAGAAGACTTGTCAGAGGTCAACCAGCAGCCTGGTGGCAGAGCCAAGACTAGAACCTGTGACTCTGACATTAGAGCAATGGAACCCTCCATTGGCCCCCATCTCTTCACAACTCTGGGATTCTATTATCTCCGCCTGCTGTTGGGTTTTTGTTTAGCTGGCATAAACGCTGATTGGTATCTAATGCCAGGACCCTGACTGAGGATGCAGAGAAAGATAAGACAAAAATAATTACTATGAGAAGTGCTAATTGGGCCCTTTGTTTTTCTCATTCTACAGTCTCAATCCTTCTTGTGGCTTTATTCCTGTTTTGCTGATGACACTCGAATCTATAACTTCACTGCAGTGCTTTTCCTGACCTTCAACGGAGAATATCCAACTGCTTACTGAGCGTCTCCATAGAACCAGAATAGAATGTGTTGTTGTCTCCCCATAAATCTGCTCCTACTCTTGATGAACCCGACCCAGGCACCCAAGCCTTGTACATACGTCTTTCCTACACCCCATTCTCCCCAAATCCTGTGGATTCTATCTCAGTATACAGTACTCTGAATTCCTTGATTTCTCTCCACCTTCACCGTTAGGAGGCGTGGTTCCGACTACCACCATCTCTTCCCTAGGCACGAAACAGATTCGGAGTGATGTATCTTCAGGACACACCGGCTAGTCTCCCGCTTCCAGGCCTTGGCATTTGCTGTCGTCTCTCTTTGGGACAATCCCCACCGCTCACGACTTAGTTTCAGAAGCCGTCCCTGTTCCCCGCCCAGGGCTTCTTTCTACGACCCATCAATTTTCCCTGTATCATTGGGAATAGTGTGTCTTGATCACTTCTCTAACTCCAGCGCCTACTACAGTATTCAATGAATGTTAAATGAAAGAATGATGAATGAATGACATACTGGAGCCAGATCACCAAAAGCCTTAACACGCCCACAAGAAAACCCCGGTCGGACTTAAAAGCCAAGGGCGAGGCCAATGCCTGCGTGAGGCCCGGGGCAACAACACGGTCTCCTGCCCAGGCCTGCCCCACCTCACGGCCCGCTCGCTCCCACCAGAGGCAAAGTTTGGTTCTAATCGCTTCCACTTTTGTTGTTTAAAAAAAAAAAAAACTCCGGCTCTAGTCTCACCGGCACCGAGTGCCCGACACCAGCACAATCTGGAGTCAGGAGATCTAGGAAATCTGCAATCGAGAAGCACCAGCCCCACCCCCTCACTGGACACCAGCTTCTAGGTCCCTGCCATGGGTATGAGCTGAGACATCTCCTGGTCTCCGGGGCTCCAATCGCTGACAGACCCCTCCCTCATGGCCTTCCTCCCGAAGAAACGTGACCCTTGCCGGCCGCCGTTGCCGTGCCCCAACCTACTCGTTCGTCGTCCTGCCGCTCTCCGTACTCAGGCCCTCTCGCGCCTTTACCGGAGCTTCAGGGGGCGGGGCCTCTATGTGATCCAACGCGCTTGCGCGTCCCCTCCCACCCCCCCATCCCCCGCCCCCCCGCCCCCCCCCCCCCCCCCCTCCCAGGCAGGGCTTAAAGAGCAGCGGAGCTGGACGGTGGCTGGGAAGGGGCGGTCCGTGTGAGGACAGCTTTGGAACAGCACCTTGGGAAGGAAGGGAGGAGTCGTGTTGGGGCCGCCGGGAGCTACGGGTTTGAAAAGCTAAAGCTCGTAGGGCGTCGGAACTGCTGACTTCCGACGCAAGATGGGGAAACTGATACTCAGAATGGGGCAGTCACTACCTTAGGGACACACAGTTGGTGGTAGTGGGTGTGGTAATAGAGGCCCAGAGACAGAGACAGAGCCCAGCACAGGGTCCCATAACACGTTAAAGGCTGAGCCAGTGTTGGAACCCAGCTGGGTCCCAGAAAAGAACACCCGATTTCTCCAACCCTGGGACAGCTGCAGGAAAAGCCTTAATGGTAAAAGGAAAGTAATTTCATTTTTCCAGCAGTTTTAAGGTTAGGAACGTTTGAGGGTGATCCAGTGTTTCACAAAATGTCCAATATCACTCGCATCAGGATCTGGTGCAGTTTTTTTTTTTTAATGCAGGTTTTTTTATCCCTACCTCCATCTCACCCCTTGGCAGCTCCCCAGTTCTTTAACTGTGCCTTCTTTCTGGATTATGATAGGATTCTTCTCAGTCTGAAGCACCTGATATGAATTTTAATTAAACTGAATTTATCAGTCTGGGCTCTGGGGAATTAACCATGAATAAGACAGAGCCCTGGCTTTCACATCTGATTAAAAAGGTAGACAGGTAAACAGTGTTTTTCTGGGGAAGTAGGGAAGGCTTTTGGGGTCTTGAAGGACAGGTAAGCATGTGTAAACAGTGAAGGAAGTAGTGGTGGAGGTTAGAGGCAGGAAAGGGGCTAGTGTACCAAGTAGCAGGAGCAGAAACAGCAAAGGCAAATAATCCTGAATGTGGCTAGTCTTGTTTTAGAGACAATGAGGAGTGTGGTGTAGATACTGAGGAGGGTCTGGGGGTTGGAGCAGGCTTTTAGGAGCTCAGTCTTGGGGAGGGAGCCTTGGATGCTAGGTTAAGAAGTTTAGCATTTGTCCAATGAGTTGTCTAAGGATATTAAGGAAGAGGGAGACATGGTGTGTTAGGTTCTGGTTACACCATGGCAAATGGTTTGTAAGTGGGGAGACCAAGGCCAGAGAGAGATCTCAGAGGTAGTTAAGGTGTGAGATGATGAGGCGGGGCCGAGAAGATGGAGAGAAGGGGACAGATTAAAGAGATATTTAGGAGAGAGAACTCCGACTGATTGTAAATCAGCGGCCCAATCCAGAGTACAGGATGTTTCCAACTCCTTAAATAAAGTATGTGGGACTTCCCTGGTGGTCCAGTGGGTAAGACTGCTTGTTCCCAATGCAGGCGAACCAGGCTGGATCCCTGGTTGGGGAACTAGATCCTCCTGCATGCATGCCTCAACTAAGAAGCCCACATGCCACAACGAAGATCCCACGTGCTGCAACTAAGATCCAGTGCAGCCAAAATAAATAAATACATAAATATTAAAAAAATAATAAAGTATGTACATTACCTACAGGACAGACTGAGCTTTCCAATCTTGTTGGTGGGAAGGAAGGGATAGGTGGTCTGTTTATTGCCACAACTGTGATTTCATGATGTCCCTCTTTTGTCTGCTTTTGTACCTAAGGGAGAGTCTGAAGCAGCAGTTACTATAATAGGCCCCAGGTGCCAGAAAAAGTCCACCGGGCTAACAAGGAACAAAGGAAGCTATTTCTAGGGCAGCATGAAATTAAAAAATCATGACCCAGGGTTCTCTGTGCAGGTTCTCCTCTTCCAAGATGGGTGCCAAATGACGTGTATCATGTGCCTATTTGTGAGATTTGGGGAGGATCCCAGACCTTAACACCCCTTTGGTTGTGTCCTCTCACATTGTGGCAGGTAAGGTATTTTCATTCCCATTTTGTAGACGTGGCAGTTGAGCCTCAGAAGTTATGTGCCTTTCTTGCTCCCTCTGCCCAGATGCTTTTCCTCTAAATCTTGGCATAAGTGGCTCCTTCTTGTCATTCAGATGTTTCCTTCTCAGATGACATCCCCACCTGATCAGCCTGTGTCACATTTTCCTGTGTACTTTCTACATAGCACTTATTAGTATCTGAAATTATTAATTTTATGTGTTTCCCTCCACTAGAATGTGAGCTCCATGAAAACAGGGGCAATATCTGTCTTGGTCACCACTTTACCCCCAGCACCTGGAATAGTAGATACTCAATAATATTTGCCGACTGATGGAAATAAGCTGGGGAGGGAGGAAGGGAAGGAAACCAACATTAAGTGAAAGCTTGGGATGTTTCAGGTGCTTCTCATAAACTATCTCATTTGATCCCCTCACAGCCTTTCCAGGTGGGTACTGTATCTCCATTGGGTGATAAGAAAACATGGGAAGTGAGGTCAAGTCAGTCGTTTGTTACTTTTGAGGCCATAGGCTCCTTTGAGAATCTCCATTAGACACAAACTTTTAGCAGACCATGTGGAGGAATTCAGAGACCTCTTCCGGCCTACTCAGGGATCCCAGATCAAGGAATCCAGGATTAGGGAACTTGCCTGAGGTCCTTCTGGCCTCAAGCCTTTGCTGGTTCCTCCCTCCATGGCAAGGATAGATTCCCTTTAGTGGACATCAGGGAACCTGCTGAAGATTTTGGAGCAGAGCGAGTTTATGATGTCTTGAGCCTTTCATGTCTCCGACCTGAGTTCAAATCCTGACTCCACAAACTATCAGTGTGACTATGGGCAAGACTTCTCACCTCTCTGAATCCCACTTCCCTCACTTTCAAAATGGAATCTGTTTTTTGGTTTTTTTCTAACAATGACTAATCTTTATTTGATCTGCTCGTGAAGTGCCAGGTACTTGGCTGCTGGCTTTACAGTTATCTCACTTTCACCACAAACCTATGAGGTGAGTACTGTTATCATGTCCATTTTACAGCTGGGGACTTGGAGGCTTGAAGAAATGCCCTGACTTGCCGAAGATCATGCAGCTTTACACTCTTAGCCATTGTGCACCTACACACGTACCTTGGGATGTGCCACAAGCTCAGGCTTCCCAAAGCTGACTTCTGAATCCACTGCAAACTCTGTTGGGTTTGTGGGAACATTTGAGTCTAAATTAGTTTAAGGAAAAGGCAAGGAGGGCTGCACTGCAGTGTGAATGGAGGCCAATCTCTTTGTATGTTGCCTTTCCCCCTGTAAGGGCCTCTGGCCAAGCCTAGACTGGGCCTCTTGACTGGGACATCTGTGTCGTCCCAGGGTCTGCATTGCACGGAGGTCTGCATTTGTGCACGTGGCTGCTGTCTTTTTTTAGCAATGATATCACTCTGCCTGGAATTATGAGGCTGTCTCCACGCCTGACTGGGGGCCACTGCTTGGCCGTTCAGAGCGGAATTCCTGTGTCTTCCAGCCCCTACCTACCACAGGCCTGGCCCAGCCATGCTGCTCAGGAAATGCCTTTGGAATCAAAGGGAGGGCTCTTCCATGTGTTGAGGATTTACTGTGTGCCAGGCCTGTCCCGGACACTTTACATGTGTTATCTCATTTACATGCCCCAGTAATCCTGGGAGGGAGAAGTTACTGTCTCTATTTTACTGAGAAGAAACAGACTCAGTTGGGCTTTACCTTAGGCCCACTTGGGGTGATTGATGGCACCAGGACTGACTCTAGGGCTTGTGTGCTCATCGTGCATGATGAATTCTTGAAGCTGTGAGCTGATAAAGGGGATACACTCCTCAGCACCCAGGATCCTCAGAGACTTTCTATCAACAAGCTTCTAGTCCAGCTCTCATTTCATCCATGAGGAAACAGGAGCCCAGAAAGGAGTGATGCCTTACTTATAGCCCCTCTTTTCCGCTTACTACTTATCCATTGTTTTTTTAAAAAAATATTTATTTATTTATTGGCTGCATTGGGTCTTAGTTGCGGCACATGGGATCTTTCATTGCAGTGCTCGGGCTGTTCGTTGTGGTGCACGGGCTTCTTTCTAGTTGTGGCTCGGGAGCTCCAGAGCATGTGGGCTCACTAGTTGTGGTGCACAGGCTCTCTAGTTGTGGCTTGCGGGCTCCAGAGGGAATGGGCTCTGTAGTTGTGGCACGTGGGCTCAGTATTTGCAGCACGAGGGCTTAGTTGCTCTGTGGCATGTGGGATCTTAGTTCCCTGACCAGGGATCGAACTGGCATCCCCTGCATCGCAAGACAGATTTTTTTTTAATTAAGTTTTGGCTGTGTTGGGTCTTTGTTGCGGTGCGCGGGCTTCTCATTGTGGTGTCTTCTCTTGTTGTGGAGCATGGGCTCTAGGCATGTGGGCTTCAGTAGTTGTGGCACATGGGCTCAGTAGTTGTGGCTCACGGGCTCTAGAGCACAGGCTCAGTAGTTGTGGCGCACAGGCTTAGTTGCTCCGCGGCATGTGGGATCCTCCCGGACCAGGGCTTGAACCCGTGTCCCCTGCATTGGCAGGCGGATTCTTAACCACTGTGCCACCAGGGAAACCCTCAAGACAGCTTCTTAACCACTGGACCACCAGCGAAATCCCACTACTTATCTTTATCTACCTTTTGGGAAGGGTGAGATCCACTTTTACTCACCATTATACCACCCAAGTAGCCCAGTGCCTGGTCCTACTTGACACTCAGTAAATGCTTTTAAATTTTATTTAAAATAAAAACATTGAGAAAAGTATAAATGTTAGTATAACAGACAACCATATACCCACCACCCCACTTGCGAAATAAAAACTGCTAATATAGCTGAAGGCCCCCTGTGTGCCCCTCTACAACTGCACCTCCCCAACCCCTGGCGAAGTTAAGAGTCTCCTGAATTTGGTGTTTATTATTCTATGCCATTTTTTTTTTTTTTTTTTTTAAGTACGCGGGCCCCTCACTGTTGTGGCCTCTTCCACTGTGGAGCACAGGCTCCGGACACGCAGGCTCAGCGGCTATGGCTCACGGGCCCAGCCGCTCCGCAGCATGTGGGATCTTCCCGGACCGGGGCACAAACCCTTGTCCCCTGTATCGGCAGGCGGACTCTCAACCACTGTGCCACCAGGGAAGCCCCTATGCCATTTTTTTATTCATATACCATAAAATTCAACCTGCTTAAGTATGCAATTTAGTGGCTTTTAGTGTGTTCACAAGACTGTGCAACCATCACCACTATCTAATTCTAGAACATTTTCACCCCCGAAAGGAACCCCATACTCATTATCAGTCACTCCCCCATTCCTCCCTGTCTCCAGCCCCGGCAATCTGCTTTCTGTCTCTATGGATTTGCCCATTCTGGACATTTACTATAAATGGAATCCTGTATGTGGTCTTTTGTGTCTGGCTTCTTTCACTTACCATAATGTTTTCAAGGTTCATCCATGTTGTAGTATGAATCAATATTTCATTCCTTTTTATGGTATGGTATTCCATTGTGTGAATACAGCACGTTTTGTTTATCCATCACTTGGTGGACGTTTGGGTTGTTTCTGCTTTTTGCTATAAATAACGCTGCTATGAACAAGTTTTTGTGTGGATATATGTTTTCAGTTCTCTTGGTTATATAAGTGGACTTGCTGGGTCATATGGTAACTCTATGTTTAACTTTTTGAGGAACTGCCAGACTGTTTTCTAAAGTGGCTGCACTGTTTTCCATTCCCACCAGCAATGTATGAGAGTTTCAATTTTTACATCTTCACCAACACTTATCTCTTTGATTATGACCATCCTAATGGGTGTGAAGTGGTATCTCATTATGGTTTCAATTTGCATTTCCCTAATGACAATGATATTGAGTGTGTTTTCGTGTGCTTATTGGCCATTTGTATATATCCTTTGGGGAAATGTCTATTAAAACCTTTTACCCATTTTAAGGGCAAAAATATTATTGAGTTTTAAGAATTCTTTATATATTCTGGATACCAGACCCTTATCAGATATATGATTTGCAAATATTTTCTCCCATTCTGTGGGTTTTCTTTTCAGTTTCTTGATGTTGTCTTTTTTTTTTTTTTGGTAAATATCTATATATTTTATGCAGCCTCTTTATATTGAAGAAATTGGGGTGTTTTAAAATATCTTTATTGGAGTATAATTGCTTTACATTGTTGTGTTAGTTGCCGCTGTATAACAAAGTGAATCAGCTATATGTATACATACATGCCCATGTCCCCTCTCTCTTGCATCTCCCTCCCACCCTCCCTATCCCACCCCTTGATAGTGTCCTTTGGAGCACAAACGTTTTTAATTTTGATGTAATCTAATTCATCTATTTTTTTCCTTAGGTTGCTTATGTTTAGAGTGTCATATCTACGAAACCATTGCCTAATCCAAAATCATGAAGACTCACACCTGTCTTCTGTGAGATTTATGGGTTTTGCTGTTACATTTAGGTCTTTGATTCATGGTGCGAGGTAGGTCGTATGCATTTTTAGTCCTTTTACTAGGTGTGTGTTTCTAAAAAAATATATGATACTGTTTTTCCTGTTTGGGGGACTTTACATGGTAACGTGTGTTCTTGTGCAGCTTGATTTTCTCATTCAGCCTTATGCTGGGAGATTCATCCATGTTGATAAGAGTAACTAGTTCATTTGTTTTCACTGCTCTATAGGTTTCATTGCATAAAAATACCACATTTCATTTACCTTTTCTCCTATGAATGATCCTTTGGGGTTGTCTCTACTATTTTGCTGTTACAAAGGGTAAACAGTCTAATATGTGCCTTCTTGTGCAGTATGTTGAAGGTCATGGGCATATTCAGATTTACTAGATAATACAAAATTACTCTCATAAGTGGTTTTACAAATTTGCACTCCTGCCAGCAATGTATTAGAATTGCCCTTATTCGGCATCCTCACCAAGACTCAGTATTGTTGGGCTTTTTTGATTGTGCCAGGCTAGTGGGTGTGAAATGATATCTCATTAGGATTTCCCAGATTAATAGCAAAGTTTATTTTTCAGTAAATATTTGCATGGGTGGGTGGATGGCATGAAAGTAGAATGGATTCAGCTCTTTGATGAGGAGATGACCCTCTATTCTTCCTGTGGCTAGAGGATGGCAGGACTCTGGGCCTTGACTGCCAGCTGTTTGTAGGGAGACCCTGGAGCTAGGAAGCACTGGGTGAGACCAACAACTCTATATATATGGGGAAAGGCAGTTGTCACCTTGAAACCAGCAATGGGAGCCTTACCCCAGGGAGAGGCTATAGTCTTGCCCTTCCATCTCCCCACACTTTCACCAAGAAGGGAGGGAGCTAGAGAGAAGCCAGAAGGGAATTGTGTAATGATGAGAATGGGGTCCCACGGTCTTAGGAATGACCCTTTCTTGAGGACCTTCTCATGGTCTCTGTATTGGTGGTATGTATTTCCCTTGGTTTTTTGTTTTGTTTGTTTTTAATTTTTATTATTTTTTGGCTGCACCTCACAGCATGCGGGATCTTTGTTCCCTGACCAGGGATCGGACATGTGCCCCCTTCAGTGGAAGCTCAGAATCTTAACCACTGGACCGCCAGGGAAGTCCCTGTATTTCCCTTATTTATTCACTGAGTTTGGGGATGATGATAATGATAATAAGAAAAATAATAGTAAGGATTGTGTATTGAACACATATGCGAGGCATTGTACCTTTTTCTTTTTATAGGTATTATTTAATTCCCTGTGGAGTAGGTGCTGTTATTATTCCTGCTTTATAGATGAGGAACAGAGGATCAAAGGGGCAGAGTAACTGAAGGTTTGTACCCAGGCAGTCTGACTCCAGAACTCTTAAGCACTGTGCTGTATTGTTAGCCTGGCTCAGCTAAACCCAGGACAGCAAAGAAAGGAGAAGCTTGCCCAGGCTTGGGTAGGTGAGAAATGCAAGTTGCAATATCCACTGGGCCTGGCATGGAGAAGGCAGCAGGGGGCAGAGTGAGAGGCCCCTGGGGAAGATGGTTCTTTTTTTTTTTTTTTTTAATATAGGGTGATTCCAGTTTACATTTTCTTTTGTTGTTATAAATTTATTTTATTTAGTTATTTTTGGCTGCATTGGGTCTTCACTGTGGTGCGCAGGCTTTCTCTAGCTGCGGCGAGCGGGGGCTACTCTTCTGTTGTGGTGCGTGGGCTTCTCATTGTGGTGGCCTCTCTTGTTGCGGAGCACAGGCTCTAAGCGCACGGGCTTCAGTAGTTGTGGCCCGTGGGCTCAGTAGCTGTGGCTCTCAGGCTCTAGAGCACAGGCTTAGTAGTTGTGATGCATGGCCTTTGTGGCTCCGCAGCATGTGGGATCTTCCCGGACCAGGGCTTAACCCGTGTCCCCTGCATTGGCAGGTGGATTCTTAACCACTGTGCCACCAGGGAAGTCCTGTATTATTTCTTATAAATTATTGTAACTATACAATTATCTGAAAAATTTCAATTGGAAAATGATTGGGAAATGAAATTTAAGGCCCAAAGAATTAGGTAGGAAAATAGAGATATTTGTAATAACAACATTTTCAACCCATTAAAAAAAAAACACTGAGGGCTGTGCTCAGGGAGACCTCTCACCCTTAAGTTAGCAAAGTGCAGATTCACAGAGAGGTTTGCAGTATAACCTGAGATGTGGGAGAGTGCAGGGTCACCCTGCACACCTCAAGATACCCAGGGTAGACTGTTTGGGTTGGTTTCCAATCCCAACTCATTGAGCCTCTCTCTGCCCTTCACCTACCAAGCTGACTGACCATGATCACAAGGGCAGAGACACAACCTCACCCCACCGTCCCACTCTACCTCTAATTGGTCTTCTGAGAGTTCTTCCCCCAGTCTCCACTCTACCAGACAGACTCCTCCTTAGGAGCAAGCCTACAACCAGTCCCAATCTGGGTGGCATCAGAGAGCGTTTGTTGAACTCAACAAAATGGGAAGCTGACAGAGGCTGGGACATGCCTGTCTTGATCCTGAGACCCCAGGCAGGGCCAAGGTTTTGGCACAGGATTTTGGCAGTGGGGTGGCTGTGGTCTTTTAAGACCCTGGGACTTTCCTCCCACGTATGCCCACAAGGATGTCTCTTCCAGAATGTTGGCTGCCCTGGGCACTACCTCAAATTCCATCCCCAGAGTGGCAGACCCAAGGCCTCCTCTCCAGACTACCCCAACATACACATCACCACAGGACTGGCGTGTTCACACTGTTGATCTCTTACCATGGGCTAAGCACTCTGGTTCATTTATATCTCTCAGCAACATTATAAGGCAGGTACTCTTCATATATCCATTTTGCAACGAAGGACCCAAGGCTCAGAGAGGTTAAGTAACTAACTCACGGTCACTTAGCTTGTAAATGGCAGAGCAAGGACTCAAAGGGGCAGTCCTAACATGTGCCCAGCCTAGTCCCTGCAGGTGCAAAGCTAAAAAAGAACGATTGCCTGCTCAAACAGTCAATGATAATGTCGTCAGACATTTACATAGGGCTTGTAGGTATCAGGCACAGGCTAAGCTCTTTACATACATTATTTCCTTGACTCTGCTTAACAACCCAATGGAATAAGGTTATGCTCATTTTATGATGGAAATTGAAGCTCCAACAGGAAAAGGTCAAGGTCACATAGCAAGTAAGGGGCAGAGCTGGACAGTCTGACTCTGGAGCCAGAGCTATCAGACCCTCTTCTGCCATCTCTTCCTCCTTTTTTTTAGCGTCCTCCCTCCCCTGTACGCTGACCCTCCCAGGCTTTCCTCCTGCTGCTGTTTCCACTCTCCCCCACCCCAGCTCCCCAGGCTAACCCATGTCCAGAGCCCCCAGCCCTTTCATTAATATTCTGAGCATAGTTTGGAGGCTGAGGCCGGGTCAGACTATCTGGATGGTGACCTCCAGGGGTCAGCCCACACCCTAGGGTGTCCTTTAGCCCTTCCTATTTCCACTCAGCTGCCTGGCAAGGGAAGTCTTGGAGGGGCCCTCCACCCAGTCCTCTTACCTACCTGCAGTGGCCTGCGGGATACGGTGGATAGAGTGAGCAGGACGCCCATACCTTGCAGAGAGGCCAGCGTTCTGGGGGTGGGGGCAGCACTGAGCCTCTCAGGACCCGGTGGCTCTGGAAGCTGATATGAACAGCAGCAACTGCTGGCATTATCTGGGTTCTAAGAATAGCTTGGGCTGAAGAGCTGGGGGCTGGGGCCAGGGAAGAGGGCAGGAGCCTTTTTCCACTGCCCCTTCCACCCCTGCTGCTTGGCCTAGAAACTGGGAAGCCTTCCTTCTGGCTTACAATTTGCTCTGGGATGATTTCGCATAGATACATCTTGTCCACCTTTGGGTTGGAGGACAGAGGGTGTCCCAGGGACTCAGACCCAGGGCTGAGGGCACTGAGCCCACACCCTGAGGACCCACCCTCCTCCAGGCCCTCCCCTCTGGCACAGAGTAGGGGCTTGCTTTTTCAAGGGTCGATATGTTGGAAGCGACCTTTATTCATTTAGCAAACACTTAAGAAATAGGTCATACATAGACATGATTCAAAATTCAAAGGTATAAAAGGATACACAAGGAAAAAATATCAGTCTGTCCCTTTCCTAGCCTCCAGCCACCTATTCCTCTCTGCTCCTCCCTTTTTTCATTTAATGAGATATCTTGAAAGTAACAACAATAATGCAAATAATAATATAATATGAGGGAAACCCACGTTACATCATGAGTCTCTGCTATGTGCCAGGCACTGTTCTAAGCACTTCAGATGTTTTAACCCATATAGTGCTCATCAGAATCCTATGTGGTGGGTACTTTGTACGAATCTCCATTGTTAAGAGGTTAAGTGATTTTCCACGATTTCATGGCTGGTAATTGGCAGAGCCAGGATTCAGTCTCAGGCAGTCTGACGTTAGATAACGTATTCTTCATCACTGCTCTGTACTGCTGCTCACACTTATGTCATGCCACTACACAGCACACCTTGCTCTTCCTAAGGGCCAAGGTCAGAGATGTACTATATATTGAACACGTGCCATGGCCAGGCTCAGGCTGGTCTGCAGCAAAGAATAAAAAAGACTAGGTCTCTGCCCTCATGGAACTGGCATCCCAGTGCCCATGAGTGTCTGTCAACCAAGGTAGGAGGAGGGAAACCCACGTGTCACTCACATGCCTATATACTGTCTGCTGTTCACACACACCCTGTCCCTTATCCACTGGTCCTTTACTCACTCAGCCTCTGAGCTGGAAGGCCTTAGAGCCCAGAGCTATAGGTAGGAACATGGAGATCCAGACAGAAGTAGACACGAGAGATCACAGTGTGGCCCTCGTAAGCCTCATCCCCTGCCCCCGGGATCCATTTCAGCAGGGCTGCTGGGGGGTGCCTCTAATCCAGGGCCCAACCATTGTTTGATGTTGGGAACAATTGAAGGGCAAGGGGGCTATAGATAGATCCACAGCTGCTGTCACCTGTTCCAGCCTGGGCACTGGGCCCAAGCGTTGTCTACGTGGGGGTACTTTACCAGTGAGGGCCCCCTGGGGGTGGGAGATTGGTCCAGCCTAGCTCAGCTCTACAGAGACTGAGTCAGAGGCCAAGACAAAGAAATAGAGTCTCGGAGGGCAGAGAGAGACAGGGTAACACAGAAAGACCAAGACCCTTGAGAGATACAGGAGGCTCCCACCAAATGCCATAAACCCAGTGACTGGTTGGGGCTCTGGGAGGGCTACACAAGCACACTTCTTTCTGGGAGAGCCACATCCCAGATCCTTCCGAGGCAGTTGAAGGAACATGCTTTGGGGAGTGCTCTGGGAGACTCCTGAGATCTTTGAAAGGAAGACGTTGTGCTGCTGTGTCTAGTTGTAGCTTTAATTCAGTATGTGACCTTGGGCATGGACCTGCTTCTTCCTCTGTGCCTCCGTTTCCCCAGCTGCCCAATGAGAGTGTTGGTTTGCATGATCCCTGAAGGGCCCTTTCATCCTCTGATGTCTGTCAGGACATATTCCTCATGTGTCTAACCTCTCTCCCTCTTGCTGCAGTGGAGGCCATAGTCACCTCCTTTGTTTGCCCTTTGTGAGGATGGGGGACAGCTGGTCCCCCCATCCCCTCCCCCCAGTAACCTTTCAGCCATAAATCCATGCTGAGGCGTCTCTCCACCGGATAAACAGCCCTGATGCCTTTTGGCTGCACTCATCCTATTTTCTGCTTGAAGCATCAGAGCCGGGGCCCACTCGGGCCCTCTGCAGCTGCCCACGGCCCCAGGAGGGGGACAAGCCTTGGACGAGCAGGGGCACCCCCCCCGGGGTGCCAGGGTGGAGGCCCCTCTTTGGGCCTCACCACCTCGCATTTAGACCCTTATGGCAGCCGCCTCCTAAGTCTTCCTGCCCCGGTCTCGCCCCTGCAGTCCATCCTCCACACCAGCTGTCATGGGGCTCTTGTGAACACATAAATCTGAACACACTGTCAAATGCCCTTGCTCCAAGCTCTTTGATGAAAAAAATAAAATAAAAATGCCTTTGATGGCTCCCCAACTCCCGCAGGATAAAGAACCAAATCCTAATCTGGCTTTTGAAGCCCTTCACAATCCAGTCCCAACTGCTCCGTCCAGCCTCACCTCCCTTTACGCCCGTGTGGCTGCTCTGGGCTTGGAGTTCAGGTTCACGCTGTCCGTCCCCTGTCCTCTTCCTTCAGTGCCTCTCCCTGGATGGCCACAGCCTGGTCTGCCTGTGGCATCTCTTGCTTTTTCCAGTCCATTCTCTACATGGCAGCCAGAGTGATCATTATTAACCTTCACCACTTACTCTCCTGCCCTAACAGCTCCCCTTCGCACTTGGAGTAAAGTCCTCCAAGAGTCCCGGTGACCCAGCCCCTGCCTACCTGTCTAACCTCACCTTGAAAAACTTTCCCCACCTTTCTAACCCAGCGGCACTAGCACTGTGACAGGGCCTCAGACACACCAAGCTATGCTCTGCCTCATGGCTTTTGTATTTACTGTTCCTCCTGGTTGGAATATCCTTCCCCCAGCTCTTCACCTAACCGGCTCCCTCTTATCCTTCAGGTCTTGCCTTAAATGTCATCTCTTCAGAGAGGCCCTCTCTGACTAACCTGAATAGAGTTACACCCCCGTTACCCTCCACAGCACTACTTTGCGTGGTGCCTTCATAGCACGTGCCACAATCTTTTAACCTTCAAACTCCTCCATTCTGACATCCTCCTTGAGCATCACTTTTTTTCCTGGACAATGAGTGTTGTGTTCCCATCCTGGACACATAAGAGAAGCTGTCAGATGCATATTGAATTGAATTCATGTGTCCCTCCCTCCTTCACAGAGTCCTTCAATGTCTTTATCCAAAGAAGGACTTCCAGGCACTGGGGTGCCTTGTTGGCAGATATATTTGGGGCTGGGGTGGCTCCCAAATTACATCCTCTCTGCCTACCTGCCTGCCCTTGCTTTCTCCAATGCTCAGCTCCTCTACTGGCATTTTGGGCTGGAAGAGGAGACACCAGAGATACTCTGCCCCTTTCAAGCTTTGTCTAATCAGTCTGGCTGCTACTAAGCTGTGGGTTCCAGGACTCTTGGCAACTGCTGATCTGAGGTCTTTGGTGGAGAGGAACTGGGGACACCTAGACCCTGGTGCCCAGCTTGGCTCTCGCCCCCTACATACTAAGACTTCCAATCTCTATCTTTGGCCACTTTACTCTCTTCCCTGAGTCCTGCTTCTCCCCTCCAACTCTCTTCCTAGCCAGGCCCAAGGTTCCCTGGTGTAAGTGGGGGCTGGTGGACAGCATATCAGTTTTTGAGGGCAGTGGTAGACCTATTCAGGGCCACCTGGCTCTGGGGGCCTGGAGACACAGACTAGAAAGCCTGAGGTCCAGCCCTCCCCAACAGCCTTTTCTGGGGCTGTCAGTACCCTAAGTCCCTTGAAGATGGTGTTTCTTTGAGTGATTTCCAGGGAGAGTCCCTCTAGCCCAGGAGGGTGGACACACTGCTGGCCAGGCTGCAGGTGACCCAGCTGCCTTCATGCTGGTCCTGCCTGAAGTTGCTTTCTCCTTTCCCAGTTTTCATGTGCAGGGGTAGAGAGCTTGCCTTCGGAGTGGGATCCTGGAGTCTGGCCTGGGCTTCCCTCTGTCCCCATCAGGGTCTTGGTGTGCTTAGCTAAGCTGATTTCCCTTCCAGCCCTCCAGCCCTGATACTCCTGATTCCTAATGCCCTAGGAGTCTTTAATTTAAAAAAACAACAGGGGACTTCCCTGGCGGTCCAGTGGTTAAGACTTTGCCTTCTAATGCAGGGGGTGTGGGTTCGATCCTTGGTCAGGGAGCTAAGATCCCACATGCCTTGCAGACAAGAAAACAAGACATAAAACGAAGCAATATTGTAACAAACTCAATGAAAGACTCTAAAAATGGTCCACATCAAAAGAATCTTAAAAAATAAAAATAAAACAACAACAAACAAAAAAAAACCCAAAGGAGGGACAAATGTAAAAGATACAGGGAAGTACAAATAATAACAAACCATTGTACCTTTTGTCATATTTGCTTCAAGTCTTTTGCACCAGGATTCTAGCACTTCAGAGTTCTAAAGACCCTGGGTTCTAATACCCCAGCATTCTAAAACTGAGGTGCATATATGTCTTGTCTCTGTACTTATAGCATTGGGAAGAGAAGGCAAGAAGAAAGACTTTGGGCTGTCTATACTGGCTACGCAGTGGGTGGGTTTGTTGGGTTGAGAGGGTGGTTGTTAAGAAACAAAGCTTCCAGAGGGTCTAAAATCCTGGAATCCTGGAGTCCTGAGGTTGGAGTAGACCTCAGAGGTCATCCAGTCCAAAGCCTCAAGCCCTGTGCAGCCTCTACTTGATTCTTCCTTGCTTTTGGAAGGCTCACTTTCTTCCAAGGCAGCCTGTTCCATTGCTGATTGGCTCCAAGTGTGAAAAAGTCCTTTTTTGTGTGTATCTTCAAACTCTGCTTCCTTGTAACTGCACTGTTGTTCTGCTCTTGGGGCCACACAAATCACACAGGCTCCCTCTGTTCCAGCATGGCTCTTCAGGTGTT
Source organism: Phocoena sinus (assembly GCF_008692025.1). Lineage (NCBI taxonomy): Eukaryota > Metazoa > Chordata > Mammalia > Artiodactyla > Phocoenidae > Phocoena > Phocoena sinus. The sequence goes on along the minus strand of NC_045777.1, from coordinate 24,270,024 downwards.
TAAAGTTGGTACCTTAAGTCCTTGCAGATTGTAGCATTTGTTGCATCTCTCAGGTGCATCTTGGGTTTCCTCACTGCTTTGTCATGTTTGTCTGTGAGCTCATCTCAGCAGGAAGGAGTGTCCGGTGTAGTAGAAGCGAACTTACAGGGCAGTTCTAGACCCACTTCTTTGGGTTGGTTTTTCAGCCCCAGGTTCCTACAATGAGCAGGTAACTCTAGAATTCAGACCCCCATTATATTTGGTATAGGCTAGGCTTGTTAGAGATTCTGATTCTCCAGGCCAGTTCTATTGCTCGGGCCTTAGGCACAAAGCCCTGCTTTCTGAGCATCTTTGAACAGGAGCAGAGCTTTCCCTACCCTCTGGGCTTTCTCAATTGCTCAAGCCCAGCTCCTTGGCCTCTGACCCCATATGGATACTAAAACTCTGTAATCTAAACTATCAATCAAGTTTGCTTCATTCTCTTACTTCATAGATATTTATTGACTTTCTACTATGTGTAGCTACTCTGCAAGGTGCTGGGGGCCTAGACCAAGCTCTTGCCCTTTACTGGGTGTGGGTGTGGGTGGGAGGCAGAGGCAGGGAAGAAACAATCTAAGTTCTGTGAAGATAATTAAAACAGAATGATGGGGCTTCCCTGGTGGCGCAGTGGTTGAGAGTCTGCCTGCCGATGCAGGGGATGTGGGTTCATGCCCCGGTCCGGGAGGATCCCACATGCCATGGAGCGGCTGGGCCTGTGAGCCATGGTCGCTGGGCCTGCGCGTCCGGAGCCTGTGCTCCGCGACGGGGGGAGGCCACAACAGTGAGAGGCCTGCATACCACAAAACAAAACAAAACAAAACAAAACAAAAAATACCAGAATGATGTTGTCACAAATGTGATGTGGAGAGAAAAAAGAAAGGAATACATAATGTAGGACTCCATTCATATAAATTTCAAAACCGTCTGTGATATTAGAAGTCAGGATAGTAGGTGAGGGAGTGATAACTGAAAGAGGGTTGATGGGGATGCTGGTAATTTTGGGCTCTTGAACAGAGTGTGTTTACTTTGTGAAAATTCATCAGACTGTACAAGGATATTCACCGCAGCCCTGATTGTAATGGCAAAAAGAGAACAATCTAACTGTCCACCCAAAGGACACCTGTATCATTTTGTAACATGGGGAAATATCTGTAGGATTAATTACTAAAAGGTTCTGGGCATTTGTAATTTTGATAGATATTGCCAAATTTGGCCATGCATTTTTAACAAAGTTTTCACGTAACATACATACCGTGAAGTGCATACATCTTAAGCATATAGCACGATTAGTTTTACAAAGTGAACACACCTGTGTAACTACAGCCCAGCTCAGTATATAGAGTGTTTCCTGCATTCCAGAAGCTTCTCTTGTGCCTCCTCTCGTTGTTACTTTCCCTCAAAGGACCACTCTTTCACTTTATCATCATTCGTTGGTTTTGCCTGTTTTGAACTATTTATGGTTGAAAATGTATCTTTGAAATTATTCCTATAGAATATAGATATGTCTGTATATTTGGAATTGGTAACCTGTGGTGCAGAGGATTTCTCTTTGTGAGCTCAGCCTAATGTCTGGCTGGAATCCTGGCTCTGGACCTCTTTGTGTCCAGTGTTGAAGGTTCCAGGATCCTTTGATATTCTGACTCCAAGATTCTGTGGCGTCACCAGAGCCTGAATGGGGTGACAGGAAAGGAGAGCCTGGAAGTGCCCTGACACATTCTGAAGGCAGACTGAGTGTCAGCACCCCGAACCCCTGATGTGAGTAGGGTGCAGGAGGGGGCTAAGAGTGGGAACTTGGCTTCCTGTGAATCTTAAATGTCATTATGAAGGGGGCTCCTGATTGGTCTAAATTTCCTCAATTTGCTTCCTCTTCAGCTAAATTATTCCTTTATGCCTATGGTCCTAGGTCTGGTTTTCTTCTTGTGTAATTTCCCCAGGGGACCTCAGAGAACTAGGGATAGAGGTGAGGGGAAGTGGGGAAGAGACAGCATCCAGGTGCTTGGAGAGGGATGCCTTAGTGTCTCTGCTTCTCTTTTTGAGTCGGTCTCTGCCACTGTTTATCTGTGAGGTTTGGCTAGCGCTTTCCTTTCCCTGGGCCTCAGTTTCTCTGGGTGTGTAAAGAGGGTTGGACCAAATAGTCCCAGAGTACATTTTGTGGTCGCCCTCCCTGAGTCTCCTTGCTCTCCACTTCTGGGGGTGTGGACCTTTTTCTGGGTGTATCAGGCTCCCTGTGACTCAGTTTCTCTCTCCCAGCACCTCAGTCTTCCCAAATCTCTCCCTGCCTTGTCCCTGCCCCTGTCGGTCTGAATCTCAACCTCTGAGTGGAGTGAGTGTCTCTATCTGCCTTTGTGATCCCCTGACAATGGGAGGTAAAAATAGCCCAGGGGCCGTGCTGGTAGAGATAAAAGGGAATTTGCCTTTTGTGTCCTGTGGCCAGGCAGGGGGGGCTGTGACACGTGGAGATTGCTGACATAGCTCTCCTCCGCTGACCTTGACGGTGGCAATAAAAGGGGTAGCCCAGCTCCCAGCCCTCACCGTGGTGCTGAGGTGGGTGATCAGGGCTGGAGTTGGAGCCCAAGGGAGGGCAGACAGGCTGATGGGTGAGGGTGCCTATGGGCTGGCACAAGTCTCTCCATTTCTGTGGGAGAGGATACTCTGGTGTTAGAGAGAGAGAGAGAGAGAGAGAGAGAGAGAGAGAGAGTGAGAGTGTGTGTGTGTGTGTGTGTGTGTGTGTGTGTGTGTGTGTGTGTGTGTTGCCTCACCAGGGAGGCTGAAGTGGGGAGCCCCACGGAATCACCTACTATTAGGTCTTGTGGGTTTTTCGATCATGCCCCAGTTTGGGGCCCCTGGTCCCTCAGTTCCCCTGTCATCCTCCAGTGCCTGCTGCCTTGGACTGCCTTGAACCTCTAAGATCTCATCCTCCACTTCTCAGTGCCACTACCATGATGGATGTGAGTGAACTTGGGGAGTCTGCCCGCTACCTCCGCCAGGGCTACCAGGAGCAGATGAAGGTGCACACTGTCCTGTGGGATGGTAAGTGAGGGCAGAGTGGGGCACAGCTACAGAGAAGCCCTTATGGACTCAGACCAGGAGTGGGGAGGGGGGCACTCAGCTCAGGTCTGAAGGAGCACTCTGGCCTGAAAGCTTTAGCCCTGAGGATAAAATCCCAGGGAGCCTGTGTACATCACTGTATGTCTGTGAGCAAGCCTCGGTTTGCTCCTCTGTAAAATGGGACAGTATCACCCACCTCCTGGAGCTGCCGTCTGTGGCTGGAGCCTGAAGCTTCTGAGATGAGAGTGATTGGTATGTGTGCAGGCTGCCTCCACATGTCCATAAAACCTGTGCTGGAGTTATTTTTAGTGCTTTCCATAGAGCCAAAGCCTCTGTTTATCAGGGACAGGAATAAAGGCTACTATTTATGACCCAGTTTGCTCATAGGACAATAATAACAATAGGCAATGTGTATCAAGTGCTTATTGTGTGTCAGGCCCAGAGCAGATGACTTTCCATGCATCATCTCAACAACCTGGGGAGATGGAGACCAGGGCCAGGGCCAGCTTCGTGGGTGTGCAACCTCTGCAGCCACAGAGGGGCCTCATGCTCGATTTAACACTCTGTTATCACCATCTTGAAACTGTAAATAATTTCTTAACAAGAGGATCTGCATTTTAACACTGGGGCCTGCAAGTCATGGAGCTGGTCCTGACTAAGGCACTTGACTAGTAAGTGGCAGGACACCTGAGTCTGTGCCTTTAACTGCCATGAAATATGGGCTCCCTGTAGCTCTGGGGCCAGCTGACCAGGCAGGAAGGAGCATAAGACAGACTTACAAGACCTGGGTTTGAGTCTTCAGTGAAATGGGGGAGGCAGAACCCACTGAGAATTAAGTGCCTGATATTGAGGGCTGCTCCATATGGGAACTAAGGACATGCCCATAATGTTTTACCTTTCAGGGACAGGCCCATAGAGAATGAGGGATTTTCCTGAGGTCACAGGGCAAATACAACAGAAGCAGGAATCTGAACCCAAGTGTGTAATCCAGGGCTGTGAGGGACTGTAACCTCAGTCAGGGAATCCTTTGAGATCTCTAGGGACCCTCCCAGCTCTGCCCTTCCGGGAGTCTGTGTCTGGAAGGATCTTTTCTGGGTACTCCTGCATCCTGACAGAGGGGCTCCTAGGAGGGGCACAGCTGTGTAGACACGATCTGGGAACCCCAGCTGGGTCCCCAACCCCTGGATGTGTGTCAGCCTTTCTCAAAACCCCCATGCTCTCCCCAAAACTCAGGGAAGAAGCGGGTCTGGGTACCTGATGAACAGGATGCTTACGTGGAGGCTGAGGTCAAATCCGAGGCTACTGGGGGCAGAGTCAACGTGGAGACCAAAGACCAGAAGGTTTGGCTCCCCCTTTTCCTGGAATTAGCTCCTCTGCCTTCCTGGGTGTAGCTCCTGGCCAGTGTGCTCTGGATGATGAAAGGGTGTCTGGGAGCGTACAGGAGTGAGAGGCTGAGGTCAGTTTGTTCCTGCCCACCTGTCACCCCACTATACGACCTTCCTGGCAGGTGCTGACGGTTAGTGAAGCTGAACTGCAGCCCGTGAACCCGCCCCGCTTCGACTTGCTGGAGGACATGGCCATGATGACGCACCTCAACGAGGCAGCCGTACTGCACAACCTGCGCCAGCGTTATACTCGCTGGATGATCTATGTGAGCCATGGGCCGGGGAGGGGCCACGGGTGGGATGGGGCTGTGTGTGGTGGGGGCGGGGCCATAGTAGCAGGGGCGGGGCTAGGGCAAGAGGCACAGCTTGGTGGGGACAGAACGGGGGGGAAGGGGCGGGGCTGTGTGCAGTGAGAGGCGGGGCTGTGTGCAGTGGGGAGCAGGGCTAGAGGCAGGGTAGGGTGATGTCATGGGCCTGTGTAGGCGGGGCCACTGGCTGGGGCGGGGCTAGAGGTAGGGCTGGAGGTTCGGCTACGACAGTGTAGGGGCGGAGCTGCAGCAGCACAGAGGCTGGGCAATGGGGCTGTGAAGGGGCCACGGGCTGTGGGTAGGAGTAAGGGCTAGGGCGGGGCTAGGGCGGCCACAAAGGGTGTGGCATCGCACCTTAAGCAGCTCCTTGGGGGATTTTGCAAGGGTCACAGTTTTGCGAGGGCTAGAGCCTGGGGATGGGAACTTGGCCTCCAACAACCTATCTATACACTCTCTCCTCAGACATACTCGGGCCTCTTCTGTGTCACCATCAACCCCTACAAATGGCTCCCGATCTATACAGCCTCCGTGGTAGCCGCTTACAAGGGAAAGCGCCGCTCGGAGGCCCCGCCCCACATATATGCGGTGGCAGATAACGCCTACAATGACATGCTGCGCAGTAAGGGCCGCCTTGACTCCTCTCCCCCACCCGAGGCCCCTCCCCCGGCTCCAGGACCCCCTTCCCTCCACTTGCACTGCCCTCCTTTTGATGCTGTTGGACACTCTAGCATATCCTTCTGTCTCTCTGAGTGGGAGTTGGCCTGAAGTCTGAAGGTCCCACCTGGTCCTTGCCGTTTCTGGCCCTGGGTGGTGGAGGGGCTGCCCCAGCGCCAAGGATACCCAAGGTGTTCCACCTGTGGCTGGTCCCTCACTTTGGCTAACTTGTCTATCTCCTCCCCTTTCTTCCAGACCGAGAGAACCAGTCCATGCTGATCACGTGAGTGTGGGGCTCTGGGGATGGGGTGGGAAATGCTGGCCATCTGGCAGGAAGAGAGTGGAACTAAAATCATTTCCCAAGGTTGAATACAAAGTGCTTAGGGCAGGGGTTTTACCGCCTGGAGTCAGTGTCCCAGGTGAAACTAAATTAGAGCATTTTCTCTGCCCCCTATTCTGGGCAGATGTGTTATGGGTGGTGGGCAGGAAGGGGGTACCAGACTGATCACCAGCCCTGATACCCTCTGTCCCTAGGGCCTGGAATCTTCTCCCACCTTGATCTTTTGGGAGTTCTGATTCTCGCTCAAGGGGAGTGGGGAGACCCCTTTCCTCCTTCTTACTGTCTCCGTATTTCTGAATCTTATTTCTAATCCTTTGTTTGCTTTCACTGGTAAGTGGTAGAATTCTTACATACCAAGTTTATATCCAGCCAAGCCAATATGGACATCGTTCGTGTGTGTGTGTGTGTATGTGTGTGTGTGTGTGTGTGTGTGTGTCTGCAGCCTGCTGGTGAAGATCAAGACCTTTGAAACCAGAAAGACCTGTATTCAAGTTCTCACGGGTCCACTTCCTGCTGGTGTGCTTGGGCCTCTGAGTCTCATCAGAAAAGACAGAACAATCCTACTTACCTACCACACAGAGCTATAGGAGTCAGTGAGTTAATGTCTGTACCTGGCACACAGCAGAAACAGCTACATAACTTCTCTGAGCCGCATTTCCTTATCTATCAAAAGCGGATGATAATGGTGCCTGCCTTACAGGTTTCTGAGGCTTAAATGAGCCAATATAGGTAAAGCACTTGGCCCAGTGTCTGGCAGTAAGTTAGTGTTCAGTAAACAGTGGCATCATAATGTGTTTTCTCATCTCACTGGGATGGTCTATGTTCGCTTGTTTTGTAAACAATTCTGAGGGCTAATTTATCTCAGGAGTTTTGAGTTGAGGTGTGCGTCCTGAGTTGGTAGCTGGGTGTGGGGAGGGCAGAGGGGCCCTGCTTGAGGGGTAGGGTGTTGGGGGATGGGAGGAATTAGAGTAGCCAGATGGACATTGGTGACTCATGTTTGTGTCGTCCAAGGGGAGAGTCGGGGGCCGGTAAGACGGTTAACACCAAGCGGGTCATTCAGTACTTTGCCATCGTCGCTGCCCTGGGAGACGGGCTGGGCAAGAAGGCCGTAAGACTCGCCCACGCGGGCGCTGCTCCCTGCTGCTTCTGTTTTTCTTTTCTTTCTTCTCCTTTTTTTTTCTTCTTTTTTTCTTTTTAAAAAGTTGATTCCCCAGAGCCTCCAGCCCTGCCTGAGCCTCCCACCCTGGTGGCAGACTCTGGCCTGAGCAAGGCTCGACCAGCGAGGCTGTGGCCATTCTCTGTCACATTGTATGACGTGGTCCCAGGCTTGCCTCAGTGTTCCCATCTGGAACACAGCGGGTGGGACCACATTGCTATTCCTAAGCATTTTATGTACTTTTTCCCTTTCATCATGACCTTCATATTTTGAAAAAGTTTACCAGGTAGGCTGCTTTTACCAAGAAGTAATTGTTTTCTTAGTTTTCATGCACCAAAGATACAGTTACCTGCTGTTAATCAAACAAGCAGGTTCAGCCAGAGACAAGGGCACTTGGCATTCCCAACAGCCAAGGTTAAGGGGCAGTTTTGCACCCCATGATTTCTTTGTGGTTTTTGAAATTTTCTGAAACAATGGGGGAGCCAGTTTTTTGTTTTGTTTTTGTTTTTGAGGTACAACTTTCATTCCTAGCCCCAGGGCCATCTGTTCAGAGCTCTGTGTGTGCTCCCCTACCCCAAAATGGGTTGCCTTTTCTTTCCAGAAACCCAAGGCCTCCTCCTGCACAGCCCCTACTCCTGGTCCTGTTGAGCCTTGCGTTTGTTCTGGGACATTTTTCTTTCTTCTTTCCATTTAAAGTTTTTTTCTTTTTGCCTCTTCCTACTTTCCCAGTTGATTTTCTTGTGTTTTCTTTTTATTTCAGTTTTGTTTTTTTGGTGTGGTGGTGGTTGTTTTTATTGTTTTGTTTTTGCTGTTGACTTTTTGGTACTCTCTCCTCCCTCCCCCCCACCCCATTTTCCCAACTCCCAAAGTGTCTCTGAGGATGCTACAGAAAGTCGGGTATTGGTCCAAGAACAGGAATGGAGGGCAGGGAGCTGGCAGGGATGCAGCTGGGAGGGGTGGGGGTAGGGGGCACCTGGGCAGAAAGGAGCCCTGCATTGTGGAGTTGGGGTTGGGGGGAGCTGTCAGGCAGGGGAGGTAGAGAGAAAGGCTGCCCCGCAGGGGCCATGGGTGCTGGCGCTTAAGAGCCTTATCAACCTCCCTCCACTCGGCCCCCAAATTGACCACATCTCCAAAGAGAGCCCTGTTCAAAAGCCCTGGATATGAATGTGTGGGGTGGAGCTCGGGGGAGGGGCTCCTGCCAGTTCTCTCCTGCCTCTGTCTCCCCAGCAATACCTCAGGGGGATTTTTAAGTCTTGGGCTCCCTGGAGGTGAGTGAATAACCACAGTCCCCTGGCATGGGACAGGTGGCATGGCACCTGTCACTCCAAAATCTATTCCTTCCTTTTTCTCCCTTTTTTCCCAGGCTGCTGGGATCCAGGGTAGGGAAGAGAAAGAAAGGGAAAAGGAGGGAAGACAAGGATGAGGCTAGGAGAGCAATGGGGGGAGGATCCCCTCCATTCAGTAAGTCCCTCTAGATGAGACATATGGGTGGCTTCGGGCATCGTGGAAAGCAGGATGCCTGGGCTCAGTGTCTGCTCTGCCCCTGACTTACTGTGCCATCTGGAGCAGATCACTTTCTTGCTCTGAGTCTTAGTTTCCTCATTTGCAACTTAGGGCTAATAATGTGCACCCGACAGGGCTACTTTGAATAATAGTCGGTGAACAACTGTACAATGAAAACGCACCTCACCACAGTACAGAGGAGTAGTGGGAAGAAGGGAAGTCATAGAGGGAGGGGAGGGTGAAAACGCACCTCACCACAGTACAGAGGAGTAGTGGGAAGAAGGAAAGTCATAGAGGGAGGGGAGGGCTCAGAAGGTTTGGGCAGGAAGAGGTCTCTTCCAGCCTCAGAGCATCAGGGAAGCCTTCCTAGAGGAAGGGGCATTTGAGCTGGGCTCTAAAGGGGAGTAGACTGTAGTCAGGAACCTCTAGGGCTTGGGGCAGGGTCGCTTCCTAGGGCATGGGAAATGAAGGGATATGGAGGAGGCCAGAGACAGGGCTTGGGGGGGCTGTGAATAGGAGACCCCCAGACGCAGCCCCTGCCTCAAGCCCCTGACTAGGGCCATGTTTGCTCTACTTTCTAGCATTTCTCCTTCTAACAGTCCCTGGAGGGTCGGGCATGAGGGGTCGGGGTGGGGGGTACACATTTGGGTGACTAACATTCACTGTCCCGCTAGCCACCCACTGCCCGGTCCTGCCTGGTGACACCTCACAGCCTCTAACTTGTCTTCCTTCTCCTCCCGGCAGTTTCTGGCCACGAAGACCAGGGTAGGTATGGGGCTGGTGTGAGTGGGGCAGGCAACAATTATGAGGTCCTGGGGACCCCCCCTCCCCTCCCCTTCCCAACCAGAGGTTGTCTGGGCTGGGCCGAGACCCCGGGACCACGGGCTGACAGAGCCCTTGGCCCGCCACCACCAGGGCACCCTCGAGGATCAAATCATTGAGGCTAACCCTGCCATGGAGGCTTTTGGCAATGCCAAGACCCTGCGGAACGACAACTCTTCCCGCTTCGTGAGTGCTGCAGTGGGAGAGCCGGGTGTGGGTGGAGCCCGGTCTGTCGCGGGGAGACAAGGTGGTGGGAGCCTTGGACGAATAGGGCAGCGCTGGCTGGGCACCCAACTGAGGCTGCTTTTCTGCCCACAGGGCAAGTTCATCCGCATTCATTTTGGTCCCTCTGGGAAGCTGGCATCCGCGGATATTGACAGCTGTGAGTCTAGGAGAGGGTGGGGGAGGGTGAGGATGGGGAAACAGGCCCAGGCCTGAGTCTTTCCGCTCAGACAGACTGAGTGTCTGTCATCAAGTCCTTGGGGCTCCCACCTGTCCCAGGCGCTTCTCTTCATCCCCTGGCTACAGCCCAGCTCAGGCCACCTCACCTCTCACCTGGAACATTCCCCCAGCCCCCATGTAGTCTTCCATTCTCCATTCTTCTGCTGGATCTCCTTTCAGCCAGAGTGATCTTTTCTTAGAGACTAATCTGACCACATCGCATTCCTGCTTAAAAACCTTTTCCAGATCCCATCACCTTAAGATGGAGACCCAAATCTTTACTTGGCCAGTCAGGCTCCTTGTGACTGGGCCCTTCCCCTCACCCACCATCCCAGTCTTTTCTCTGGTGCTCGATAGGGCAGGCCTGTGCCCCTCCTGCCGTGGCCTCATCTCTACACCTCGAGTCCCCATTCTTCCTGGAAGCCTCCCTCAATGCCTCTCTGGGGTCATTGCCCATCCCACCTGACCCAGACCTGCTGCATAGACACCAGGTACCCAGGCTGCATGCATAGAGGGGCCCCCACGCTGACTGCTCCCCATTTTGGGGTGCATGGCCAGATGCTGATGGATAAGCATGGGCAGGTGGTGATAGGCGGGAACGTCATAATTCATGCCCCGACCGACCCATGCACAAACACACAGAGGCTCTGCTCGGTGGACACACTGACACACCAGCAGTGCTCTGGAGGAAAGGAGTGTGGTCTGTGGATGGTGGAATGAAAGCACAGATGAAAGAATAGGCAAATCAAGACCCATACACAGACAGCTACGTTAATACACCCACACACAGAGACACACAGACGTACAAACATATGCATTCCCACACCGTGACACGTGTGCTGATGGAGAGACACCCTTCAGCACATGCTGGCATGTGTGCAGACACGGCACCTCGACACACACCCCGGCCCCTTGCTGACACCTCCTCCCTGCCCCTCAGCCATAGTGGGGTGACCCACTCGGGAAACTAGGCCAGCACCTCCCTTTTCCCCAGATCTCCTGGAGAAGTCAAGGGTGATCTTCCAGCTGCCTGGTGAGCGAGGCTACCACGTCTACTACCAGATCCTCTCGGGGAAGAAGCCAGAGCTGCAGGGTGAGGGCCAGAAGCAGATGGGGTGGGAAACAGAACCCACAGGTCTGGGTGGCAGTTGGGCTGCCCAGCCCTGTCCCGGCCCCCATCAGATCAGGCCCTGGGCTACCTGTTCCCCCACTGTTCTGGGGTCTGTGACATCCCTTCTTTCCTGGAGACCCAGAGCACCTTCTATCCACCCACCCCCTTCCTGGGACTTCCAGTTCTTGCTGAGCCCTCTCCTCCTCATGCTAGGAAATGGGCCCCTTAGCACCATTGCCCTGGCAAGGTTGTCTCTCCTGCTGTCCTGACACTAGAGAGGCCCCACCTAGCACCAGTGGGGAGCAATGGCCCTGTCTAGGCCCAGCTCCCCTCTCTTGGCAGGGCAGAATCTGGTCCTCGCTGGGCCGCAGCACCCAGCACAGGGTCTGGGCCATAGGGGTGGCTTGTGGAATGGTCAAAAGATGAGTGAGACATAGGGACCGAGGCTCATTTCTCAGAACTGTAAAGAAAGAGAAGCCATGGGTGTGGGAGTCGAGGAGACAAACTCAAGCTACAAAGTCTCGGGAGGGCCCTACACTCTCCTGCCAGGCTGGCTCCCAGGATCCACCACGCTGGGATGGGGAGACGGAGGAGAGCTGGGTGAACACAGCCGACCTGCCCTCCTCTGCCCCCTGTACCCCAGACATGCTGCTTCTGTCTATGAACCCCTATGACTACCACTTCTGCAGCCAGGGCGTCATCACTGTGGACCACATGAATGACGGGGAGGAGCTCATGGCCACTGACGTATGTCTGTGGTGGGAAGGGAGGAAACCTGGGGGAGCAGGTCCAGTGCCCTTCACTCGGCTGAACCCTGGAGGAGCCCAGACTTCTCTGAGCCTTCCACACCCCACCCCCAGCATGCCATGGACATCCTGGGCTTCAGCGTGGATGAGAAGTGTGCCTGCTACAAGGTCGTGGGGGCCCTCCTGCACTTCGGCAACATGAAATTCAAGCAGAAGCAGTGGGACGAGCAGGCCGAGGCCGACGGCACCGAGAGTGAGGGGCCCTGACCCTGGCCTGACCTGGTCATCCTCTTGACCCTGATCCCAGCATCCAGTCCGTGACCATTAACCCTAAGCCTTATTCACAGCCTTTGACCTCAGTCTTAACCTGGCCCTGATTGTAAACCCTGACTTCTCAATTCCAGACCCTCACCCTCCTGAGCTGTACAGTTTGCTGACCCTGAACTTAACCTCTTCCAACCTCCCTCTCATAACCCTAAGTTGAGGCCGGTAGAGCTCCCACGTACCCGTGTTCTTGGCCTCCTCCCCCTCATCTCACCCATGTGCCCTGCCAGGTGCTGACAAGGCTGCCTACCTGATGGGGGTCAGCAGTGGAGACCTCCTCAAAGGCCTTCTGCACCCCCGAGTGCGTGTGGGGAACGAGTATGTGACCAAGGGTCAGAGCGTGGAGCAGGTGAGCGGCTGGCAGGCGGGGCCCACCTGCGGACGGCTGGGGCAGGGTCCCCTCCTTGCCAGGTCCCAGAGCAGCCTCCCCGCGCCTCCAGGTGGTGTTTGCCGTGGGGGCTCTGGCCAAGGCCACCTATGACCGGCTGTTCCGGTGGCTGGTGTCACGGATCAACCAGACACTGGACACCAAGTTGCCCCGTCAGTTCTTCATCGGCGTCCTGGACATCGCCGGTTTTGAGATCTTTGAGGTGAGGGCAGGCCCACACCCCCAGGCTCTGTTCTCTCTGGGGTGGAGGACCATGGGGGTGGGGACAGGAGCCCTGGGTGTCTGCCTGGAGGCGGGGTGAGCTCCCGCACACCCCTGTTCTCTGTGGGTCTCCTTGTCTCCATCTACAAGGAGGTCTGCTGAGCCGGGCGCCTCCCACTATAGTTTAACAGCTTTGAACAGCTGTGTATCAACTTCACCAACGAGAAGCTGCAGCAGTTCTTCAACCAGCACATGTTTGTGCTCGAGCAGGAGGAGTACAAGCGGGAGGGCATCGACTGGGTCTTCATTGACTTCGGCCTGGACCTGCAGCCCTGCATTGACCTCATCGAGAAGGTGAGGCCTGGGGCCAGGTCACTGCAAGGGAGGGAAGGCATGGGAGCAGTGGGTGAGCAGAAATGAATGTGCACTTGTGTGTGAGCGAGCGTGTGCAAGCCTGCATGTGTGTGTGCATGTATGAGCGTGGCTGTGCCCGTGTGTGTGTAACGTGTGTATGAATGGAAATGTGTGCATGTGTGTGACTAGGTGTATTGGAGATTGAGTGTGATTGTGTGTTGGTGAGCAGTGTGTGTGTGTGAGCGTGCAACCCAGCACTGTTGCAGCCACAGTTTCTTTGGACCCTCAAAACTGTCCGGAACTACAGGGCGTTTGTTTATTTGTCTATAAAACATTATATGCATTTCCCTATTGTACAAAGACTAGAAAGAAAAAAAAATCAAAGAAAAATTGAAAAATCAGAAATAAAGGAGAAAAGATGTGTCCCACAATCCTACCACAACCTGTTTCCTCCCAGTCCTTTATCCTGGGCATCTCTTTTCTCTTATGAACACAGACGCATTTCTCGTCCTACCTTTTCTCTGGGAGTGTATTTTGAGCATGGTGCTTTGTTGAAGAAGGCACAGTAGTTCACGCAGCAGATGATTTTCATCCATTTCTGTAATCTCCTACTAGTGGACATTTAGGTGGTTGACAGCTTTTGCTGTTATAATAGCAATGAAAGTATTCATTTCCCCATTTTGCAGGTTAGGAAATTGAGGCTTAGAGAGGTCTAAGGGCCCCATAGCTACTAAGTGAGGAAGCCAGAATTTGAACTCAACTGCCTGTTTTGACTGTACCACGTGTGAGAGTGTGAGACCACGGATGCCGGCTTGAGTTTGCGCACTTCTTATAAGTAAAGAGAACAACTCAGAGCTGCAAGTTGGGCAGAAAGGGCTTGGAAGCCAAACCACAAACTTTCTTTCTTAGAAGACAGGGCTCCTGGGTGCAGGTCAGTTCTTCGTCCCTCAGGGCAGATGGCTGAGGTTGGAGGGTCTGGGAAAGCTCCCAGAGGGAGGGGCTCCAGGAAATGGGGATCCAGCCCAGCCTGGATGGGCTGGCTTGATGGAGGCCCTTCAAGCTGTGCCCTGTCCCCAGCCACTGGGCATCCTGTCCATTCTGGAGGAGGAGTGTATGTTCCCCAAGGCCTCAGATGCCAGCTTCCAGGCCAAGCTCTATGATAACCACGCGGGGAAGTCGCCCAATTTCCAGCAGCCACGGCCTGACAAGAAGCGCAAATACCAGGCCCACTTTGAGGTGGTCCACTACGCGGGCGTGGTAGGTGCCTGTTGAAACCCCAGCTCTTGACCTCTCTCCTCCCTCCTCCGGGTTCCCCCACCTCGGTTCAGCCCCCGTCTGGTCTCTGGCAGGTGCCTTACAGCATCGTGGGCTGGCTGGAAAAAAACAAGGATCCACTGAATGAGACGGTGATCCCCATCTTCCAAAAGTCGCAGAACAAGCTCTTGGCTACTCTCTACGAGAACTATGCTGGCTCCTGCTCTAGTGAGTACAGAGGGATGAGATTCTGTAGGGGACTCACAGGGGGATGTCCCTTGGAGTGACTGGTCCCATGTCTCTCCTAGCCGAGCCCCTCAAGTCTGGGGTGAAAGAGAAGCGTAGGAAGGCAGCATCATTCCAGACGGTGTCCCAGCTACACAAGGTGAAGCCCAGTCTAGGCCTCGTGCAGGCCCTCACCCTGCCCCCTCCACCCCGTCCCGGCTCCCTGCTCTGTCCCCTGCACCCTGGGCGGGCGGCCGTTAAGACTTGCAGTGATGTTTAATTCCTCTCCACGTGAACATCACAGCAAGTCTGTGCTGCTTCCCGTCCCCATGCTGCCTGGGCAGGGTTTGCGGGGGATGGGGCCGGAGCCACGGGGATTGGGTGGGGGAGTGAAGACTTTGGTGATGGTAACGGGGACCCAGTCAAACAGAAGAGGGCAAAGGGTCACAAGGAGCAGAGTGAAAGGGCAGCACTGCAGAGACACGCTTAGGCACCTACTGCGCAGTCCTTATGGGGCTCATCCACTGCGGTTTCCAATTCTGCTTCTCTGCCCTCTTGTGCTTTCTCCCCTCTCCTCACCCCCAGGAGAACCTCAACAAGCTGATGACCAACCTGCGGGCCACACAGCCCCACTTTGTCCGTTGCATTGTCCCCAATGAGAACAAGACCCCAGGTAGTCACCCCAGGGTGGGTTGGTGGCATGGGGGCACATTGGAGGGAGGGGACAGGGCAGACTGGAAGCTGGGTCTTGCCCCCTCCGCAGGGCCTGCTCAGCCTCAAAGTGAGCCCTGTGCCTGAACTCCTTGTCTTTTCCTTTAACCCCCACCATGTCCAGGGATCATGGATGCCTTCTTGGTGCTACACCAGCTGCGTTGCAATGGGGTTCTGGAGGGGATCCGGATCTGCCGACAAGGATTCCCCAATAGGCTGCTTTACGCTGACTTCCGGCAACGGTGGGTGTCTCCCTGCCCCAGCCCTGGCTCCTCCCCAGCTCCAGCCTGAGGGGATGGAAGGGCACCAAGGAGGATGCAGGGGGACTGGGGAGGGGGCCAGAAGGTATCCCAGTGGGAGATGCTGATGGCTGAGACCTGGGGGTGGGCGGTGGGCTGGGGGAGAAGTGAACAGGCTCAGGGTAAATACTGGAGGTGCAGCCAACAGGCCTTGCTACTGATGAATTGGATGTGGAATAAGAAAGAAAAAGAAAAGACAAGGGTGACTTCTGGTTGTTTGGCCTGAGCAACTGGGGAGTTGGTGGTAGATTTACTGAGAAACCAAGATAGGATTTTAAAAATTTTGTGGGGAAGTAGGAGGAGAGTGGATTGAGCTCTACTTTGAACATGTCAACTTTGAAATGTCTCCAGCAGGGAATTCCCTGGCAGTCCAGTGGTTTGGACTCCGCGCTCTCACTGCTGAGCGCCTGGGCGTTCGATCCTTAGTTGGGGAACTAAAATCCCACAAGCCACACAGCATGGCTGGAAAAAAAAGAAATGTCTCCAGCAGATAGGAAAGCTGAGGGGGAGATGGGATTTGTTAGTCTGGAGCTCAAGGGTCGGGGGGCAGGCAGAGCTGGAGGTAGATTTGGGAGTTGAATGAGGGTTCACATGGACTAGACTTTATGTAATGGCTGGCACCAAGTCCGTGCTGTTAGCCCCTCTGCCTTCCCTTTATAGGTTTGATTTTTGTCAGGCTGCAATTGTGCACAGTTCCCTCCCCCTTCAGAAGTAACCGGGGCCATCCACGCTGACCGTTATACTTGTGTGTCCATACAAATATTGTACACATGGGTGCACACGCACATGTTCTCTTTGTTTTTCCCTGTAACTATATGTCTTGGAGATTGTTCCTTATTAATAGACATAAGTCTGCATCATCATCCTTTTTTTTTTTTAAATTAAGACTTTTTTTAGAGCAGTTTTAGGTTCATAGCAAAATTGAGGGGAAGGCACAGAGATTTACCATAAGCCCCTGCCCCCACACGTGCACAGCCTCCCCCGTCATCAGCATCTCCCACCAGAGTGGG
Organism: Phocoena sinus; assembly: GCF_008692025.1. Taxonomy (NCBI): domain Eukaryota; kingdom Metazoa; phylum Chordata; class Mammalia; order Artiodactyla; family Phocoenidae; genus Phocoena; species Phocoena sinus. The sequence goes on along the minus strand of NC_045777.1, from coordinate 24,253,726 downwards.
ACATTCGTTACAGCTGATCAGCGCGCACTGACACATCCTAATCACCCAGAGTCCATAGTTTCCATTACAGTTGGTGTAATGGAACGTGGTGTTGTACATTCTAGGGCTTTGGATAAATGTAATGACACATGCAGCAGCATCCATTTTGTTATGGCAGTAAAATATCCCATAATCCAGTGAACCGTGCTTTGTTCATCAGTCCCTTAGTAAGGGGCCTTTTTGTGTTTCTAGGGTTTTGCCTTCACAGTGTGGTCACGACAGCCTGACCCACACAGCCCTGTACACATGTGCAAGTGTGTCCCCTTTAGAAGTGGGTGTGCCAGAACCCTTGCTCTTGTTGATTAGAATTCTCTCCCAAATGTTTCTTCAGTTTGTGATATGCTGTAACACATCACCTTCTTTACTTTTTTTGGCCTTCTGAAAAAAATGATAAATTATTAAAAATCATAAACTAAAAAATTATAAAAGTGCTGTATGCCTTCTGTAAATGCTGCAGGCTCTTAAAGAACTTAACTACCGAATGCATTTAAATGCTACCCAAGCTTTTAAAGCCGGGTATGCCCAGTCCTCCAGTGTCACAAGGCCGTCCCCCGCCAGCCTGTTCAGGGGGTGCCCCTCTGGAGCCTCTGCTCCGGCCTCTGAGGGGCCAGCCTCTTCAGTCGTCGGCTCCCTGCCCAGCACCCTCCTCTCCAGCCCTTCCCCGCTCCCCCAGGTACCACATCCTGAACCCCAGTGCCATCCCAGACGACACCTTCATGGACAGCAGGAAGGCCACAGAGAAGCTGCTGGCCTCGCTGAACATCGACCACACCCAGTACCAGTTTGGCCATACCAAGGTCAGGGCACAAGGGAATTAGGGCGCTGGACTGGATGTGGGCAGTCACACTGCAGGGGTCACGCAGGCGACTGAGGGTTACACCTACCACCCACACCCCAGGTGTTCTTCAAGGCTGGGCTTCTAGGCGTCTTGGAGGAGCTTCGTGACCAGTGTCTGGCCAAGGTCCTGACGCTGCTGCAGGCACGGAGCCGGGGCCGCCTCATGCGCCTCGAGTACCAGCGCCTGCTTGGAGGCAGGTGGGTGTCGGAAGGGGGTGGGGGTGATGCGGGAGTACAGCCACTGTCCCCCAGCTCGCAGAACCCTCTGAACCCAGACTCTCTGAACCCTGTCATACCGTCCTGTGGGTCAGATTTCACCGTGTGGCTGCCTGCGTGCCTCCCAAGGGGCAAGGCTGTGGTTTGTGCCATACAGCCCCCAGCTACCACTTCCTCACCTCAGAAGTTGGGTTAAGAGAACCTGCCTGTACTCCAGGCCATCCCAGAGTGTGGCCCAGAGTAGTAATAAGGGCATCTAGTGTTTCCCAAGACTCTTAAGTGCCAAGCCCTGGGCAAGATACTTTATTTGAAGTTATCTCGGTTAAAGTACAGGACAGTCCTGAGAGATAGGTGCCATGATCGTGTCTGTTCACTAGAGGGGGTGTCTGAGCAGAGGGAGCCTGTCTGCTGGCTTGTGGCGGGAGGTGGGAGGCTGGGATGTGAGTCCAGGCAGTCTGACCTTATATAAGAGCCCAGTGGCTTAACCGCCCCTGGTGTCTTCAGGACACTTGCAGGGGCCATTCAGGGCTCTTGAGCTCCCACCCCGGGGGCAGACCTGTGTGACCTTGGGCCTCACCCTCAAGTTCGCCTGTAAAGCAGAGGATTAGGACCTACTTGAGAGGCTGTTGGGAAGGTTAACGAGGTCCCACGCTGAAGTGCTCAGTGCAATGTCCGGCCCAGGGTAGGTGCTCAGGGAGCATCGGGGCTGTCATTATGAAGGGGTGGCACTGAACCTGCTGGCCACCTGTGGCTGCCCCTCCCCAGGGATGCGCTGTTCACCATCCAGTGGAACATCCGCGCCTTCAACGCCGTCAAGAACTGGTCATGGATGAAGCTCTTTTTCAAGATGAAGCCACTACTACGCTCGGCGCAGGCCGAGGCGGAGCTGGCGGCCCTGCGGGCAGAGCTGCGGGGGCTGCGAGGGGCACTGGCCACCGCCAAGGCCAAGTGCCAGGAGCTGGAGGAGATGCACGTCAGCGTCACCCAGGAGAAGAATGACCTGGCCCTGCAGCTGCAGGCAGTGAGTAGGGGAGGAGCAGGGTTTCTTTCTGCGACTTGGTGCCCCCTGGCCCCCAGCCCCCGTAGAGAACCCCAGGCCGCTCCGAGGAAATACCATAACCAGATCCCCGGCCGGGGCGGACCTGGCGTGCTCTGGGTGCTCAGGCCTCGCCCGGGTCTGTCTTCCTATTCCGGAGGCTCGTGGGCTTGTGCCCGTGTGCAGCCTCCCACGTTCCCAACCTCCCCACCCAGTCTATGCATGTGTCCTAATGCTGCCACGCCTTGCGTCCCCGTGGCTTCCTGCAAAGCTACAGGGCAGCCCCATCTCCCCAGCTCTCCCCTCCCCTCCATCCCCGAGACAGTCGCATGCTGCCTTCTCTGGTTGAAGGCCACGGGAACCCAGGCAGCAGGCAACGGTAACAACCGGAGGGTAGAGATCAAGGGTCCGGATCCTCACCAAGTCCACAGAGCCATTCCTTCCTTCAGCAAATACTTGGAGTGTCAGGCCCCATGGAAGCTCTGGATCTACATCGGTGGGAGAACAGACAGGCCTGTGCTCACAAACTCACCTGCTAGAGCAGGAGACGTTATGCAGCCAGGTAGTGAGGAAACAGTGATGGCAGAGAAACTGAGCCCTCCGTGGCTGTGCAGGGCTCTCCCCCTCACTCAGCCCCGTGTGGGCAGAGCTGGCAGTCGGCTTCTCTGCTAGAGCCCTGGTTTGAGCCTTGCTCTGGGTTGCCCCCAGCCTGTCTAATGTTCCCCTCTTGCTGCCCCATCCATCCCTCTACCTGAGCCCTTATCCCACCACACTTGAACGCCTTCAGGGCCAAGAGCAGGTCTTCGGTATTCCTTGGTCCCGGAGCCCAACTGAGCGTGTGTCCAGCCTCTGCACGGACAAATGAACTTGCTCTCTGGGGCCTGGCCTGGTGTCCCTGAGCTGCCTTGACCTGCCCCATTCCCCGTGTCCCCCTCCAGGAGCAAGAAAACCTGGTGGATGCCGAGGAGCGCTGCCACTTGCTCATCAAGTCCAAGGTGCAGCTGGAGGCGAAGGTGAAGGAGCTGAGCGAGCGGCTGGAGGACGAGGAGGAGGTGAATGCTGACCTGGCTGCCCGCCGGCGCAAGCTGGAAGATGAGTGCACAGAGCTCAAGAAGGACACTGATGACCTGGAGCTGATGCTGGCCAAGGCCGAGAAGGAGAAGCAAGCCACGGAGAGTAAGGTGTGAGCCGGGCCGGCTGTGGCCCTGGGCAGGTGTCTTCCTCTCTGTGGGCCTCAGTTTCCTCATCTGTCAAATGCTGCTGTTAATAGCGGCACTTCCCTCATTAGGGCGGGTGAGGCTTCAGCGCGTAACTAGCCTGTGCTGGCGCTCGCCACAGGGCCTCGCCCGCAGTAGGTACTCAGCAAATGCTAGTGATTGTCATCCACCAGCCCCATGTCCCCCGGGTGCCTTCCCTCACTGAACCCTCCCAAGAGCCCAGGTGGTTCAAAGACTCGGGGTATTGACTCCCTCATACAGGAGGGGAAAGTGGGGCTCAGCAGGGTAAGCCGCTTACTCAGGTTCTCACAGGTGCTCCCCGAGGAAGGCAGGACTAGGAAACAGCTGCTTAAACACCTGTGCATCCCCAAAATAGCTGGTGTCTGTTGATCTCTCACTCTGGGCCGGACACTGTGCACAGGGCTTTGTGAGCATTTGCTCATTAATCCCTCGAGGAGGACGCTATAATCACCCCTTAAGGGTGAAGAAGTTGAGGCTCAGAATGAAGTGACTCGCCCGAGGTTCCCTGGCTCGAAGGGGACGGTTGCTGTGACATGGTGTGGCGGCCGCTCAGACCAGAGTGCGGGGGAGGCATCCCCGTGGTGACCCTGGCCCTGACTCAGGTGAAGAACCTGACGGAGGAGATGGTGGCGCTGGACGAGTCAGTGACCCGGCTGACGAAGGAGAAGAAGGCCTTGCAGGAGGCCCACCAGCAGGCCCTGGGCGACCTGCAGGCTGAGGAGGACCGTGTGAGCGCGCTGGCCAAGGCCAAGGCCCGCCTGGAGCAGCAGGTGGAAGACGTAAGTCGGGGCCACGGCAGAGGCTGTGTGGTGGGGCCAGGACAGCCGGGACGGTGTGGAGCCCACCCACCCCATCCTGCCCACAGCTGGAGTGCTCCCTGGAGCAAGAGAAGAAGCTGCGCATGGACATGGAGCGGGCCAAACGCAAGCTCGAGGGTGACCTGAAACTGACGCAGGAGTCGGTGACGGATGCTGCCCAGGACAAGCAGCAGCTGGAGGAGAAGCTCCAGAAGTAGGCGTGGGGGGGGGCGGGGCTCAGCCCCAACCTCCTGGCCACAGGGGGCTTCCTGAACCTGCACCCCGCTTCTCACCCCCCTGGACTCTAGTCGGTTCTGCATCACAGCAGAGGTTGAACCCTAGGGTGTAGGGGGTCACCAAGGGCCAGGATCTAGGGCCGGGGCTTGAGAGGGAACACAGGGATGAGGTCACTTAGGGCTGCTCCGGGTGAGGTGCCTCAGTCAGCGAGTGTGCTGGGGGCGGGTACAGAGGGGACCCAGGAAGGTGGATGGGAGTTAGGCCCTGGGCCGGCTCATGCCCACCCTGTGACCTCCAGAAAGGACTCCGAGCTGAGTCAGCTGAACCTTCGAGTGGAGGACGAGCAGCTCCTTGGGGCCCAGCTGCAGAAGAAGATCAAGGAGCTGCAGGTGTGCGGGGGACGGGGGTGGGCGGAAACCCGGGTCGGAGGCCCTCAGAGGTGACACTGCCGCCTGCGCATCCCCAGTCTCGGGCGGAGGCACTGGAAGAGGAGCTGGAGGCCGAGCGGTCGGCCCGGGCCCGCGTGGAGAAGCAGCGGGCAGAAGCAGCCCGGGAGCTGGAGGAGCTGAGCGAGCGGCTGGGGGAGGTGGGCGGCGTGTCCGCGGGGCGGCGCGAGGGCTGCCGGAAGCACGAGGCCGAGCTGGGGCGGCTGAGGCGGGAACTGGAGGAGGCGGCCCTGCGGCACGAGGCCACGGTGGCCGCGCTGCGGCGCAAGCAGGCGGAGAGCGCGGCCGAACTGGGCGAGCAGGCGGACAGTCTGCGACGGGCGCGACAGAAGCTGGAAAAGGAGAAGAGCGAGCTCCGCATGGAGGTGGACGATCTGGGAGCCAGCGTGGAGACCCTGGCCCGCGGCAAGGTGTCTGCCTCCTTCCTGATCCCGGCCTCTGACCCGACTCTAGCAGCCTATCCTGACCGAACCCCTTCTGACTCCAGCAGCTGACCCCTGACCACCCGCTGCCAATCTGACTCCATACTAGTCCTGGCCCTACACCCGATCGGGACCCCTGACCCATTCACCTGACACCCAGCCTGAACCCCACACCAGTGCTGACCTCAAACCCTACCTCCTAAACTCTGTGCCCTGACTCCAGGGGATTTTTGACCCAGTATCCAATTCCAACTTCTCAGTCCTTGACCTCTGAATTCTGACCTCATACCTGTCCTGACTCTGTTCCTGTCCTTAATCCCAGCACCCAACCCTGACCCCTGACCTTCGTACCACCTAAGCTTGACAGCTGACCTCTGACCAGTGTCCCCGGCCGACTTCAGACTCTCATATCCTAACCTCACCTTGACCCACCGGCCTTGGGACTAGTACAGCCCTCTCTCACTTCTGACACTCATCTCTTAAGCCATAGTCCAGCAATAGAATCTCTGACCCCGAACGTGGGGTTCTGTTCTCCCTCTGATTCCTGGGCACGTGTCTAGCCTGCTAGGTCCCGACTCCGGGTCCCCATCTCTGACTGGCAGCCCTAGATCCTGCCCTGTGAATCACAAGCCTTTTCTGATCCCTGACCCCGGATCCCAGGCCAGTGCAGAGAAGCTATGCCGGGCCTATGAGGATCAGCTGAGCGAGGCCAAGATCAAGGTGCAGGAGCTGCAGCGGCAACTGGCAGATGCCAGCACCCAGCAGGGGCGGCTACAAGCCGAGAGTGGTGAGGCCGGGGGCTTGGCTGGGCCACAGCGGGGCTCAGTGCTGCCCCTCACCCACCTGACCTGCCGGCTCTCCCCTTGGCCTGCAGGGAAGCTGAGCCGACTGCTAGAGGAGAAGGAGTCTCTGATTAGCCAGCTGAGTCGTGGGAAGGCCTTGGCCACCCAGAGCCTGGAGGAACTGCGGCGGCAGCTGGAGGAGGAGAGCAAGGTGGGCCAGCCATTAGCTGCCACAGAGCAGGTGGCGTGGGCACAGGGCCACTGGCCCGGCCCGATGCTGAGGTCACTGGGCTCTCTGCAGGCCAAGAGCACGCTGGCCCATGCCGTGCAGGCTTCGCGGCATGACTGTGACCTCCTGCGGGAGCAGCACGAGGAGGAGGCCGAAGCCCAGGCCGAGCTGCAGCGGCTGCTGTCCAAGGCCAACGCTGAGGTGGCCCAGTGGAGGAGCAAGTACGAGGCAGATGCCATCCAGAGGACCGAGGAACTGGAGGAGGCCAAGTGAGTGCCTTGCGGGCCAGGCCGTCACCACACACAGGGACGGCGCCTGCACCTCGAGCTGTCAGGGGTGAGGGGAGATGCAGGGCTCAGCTACACATCCAGATCCTGTCTGCTCCCGTGGCCTAGAAAGAAGCTGGCACTGCGGCTGCAGGAGGCAGAGGCGGGGGTAGAGGCCGCTCACGCCAAGTGCTCGTCGCTGGAGAAGGCCAAGCTGCGGCTGCAGACGGAGTCGGAGGACGTGACCCTGGAGCTGGAGCGGGCGACCTCAGCGGCCACGGCGCTGGACAAGAAGCAGCGGCACTTGGAGTGGGCGCTGGAGGAGCGGCGGCGGCAGGAGGAGGAGATGCAGCGGGAGCTGGAGGCGGCCCAGAGGGAGACCCGCAGCCTGGGCACGGAGCTCTTCCGGCTGAGGCACAGCCACGAGGAGGCTCTCGAGGCCCTGGAGATGCTCAGGCGGGAGAACAAGAACCTGCAGGGTACGACCCACCCCAGGGTCAGAGCTGCTCTGGGGTCACTGGAAGTCCCTCAGGGTCACACAGGGTGATGCGGTTGGAGCATGAGCCGTGGGGTGGCCCCTCAGTGCCCTGTCCACTCTGCAGAGGAGATCAGTGACCTCACAGACCAGGTCAGCCTCAGCGGGAAGAGCATCCAGGAGCTGGAGAAAGCCAAGAAGGCACTGGAAGGGGAGAAGAGCGAGCTCCAGGCTGCGCTGGAGGAGGCCGAGGTCAGGGGCGAGGTGGACACTGACCCGCTGCTCCCTGGCCTCCCCTCTCAACACACACGGCCCCACCACCATACTATTTGCTCTGTATCCCCAGGGGGCCCTGGAGCTGGAGGAGACCAAGACTCTGCGGACCCAGCTGGAGCTTTCCCAGGTCAAGGCTGAGGTGGACCGGAAACTGGTGGAGAAAGACGAGGAGTGTGCTGACCTGAGGTGCGGGGCCGGGCTGTCCCTCCTCCCCGGGCCGACAGCCTCTCCCATCCCAACCACCTGAGAGCAGAAGGGCAGGTGATGTTGGCTGAGCCCCACTGTGCGGGGGACTGGCACAGACACCTAATGCCCCCATACCCACGACCCTCTCAGGTGGGGACTATCGTCCACAGTTTGGAGGTGAACCTCAGCGAGGCCACAGGACTTGCCCAAGGTTACACAGTGCGGGTAGAGCCAGAGTTCAGTCCCTGTCTGTCTGCTCTGGGGCCTCACTCTTGCCTGTGAAATTGCTCTGATGGGCAACAGGCAGGCAGACACAAGGGGCTTGAAACCGGGGAGAGATCAGTCACTTATTCCCCAACTGGCTTCACGTCTCCAGTGTTCCCTGCGTGTCTGTAAGCAAGTCCCTCGCAGGCCACGACCCCTCCTTTCATCCCTCCTAACTACAGGCGCAACCACCAGCGGGCAGTGGAGTCCCTGCAGGCCTCCTTGGATGCAGAGACTCGGGCCCGCAACGAGGCGCTACGGCTCAAGAAGAAGATGGAGGGCGATCTCAACGACCTGGAGCTGCAGCTGGGCCACGCCACCCGCCAGGCCACGGAGGCACAGGCCGCCACGCGGCTGCTGCAGGCCCAACTCAAGGAGGAGCAGGCGGGGCGGGATGAGGAGCAGCGGCTGGCGGCCGAGCTCCACGAGCAGGCACAGGCCCTGGAGCGGCGGGCCGCCCTGTTGGCCGCGGAGCTGGAAGAGCTGCGGGCCGCCCTGGAGCAGGCCGAGCGCAGCCGGCGGCTGGCGGAACAGGAGCTGCTGGAGGCCACCGAGCGCCTCAGCCTCCTGCATTCGCAGGTGAGGATGGGGGTCACAGGGATGCACGGGGCGGGGGCCTGAAGGCCGACTCTAAAGCCCTGCCCCGCCTCAGAACACAGGTCTCCTGAGCCAGAAGAAGAAGTTAGAGGTGGATTTGGCCCAGCTGAGCGGGGAGGCGGAGGAGGCTGCCCAGGAAAGGCGGGAAGCCGAGGAAAAGGCCAAGAAGGCCATCACCGACGTGAGGCTGGGCCGGGACCGTGGGGGCCCCGAGCAGAGCCCGAAGGGACTTTGACCCCCGACCACGCCACCTCCTCCCGCACAGGCAGCCATGATGGCAGAGGAGCTGCAAAAGGAGCAGGACACGAGCGCACACCTGGAACAGATGAAGAAGACTCTGGAGCAGACGGTGCGGGAGCTGCAGGCCCGGCTTGAGGAGGCAGAACAAGCCACCCTCCGTGGCGGGAAGAAGCAGGTGCAGAAGCTGGAGGCCAAGGTGTGTGCGGCCCTCCCAGTCCCTTGCCCTGCAGGGTGAGCCACCCGAGGGCAGGCTGAGGGCACCAGGCCCACTGGCTGGCTGCTCGCAGGTGCGGGAGCTGGAGGCCGAGCTCGACGCAGAACAGAAGCAGCACGCCGAGGCCCTCAAGGGGGTGCGGAAACACGAGCGCCGGGTCAAGGAGCTCGCGTACCAGGTGGGTGACCAGCTCCACCTAGGGGGGCAGCCCTGGAGCTGGCCTGGTTTGGGAAAGACCCGAATCCCCTTTGCCTGCCCAGGCCGAGGAGGACAGGAAGAACCTGGCTCGCATGCAGGACCTGGTGGACAAGCTGCAGGGCAAGGTCAAGAGCTACAAACGTCAGTGTGAAGAGGCGGTGAGTGCACGGGGGTCTGAGGATGCCTGTGGTCACCTAACTTCTACAGCTGGCCCCAGGCGCTCTGCAGCCAGGTGGGATGCCAGCAGCCGGTCAGGCCTGCTCCATCGCTGGGCCGTGGATTCCCCCGTGTTGCCTTAGTGTGTAGGTTGGGACAGTGACCCCACTGCCCAGCGAGAAGACACGTTTCTAACAGCTCCGGCAAGACATGAGACCTAGCTCTGTCTCTGAAGGGACCGCATGCGCCTTCCCCTTCCAGCCAGGTCTGGCACACAGGCACCTCTGGAAGGAGTGGCTCCCCCCCACCCCGCTTCCTGCTGTGGGTACTGGCAAGGGGGAAGGAGGGCCGCGGGCAGTGGTGGTGGAGCAGAGGTGAGGATCCGGAGAAGCCAGCCCCTTCTGGGGGTGCTGACCCTTTCAGTGACCAAAGGGTGAGTGGGCCTGCCTGTGCCCCCAGGAGCAGCAGGCCAACACTAACTTGGCCAAGTATCGCAAGGCCCAGCACGAGCTGGACGACGCAGAGGAGCGGGCGGACATGGCGGAAACCCAGGCCAACAAGCTGCGGGTGCGGACCCGGGACGCCCTGGGCCCCAAGGTGAGGAGTGGTGTGGGGCACCCACCCTGCCCTCCGCGTGGGGGGCAGCTCACCCAGGCACCCCTCTCCCCCTAGCACAAGGAGTGACACCTGAGCCCTGGGCTCTGAAGAGGGACACCTGCTGTTTGCCCCACCCTGATCCTCTCCTCTCTTCATCCCTGCTGGAGCCTCGCCACCCCAGGCTCTGCTACACCCTGAATAAACGCCACGTCTGCAGCTCCTACCGGGTTCCTTCTCATTCTTTGGGGTTCAGGAGGGGAGGGGAGCACGTGGTCTCACGGACAAAAGTCAGGTCCACATCAGTCATTTAAAATAAATTCTTTAATAGTCTCCATTTAATTGGTTTATTTGTTGTTAATAAATTGGCAACACACGGAGGGGCCGAGGGTATGCTCCCAGGCAGGCTCCTGCGCGGGGTGGGCTCAGGCAGGAGATGCTGCCCTGGAGCGGGGGGGCCCGGGCACAGCCTCCCTGTGCTCCAAGGGATGGAAAGAGAAGGCCCCTCCCACTTCTGGGGGAACCCATGAACACAGCGGCCAATGAGCAAACAGAACCAGAGGAGCCAAAGGAAAACAAGGGAGGGAGGAAGGGAGGGACAGATGGGCAGGCTTGGGGGAAGGTAGCGTTCTCTGGTGTCCCCCACCCCTGCCCAAGGGCTCAGAAGCCTTTGCCTGGGTCCAAAGGCCAGGGCAAGCTTGGCTCACAGATTGGGGGAGGGTGCCCTTATCTCCCTCCCCACCCCAGGACTGACAGCCAAGAGACCGGGCAGGAGCTCAGACAGAGCTATTTTTAAAAGTCCCCTTACCTCTGGGTGGGGCGGGACCCCAGGGTTCTGAAGGAAGGGTGGGCACAGTGTCCCTGTCCTCGTCATGGAGATCTTGAGGGAACTGAGGCTCCCCATTGACCCGGGGCCCTCAGACCCAGGGGCCAAGGGCTTTTAGACGCTCCCTCCCACCAAGCCTGTACCTGAAGACCTGGGGCAGGCGGAGAGCAGCAGGGAGGCGTGGGGTGGGGGACAGGACGGGACAAGGCAGGGCGTGAGGCACACGTACCCACGCTCACCCGCGCTGGCCCAGGCCAAGCAGCCTCCCAAGGCCTGGCCCAAGATCACTCCTCGGTGAAGTCCCTGTCTATGTCCATGTAGGGCTCCTCGATGTAGCTGACAAGGGCAGAGGGTGACTGGCGGTCCGGGTTCAACAGGATGGACACTGTCTCTTTCCAGTATGAGAAGCTGATGCAGGAGCTCTGGGCAAAGAGAGAGGGGCTGGGCGGGCGCCTGGGGGACCCGGGTCAAGCCCAGCACCCCGTGGGGAGGGCCTTGGTAAGGGGACAAAGAGCTGCCTGCCACAGGGTCCAGGCGGGGACCAGGGACCCCAGATGCCCCTCCGAGGGGCCCTGGGTCTGCGTGCCCGCAGCCCGCCCGCCACCCCTCAGGGGCGGGGCACTCACGTTCTCCAGGCAGGTGCTGTCCTTGTCCTTGTGTAGGTAATGCTGCTGCCAGAAGCGCAGCAGGTTGTGGAAGTTGTTGAGCAGGAAGCCAGGGTACTTCTTGCTGTGCTCCATCCGCTGCAGCAGCCGCAGGTACAGGGGCAGCCGCTCTTTCCGTCGGGCCAGCATCAGGATCACCAGGCTGGTGTTCAGGCAGCTGACATTCTCCTGCAAGCACCAGGCCATCCAGGTCACACACGTGCCGGCAGCCCCAGGGGCCCCGGTGGAGCGGGGGTGCCACTGGGCAGGGAGGACGGTGTCCCTGGCGGAGTCCAGGGGCCATGCACTGCACTGCCCCTGCAGAAAGCTGACAAGAGGACTGGGGAGAGGAACGATGCTGGCATCCTGGCCCAAGTGCCTTCCTGGTCCCTCACCCCACGCCCCCATCCCCACCCTGGGATGTTTCCGGTGGGAACGGTATCATCAGTCTAGTTAGAGTCCACTCTTCTTCCAGAATTAGCTCAGGCATCGCTTCTTCCCAGGAGCTTCGAGCCCTGGGGCGGCGGGGTGCACGCGTCAGATGCAGGTGTCTCACTCCGCTTCACTCAGCACTAGACAGGCAGCTTCCTGAAGTGTCTCAGACTGTTTCGTTCACTGTGCATCCCCAGCCCAGGGTCTCGCCTCAGTAAACGTTAGATGAAGGAATGAAAGAACAACCTCTGAGTATTACCCCCATTTTAGAAAAGAGGGGTGTGAAGCTCGGAAAAGGGTCAGCTGCACAGTTATCTGTGGAAGGAGGTGGGAGTCAACATCAGGTCCAACCCCAAAGTCTGCACAGGAGGCTGGGCTCGGAGAGCACTGAACTGGGAGTCAGAGCTCAGTGCCCATCCTGACTCTGCCCCAAATCATCTGTGACCTTGGAGCCTTGCTCCCTCCCTAGGCCCCTTCTGTAAAATGGGGCACTGATCCTTATTGGAGAAAAGTCCTCAGAATAGCTGGGAGGGTTTCCCAGGAACCAAGGGATGGGTCTCAGGAGATGTATTGGGTTGGCCCAAAAGTTTGTTCAGTTTTAAGTAAAAAGACACATTTTTCATTTTCACCAAGAACTTTATTGAATGTATTCATTAACCAAACGAACTTTTTGGCCAACCCAACGCTTCTAGGGTGAAGGTGGCTCTGGGATGAGAGTAACTGCTTCCAATCTCCCTTTCCCTGTGGCAGGTCTGCAGAGCCTCTCACCTGGGTCAGCGTCTGCACGTGGATGATATTGATGAGGCGGAAGAGGAAGGACATCTGTGTGGGCACCTGGGATATGTAGGCAAGCAGGCGGCACTCGGACAGGACCTCTGCGACTAGGAACAGAGAGGCAGAGGTGTGAGCAGCAGGTGTGGAAGCTGGTCTGCGGCTCAGGCCCAGGGGACTGACACCCAGACTTCTAGTCAAGCCCACCTTGGGCTCTGACTCTGAAGCTGGGAGCCCCCACTGTCAAAACAACTACAGAAAGTGCTGGCTGCAGCAGGAACAAATCTCCAGCTGCTCTGCCACCCCGGCTAAAGCCTGCGTTCTCACTAGAGCCCCTGCCAGGAGTCCGCTTCCACCTTTGCCTTCGGTCACGTTCGGGGACCGCCTCTCCCAGAGGCCCTCCCCAGGCTTCACCACCTGGGGGCCTCTCATCCCAGGCAAGTCCAGGCCAGGAGAGGAAGGGTGTGTGTTGTTTTTTGCATTTTGCTGGAAACAGTGTTTTTTTTTTTTTCACCTGCCATTAAGATGTCACACATGCTCATCAGAGGAAGCATGGATGATAAAAGTAAAGCCAAGAAAATCACCCTGAGAGCCACCGCCTTGACCCCAACCACGTGGGTGTTTGGTGCAGCCACTTCCAGACATTTCTGTCTCCTTGCTAGAGGCTGGGCGTTTGACACCAATCGCAGCCACACTGGACCGATTCACCTTGGCATGACGGCTTTTTCTTACCTTTCATGTCCACCTGGTTTTCGAATCGGTCCAGCGACAGAGTGACGCAGCGCACCAGCATGTTGGAGTCCACGAGCGAGCTGTTGATCTGCTTCAGGAACACCTGGAACTGGAGCGGAGGCTGGGCTGACGGGGGTGGGGGGTTCTCGGCTGGAGACGGCTGCAGGGGGTATCCCCGTACCCTGGCCCAGCTGTTTCCAACAGGAAGGCTGAAGCTCAGTCAAACCTGTGCCCTGCCCTACCACCTAATAAGCAGCCCCAGCAAAAGAGCTCGACTCATCTTCTGACACTATGTCCAGTGTTTTCTGCACTGAAGGGTCTACTGTCATTTCTACTTCAACTTGTCTGAGCTGGGTTTCTGCCACACACATCCTGTGAGCCTAACACACCAGGCCCAGTCCTGCCCTTCTGGGGCTCATCACGGCACCCGGCACACTGCATCAGACCCATTTCCAAGCCCACCTGCCCACAAGCGGCTGAGACTTTCATCCCTGTGTACCCAGGGTCTAGCACAGTGCCCGGCACACAGCAAGGGCTAATGAATGTTTGTTGACAACTACCCGCTGACTCCCCAGGACTCTCCAATTTAAAACCAGCACCTGAAGACTGGGCTGCAACATAGCTTCTGGATGATGTGGCAAACCGCACGGAACCATGGAGTAGACTTACCTTTGCATCCGTGTTGATGTATTTATTAAATCTCTTGAATGCATCAACATTAAACTTCATCAGCTCCCCCAGGAGGTCAAAGTAACTCTGGAGCACATCCCGCGACTTGCACTCACTGTCCACAATGCAGTAGAGGATGTGCTGGGGGTGGGAGAGGACAGGGTGAAGGCAGGAAGGCGGCTGATCCCGGGGACCAACAGGCACATATGGCTGCTGCCCCCAGGCTGTGCTCATCTAAGCTGCCCACCACCGGCCTCCCCCAGCCCTGGCACATAGCTCAGACCACGTGGCATTAGCTTTGAGCAAGCATCCAGGTTGATGGAACCTGCTCCCCTGTCTAGATTCTCATCTGAGGACGCTGGTGGCTCCCAGGGCAGGGCCGGGCCTGACACACCTCACCAGGAAGTCGGGTGTGGGGGGAGGTTGGGCTATGTAGCCATCACCTCTCTCGCTTGCCCAGGTCCGAGCTAAAGTGTCTGCAAGACGGCCAGGCTCTCCAGCTCGCAGGGAGGTGGCCGTCTCCAGAGGTAACACTGGCCACTGCCCGAGCACTGAAGCCATTCAAGTGAAGCACAGGGTTTAAGAACACGAGACACATTTTGACCCCATGGTTTGTCTTTATGTTAATAAAAGAAGAAGTTCACACTAAAGTCAGTGAACTTTTATCAAGAACATAAAGCAATTTATTAACTCCTTGAGAAGGTTTTCTATGACAGTTAAACTGTTTCCTTTTTCATTTTTATTTTCTTGAAGTTGTATATACCAATTTGGATCAGTTCTTTTCCTTATGGATTTTTATAACAATGCATGTGTCAGTTTCTTATTTGTATCCTTTTTTTTACCCAATTGTAGCTTTGGACATTTTGCCCTACCTCCCTTCGTAAATTTTGCTTTTTCTGGAGGCCATTTTTCAAGAAAGGGAAATGAACTTTTAGTCAGCAGCAAAATATCCTCAGGGTCAAAAGGCCTTGCTGAGCAGCTTTACAGACTCCTGTAATCCTCCATGGCCACCCCCAGATCCCTCAGTCACCCGTTAGGCACCCATGGGGAACCCAGAGTTGACAGCTATGGGGAAGTACCAGGGCGATCTGCACTGGCATTTTACAATAAAGAGATCTGGTCTGCTCTGCCAGCTGTCTAGGTCTCAGGACAGGAAAGCAACACATGGGGCTGGGGAGAGGGACACCCGACACCCTGGCTCCTCCGGGCCATTACCTCCAGAAGGCCTCGCTTCAGCAGGAACATCTGGTCTGCATAGGAGGTGGTCCCTCGGAGGAAACTCTCCACAGCCCGGGCTTGCCAAAACCTGCGACCCAAATGTTGACCCCTGGCCCAGGTGGCTAAGGCTGCCCTCTTCTGGCCCATGTTCTATTCACCAAGGGGCTGGGAGATGTCTGCTGCCTTTTCATTTATCCAACAGACATTTACTGAACGTCTATCTACTAGGCATCGGGCCTCACACTAGGCATTGGGGACACATCAAGGGTCCCCATCATCAGGGATCTGACGGCTCAGGGGGGAACAGTCCTCCATGTGGTTCATCTGGAAGGAGCTGTGTCTTGGAGAAGGCAGCATCTAGGATCAAAGGGCTGGCCCTGTGAATCACGTGTGAAAACACACTCTAGCCTCTGCCCCTTCAGAGGAACAGGAGGACATGGAAGCGAGGGGCCGGGAATGCATAAGGGAACCCGACAGACGTGTGGACAGACCACCGAGCTCACTTCTGATGGGCTGTCCTAGAGAAGAGGTGGCTGATGTTGACTGAGTGGCCCCCGAGGGCAGAGCTGGGATCCATAAGGGGACGTCAGGACAAAGCAGGCTGAGCTGACAGGGGACCCTTGGGGATGGAGCCTACTGACAGCTCACACCCACCCTGATGGAATGCATCCCTCACCTGCTACTGCTGTCTGCAGCCTTTAAGACTCAACTTAGATGAGTCTAAGGAACTGAGGTGCCCTCCCTGTCCGCACCCGCCCCACCAGCCTTTCCTTTGCTCCCACGGCTCCCGGGGCAGGTCCTGGCTCCGAGCCTTTCCACACTGCAACCCCCACACAGGTTTCTTTTCATGCTTGTTTCTCACAATGCAGGCAACTCCATGTGGGCAGGGGCTGTAACTCCCATTTCTCCCCCACCTGTCCAGCACCAGCACAGAACAGGTGCTTGGTGAATGCTTGGTCAATTCTTGAAACACACTGGTGGCACACAGCAGGAGCTAGTGAGTACGTGCTGAGTCAACACAAGGGAGACGGCAAACTCCCTCTCCCTGACAGTAACCAGATGTCCGGGGTAGAAGCTGGTGACTAAAGAAGGTCATTCTAACAGCTTAAGAAACACTTGGCTCCTGGGCCCTCAGGAGTGGCAGGTGCGTGTCCCAGATCTACCTGAAAGATGACTCAGCTGGCTCCTTCTTCATGACCTGCAGCAGACGAGTTAATAAGCCCCTCTTCCCATCACACACCAAACTCCTGAAATAAAATAGACAGGGACATATTGGGGGCAGATCTGAGAGGCTGACAGGGGCCAAATTCCACTTGGCCGAAGGACTGTGTCTTGGGGCCCTGTGGTTGGGTGTCTCTGCTGGGGTAGGTGGGTAAAAAAACATGGTGACATTTCCAAACCTACAGGATGTCCTCCTGCTCTACCTGGGTCCAGAGCACCCTAAGGACTCCTGCAGTCTCACAACTGAATAGCCAAGTGCATTCTCACTACATCTCAGGGCAGCTTTCCCTGCCCAAACTCACTGACAAGTGATCAGAGGCCAAAAACACAACCAGAGTCACACAGGGCTCAGAACTGCTGGAGAGAGGGCTGCTTACAACAAAAGTGGGTTTGAAATACCATGACAGAGTCTAGCAGATGGGGCAAAGTCCGTGCCAACAGGGTGAGGCAGGGAGTACCCTGGGCCCCAGGTTCAGCTCCAGCTGGCCTTGGACAAGTACCTGAGGCTCTGGGCCTCCGCTTCCTGGTCTAGGAAGCAAAGACAGTAAGTGAGGAAATGACTCAGGTTGCATTATCGGGGAGAGAGGGCCAAGCAGGCAGGGACTCTAGGTCCTTAAACTTCCCCTTCAAATAGAGCAGCTCTACTATTCACCCACTACAGGTGTTAGGGTGGGACTATATTCACTTTCACTTGAACAAAGATTTCTGCTACTTTAAAAGTAAAAACAAACAAACAAACAAAAAAGGCTGGAGAATTACAACTCCTGTTGCTGGATACAGTCCCCCCTCCCTCCCCTGACCCCTGTGAGCCTGTGACTTCCCTGCTCCGCTCTAGAAAGTGAGGCAAGTATAACCCAGCTAATGGGACTTGGCAGAGGGCAGGAAAGGAGCATGTCAATGAAGCTGAGTGACAAGGGAGAGAGCAGAGTATATATGACCTGTGGGAGGTGACCTGAGCCCCTGCTCCCCACTCTGTAAAGTGGAGGTGACAATGGCACTTCCCTCCAAGGGCTGCTGTGGGGCTCCAATGAGATAATGCAGGTGACGGGAGGACAGTGCCTGGCACAGAGGAGCCCTCAAGACACTGTAGCTACACGTGAGTGAGAAAGGACAAGTACACACACCTGTGTGCACCCATCCCATCTGGGAGCCCTGCGACACGCAGGAAACCAGGGTGGGCTGTGGGCCACAGATGCACCCCAGCCATGCTCACCTGTCAGTGTTGAGGACGGCTTCCACCTCGGGGATGTTGGCCTTGAGAGAGATGGCGCTGAGTTCATTCAGCTCTTGGTTGTTGAGCAGTAGATACTTGTTCCTGAAATAAATGTGTTGGAGGTGGTAAAGGACAGGAACTGTGGCTGCCGCATCAACACTGGGCTAGCCCCCTGCCCATTTCCTGTGGAGGGAATCCGAGAAGCCCCGGGGTACCCGCCCCCAACGCCACTTACCCCGAGCCAGCATTCTGTGGCAGGGCACACAGCCCACTGCTCTCAGGCTGTGGGAGTCTCCCTGGCCCCAACGCCCACCCTCTGCCTGCCACGTCCACTAATGAGGCCCCTTTCCTTAGCATCTCTAGGCCTTTCTTTTGCCACTGAACATTTCTATTTAATTTCTCAAAGGCACTTCCAACTCAGTGATGTCCAAATCAAACTCATCATTTTACTCAAGACTGGCCCTGTTCCAGCATTCCCACCAGGAGGCCTGAGTCGGCTGTGACACTCCCTCCCTCCTTTCCCTTTCACATCCAGGCCTCTCGTCACCCAAGTGATGTGGACAGAACCAGCTTCCGAAATGGTCTCCCCACAGGAGTCAATCCCACACACAGCACCCAGAATAATCTTCAGATAACTGGAATGTGATCATGTCACTCCCATGAAAAATGCTCCCACATTTTCACACTGCTTTAGAATATATAAAATCCAAGCCTGAGAACATGACCCATCAGATTTAAGAATCTGATGAAAGCTAGGGGCTCAATTCTTCAGGAAAAAAAGGACACATTCAGAACATATTGGTGCCGTTTTTCAGGGCTGACATACTTGCTGGAGCTTGAGGCCTTCAGACAGAGAACCTCTCAGAGAGGATGATCAACATGATCCAGACAAAAGCTGCAAAGTGAAGGCCCCTGAGGTCACATGTGTCCCCAGGCACGTCCTGTCAGCTTATACAATATTTGAAACGAATATAAACCAGCACTTAAAAATCAGGACTTTTCACATAAAGCTTGATTTCTGGCTTTCCTTGGGGGAAAAACTCAGAAGCTATGCAACACTGGGCCTTGTTTCCTGTACACCAACAGCTGCTAAGAGCTGAGCAGTGGCTGCCTGTGTGTTCCAGCTCACCAAGGTCTCACCAACGCCAAGGTCAGCTGCCATTTACCCCTCCCCTGCACTTTCCTTATAGCAGAGAATCATTCTCCAATACATCCTCCACCAAACACTGGACAGTAAAAATAAGAGGGCAGAGTGTGTTTCAAGGAAAACAGGGGAGAGTACATCTCCTTGTACAGGTGAAGAATATTCCATCTGCTCAACATGCCAATACTCGGCCCACTTTGGCCATCTGAGGTTCCTGCTGGCCCCTGCAAATAGCCAAGCTCCTGGCTCAGAGGGACAGACGGCTGAGAGCTGTATTGACCCCAAGGGTAATAAGGGGTCAGCAACTTCCGCACTCACTTCCAAGGTGGCTGTGGGGCAAGGGGAAACTCAGTGTAGGGCCTGGCATAAAGGATGGGCTGCACAAATGGCAGCCCTGATCATGGAAGTGCAGCCCCATGCAGTTGCCCTGAGGTGAGAACGGCGCCCAGGTCCTCCTGAGCTGAGGTTAGCGATTAGACAAAGGGAAAAGAAAAGACAACGAAACAACTCTCCTCCCAGGGATGGCTCGTACTTACTCATGGTGGTCGCTGAAACTCTGGAGGAGCCTCAAAAACTGAATCTTCAAGGTGATGTCCTAAAATACATGTGCATCCTCGATGTTAAAACCACAGTCACAATGTTCCAAAAGAAAACAAAAGGCTCTGGTGACAGCCTGGATGTCACTCTGCTTCTCTGAGCCCCTGTCCTCGTGCACAGTGAGGACTTCTCTTTAGTCAGAAAACCCTTTGTCCATATCTGGCCAACAGGAGATTAAGCTAATGTAGACCCTTCCTGTTAAAAACACCCCAACATACTGGATAAAAAATAACTGAAATTGGGCTTCTCCGGTGGCACAGTGGTTGGGAATCCACCTGACAATGCAGGGGACGTGGGTTCGAGCCCTGGTCCGGGATGATCTCACAAGCTGTGAGGCAACTGGGCCCATGCACCACAGCTACTGAGCCTGTGCTCTAGAGCCTGTGAGCCGCAACTGCTGAAGCCCGTGCACCTAGAGCCTGTGCTCCACAACGGGGGAGGTCACCGCAGTGAGAGGCCCGCGCACCACAGGCCTCTGCTTGCCGCAACTAGAGAAAGGCCCACGGTCAGCAATGAAGACCCAATGCAGCCAAAAATAAAATAAATTTTTAAAAAAAAGTCTTAAAAAAATAACTGAAATTATTTTAAATGTGAGGCTAAGTTCATAGGAAATTCCACTAGAATCAGAAATAAAAGGACCGAGTTCAGAGCAGTGAGCAGAAGAGCTGATGGCTGGCAACTCCGGGTGGGTGGAGAAGTGGAAATGAGACTTATTCGGGCCAGGGCTTGGGTTTCAATGCTCTGCAGGGACCAGACAGAACCTTGGCCCCTTGGAAAGCCTGCAGAATGTAAACATTTGGTGAAAAAAGGGTTAGAAAAACCCCACCTACCAGCCCAGGGAGCTGGCAAAGAAGCCTGTCTCTGCCAGGGTGCTGCTGGTGGTGGAGGGGAGCCCCCAGGTCCCCAGGAGGACCCTGGGCTCATACTACCAGAGTGGGAGGGCAGACACTCAAATGAAACCTTGCCCTGGGATGCTGTGCCCCCGAAGTACCTGGTAGACAAAGCCAAATGTTCTATAGGACTATTTCCAGGGCCCAGGCTACACAGGTACTCACAGGGAAAACAAGCTCCCCCTCCCCCGAAGGTGACCTACAAACAGTACAGAACACAAGGCAACACTCCACCCCGAGGTGAGTCTGAAGACTCAGACACAAGTAGCTCCCCATAAGCAATCCAAAAAATACCATAAAAAAGTATGTTATGAATAATTAAAGAGGTAAAATTAAAGACAGAAAATGCAACAGAAGAACAAAATATTAACATAATGAATAAAAGACCACATAGCTTTTGACAAAGATCCAGACAAAATGTCTAGAAATGCAGAATATATTCACTTGAAATTAACTTAAATGGATGTGCTGAAAGGTAAATCTGACAAAGCCAAGGAGAAAAACAGTAAACTGGAAGATACGGCACTGAGGAAAGTCCCCAGAATGCAGCTTAGAGACCAGGGAGGACCGTGTCACTGGGCCTGGTGGCCGTGTGGCACTTTCCCCCTCATGCTGATAGCCGATGATCCTTCTTTTGCAAGAAACAGAGGCTCAGAGATTCAGTGACTTGTTCAAGCTCTCCCAAAAGGCTGAGTGGCACAACAGGGCTCCTGACTCCCAGTTCAGTGCTCTCTAGGGCACCGTGAGAAAGACCAAGCAAAGGTGAGCCCTTGACCCTTAAAAAAGAGAAAACCTCCTAAAGCCCTTTTTGGAGGCAGACCACTGGCGTGGTTCTGGAAGGCAAACCTACTATCAGTGGATGTAAATTACAATGGGATAGAGAACAGAATGAGGAAAAACTTGCTGTTCCGTAGCAGAGAGGGTAGCCCTGTCTGGAGGAAAGTGAGTGCCCTGCCCAGAGGTGAACAAGGGAAGGCTGGCTGGAGGGCCTCAAAAGGGATTTCTGGATAGGTGAAGGGTGGGGGTTAGATCCTTCCCCAAGGTGGCTTCCAATTATGGGGTTACACAGGCTATGACTTTCAGTTTCTGCTCTACTCTCAAAGAATGAAATCTCAAAGGGCCAACAGCAGTTCTTGAAAAAACTACTTCTGGCAAGCAAAGCCCATCTGTCACCAGGGTCCCTGCTCACCGGGCTACAGTCACAGTTCTGGTTGTGACCGTGGAGGACAAGGGCAGATGCTGAATGCTTCCTCCAAATCAGTTTGTCAAACAAATTGTTCAGCCCAGGGATCAGCTTGAACTCCGCAATCATTCTGTGAACCTGGATGGGGCAGGAAGGCAAAAGCATTAAGACAAATGTGCTGTGAAGGCCTATCAAAGCCTGGGCAGGTAGGTACCATGAGGCTTCAGGACGAAGAAAGCATTGCTGAGGTTTAAAGAAAACAGCCACACTTACTCTACCCTCACCACCACTCCCACTACGCACAAACACACTTTTAAACTCTCTAGAAGGAGACACTAATAACTGGTAAAATTAGATGCTTCATGGGAGAACCCTGAATGTTCAGGATCAGAGGGGAGAAAGGCTTCACTTATGCTCATTTACACCTTTTAATACAGAACTATGTGAATTACTGACCTATTAAAATAATTTTTTACATAACATAAAACAAAACTATTACTACTTTTCAGGGCTGTTTTAAGGATAAAGTCAGAAAACATATGTCTAGTCCAGAGCACAGCCCCAGTACTTACTAATTCCCATTTTACAGAGGAAAGGCAAGTTTAGCAGGACTGATATGGCCAAGACAGGGGTGGAAATGTCACCCTAACTCAGGTGTTCTGATCTGAAAGCCTGTCCCTTCCCCATCCACCACAGGCTGGTGTTTATCTTGGGAGACCAGAACTTGACAGTGCTGTGACTCTGGGCAACATTCTTCTTTAAGCTTGAGTCCCTTGATGGAAAATGAGGGCTGATGAAGCTGTTGAAAGGGCTGAATGAGGTAATATGAGGGAAGCTCAGGGCCTGACTTACAGGAAGCGCTGGAAAAAATGACTGTTGTATTGATTATTTTCATTAGCACCAGAGGGATGGAACTTATGACACTTGGTGAGCATTTCCAGTCTAGTGATTTCAACTTAGCCAAGACTGGTCAGAGAACCTGGCCCGAGTGCACAATAATAAGGTCACTCCAAGGAGGAGCCTTCTGGGGAACCTGGCCGGGGAAACTGTTCCCCCTGCTGTCCTGGTCTAGGCGGGGTCTGTGAATCCATGTTCCCACAGTGCCTAGCACACAGTAGGAACTCAGTTAATGCTGACTGTGCAAATGAGGACACACCAGCATAATACTGGTTCTCAGGAAGGCAGGGTTCTGAGGCCAGCTGATGGTCCCTCCCAAGGAAGCGGCGGCTGTTATCACAGTTTAACTGAAGACCACAATGATTCATAGGAACTTGGTAACAGGAAGGCTCAGAGAGCAGGGAACTGCCATGGTGAGGGGATAGAAAGAAGAGCCAGGGCAGCAGAGTTTAAATCCTGGCTCTCACGGTGCTTGAGATGACTGAGAGCAGGGCCCTTTTTTGTATCTTTGTTTTCACAAGCATCAAGTGGGGTAGAGGTCACCACCTGCTGTATAACTTACCAAATAACCTCAAATTCAAATATGAATGACTATGAAAGTGCCTCAAAAAAGAAAAAGCACTCAACACAGGTAAGATATCGTGACTAATATCTTTTATAAGAAATATATTCCATATTACAGGAAGGAGCCCCAGTGCTGTGGACATCAGGGCAGGATCTCATCCAGCGTCCTGGTTTTAAATGCCAACCACAGGGTGACGACGCCCAAAGTTATACCTCCAGGCCTCTCCTCTCCCCTAACTCCAGGTGCAGGTAAGCCAAGTGCCAATTCTAACAGACACCTAAACCTAACTTGTTCAAACTGAACTCCTCCCCATCCTCCCTTCAGACGTCTGCCCCTCCAATCCTTACCCACCAGTCTTAACCATGTCAATAAATGGCAAACCATTCCTCTCACCTGCTTGGAAAGAGGTAAGGAAGTTACCTTTAACTCCTCTCTCCACTTATGTCCACATCTAACCTATCAGCAAATCTTACCTGTTCTACCTTCAAAATAGATCCAGAACGCAAGCACCTCTCACCACTCCTGCCACAAACATGCTGGTCCTAGCTACTGTGAGCTCTTTCACACAGCAGCCAGAGGATGGCTTCCCATTTCACTCAGAGTATAAACACAAGAGCCCTTAAATGGCCTATGAAAGCCCAATGCGACCTGGCCCCCGCGCGACCCCTCACCCAACCTCTCCTCGCTGCTGGTTCCTGTCCATCCCCCAGCTTCCCTGTTCCACCAACCCACCAGGCAGGCTCGCACCCACTTCCCATCTGGGCCTGCTCCCTCTACCTGGCAGGCTGTCTTGAGGGTTAGCAGTCCTGGCTTCCTCGCTTTCTTCAGGACGCTGCCGGGCCAGATGTCATCTTTCAGCCAGTCTTTTCCCTGCTGCCCTCTCTAAAATTGCTCCTCACTTGTAAACTTGTGATAACTGCACCCACCTCACAGAGAGCTGTGTGAGAGTACAGTCCCTAACTCAAAAAGGTGCTCAAGGACTGCTGAGCTCCCAGCTCCCGCTTCCCTTAGCCCACCCCTCCCCCCAGGCCTCGTTTCACCCCTAGGAGAATGCGTAGGGAGCACCAGTGGGCCACTTATGCATCTTGAGGAGTGCTGCATACTTCTAGAGCCCTCCCCCTCCTCCCTCCTGGAACTGCTTCAAGGTTCAAGGAACCTCAGCATGACTGGACCCCCGCAGTTGCCTAGTTTTCGTAACTTGACACAGTTCCAACCCACCACCCCAAGCCCCCATCAGCCTGGCAACTCCCCCAGTGCATCTACAGGGCAGACACCCACCCTTTACTCTGCACATCAACAAGGTCAGAGAACATGGCTAAGCCGCCCACTCCTGCCCGGGGCACTAATGCTCTGTCTAGAAATGATGCCCACAGCAAGGTACAGTGGAAAGACTATGAGCCCCGGAATCAGACTGGTTTCCTGACGTGTAAAACAGGGACAAGGGAGCCAACCCCTCGCTTTGCTGGCCAGAGACAGAGGCATTGTGAGGGGCGGCCTAACAGGTGCCTGGGAAGTGTCTGCCCGCGGCTCCTCCTGCTCTGAGACGTGGCGGAAGGGCCCACCTGGTTTCGCTGGCGCCCCATCAGCAACACGCAGAGGACATAGAGCACTTCCAGTTTGTACATGATCTCATGCATGATCTTCATTGACTGAGGCAGCTGGGTCCTAGGTGAAGTGTGAGGCAGGCCATTTTCCTCCGAAGCCCCTGGAGGAGGGAGCACAATGGAGGCTGAGACAGCCACCAGGAGAGAGGGTTCAATCACTGCTTGTGAGGAAACATGTTTCTGCCCCTCAAACCTGCTCTGAACAGACCTGAGGTTAACAGAGCCATCAGACTGGGCCCTGAGTCCGTGACAGACTTTGAAAGCCACAAAAGTCTCTCCAGGCCACCGGGTTCAGGGAAGCTTAGAAACTTAGGAACATGGACTCTGCAATTGTATCCCATCAGCTTTTAACACCCAGCAAAAATACTCTGACACAGCCAACCCAGTAATCTGATCCATGCCCTGCCCCCAAATCCCTTCTCCTGCCACCGCCAGACCCACCACGCCCACCCCGAGAAAGTGCCCAGACACATGTCCAGCAGCAAACTGTGTCAAAGTCTCTTCAGGTCACAAAGGACTCTTGAGTACTTGGTCCCTCTGCTTAGATGCCACAAGGGGGCACTGCTGAAGGACTAAAATGGATGCTTTTTGAAGATTTTTTTCCCTCCTGTTTTTCAAACAGCCATGGAAAGTTTCCTAAGGCAGACGAGGCATCACAATCGATACTAGTGATACAGATGAACATATTATCTACTAGCAGGTTTTCATTTTACCCAATTTCATTATTAGCGACAACAGCAAAAGCTACATAATATTCATGGACACAATATGTGTCAGGCATTGGGTTTTGGGCCATAGGTAAACCATCTCATTTCCTCTACTACCCAGTTAACAAAAAAGTCTCAGTGGGTCACGCAGGCCGCAGTGGAGGGTACTCTCGGGAATGGGGCAGAGCAAAGGGATGAAGACTGAGGGCGGGCTGTGGAACGACAACTTGCTGGCTGTGTGACCCTGAGCAAGTCACCTCCTCGTCAGGCTTTCAAGTGCTCTGTAAACGGGAAGAAAAGTAGTGCTGCAGCGATCGGCTAGAGTTCCTGTGAGGAGTGAAGGAGGACACAAGAAAGCCCAGCACCTGATTCTTGGGAAGCCTCACTCTTAGGTCCCTATTATTTTAAAAGGTCAGAGTCAGGAGACCTTAGGATTTACTTCCCCTTAGTTTTCCTCATCTTTAAGGTGAAAGGATGAATCAGTAACTACTAAGGTCCTTTTAAGTTCCTATTGGGACTGTTGCCCTAGAGGCCTTTTGAAAAGGCCAGAAAGTCTATGTGGTACAGAGCAGTGGTCATGAGATATATTCGGGTGAGGCACATGCAGTTATGATTTCTGTACGGTGATATCATGACCTAAAAACCTAACTTACTCCACCCTACAGACTTAGAACTATTTTTTCCAGCCATGTTACATCACTAATATAAAAGCTGAAAGACGACCAGCTGCTGAACGAAGCATGACAGAGAGGCAGTGCAGCACAGTGGTTAAGGACTCGGAGCCAGACTGCTGGGTGGCTTTGGGGAAGTCTGTTGATGTGTCTATGCTTCAGTATCCATCCTCATCTGTAAAACAGAAATAATGGCAACAGTACCTATCTCTTACCAACGTTGCAAAGATTAAATGATTTAATATGTTGAAAGTGCTTAAAAAATGCAGGGCACATGTACCCAACATACAAGTATGTGTTAAACAGAAGTAGAAAACGAACTCTGAGTTTTTGCTAATGCTTGCTTGCTATATGTTTTCTTCCTTTTAATCTGCAAGCTCTTAATGGCAATGAAAGTGACAGCCAGCAAAGACTAAGAAAAATTTACTGGAAAAAATCTAATTGAGAAAATTCTATCTATTCACATATCTTTTCTTGCATGTTGGGAGGAAAACCATAATTACTCAATTTATGTCTTGGGACTCCTTGGCCCCGCTCCCAGAACACTTTAAGAGTCAACTGATTTGTAAAGAGAATCTGAAGGGCTATCACGCAGAATCGCGCCTCTGCTGCACACCTGCCATGTAGCCTCCAGCGCCTCAGCGTCCTCATCACCTAGCTTGGGGGTCTGGGGGGGACTGCGGGAGAGGACGTCTGTGGAAGGAGCAGGGGCGGCGGATGGCGCATGAGCCCTCCTCAGTAATGAACATCTGTGGAGAAAGAGAGATGCAGGCAGCCTGGACTCTGCCGAGTCACTGCCAACTTTTGGTGCCTGGTTTGCAAAGGCCTGACAAGAAACTCTCTGGGATAAATATTTTCACGAATCACAGTCCTGAAAGCAATGGCCAGAGCTTAGTAACAATGTGATTCCCAAGGATGAGGATGGAAAAACTAGTTTAAGAGGCCTGTGCTTCCCTCCAAATCTCTTCAGCTCCACAATACTGATTAAAGTGGGTACCACCCTCCATATATATGTACTGTACCCTGGGGTACACTCACTTTAAAAAAAAAACAAAACAGCTCTGAGCTATGATTCACATGCCATACAATTCACCCCTTTCAAACGTACAATTTATTGGCCTTTAATGTATTCACAGAATTGTGCAGCCATCTCCACAATCAATATTAGAGCATTTGTATCACCCCTAAAAGAAATCCTGTTCACATTAGCAGTCAATCCCCATTTCCCGCCAAGCCCCTACAGCCCCAGGCATCCACTAGACTACTTTCTGTCTCTATGGAACTGCCTATTCAGGACATTTTATATAAATAGAATCATATAACTTGTGTTTTTTTGTTTCTAGCACAACGGTTTCAAGGTTCATTCAGGTTGCAGTACGTAACAGTATTTCATTTTTTTAAGCTACTGTATAATATTCTATTACATACAATATACCACATTGTTATCCATTCATCAGCTGATGAACATTTGAGTTGTTTCCATATTTTGGCTATAGTAAATCTTCTCTCATGAACATTCGTGTCTAAGTTTTTGCGTAAACATATGTTTTCATTTCTCTTGGGTATATATACCTACAAGTGGAATTTCTAGGTCATACGGAAACTATGTTTAACCTTTTGAGTACCTGACAGACTGTTTTCCACAGTGGCTGCACCACTTTGCATGCCCACCAACAGGGAATGAGGGTTCTGATTTCTCCATCTCCTTGCCGACACCTGTTATCTGTCTCTTTTTTAAAATTAATTAATTAATTTATTTATCTTTCGCTGCATTGGGTCTTTGTTGCTGCACGTGGGCTTCCTCTAGTTGCGGCGAGCAGGGCTACTCTTGGTTGCGGTGCGCAGACTTCTCATTGCAGTGGCCTCTCGTTGCGGGGCACGGGCTCTAGGCACGTGGGCTACAGTAGTTGCGGTGCGTGGGCTCAGTAGTTGTGGCTCACGGGCTCTAGAGCGCAGGCTCAGTAGTTGTGGCGGATGGGCTTAGTTGTTCTGCGGCATGTGGGATCTTCCCAGGCCAGGGCTCGAACCCTTTTCCCCTACATTGGCAGGCGGATTCTTAACCACTGTGCCACCAGGGAAGCCCCATGTTACGTGTCTTTTTGATGATAATCATGCTAGTGGGTGTGGAGTGGTATCTGATTGTGGGTTGGATTTGCATTTCCCTGATGGCTAATGATGCTGAGCATGTTTTCATGTGCTTGCTGGCTTTCTCATATCTTCTTTGGAGAAAGTCTATTCAGATCTTTTGCCCATAATTTGAAATGGGTTGTCTTTTCATTATGGAGCTGTAGGAGTTCTTTATATCTCCTAGATACAAGTACCTTATTAGATATATGGTTGGCAAAAATGTTCTCCACCCTCCAAAAATGTTCTCCCATTCCGGCTTTTCACTTTCTTGATGGTGTTTTTTGAAGCACAAAAGGTTTTAATTTTAATGAAGTCCAATTTACCTATTTTTCATTTGGCTGCCTGTGCTTTAGTGTCATCTAAGAAACCACCACCAAATCCAAAGTCATAAATATTTATCCCTGTTTTCTTCTAAGCGTTTTATAGGATTAGCTCTTACATTTAGGTCTTTGATCCTTTTGAGTTCATTTTTATATATGTGAGGTAGGGGGGTCCACTTCATTCTTTTGCATGTGTACAGCTAATGGTCCCAGTACCATTTGTTGAAAAGACTATTGTTTCCCCAACTGAATGGTCTTGGCACTCTTGCTGAAAATCAACCGACCACATAAGTGAGCGTTTATTTCTGAACTCTCAATTCTATTTCATTGTATATGTCTCTCTTTATGCCAGTAGCACACTGTCTTGATTACTACAGCTTTGTACTAAGTTGAAAAATTAGGAAATGTAAGTCCTCCATGTTTGTTCTTCTTCTTCAAGATTGTCCTGGCTATTTTGGGCCCCTTGCATTTCCGAATGAATTTTAGGACCAGCTAGTCCATTTCTGCAAAAGAGCCAGAGGGGATTGTGATAGGGACCATGCTGAATCTGTAGATAGATCTGTAGATCAAGGTGTGAAATATTGCTACTTTAACAATACTGACTCTTCTGACTCATGAACATAAGCTGTCTTTACATTCATTTAGGTTTTCTTTCTTTCAGTAACAGTGATGTTTTGCACTTTGAATTCAGAGTATAAGTTTTATATTTCTTTGCTAAATTTATCACTAAGTATTTTATTTTTTGATGCTCCTTTAAATGAAATTGTTTTAATTTCATTTTTGGTCTGTTCATTACTACTGTATAGAAATACAAGGGATTTTTGTATACTGATCTTCCATCCTGAAACTGTGTTGATTGAAATTGTTTATTGGTTTAGCGGTGTTTCAGTGGATCCTAAGGTTTTTCTATATAAAAGATCACATCATCTGTGACTAGAGATAGTTTTACTTCTTCCTAATGTGGATGCCTTTAATTTCTTTTTCTTGCCTAACCACCTAGCCAGAACCTCCAGTACAATGTTGAATACAAGTGGTAAGAGCAGATATCTGTCTTGTTCTGATCTTAGTGAGGGAAAAGCTTTTCAGTCTTCAGCTGTTAAGTATAATGTTGGTTGTGGGTTTTCTGTAGATGCTTTTTAACAGGCTGAGGAATTCCCTTCTATTCCGAGTTTGAATGTTTTTATCATGAAGATGGAGTTTGCCAAATGCTTTTTTTGCATCTATTGAAATAATCATGTAGTTTTTGTCCTTTGTTCTATTGATATGCTATATTAAATTGATCTTCATATACTGAGCCAACCTTGCATAAATCCCACTTAATTATGTATATACACTTGATCAGGTATATAATCCGTTTTTGCTGCTGTATTTTGTTTGCTAGTATTTTGTTGAGTGGTTTTGCATCTACACTTGTAAAACACATTAGTCTGTAATTTCCTTGTGATGTCTTTTTTTCTTTTGGTCTCGTTTTGGTATCAGGGTAATATGGCTTCACAGAATGAGTTAAGCAAAGTTCTTTCCTCTTCTATTTTATGGAAGAGTCTGTGATGTACTGGTGTTACTTCTGGTTGGTAGAGTTAACCAGTGAAACCTTTTGGGCCAGGGCTTGTCTTTGGGGTAGTTTTTCATCACTAATGCAATCTCTTGTTATAGGTCTGTTCAGATTTTCTATTTCTTCTTGAGTCAGTTGCAGGAGTTTGCATCTTTCTTATAATTCTTCCATTTCATCTAGGTTATCTAGTTTATTGGCATACAGTTGTTTATAGTATTCTCTTAGAGTCCTTTTTAAAAATCTTTGTAAGGTTGGTTATAATATACCCTCTTTCATTCCTGATTTTAGTAATTTGAACTTGTCCCTTTTTTGCTTGGTCAGTGTAGCTAAAGGTTTGTCAATTTCGTTGACCTTTTCAAAGCACCACTTTTGGTTTTGTGGATTTTCTCTATTGTTTTTTTATTCTCTATTTCATTAATTTCCAGTCCAATCCTATTATTTCTTCTGTTTGCTTTGGGAATATAGTTTGCTCTTCTTTTTTCAATGATTTAAGGTGGAAAATTAGGTTATTTTTTGAGCTCTTTTTAAACGTAGGCATTTACAGCTATAAATTTATAAGCATCCTTTAGCTGCATTCCATAAGTTTGGTATGTTGTGCTTTCATTTTCATTCATCTCAAAATATCTTCTAGTTTCCTTTGTGATTTTATCTTTGAACCATCAGTTATTTACTGCTTAATTTCCATACATTTGTGAATTTCCCAAATTTCTTTCGCTATTAATTTCTAATATCTCTCCCTTGCGATTGGAGTACTTACTTTGTACAATTTTAATCCTTTTAACTTTCCTGAGTTGTTCTTTTTTTTTTAAGGCCTAGCATATGGTCCATCCTGGAGAACATTCCATGTGTACTTGAGAAGAATATGTTCTCCACAGTTGTTGGGTGCAGTGTTCTATATATATATCAGTTTAGTCTAGTTGGCTTACAGTGTGGCTCAAGTCTTCTATTTCCTTGCTGATCCTCTATATAGTTGTCCACTATTGAAAATGGGTTATTAAAGTCTCCAACTATTACGTTGAACTGCCTATTTCTCTCTTTGAATCTGTTGGTTTTGCTTCATTTACTTATTTCTGGCTCTGTTGTTAGATACACATGCTGTTATATCTTGATAGATTCACCCTTTTATATTATTATAAAATCTATTTTTTAAATCTCTGATAACATTTTTGTTTTAAAGTCACTCTTAGTACAGCCACTACAGTTTTCTCATGGTTGTCCTTTGCATGATACATCTTCTTCTGTCATTTACTTTCAACCTATTTCTACCTTTGAATAGAAAACGTGTATCCCGTAGGCTGTATATAATTGGATCCTTTTTAAAAAATCCAACATGACAATCTGTTTTTTGAATGAATTATTTAATCCATTCACATTTAATGTTATTACTGACAAAGTTGGATTTACTTCTGCCTTTTACTTTTTGTCTTCTATATAGCTCACTTTTTAAAATTCCTCTAGGTTTTTTTTTTGCAGTACGCAGGCCTCTCCCTGTTGTGGCCTCTCCCGTTGCGGAGCACAGGCTCCGGATGCACAGGCTCAGCGGCCATGGCTCACGGGCCCAGCCACTCTGTGGCATGTGGGATCCTCCCGGACCGGGGCACAAACCTGCGTCCCCTGCATCGGCAGGTGGACTCTCAACCACTGTGCCACCAGGGAAGCCCCCTTTAGTTTTCCTTTAACACTTTCTTTTGCATTAAGTAAATATTTTCTAGTATAACACTGTAATTCCTTTAATGACTTTCTCACTATATTTCTAAAGTTACTTTCTTAGCAGTTGCTACAAGGCTTGCCTGCCATATACATCTTAACTTGACAGACTCTTTTTCAGATAGAAATTAACTTAATTCCAGGGCTCGCAGAGCTCCCTCTTCCCCCTTTTTGTGCTATTATTATGCATACTACATCTACATATGCTAAAAGCCAAACAATACAATATACTTACAATACACTGTATACATTGTTACACAATACACTGTTAAAATTATTACTTTATAAAATTTTATGCCCATTAAAGCAGCTGAGAAAAGAAAGGAGAGCAAGTAAATATTTACAGAGTCTGCTCTGCTATAGTGACCCTCTTATTTACCATTTTGATTTTCTTCACTGGTTCCTGTCAATCCGAGTTACCACCTTGTCCAATTTCCTTACTCCAATAGAACTTTGGGTCCACCCACCTTCTTTGACCTGTTATTGTCCAATATATTACATTTCTATATGTCATAGGTTCAACAATGTAACTATAAACACATAGTTTTATACAACTGCTTTTGAAATTAGTTAAGGAGAAGAAAGATGCACATATATTGTCTTTTATTATTATACAATTACCTTCACTGATCCTCCATTTTTTTGCTGTGTGAATTTGAATCACTGGCTGAGGTAACTTGCTTTCAGCCAATATTTCTCCTAAGGCAGGTCTGCTAGTAGTGAATTCCCTAAGTTATTGCTTATCTAGAAAGCTGTTTATTTCACCTTCATTTTTGAAAGAAGGTTTTATTGGATGTAATTCTTGGCTGAGTTTTTTCCCAGCACTTTGAATATGTCATCCCACTGCCTTCTGGCCTCTATCATTTCTGATGAGAAGTAAGCTGATAATCTTACTGGGATACTCTTGAACATGATGAGTCATTTTTCCCTTGCTACTTTCCAGATTTCCTCTGTCAGCATTTTCATTATGATGTGAATGGGTGTAAATCTTTTGAGTTTATACTACTTGCAGTTCTTTGAACTTCTCAGATGTGTACATTAATCATATTTGGAAAGTTTTCAGCTATCATTTCTATTTTTTTCTGTTCTTTTCTCTCTCTCAGTGAACTTTTCATTCCAGTTATTGTACTTTTCATCTCTGGAACTTCCATTTGGCTTTTTATATCTCTTATCTCATAATTAATATTCTCTATTTGATGATACACTGTCATCACTGCTTCTTTGAGGATAGTTTCCTTTAGTTCTTTGACCATATTTATAATGGCTGCTTTGAAGTCTTTGTTAATTCTGGTATGTGGGCTCTCTCACAGGCAATTTCTGTTGCCTGCTTTCTCCTACGTTTGTGTCATACTTTCCTGTTTCTTTGCATGTCTCGATTTTTGTTAAAAACTGGACATTTTAAGTAAATACTGTAGCAACTCTTGATACTCTTCCCTCTTTCTTCTTTCAGGGCTTGTGGTTGTTTTCTTGTTTATTTGTTTTAATGCCCTGGCTAGCCTATTTCAGTAAAGTCTATTTCTCTGAGGACTGATGAGGCCATTTGGCAGACAGCGCAGCCTTGGGCATGTGTCCCTGGATGACAGTGTTTTAGCAGGGCTCTCTTTGTCTGGCTCTTTCCTTGATATCTCTGTTAAACTTTCTGCCTCATCTAGTATGAAACTCAGTTGTCAGGCTCCACTAACTGCTGGCTGAATGCTCTACTGTTTTTGACAGTGCCTTGAGGCATAAATTGCTCCAAAGTCTGATTCAATTAAATTCAGGCGGGGATAGTTTTTGAGACTGAGGTTTGTTTTGACCTCAGCTTTAAGTTCTTCTTAGCCACCTCTTTCCTTGGTTCTCTCTGGTGAATTAGCTGGCATACGGTTTGGCTTTTTGTTCTCAATTAAAAAGAGCTCCTTTTATTTTCTTACCACCAAAATCTACACTGTTTCTGAGAATGACCTTGAGCTCAAACTTCCCAACATTCTGTTCTTACCTATTACCTCTCCCCCTGGCAAAATCTCAGTGCTATTACTCTGAGCAGGATAGGTAGCCTCTATAGCCTCCTCAGCTTGCCTCTCCCTACATAGTGGAACCTCTGTCCTACAAGAGAGCTGGGGCAAGGGCAATAAGGGCCATAGAATTCTTGGCCTACTGGGCCTGGGTAGAGCTTCTGTACTATGAGTACAGTATGGAGGTGGGTGGAGGGAAGGAGCCTCTGGCATTATGCTAAATCAAATAAGTCAGAGAAAGACAAATACTGTATGATATCATTTAATGTAGAATCTAAAAAAGCTCAGAGAAACAGCTAGTGGTGGTTACTAGTGGTGGTGGTGGTGGGGAAATGGGGAGTTACTGGTCAAAGAACACAAACTTCCAGTTAGAAGATTAACAAATTCTGGGTATCCAGTGTATAGGATGGTGATTATAGCCAATAATACTATATCATATAATTGAATGTTGCTAAGAGAACAGATCTTAAATATTCTCACCAGAAAAAAAGAAATGGTAATTATGTGATGGGATAGAGGTGTTAGTTACTGCTACAGTGGTAATCATTCTACAATATATAAATGTATAAAATCAACACATTGTACAATTCAAACGTACGCAATATTATGTGTTGATTATATCTCAAGAAAGTTGAGAAAAGGGATGGAGGGAGGGGGGGAGGGGAGGGGAGGGGAGGGAGAAAGAAAGGAGCCCCTGCCCTCTTGGCTATATTCATCAAGAATTTAGCCTCTTCCACTCGGAGCTGGAAGGGATGAGAAAAACTGGTAGCCTGCCTCTTCCAGTGAGATTCTGTATTCCTTGTTTGGAAGCTGAGGGAGCCCTGTCTTTTAGGCCACACCTGTCCAGAGTGGAACCTGCATCAAGCAGGAATTCTAGTGTCATAGGCTCTCAATGTTCTCACTAAATTTTAGTAGATTTTCTAGAAGAAATGCTTCCCTACTTGCTGTACACTCTGAGAACAACTTCCACAGACTTTATGTGGATGTTTGTTGTTGCTGCTGTTGTATACAGGGTTTGTTTAGTTTCACTGACCAAGCAGGTCCACGGAGCTCCACACACTGCCATCCCAGGAACGAAACTCCTCCCTTCACTTTTATCTGCATGATTCCAGTGGGAATTCCTGGGTTTGTACAATTTGACCCCGGAGTCAAATGCTTTGGGTTGAGCACCTCACCCAAAACAGGCCACAGTAGTTCACCAGGGAGCTGGAGCTGAGACTAGGAGTACACACATTTACTAGGCAGTCTACTTGTCAGAACGGAGGAAAGGTAAGACTAAAGAAACATGTAGAAAGAAGTGGAAACAGAGAAAGAACCTCTGGGTTCCTAGAAATGCTCCAGTAATGTTTCCAGTTGATTCCTTGGGTTCTGCAACAAAGCCCCTGTCCCTGAAATCAGGTCTGCTTTAAGGAAGCTCAAAGAGGTTCTGTCACTGGCTATCAAAAGTCTTAACCATCATGATCCAGGACTGCCCTGAGGAAAATTCTACTTTGAGCAAATTTCAACTTATTCTGCTTGGAAAAGAGTTCAAGAATGGCTCTAGGAACCCAAAGGAATGCTCCCCACCTCTCAGGAGACCCATCCCGAGTACCTTGATTGTGCTCAGATTCCTCATTAGCCACTCGCATCAGGGCATCTAGCACCAAAGCATTGTCTAG
The DNA here is from genome assembly GCF_008692025.1 of Phocoena sinus. NCBI lineage: Eukaryota > Metazoa > Chordata > Mammalia > Artiodactyla > Phocoenidae > Phocoena > Phocoena sinus. The sequence continues at coordinate 24,218,642 of NC_045777.1, read as the reverse complement.
CCAGGTGTACCACTCCTCCAACTCCTGAAGGAAGCTGGCTGTGCCCGTTGACTCTGACACCTTTCGAGTTGCCAGCTTGCAAAGCCGCTCGACAAAGCCAGGGATGCTGAGAAGGGCCGCTGTCGAGGAAAGAACAAAAGAGGAAATGTCAAAACAGAGACCAGCTCTAAATCACTCAACAAACAACCAGCTTCTCACCTTAATCTGACAGCAGTTAGTCAGAGCTTCCCTTTAAAATGAAATGCCAACCCAAGGTAAAATAGTAATAAAGTTATAAAAACAAATTCAATTTTAGCAGGTGCAGGGAAACAGACTCATATCTACTGGTGGGACTATAAACTAGAATAACCTTTACGCCGTAAATCTGTGTGTCTCTAAGCTAGGAGGTCCATTTCTGGGGAATTACCATAAAGAAATAACTAATTATATATACATAGATATCTGTATAGAGAGGTTCATTGGTGTGGTTTCTATAACAGCAAAAAGGTAGAGATAACTATGTGTTCATTAATAGCATACTGATTAAATGATACATCCATGCAGTGGAATACAACACACAGACACTAAGAACAATGACACACACATCTTTATACAGCAACTCCAGAAAGATGTTTGAATTTACTTGTTAAGGAAGTAAATTATTATTATTATTTTAGTGATTTTTATAAAAATTAATTAATTAATTTATTTTTTGGCTGCATTGGGTCTTCGTTGCTGTGTGTGGGCTCTCTCTAGTTGTGGTGAGCAAGGGCTACTCTTCCTTGCAGTGCGCGGGCTTCTCATTGCGGTGGCTTCTCTTGTTGTAGTTGTGGAACATGAGCTCTAGGCGCATGGGTTTCATTCAGTAGTTGTGGCACACGGGCTCAGCAGTTGTGGCTTGCAGGCTCTAGAGTGCAGGCTCAGTAGTTGTGGTGCACGGGCTTAGCTGCTCCGCGGCATGAGGGATCTTCCCAGACTAGGGATCGAATCTGTGCCCCCTGCACTGGCAGGCGTATTCTTAACCACTGTGCCACCAGGGAAGCCCCAAGGAAGTAAATTACTAAACAGTATTGGCTTAAGCCCATTTTCTTTAAAATTTTTTAAGTTTTCTTCTTTAAAATATGCACATAATATACATATACACAGATAAAGAACAGAAGGATATATACCAAGGTATTTACTGTGGCTGTTCCTGAGTAGGAGAGGATATAAATGCTTCTTTTAAAACTACTTAACTGGGGCTTCCCTGGTGGTGCAGTGGTTGAGAGTCCGCCTGCCGATGCAGGGGACATGGGTTCATGCCCCGATCCGGGAAGATCCCACATGCCACGGAGCGGCTAGGCCCGTGAGCCATGGCCACTGAGCCTGCGTGTCCGGAGCCTGTGCTCCGCAACAGGAGAGGCCACAACAGTGAGAGGCCTGCGTACCGCAAAAAACAAACAAACAAACAAAAACTACTTAACTATGGTTTGATTTTCCTATAGCACACACATACTAGCAGGAAGAAAAAAGATAAGCCTTTTCTTTCTTTCTTTCTTTCTTTCTTTTTAAGGTAAAGAAAGAAACTGAATAATTACCCAGCTCCTATTTGCACCAGTTGCATTTTACTGACAATGATGAGTAAGACAGAAATTCTGGTCAGCATAAAGAACATAATAAACTTTGAAGGCAGGGAATCCAGGTTCAAATCTTGGCTCCAAAATTTAACCTTCTTTAAAATAAAGCTAACGCCTGTACGTATTTGCTTGTGTATGCATTAAATCTTCTTAAGGATAGAAAACAGTGGTTTGCCAAAGGCAAAGAGAATAATGCCACTGGGAATACAGTGGGAGGGGTACTTTTCAGTGAACAACTTTTTGAATCTGTAGATTTTCTGAATCATGTAAATGTATCATTGAATCAAAAATAAATAACTAGATATTTCAAAATATCAAGATATTAATTTGGGAGTGTACAATATGGTTTAAAGAGTAATTATCTTATAGAAACACTGAAATGTATGCAAGTGAAATCTTACAATGTCTGGGATATGCTTCAAAATAATCCAAAGTGAGGACGGTAGGAGTAAATGAGGGTAGAGATAAAGACAGGCCAGCAGGGGCTTCCCTGGTGGTGCAGTGGTTGAGAATCCGCCTGCCGATGCAGAGAACACAGGATTGAACCATGGTCCGGGAAGATCCCACATGCTGTGGAGCGGCTAGGCCCGTGAGCCATGGCCGCTGAGCCTGTGCGTCCGGAGCCTGTGCTCCGCAACGGGAGAGGCCACAACAGTGAGAGGCCCGCGTACCGCAAAAAAAAAAAAAAAAAAAGACAGGCCATCAGTTGATAACTGTTGAAGGTAGGTAGTAGGTAAATGGGGATCATTACACTGTCATATATATGTCTCTGCTTTTATATGTGTGAAGTTTCCCATAATAAAAAATTTTAAAGTAAACCTTAAAAGAATACATTAAAGAAAATTCTTTAAAAATAAAATAAATAAAAACAAAGTAGTTAGGAGGATTATATGAAGTCATATGAATTTAGTGCCAGCACAGAGCTTGGCAAATCATCTTAGCCCCCTCTCCATTCTCTATAAATTAGCGAGTGACTATAAAATAATGTGTGACTGCGTTAATAAAAAAAGGTGAATTAAACTACACTGAGGGACCTCCCTGGTGGCCCAGTGGTTGGGACTATGCCTTCCAATGCAGGGGCTGTGGGTTCAATCCCTGGTCGGGGAGTTGGGATCCCACATGCCTCATGGCCAAAAAACCAAAACATAATACAGAAGCAATATTGTAACAAGTTCAATAAAGACTTTAAGAATGGTCCAAATCAAAACAATCTTAAAAAAAAAAACCAACTACACTGAGATTAACTTCTCCTCAAAAAGTTAAATATACAATTACCATATGACCTAGCAATTCCATCCTAAGTTCACACCCAAAAGAAGTGAAAACAGGTGCTCAAATACCTGTGTATGCATGTGTTCAGAGCAGCACTATTCACAACAGTCAAAAGGTGGAAATAACCCAAATGTCCATCAGTGTTTCACAAATTGGTATGTACACGTTTCACAAATTCGTATGTACACACAAAGAATATTATTCAGCCATAAAAAAGAATGAAATACTGACATGCAACAGCACTGATGAACCTCAAAAACATCACGATAAGTGAAAGAGGTATGATATGTGATACAAAAGATCACATTTTAAAAATTTCATTTATATGAAATACCCAGAATAGATAAATCCAACAGAAAGCAGATGGTTGCCAGGGGTTGGGGGTAATGAAGAATAACTGCTGAATGTGTACAGTGTTTCCTTTTGGGGTGATGAAAATGTTTTGGAACTAGATGGTGGCTGCACAAATTGTACATGTACTATAAACCACTGAATTAAATGGTTAATTTTTTAAATGTGACTTTCACCTCAATTAAAAAAAAACGTACTGAGATAGATTTTTTTTTTTGAGATACCATTTTTTTCCTTATCAAGTTTGACAAATATCAAGAAGTTGAAGAAGGCCCTGTACTGGGAAGGGTATACAGGGTGGAAAGATGAACTAGTAATTTCTATGGAAGGTAAATCTGTTAATATCTATCAAAGTTTAAAAGGCAAATATCCAGCACATTAAACCCCATACACAGGCTGTTATTTGTAGGAAAAAAGACTTGAGGTAAAACAAATTTCCATCAACAGGGGACTGGTTAAATAAATTATGCTACGCCCATATACTAGAATACTATCCAGTTGTAAAAAGGAATCAGATAATTCTGTATGTACTGGAACGGATGCTCTGCAAGATAAAGTTAAGTGAAAAGAGCCAGGGGCAGAATGGTGCTTATTTTACATCACCATCAGTACAAACAGAAAGGAGCCAGTCTTCTCTTCTTCCCTCCTCCACCCCGTAACTGGTCACGTACAGAGTATCCCTGGAGGGACAAATGAGAAACTGGTAATAGGTCACCACTGGGATGGGAACAAACTTTCTACCGTACACCTGCTGTTCCTCTGTAGTTTGTGAATTTACAACAAACAAACAAACAAAAACTATAATTTTTTCCCCAAAAAATAAACTAAATAAATGAAGAGTTTGGATTTCTAAAAATTTCTAATTTTGAAAAATTTCAAAAAGATGGATTTTTAGTCACACCTCGTTTCTCCAGGTAAATAGCTCCAGTTTCTCTAACTGTTCCTCACAGGGCAGTTCCTAAGACCTAGTCTTCACACCCTGCACACTAAACACAGACCTTCAGATGTAACCTACCCAGTATTCAGGGTTCTGAGACTGACTTCCACCCCAGATATTCCTGAGCTTTTGTTAGTCACTCATCTCTTGAAAAGCTGATGAAAGTTTTGGATGCTCTCCCCAGGAAAAACTCACTGGCCCATTATATTCACCAACTTATACACAATCTCAGGGGACTGGCACCCCAGCATCGTATGGTCTTTGTACTTCTCACAGCTTTATCAGTAGCTACCACATGCACTGCTGGTTAACGTTAAACAGGTTGACAGCTAAAACACCCACAACTTCCAATAATTTCTGCAAAAGCAGACCTCTTCTCTCCTCTTATTTGTTAAAACGTTAGTATTTCCCAAACACTCCTGTAAATTTTCCTGTTGCAGTTTAGGCTCTGCTTTCCAGCTCTCTGAGATGATTCTGAATTAGCTCATATGCTGTGTAAATCAGCATATATAGGTGTCACCTATAAATTGATAATTACCAGGCCTGTGGCTTCACCTACATCTGACTAACATTGTGAGTGATTTTTTCCCTGCAGATGGATCCATTTGTTCTTATCTGAATCAACAGAAGAGATAACTGGTACTTTCTGAGAAGCCTAAGAAGTTCTCTAACATTTTTATTATCTAAGCTCCAGGAAGACAGCATAAGACATCATTTTGCTGGCCAAGAAAACTATTTCACAGCTGCAGTTTATTAAAAACAAAACAAAAACTTTTCGGCAACATCCTACACACTTCAGCTTTCCATACTAAAATGGATTGAATTGTGTCCCCCCTGAAATTCGTATGTTGAAGCCTTAATCCACAATATGACTATATCTGGAGACAGAGCCTTTAGGGCGGTAATTAAATGAGGTCGTAAGACTGGGGCCCTAATCTGATAGGAATTGGTGTCCTTACATAAGAGGAAGAGACACCAGAGCTCTCTTTGTGCATGTACAGAGAAAAGGACACATGAGGACACAGTGAGAAGGTGGCCATCTGCAAGCCAGGAAGAGAGGCCTCACAAAAAACCACTGCTGATGGCACTTCAATCTTGGACCTCTAGCCTCCAAAACTGTGAGAAACTAATTTCTGCTGTTTAAGCCACCCAGTCTGTGCTATCCTGTTATGACAGCCAAGGCTGACTATTACACACACCTCTATTTCCTTAAAAAACTAAAAATAGAGCAATCCCACTCCTGGGCATATATCCAGAGAAAACCATAATCTGAAAAGACACATGCACCCCAATGTTCATTGCAGCACTATTTACAACAGCCAGGACATGGAAGCAACCTACATGTCCATCAATGGATGGATGGATAAAGAAGATGTGGTACATATATACAATGGAGTATTACTCAGCCACACAAAAGAATGAAATAATGCCATTGGCAGTGACATGGATGGACCTAGAGATTGTCATACTGAGTGAAGTAAGTCAGACAGAGAAAGACAAATATCATATGATATTGCTTACATGTGGAATCTAAAAAAATGGTACAAGTGAACTTATTTACAAAACAGAAATAGAGTCACAGATGTAGAAAATAAACTTACGGTTACCAAGGGGATGGGGGGAGGGATAAATTGGGAGCTTGGGATTGACATATACACACTAGTATATATAAAATAGATAACTAATAAGAACCTACTGTATAGTACAGGGAACTCTACTCAATACTCTGTAATGGCCTTTATGGGAAAAGAATCTAAAAAAAAAAGTGGATATATGTATAACTGATTCACTTTGCTGTACAGCAGAAACTAACACTGTAAATCAACTATACGCCAATAAAAATTAATTAAAGGAATAAAAAAATAAAAGTATTCAGTACTGGAGTTCAATTAAAGATAGACAACACTAAGGACTAAGATCTTTCTCATCCACTTGTAATTTAATTATGTTCACCTTGGCCTTCCTAGGGCATCTGACTGGAGAAAAATGTGTGTGAGGTGGGGGGACAAGGAGATAGGAATTATGGTCAGAGAGTCAGGAGAACTAGACCCTGTACAACAACATGTGCTAAAATACAACATTTAATAAAGCTTTATCCCAAAAGCTATAAGCTGACATCACATGTAGACAACCTCATGGGTTAGCCACACAGGTATGAAAGTGAACCCTGACATTTTATAAAGGCTTCCTTTTTTCAATCCCCCAAATCAATGAAAACTGGGCTTGGGGTTAACCCTCAGTTAATTAAAAACCCAACTGACTAGAATACCTCATTCCCCAAGGATGATGGGTAATGGTGGTTTTACTTGTCAGCTTACAAACAGGTCCATGAAGGTAATAGATACCAACAGGATAAAACTAACCTGCCAGAATAGATTCTCTAAATGGGAAACTACAAGATGAAGGTTACTTAGTACCTCAGCACACACAGATATCCATTACTGAAACTGTATGACCCCTCAGTTTCCCAAGCTGTGCAATGGGGATGCTAATCTCTATTTCACAGGGCTGCTTGGAGGATTAAACAAAATCACTCCTAGGTAAAGCAGTTAGCTCAATGTTTGCCACACACAGGAGCTTAACAAATGTTAGCTTTTGTCAGTGTAGGTGTATGCACGTGCTTAAACTAGGTTTGAGGTATAATTTAGTTATAATAAAATTCATGTTTTTAAAAATGTATATTTTATGATTTAGTAAAATGAGAACTCCCCCAAAGTCACAAGAAAGGAGGATGGGGATAAAAACCCTACAAGGACCTTCTGGACAGGATTCACCGTTCTAGATGCCATAAGGGACATTCATGCTTCATGGGAAGAGGGCAAAGTATCAACATTAACAGGAATTTGGACAAAGTTCATTCCAACCCTCATGGATGACTTTGAGGGCTTTAAGACTTTAGTGGAGGAAGTAACTGCAGATGTGGTGGAAACAGGAAGAGAAACAGAATTAGAAGTGGAGCTTGAAGATGGGACTGAATTGATGCAATCTTATGATAAAACTTTAACAGATGAAGAGTATGGATGAACAAAGAAAGGGCTTCTTGAGATAGAATCTACTCCTGGCAAAGATGCTGGGAAGACTGTTGATGCAATCAACAGTCAAGGGGGAGGGCCAGTGGGAGAGGGATGGTTTGGGAGTTGGGGATTAGCAGTTGCAAACTATTATATATGGAATGGATAAACAACAAGGTCCTACTGTACAGCACAGGGAACTATATTCAATATCCTGTGATAAATCATAATGGAAAAGACTATAAAAAAGAATGTAGGGCTTCCCTGGTGGTGCAGTGGTTGAGAGTCCACCTGCCGATGCAGGGGACGCGGGTTCGTGCCCCGGTCCGGGAAGATCCCACATGCCGTGGAGCGGCTGGGCCCGTGGGCCATGGCCGCTGAGCCTGCGCTTCCGGAGCCTGTGCTCCACAACGGGAGAGGCCACAACAGTGAGAGGCCCGCATACCGCAAAAAAAAAAGAATGTGCACATATAAATAACTGAATCACTTTGCTGGAAAGCAGAAACTAACACAACATTGTAAATCAACTATACTTCAATAAAAAAAGGTTGAAATGACAAAGGATTTAGAATATTATATAAACTTAGTTGATAAAACAGCAGCAGGGTTTGAGAAGACTGACTCTAATTTTGAAGGAAGTTCTACTGTGGGTAAAATGCTATCAAACAGCATTGCCTGCTACAGAGAAATCCTTCATGAAAGCAGGAGTCAATGAATGTGGCAGACTTCACTGTTGTCTTATTTTAAGACATCGCTGCAGCCACCCAAACTTCAGCAATCGCCACCCTTATGAGTCAGCAGCCATCAACATGGAGGCAAAGAGATTATTTAAGACTCTCTGAAGGCTCAGATGATGGGTAGCTCTTTTAATCAATGAAGTATTTTTTAATTAAAGTATGTACTTTTTTTAGATGTAATGCTATTGCACATAATAGACTATGATATAGTGTAACCATAACTTTTATATGCACTGGGAAACCGAAAAGTTTGTGTGACTCCACTGCAATATGCACTTTATCGCAGTGTCACAGATACTGGTACCCAACTCTCAGTATCTCTGATGTATGACTGTATCTCTCTCTCTCTCCCTCTCTCTCTATATATTCCATATATCTATCTCATATATCTATATCTATATTTATCATATAGGATAAAGGAAGGCTCAGTGGAAGAAAACATATGTAATTTGAATTCTGATAAATAATGGTTCTTAACTTTTTTGAGGTTCTGGATCTATTAAAAAGTCTGATGGCTATGGACTTGGTCCCCCAAAATAATGAAGAGATACATAGATATAAATTTTACATACTCTAAGTGGACCCAAGGAGCCCTCACATGGATCAAATCTCTAGAAATACTGAAAAAGCTAGATGATTTAGGAAGGGACCTCGGAACTACCATGTCAAAATTCTGACAACTTAGAGACTTTACCTTGGTTGATTTCAGCTGCAGAAGGCCCCAAGCTCAAGCTCTTCTTCTGCTGAGCATTTTTGGCCAGAAGCGTATGCTTGTCATCATTCCCTGTATCCATCTCTGAAATGGTGACAGCCAGAATCCGGCAGAAATTAGCAAGCTGCTGCTGATCGAAATTGGATACTAAGGAACTCAGATTGGGGACTTCATCTAGTCGGATCATTTCCTACAAAAGACACAAATAAAACAATCCCCATGCTCAGTTCATTTGAGATTGAATGTGCTGCTCTTTTGCATTCCCCTAAGAATGGGGCTTGGTAGCTAGATCGCTTAGGTTCAAACCCCAGCTCCACAATTCGCAGCTGCACAACCCTTAGGTAAGTCATGGAACCTAAGTCTTTGCTCTTCTGTCAAATGGGACTAATCTAATCTACCTCATAGGATTGGTTTGAGGATTAAACCCTTTGAGGACCACTATTCTTACTCTCCACCTTTGCTCATATGCCCCATTTTGCCTAAAAAAAATGCCTACCACTCAAGTTTTATCAATCAGAAATTGCCATAGATGTTTTCAAGACATAAAATATTTCAAATATAGCTGAAGGTCCTTGTGTATCCCTACCTAGTTGCATTCACTTCATTCCCCGCCAAGATGTAACCATTATTTTGAATTCTGTTTATTATTTCTACACGTTTTCACACTTACAAATATTTCCACAAAAAATATATGGTATTGTTCACAAACTACTATGTATAAAATACATAAGCTACAAGGATATATTGTAGAGCACAGGGAACACAGCCAATATTTTATAACTTTAAATGGAGTATAATCTATAAAAATTTTGAATCACTGTGTTGTATACCTGAAACTAATATAATACTGTAAATCAATTATACCTCAATAAAAAATAAAACAAAAATACATGGTTTTGTTCTGCATGCACAGTGTGAATGATACTTCACGGTCAACACTGAGATTCAACTACACTGATACAAGTAAGTCTACTTCAATCATTTCTCATTGTTTTAATTCACATTTATTCAATCATTCTTTTTAAATATGTGTATGTTTAGGTGGACTATAATTTTTCACTATTAAACAGTGTTGCAATGAACATTCCTATAGGTGTCTCCTTGTGTACATGCCCATGTAACCAATTATCTAGAGTAAGTGATAGCAGACCTTCTCCCCTTTTTCCTTATTAGAAATATTTCCAAAGTTTCAGGTTTAGTTTGATGTTTGCTGTAAGTTTTAATAGATATCCAATACCAAGTTAAGGAATTTTCTTTCTATTTCCTAGCTTTTATCATGAATGAGTACTTAATTTTATGAAATGCTTTTTGTTATTTGGTTATATTCTCATTTTCTTTCTTCCTTAATATCCACAAATGTTGTACATCACATGATCTTCTCTCCTTCTGAAACAGCTTTACATTCTTCAGATAATACCTGCTACCCTTCATCCCACTAATGTACTTAACTTCCACTGGATTGGGTATTTCTCTGTCACTGCACATATAACATGATCTTGTAATTATCTGTTCCTGCATCTAATTTCCCAAATAAACTGACACTGCCTTGAGTCAGGAGTGTATCTTACCTCCTCTCCAGAGCCTCAGTGCATAGAACCTGGTAGTGTAGGTCTCAGTAAATGTATACTGAACCAATGAATGATTCCTAGAAGCCCTTGTGAATCTCACTCCTATTTCTGGTTGGCTGTGGAGGGGTTATTCGGGAGCAGCTTCTTCCACCTTTGCCTTCCCAGTACACAAATGTTAGCTATTGTTATTATTGGAAACTGGGACTTCCAGCTCATCTGTTCCTTTAGCCCTGTCCAACTTAGTGTATGGGTTGCAAACCAGGTCCCCCCCGCCACACCCTCCAGGCCCACTTCTTTGTGTTATATTTTAATTTTTATTTAATACTTGATACAACATATGTTATAAAGCATAACAAAGTGAATAGCTATGTGTGCCTTTCCTATCACATCTCCCTTTCTCTCGGCCAGAGGTAACCACTATCCTGAATTTTGTTTATTATTGCTTTTTCATTAAAAAAAAGTTTTGTATGATTTGAGTTTGCCTATTTTTGAGCTTTGTAAAAATGATATACTATACACATGGAGGCTAAACAGTGCGCTACTAAATAACCAAGAGATCACTGAAGAAATCAAAGAAGAAATTAAAAAAATACATAGAAACAAATGACAATGATAACACGACGACCCAAAACCTATGGGACGCAGCAAAAGCAGTTCTAAGAGGGAAGTTTACAGCAATTCAATCTCACCTCGAGAAACAAGAAAAACCTCAAATAAACAATCTAACCCTACACTTAAAACAACTAGAGAAAGAAGAACAAAGAAAACCCGAAGTGAGTAGAAGGAAAGAAATCATAAAGACCAGAGCAGAAATAAATGAAATAGAAAGGAATAAAACAATAGCAAAGATCAATAAAACTAAAAGCTGGTTCTTTATTCCCCAGAAGAGTTGTTTTCAAAGCAAACATTCCAAATGAACGTGGCTCTTCAATGGAATGTCCCCATTGTGCTTGAAGTGTTTCTTCTCTGGTTGTGATTTTAAATTACAGACTCATTTGAGCTACTCCCCTTCCCCTCAGTATCTTTAGAGGAGCAGTGACTTTGTCCTTAGGTAGAGGATGTGTAATTTTGGGTGAAAGTAAATTACAATTTATTTGAGTTTATTCCAAAATCTATGTATTTGGTATGTTGGAGTAGATCAAACCAAGAGTAGATCAAACCAAGAGAAAGTTTCTTGGTCTTAAAAAGGAATGATCTAATTGCTTTGGGTATTGTGCTGGCTGCACACTTTGGCCACTTGAAACGTGTTAATAAACGTCACTGATTAAAACAGCTGGAGCATTTCTTGCCCCATTCCAGTTAAGGAGCAGCATGCTGAAATCCTAACATCTCTCACTCACCTATAAGGACAACATACAGGCTGAGAGAGAACAGAAGCGGGTAGAAGAGTCAGTAAGTTCAGTCCCCCTTCATCTGTTCTGCTGTTCTCCTTGCTCTCTGAGTAGACAGAGTAATGTTTCCTTTTTCCTTTTCCCAAAGAAAGGAAGGTAAGGGGGAAAATAAGTTTATGTATTTAGACCAGTCAAAAAAAAAAAAGCTGTTTTTTTTTGAGAAGATAAACAAAATTGATAAACCCTTAGCCAGATTCATCAAGAAAAAAAGGGAGAGGACGCAAATCAATAAAATTAGAAATGAAAAAGGAGAAATCATAACTGACACTGCAGACATACAAAGGATTATAAGAGACTACTACAAACTACTACAAACAACTATATGCCAATAAAATGGACAACCACATAGAAATGGACAAATTCTTGGAAAGGTAAAATTTTCCAAGACTGAACCAGGAAGAATTAGAAAATATAAACAGACCTATGACAAGTAATGAAATTGAAACCGTAATTAAAAATCTTCCAACAAACAGAAGTCCAGGACCAGATGGCTTCACAGGCAAATACTATCAAACATTTAGAGAAGAGCTAACACTGATCCTTCTCAAATACTTTCAAAAAATTTCAGAGGGAGAAACACTCCCAAATTCATTCTATGAAGCCACCATCATCCTGATACCAAAACTAGAAAACGACATCACAAAAAAAGAAAATTATAGACCTGAACAAAATACTAGCAAACAGAATCCAACAGCACATTAAAAGGATCATACACCATGATCAAGTGGGATTTATCCCAGGGATGCAAGGATTCTTTAACACACACAAATCAATCAATGTGATACACCATATTAACAAACTGAAGAATAAAAACCATATGATCATCTCAATAGATGCAGAAAAAGTTTTCGACAAAATTCAACACCCATTTATGATAAAAACTCTCCAGAAAATGGGCATAGAGGGAACCTACCTATATGACAAACCCACAGCAAGCATCATACTCAATGGTGAAAAACTGAAAGCATTTCCACTAAGATTAGGAACAAAAAAAGGATGTCCACTCTCACCACTATTATTCAACATAGTTTTGGAAGTCCGAGCCATGGCAATCAGAGAAGAAAAAGAAATAAAAGGAATACAAATTGGAAAAGAAGAAGTAAAGTTGTCACTGTTTGCAGATGACATGACACTATCCACAGAAAATCCTATAGATGCCACCAGAAAACTACTAGAACTAATCAACAAATCTGGTAAGGCTGAAGGATACAAAATTAATGCACAGAAATCTCCAGCATTCCTAGACACCAACAATGAAAAATCAGAAAGAGAAATTAAGGAAACACTCCCATTTACCATTGCAATAAAAAGAATAAAATACCTAGGAATAAACCTGCCTAAGGAGGAGAAAGACTTGTACTCAGAAAACTATAAAACATTGATGAAAGAAATCAAAGATGACATAAACAGATGGAGAAATACACTATTGTTCTTGGATAGGAAGAATCAATATTGTGAAAATGACTATACTACCCAAAGCAATCTACAGGTTCAACACAATCCCTATCAAACTACCAATGGCATTCTTCACAGAATTAGAACAAAAAATTTTACAATTCATATGGAAACACAAGAGACCCCAAATAGCCAAAGCATTCTTGAGAAAGAAAAATGGAGTTGGAGGAATCAGGGGCCCTGACTTCAAACTATGCCACAAAGCTACAATAATCAAGACAGTATGGTACTGGCACAAAAACAGAAATACAGATCAATGGTACAGGATAGAATGCCCGGAGATAAACCCACACACCTATGGTCACCTAATTTACGACCAAGGAGGCAAGAACAAACAATGGAGAAAAGACAGCCCCTTCAATAAATGGTGCTGGGAAAACTGGACCACTACATGTAAAAGAAAGAAATTCAAACACTCCCTAACACCATACACAAAAATAAACTCGAAATGGATTAAAGACTTAAATGTAAGACCAGACACTATAAAACTCTTTGAGGAAAACATAGGAAAAACACTCTTTGACATAAACCACAGCAAGATCTTTTTTGACCCACCTCCTAGAGTAATGGAAATAAAAACAAAAATAAACAAATGGGATTTAATTAAACTTAAAAGCTTTTGCACAGCAAAGGAAACCATAAACAAGACCAAAAGACAACCCTCAGAATGGGAGAAAATATTTGCAATTTTAAATTATTAAAAAATGGGCAGAATTAAAAAATGGGTGGAAGACCTAAATAAGACATTTCACCAAGGAAGACATACAGATGGCCAAAAGGCACATGAAAAGATGCTCAACATCGCTAATTATTAGAGAAATGCAAATCAAAACTACAGTGAGGTATCATCTCATGCCAGGCAGAGTGGTCATTATCAAAAAATCTAGAAACAAATGCTGGAAAGGGTGTGGTGAAAGGGAACCCTCCTGCACTATTGGTGGGAATGTAAATTGATACAACCACTATGGAAAACAGTACGGAGGTTCCTTAAAAAACTAAAAATAGAACTACCATATGACCCAGCAATCCCACTACTGGGCATATACCCTGAGAAAACCATAATTCAAAAAGAGACACATACCACAATGTTCACCGCAGCACTATTTACAACAGCCAAGACATGGAACCAAGCTAAATGTCCATCGAAAAATGAATGGATAAAGAAGATGTGGCACGAATATACAACTGAATATTACTCATCCATAAAAGGAAACAAAATTGAGTTATTTGTAGTGCGGTGGATGGACCTAGAGTCTGTCATACAGAGTGAAGTAAGTTAGAAAGAGAAAAACAAATACTATATGCTAACGAATCTAAAAAAAAAAATGGTACTGATGAACCTAGTTGCAGGGCAGGAATAAAGATGTAGGCATAGAGAATGGACTTGAGGACATGGGGTGGGAGGGGGAAGCTGGGGCAAAGTGAGAGTAGCATCGACATATATACACTACCGAATGTAAAGTAATTAGCTAGTGGGAAGCAGCAGCATAGCAGCTCGGTGCTTTGCGATGACCTAGAGGATGGGAGGGAGACGCAAGAGGGAGGGGATATGGGGACATATGTATGCATATGGCTGATTCACTTTGGTGTACAGTAGAAACTAACACAGTATTATGAAGCAATTATACTCCAATAAAGATCTATTTTAAAAAAGATACACTATATACAATCTTCTGCAACTGACTTCTATCAATAATTTCTATGGGGCTTCCCTGGTGGCGCAGTGGTTGAGAGTCCGCCTGCCGATGCAGGGGATATGGGTTCGTGCCCCGGGAAGATCCCACATGCCGTGGAGCGGCTGCGCCCGTAAGCCATGGCCGCTGAGCCTGCGCGTCCGGAGCCTGTGCTCCGCAACGGGAGAGGCCACAACAGTGAGAGGCCTGCGTACCACAAAAAATTAAAAAAAATAATAATAATTTCTATGATTTAGCTATGTTGTTGCCTATAGCAATAGTCATTGTATAATATCCCATTGTGTGAACAGAGGACATTTATCCATTTTCCTGTTGACGGATCAGAGACCTGGTTTCAGTTTTTTGCCCTTAACCAATAATGCTATAACCTTTCTTATGTGTTTCTTGATGCACATGTGCAGAAGTTTTTCTGAGGCAGTGGCTTCCAAACCATTCTGACAATGTCCAAGAATAAAAAATAAATTTTCCATCACAACATAGTAAATATACACAGGTGAATGTATGTGTATAAATATGAAACAAAAACTTAAACAATACCCTTACACAATACATTTTGATCTTTTCTATTTAGCTGGTAGATCCACTGAATTCATTTCACACCCTCCTGGCTTCAATTTAGTGCTTTTATTTCTAAGAATCACTGTTCTGGAATTGAGCTTCCCCACGAGTGTGCCTGGGCATAGGTTACAGGTTACCCAGGCCACAATACTGACGCCTCGGCCCTCAGGTCAGTGCTTCCTTAGGTGCTGGGTCACAGGGTATGCCCACGTTCAACTAGAAAACAAAATAGATATATTCTGCTGATATAAAAAGGTATCAGCAGTAATGTAAGTGTTTCCAGTGATACACATTCTCGAGCTCTCTCACTGTGGTCTTATTTGCATTTTCCTGATTATCAGTGAAGTTAAGCATCTTCTTTTTATGGATCATTTGTTCCTCCTCTGTAAAATGCTTGCTCCTATCATTGCCCATTTTTCTACTGGGCCATTTGTCTTTTCCTTGCTGATTCACAAGAATTCATGATAAATTCTGTTGTTGTTTTGGGGGTTATTTTGGTTGTTGTTTTTGTTTGTTTGTTGGCCGTGCCACACTACATGCGGGATCCTAGTTCCCTGACCAAGCATCGAACCCATGCTCCCTGCAGTGGAAGCCCGGAGTCTCAACCACTGGACCACCAGAGAATTCCCCATGATAAATTCTGAATACCAATCTTTTGTTAGTTGCATGGGTTGCAAATATCTTTTCCCAGTTTGTGGCTTGTGTTCCCACTTTCTTATGGTGTCTATCCCCCTTTCAAACTGCACTAAGGTACCCATAATGTCTAGCAGAACTCATCACTATTTTTGGCAACACAGAAAGGTATGAGAGGGAGGAAGAGGGCATGAGGGACAAGCAGGAAAAGTTATGAAGGAGGAATCCTAGAGTCTTATGCTAAGACTGCCAGGGAGTCTGGAGTTTCCACCCTGGAAGCCCCTTCTCACACACTGGTGCATACAATTATGGAAAAATAACAAAGCCTTTTCATCAAAGGGCACAAAGGGTCTGTCTGGGACCTGCACACATCTCCAATGTTTTCCTACAGACAATGGGTCACTTGTGCATCTTCTGCCTGGGCAATAACAAGCAGAGCCTGGGGAAAGTGCCAGCAGAAACACAGAAATGAAAGCTGGGGTCACCACGATGCACATGGGTACTCTTTTCACTGCAACAGAAAATCTAAGAGGCTGCTCCTACCTCCTCAGTAGTAAAAGGAAGAAATCTGCAAACCTGCAACCGACGTGGAGGCATGGGACAAGGACTTGGGGAAGTAAGCCAGGTCCTAACAAGCATTACACCAAAAATCTAATATAGTGATTCTCTAACATGCCTATAGATCTGTTTGGGGGGGGGGGGGGGCGCGGTCTGTGAATTCTCGATGACAAATATTTAATTTAGTGCTTTCACTTCGATCATAGTCCTTTTGTTTTTTTTTTTTTAAAGCATATCCTGGATCATTTGAATGTCCATCTTATGACCAACTGGCAGGATTTCAGTGCTCGTATTTGTTATTTCCTATGTTGGTGTCAATTAAACTTTGTTGAAAACTAATGAGAAAAAATAGAGGTGAACGTAATAAGTGAAAGTCAAACATCCTCACAAGAAAGCTTCACAACAGTTCAAATTTAGAAAAGTGGTAGGAGAATGGAGTTATTATACAGCATACAGCATTAGAGCTATGCTAAAAAGATCTTGCACCATAATAATTGAGGGACAATTTGATTTCAGCAAAGTAACATTAGTTAACACATTAAATTCACAAAGTCAATCTGAGCGTTTGAGTTTTATAATTAGTTTGATTTCAATCTATTTGTTTAGGTTTTATAATCATTTAAGATCTATTAGTATAAGTAGTATAACCTAGTGAATATACTTAAGTAACACAAAAAAATAATTTTAACACTAGGAGTATGGCAGAGTTTTTCTTTAAAAGAGTTCTGTACATTATTCAGGTTTGAGAATCCAACTGTCTGAGGCACTCTCCTCCACCTGGTCATTCACCTGCTAGAGGATACAGCTCACCTTTTTAACACCCAAAATATCTTCAATGAGGGTTGCTGTCTGTAAGAATGTCTTCTTACTCGTCATCAGTGTAAACAGGAAGATCACAAAGTCATTCTTTTCTGCCAAACGCTTTGTAACCCCTTCCGTCTATCGCAAGGGAGAAGAGAAAAAGCAGAATAGGTTATAACCCCAAAATAAAATATGAAGGACAAAATATCCATTCCAGACACTGGAAAAGCAATTCCACGCTACATCAGGAACTGTTAGCTGAGCCCTTAATTCCCTAAAACTATATATAAAACACTGTGTACAAATGTATTTTTCTGGGGAGGAGTTTTTAAATAATATCCATCATAGGTTTTTAACCTAGTACCTAAATCAAGAGCTATAAGCCAGCACCCAGTAGGCCAAGTTTTATTTGTCCAGCAATACCTTTTAAATTTTGACTTTAAGTCTTCAGATAGGATATGCTTACTCCAGTTAGTCACAATTTGCACAAGTCCCCACTCCAAAACAGGCAACTTCAAACGTTTCTTGTTTTCTGCCTGATCCTTGGAGGCACTGGTGTTTGCAACTCTAAAAGCCCTAGGTTTCCATCTAACCTGAATTTAAGCCAGATCAGCACAAAGTTGGACCATATCATCCAATGTTCTTTACGTTTTTGTTTCTTCTTTCTTTGCTTTCCTTTTCTTTTTCTTTCCTTTTCTTTCTCTCCTTTTCTTTCTTTCCCTTTCCCTTTCCTTCCTTCCTTCCCTTTCTTTCCTTTCCCTTCCTTCCTTTTTTTTAACTGAACTGTGTTTTGCTGGAATATTATTAACATTAGGTGTCATTATTAATGAACAGCCTCATTAAGACTGCCTCATAAGACTATTAACTACATGGAAGCTGACAATGATGGAGTCATTACATCACACATACATCATCTTTTTTTATAAGAACAATTTCTTACTGGCCTTAGTTACAAGAATAATTGTGCACTACCCGAACAATTAGTTTATTTTTATCTCACGGGTCTGTCTGTGCTTACCTGTGCCACTAGCTACATCTGGCTACTGAGCACGTGAAACATGGCTAGTCTGAACTGAGATGTGCTCTGAGGGTAAAAAACACACTGGATTTTGAAACCTTAATACAAAAAAAAGGAATTATATCCCATTAATAATTACTTATATTGATGACATGTTGGAATAACATTCTTGATACACTGTGCTAAATAAAATACATCATTAAAATTAACTTCACCTATTTCTTCCTACTTCTTTTCTTACTTTCTAAAAAACGTGGCTACAAGGAAATTGAAAATAACCTAAGTATGGTGGGGTGATGGGTTATTTCACTTGTTTTTGGAGTATTTTTATATTATACTCTAATATTCTTGAGAGACTGGTATAATACATTCTTATACTTTTTAAAATGTGATACACAGAAGCAAACACAAAATACCATATATAGCCTAATCAGTGACTAAAAGTGCAGGTTTATTACACTAAGATTGCATTAGCCTTTTTGGTGACAATAGTTTTTGCTGAATCCTTTTGAACTTACTGACAGTTTAGGCCCCTAAACTATTTTTCATTTGTATGCCCCTAAGACATATCTCCCTTGCTCAGGACCTCAGCATTAATTTTTTTTTTTTTTGGCGGTACGCGGGCCTCTCACTGCCGTGGCCTCTCTCATTGTGGAGCACAGGCTCCGGACGCACAGGCTCAGCGGCCATGGCTCACGGGCGCAGCCGCTCCGCGGCATGTGGGATCTTCCCAGAGCGGGGCACGAACCCGCGTCTCCTGCATCGGCAGGCGGACTCTCAACCACTGTGCCACCAGGGAAGCCCTCAGCATTAATTTCTTATTTGTTTATTTAGAGTTATGTCCAAAGCTTTACATTATCCCTTTTCAATTCTTTTTATTCAAACAGCCTATCATTTATGTTGTCAAGGTTTTTGTGGATGCTGATTTTTATCTTAAGATATCAATCCTGGAGCTTCCCTGGTGGTGCAGTGGTTGAGAGTCCACCTGCCAATGCTGGGGACACGGGTTCGAGTCCTGGTCCAGGAAGATCCCACATGCTGTGGAGCAACTAAGTCCACGTGCCAGAACTGCTGAGCCTGCGTTCTGGATCCCGTGAGCCAAAACTACTGAGCTCACGTGCCACAACTACTGAAGCCCATGCGCCTAGAGCCTGTGCTCTGCAACGAGAAGGCACCGCAGTGAGAAGCACACGCACCACAACCAAGAGTAGCCCCTGCTCAACGCAACTAAAGAAAGCCCGCGCACAGCAACGAAGACCCAACGCAGCCAAAAAAAAAAAAAAGGTATCAATCCTGAACTAATAAATATGCTATTCCTAAAGATAAAATAAAATAACGTAAGTGTTATATTTCTGTTGCATAGCAATGTTATGGATGCTGAACTTTGTGTTAAGTGTTGAAACATATTTCCCTATTTGTGTTGGTTGCTAGGAAGCTTAAACCCCAATTTTTTTTTTTTTTTTAAATGGAGGCTGAGAAGTCCCTTGATATGCCATCTGCAAGTTGGAGAACCAGGAAAACTGGTGATGAAATGCAGTCAGAAATGGAAGGCCTGAGAATCAGAACCAACAGTGTAAGTCCCTGTTGGAGCCAAAGGCCCAAGAACCAGTAACTCCAAGTCCGAGGGCAGGGGAAGACGGATGTCTCAGCTCGGGCAGAGAGTGAATTTGCCCACCCTCCCCACCTTTTTGCTCTATTCAGGGCCTCAATGGATTGGATGGTGGTCACCCACATTGGTGAGGGCATCTACTGATTCAAATGCTAATCTCTTCCAGAGACACCCTCACAGACACGCCCAGAAAAAAAATGTTTAACCAGATATCTGGGCATCCCTTAGCTCAGTCAAGTTTACACATATGAACAAATGTTCATAGTAGCATTATTCTTTTTTTTTTTTTGATGTGGACCATTTTTAAAGTGTTTATTGAATTTGTTACAATATTGCTTGTTTTATTTATTTTTTGAATTTTTAAATTTTTTTATACAGCACATTCTTATTAGTTATCCATTTTACACATATTAGTGTATACATGTCAATCCCAATCTCCCAATTCATCCCACCATCACCACCCCGCCCGCCACTTTCCCCCCGTGGTGTTCATACATTAGTTCTCTACATCTGTGTCTCTATTTCTGCCCTGCAAACCAGTTCATCTGTACCATTTTTCTAGGTTCCACACATATGCGTTAATATACGGTATCAGCTTAAACCTAAATTTGTACCCCATCCGCGATACAGATGATTTTATGTTCAGCCCAATTCCTGGATACCTACTTCCAAATTTATAATATTGGTAGGCCTTACATACTCCTAACGATGCCCGAAATCTTTTTTTGAATGAGGCAAGAAATGAAATGGAATTAAATGTTCCTTTGTGTTTTCATTGCATAGAGGTTTCACTTCTACAACAGCATTTGTTTCATTCTGCTGTATTTGATTCACTCTTTACAGTTTACCACATATGTTCCCAAAAGACAGGTACTGGGTCTTACAAAAATTAACATTTGTATATTGCTTTACAAAGTGCTTTCACATCTATCATCTCTTTAAATCCCACAACAACCCTATGATGTATGATTACCAACTACACTCTACTAAGATAAGAAACTAAAGCACAGGGAGGAGAATTAATAAGCATGAAGCCAAGAGCTAGAACCCCAAACCAAGTTCTAGCGCTAAGTGCTATGCTCTTTCCACCAAATTGCTTCTTTTATTCACCATTCTTTCCCACTCAGTGATCAACCTAGTTGGGTGTCCTGATCAACACATGGTGGGTCTTCTGGTTCTTGTTTTGTTTTCTAACAATAAAAATGAAGGAGTAGGTACAATAGAGTTTAAAGGAATCCTAAAGGTCACAGGCACTCTTTCAATGCTTGCATCCATTTAACAAGTTTTTTGTTCAGTCTGTGCTTGGACACCTCCAGGGCTAGAGGAGTTCAGTACCTGCTGAAGCAGCCATGGCTCAATTAATATGAAATTTTGCCATCCATAATTTCTACCTGTTGGTTATGGTTCTCAGGCACATACCAGTCCAATTCTCCAATGTCTGAAGATAGCTGTCATGTCTACCACCCCATTCAAATCTTCCCTCCTCGAGCACTGCAGATGTGGCAGGGAGAAAAATGAGGCCCTGATGGCAGGGATACTTACACAGACACAGGTATTATACAAGATGCTCAAACAGTCCTTGGACATTTCATCACTTACTGAAAGTGAAAGGGGAATAACTGGTTATTTTTCTCATTGGAAAGATAGTGTAACAGAATTAAATTTTTGAACACAGAATTGTTCCTCATAATCCCCTCCAAGATGATTATTTTCCTTTTAGCATAGCTCCTTCCAGTCCTTATTCACCAAAGAGTTTCATGGTGCCTGCATCAGAGCCTACAAACCAATTTGTACACTGCTTTTTGGTTTGATATAGTATTATGCTTATTATGTTCCATAGTCTTTATAATTTCAACCTGTTGTGGTGTTATCACTTAGTAAGCCATGTTCCTTTATAGCTTGATTAGAATTATATCCAGGGTTTTAAAAATTTTGCTATTTAAATAGGCTAGAAATAAACAACATAACATATAGTCCTTTTATGCTTGTGTTGAACTGGTTCCCTAAGATACATTTCCAAAAGCAGAATTACGAGAATCCAAAGTAACTGGATTGATGTTGTAAATTTCCACTGAAAATTCTACCAGCAGCAAACAAGGATGTCATTTTTACTACAGACTCAACGTGTTTTGTTCTGTTGTTATTTACGTTGGGTACCAATAAAGAACTAGTTACTTCTCTGTGAGCAGGAACAGGAGAGTACGACAAAAAGGAAACTAGAATTTCAAGTCCTCAAAACTGGGAGATGATAAAATTGAGTATGAACCATGGATAAAGTGTTTTGTTTGGCATTACTTTTATTTTTAAAAACTGTTTGCATTAATTCCTATGCTGCCACAAACTCTAAAATGTTAGGCTTCCCTCCAAGATCCCAGTGGGCAGCCCTGCCAAGCTAGCTTGACCAGAAGGGTTATCTGACATAATCTTGAGACAATGCAGATGTCCTGTAACCCTCATCACCACTTTTCAACCTATGGGGGCTTTTTGGTTTATTTATTTCATGACTTCAGAGCAGGTTGGAACACCAAATCAGTATATCTCAGTACTTCTAGACCTTTCATTTTCAAAGGGAACTGGAATTCACTCATTCATCAAATATTTATTCAGCATCCACTCTAGAGCAGATACAGAATATACAGTGGTTAGCGAAAAAAAAAAAAAAAAGACAAAGCCTCATGGAACTTATAAATCTAGTGGGGGAAGAGAGAATAATTAAGTACACCAACAAGTAATTACAAGATGCTACCTGCTATGAGGGCAGAGGACATGAAGACCAATTTAGATAGGATACAAAGCTGCGACATAAAAGATGAATATGAATCCTCTTAACCACTACTACACATACAAACAAGGCCTTACATAATATGTCATGTTGATGTTGGGAGGAAAAGTTTTTAATTAAAAAATGTGATATTTGTAGTAGAGCATTCATCAGATGTTAACTGATCTCTGGCTTTTAATGCCAAAGTAAGTGTACTTACTCATTTTTTTAAATTATCAACTGACTACCTAAGAATAATATTTGCAACATGTGTAAGTTATAGAGAATAATAATAGAATAATACCCATATACCTACCACCCAGTCCAAGAAATAATGTGCTACCCTAAACACAAATAAATTACACATTCTGGTAATGACTGAACTTTTCACAAAGGGCTTATAACACTTTTATAACAACAAAAACAAGACAATAATTAAAAAAATAAAACAAATGATCTTACCAGGCTTTTCCTTACTCTCTCAATTAACTATATGAGAAATAAGAATTTGCAAAGAAAACATAAAAGCTGAAACCAAGGACTATTAGAAACTACAAAGATGCAATTCTTTTAGCCCAGTAGTTTTCACACTTTTTCTTTTAAAGCACTAGACTTATATTTCTACCAAGTATAAAATAAAGAGAGGGGCTTCCCTGGTGGCGCAGTGGTTGGGGGTCCGCCTGCCGATGCAGGGGACGCGGGTTCGTGCCCCGGTCTGGGGGGATCCCGCGTGCCGCGGAGCGGCTGGGCCCGTGAGCCATGGCCGCTGAGCCTGCGCGTCCGGAGCCTGTCCTCCGCAACGGGAGAGGCCACAGCAGTGAGAGGCCCGCGTAACGCATAAAAAAAAAAAAAAAAAAAAAAAAATAAAGAGAGCTGCTTAGTTAGGGGCGGAGAGTGTCCTACAGCCGAACATAAGGCATGTCCTCATTGTTAAGAGTTAGGAAGGGAAAGAAGAGAAACTCCTGGGAATTACCATCATAACAGCAGGTTAGGAAATGAGTACCAGTGGCTGATAAGTATACTTACTTTTCAGTTTCTGTCCCCGAATAGAGATTGTAGGCCTCATAAGAATTTCTACAAGGAGCTATAAAAAAAAATTGGATAAAAGCTTCAAAATTCAAAGCACAACTTACAAAACAGTCTTTGCCATGACAACTCATGGCCCAAATATCTGTCAGGGTACTGCAAGACCCTCTTGGTTCCAACACCAGAAGGCAGTGAAGTTCAGGGAAATGAGCACTGTACCAAGAGTCAGGAAACCTGGGTTCTAGTTGCAGCTCAGCCACCTATTCCCCATGTAAACTCGGGCAAGTCAGTGTCCCTCCATGGCCTTGGCTCTCATTTTTAAAAATAAGAATGTTAGATTAGTTAATCTCTGGGGTCCAACGTGGCTTTAATTTTTTAAAAGCTGCAAAACATTTTCACTATGATTCCTCTTTTGCTTTTAGAATATTTGTGTTCTTTTTATAAACATAAGTTTATAAAAAGAATCACAAAAGGTATACCATAAACTGTTAATACTGATTTCTACAGGGGGCTGGGGAGTATATGCATTCATTTTTCATACTTTTAATACAACACATAATTCTGTTTAAACTGTTTACAATAAATATGCATTTAAAAACCCATTCTGTTGAAACAAAGGACAGTTTATAACGATAAAAGGGTCAATCCATCGGGACGATATAACAATTATAAACATATATGCATCTAACAACAGAACCTCAAAATACATGAAGCAAAAGCTAACAGAACTGAAGGAGACAATTCAAAAATAATAGCTGGATAATACCCTACTTTCAATAATGGATAGACAATGAGGTAATACCAAAAATACAGAAGACTTGAACACTATAAACCAACAAGCTCTGACAGCTATAAAGCATTCTGCCCAGCAACAGCAGAATACACATTCTACTCAAGCACACATGGAATACACACACACACACACACACACACACACACACACACACACACACACAGAGGAATACTACTCAGCCATAAAAAAGAATGAAATTTTGCCATCTGCAGCAACATGGATGGACTTGGAGGACATTATGCTAAATGAAATAAGTCAGACAGAGAAAGACAAACACTGTATATCACTTGTATGTGGAATCTAAAAAAGTAAAACACAATAGTGACTATAATAAAAAAGAAGCAGACTCACAGATACAGAGAACAAACTAGTGGTTACCAGTTGGGGCGGGGGGCAATATAAAGGTGGGAGAGTGGGAGGTACAAACTAGTAAGTCTAAGATAGCCTACAAGGATGTATTGTACAACATGGGGGATACAGCCAATATTTTACAATAACTATAAACAAAGCAGAACCTTTAAAAATTGTGAATCACTATATTGTACAACAACTATATTTCAATAAAAATGCAAAAAATAAATTTCACTTAAAAGAAGAAAAAGGGAATTATCTCAAACCAATAACCTAATCTTTCACTTCAATTCACTGGAAAAAGAGGTGTAACACAAAGCCAAAGCAAGCAGAAGAAAAGTAATAAGGATTAGAATGGAAACTAATTTAGCAGAGAACAGAAAATAACAGAGAATATCAACGAGATCACCATTGACCTTATAGAAAACAAGAACTACCTTCCTCCTGATGAATACTTTTAACTATTATATATAAAGCCACACTAAGCATCTTTGTATACAAAGCCTTATCTCATTTTGACTTACGTCTTCATGAGAGATTCACATAAATGGAAACAACAGGGCAAAATGAGTAATGATCTTTAAGGTTTTGAGGCATACTACACAAATGCTTTTGAAAAGAGATGCCCCACTTTTCACAGTCATCCAAGAAAAGTATAAGATATTCATCTGCATAGGTTATTATATTTAAAATAAATTCTCTTCAAATAGAGGATGGACTATGTCAATGAATAAATTAAAAGTCCCTGAATGCCAAGTGATGGATCTTACCTGGGCCACAGACATAATTCATGTGGTCTACATCTACTGAAAAGCTGGGAGATTCTACATAAGAATCTAGATTTCCTACATCCCTGAGGGCAAAGGTCAATAGGAATGGAAGCCATTTCCCCATAAAAGCAGGCATGCACTCTCCAGTTCACCCTAGTCCCTGAAGTCATTTAATTTATGCAGATCTCCATTTTTTTTCTTTTTTTTTTTATAAATTTATTTATTTGGCTGCACTGGGTCTTAGCTGCCACATGCGGGATCTTCATTGCAGCATGCGGGATCTAGTTCCTCGACCAGGGATTGAACCTGGGCACCCTGCACTGGGAATGTGGACTCTTAACCACTGGACCACCAGGGAAGTCCCAGAGAGACATACCTGTTACTTTGTACCTTAAAAAAAAGGGGATATATATATATTTTTTTAAATTTTATTAATTTAATTAATTTATTTATTTTTGGTTGTGCCAGGTCTTAGTTGCGGCATGCATGTGGAATCTAGTTCCTTGACCAGGGAACAAGCCCTGCACTGGGAGGCGAATTCCTAACCACTGCGCCACCAGATCAATTTACATAAATCAATTATTCTAGTGTAAAAGCTTTGGTGCTTCAATATATGTGAATACCACTGAGCTTCTAAAGATGAAAATTCTGGGGACTTCCCTGGGGGTCCAGCGGTTAAGACTCCACCTTCCAATGCAGGAGGTGTGGGTTCAATCCCTGGCTGGGGAAGATCCCACATGCCACGTGGCCAAAAAAAAACACTATGTCTGTAGTGATAGTTACTCTGTAACTCTGTAAATACACCAAAAATCATTGAATTGTACAAGTAAAGCAAGTGAACTGTATGGTATGTAAATTATAACTCAGTAAAAATTTTTTAAAATCATTAAAAAAGATGAAAATTCTGAAATGTTTGCTATAAATTGTAAAATGTTTCCTACCTCCCATTTCAAGAGTTAAATTCCCAAGCCATTAAGTAGCAGTAGTAATAATAAACAACTTACATCAACACCTCCAAACAAATCAAAAATATAAGTATTTGGATAAGTGGTTTCTTGGGTAAGTTTCCTCTCTTCAGTAACAAATGCCATAGCCTCCATGGAGAGAAGAGGAGAAATTTCCTAGTGAAATAGCATACAGAAAGACATTCAGTTTAGCATCCAACACAAACCAGACACCAAAACACCAGTTTGCATTTTAGTTACAACTTGAACTCCCATGAGGTCAAAGACAATGAACCATAAAAAAAAATCTTACAGAAAAGCTGATACAATAAAAGTAGTTGTAATAGTAGTAATAGCTAACTTATTAAATGCTTATTATGTACCAGGCATGGTTCTAAATACTTCATCTATTACCTATTTTAATCCTCACAACCCAATGATATAATAGTAATTTATCAGCCCAATTTTACAGATAAGGAGACTGAGACACAAAGAAGTTGTCCATGTCATACAGGGTATGTGACAGAGTCAGGACTTAAACCTAGGAAGTCTGGCTCCTGAGTCTGTGCTTACAAAAGAAAGCAGAACTATTTGGGGTGAAACAGGAGATAGGATAGGAAGAATATAATAGGGCCCTACTCATTATGCTCCCTTCTCAGGAACCTCGAGGGAAGATGGAACACAGTGGGCTAGAGCAGTAGTTCTCACACAGTGATGAGCATCAGAATCATCTGAAGGGCTTGTTAAAACCCAGACTGCTGGGTCCCACCTGCAGTTTCTGATTTAATAGGTCTGGGGTGGGGCCTGAGAATGTGCATTTATAATAAGTCTCCAAGTGATACTGATGTTGGTCCAGGTACCACACATCAAGAAAAAGCAAAAAAAGAAAAAGAAAAAGCAGAACCCTCTCTTATGGATAACCTATTATATGCCAAGCACTGGGTTTCTATACTTTAGCCCATTTAATCTTTAAAACAATTCAGTGAAGTGAGTGTAGTTTTACAGGGGAAAAACAAAATCACAAAGTTGTACAAGATCACATAATTAGTAAGTGACTGAACTACTTTCTCTGGGTTTCATTTCTCTCATTTATAAAACTAGAATGTAATTCTGCTGGCAACATGGTACAATGGAAACTGGTTTCAGGAATAAGACAAATCTACGCTCACAGCAATAATAGCCACGTGACTTTGGGGGGGTTATGCTGAGTCTGTTTTCTCAACTGAAAAAGGGAACGGAGAAGACATCTGGATTTGCCTGCTCAGTATCTCCTTTTCTCTTCCTCAGGCAATAGCCCTACTTCTGTGGAAGAACATGAGGCCACACACAGATGTCAAGATAAGAAATGGACAGCCTAACTCTATTTGGCCCCTCAGTTCACATCTGTGCTTTCCGATTATGTGAGACAATAAAAGATCTTTTTCGCTAATCTGAGTGGGTTACTGTTACCTGCAATCAAAGTATTTTGGACTAATATACTAATACCACCCATCTCACAGAGTTATCATAAAAATTAAATATGCCTGGTACACAGTACATTTCAAATAAGTATTTGCTGAGTGCATAAAGAAATGATGATCACATAGCAAGCACTCAAAATATTAATTTCCCTCTTTCATCTACCTCATATCTCAGAGATTTTGCAGGAATCAAATGAAATCATGCCTTATTTCTTGCAAAATGTTTTCAACCAAGTGTAAGACACTATTTCTATCCTAATCAGACTGTGAGAAGATCAAGAACACAAAATGCCTTCTTTTTAATTAAACTTTTATTTGGGAATGATTTTCAACTTACAAAAAAGTTGTATAGACAAAACATCTCTTTTTTTTAAGATTTATTATTAATTAATTAATTTATTTATTTCTGGCTGTGCTAGGTCTTAGTTGCAGCATGCAGGATCTTCGTTGAGGCACGCGGGATCTTTCGTTGCAGTGTGCAGGTTTCTCTCTGGTTGTGGCGTGCGGGTTTTCTCTTCTCTAGTTGTGGCGCGTAGGCTCCAGGGCACCTGGGCTCTGTAGTTGTGGCACGTGGGTTTCAGAGCACGTGGGCTCTGTAGTTTGAGGCATGCAGGCTCTCTAGTTGAGGCACACGGGCTCAGTAGTTGTGGCAAGTGGGCTTAGTTGCCCTGCAGCATGTGGGATCTTAGTTCCCTGACCAGGGATTGAACCCGTGTCCCCGCCAGTGGTAAAGGCAGATCCTTTACCACTGGACCACCAGGGAAGTCCCAAACGTCTCTTCTCAAAGGTACAGACTAAACTTTTTGGCCCTATTATATATACATATTTTTTTTTTTTGCAGTACATGGGCCTCTCACTGCTGTGGCCTCTCCCGTTGCGGAGCACAGGCTCCGGACGTGCAGGCTCAGCGGCCATGGCTCACGGACCCAGCCACTCCGCGGCATGTGGGATCTTCCCAGACCAGGGCACGAACCCATGTCCCCTGCATCGGCAGGCGGACTCTCAACCACTGTGCCACCAGGGAAGCCCCTGGCCCTATTATATATATATATATATTTTTTCCTATTATATTTTTAAATGACTTCTTATGCAATATAACAAACAGAAATTCACCTCTGAAAAACATTATATCGTTTCATTATGATCAAATATAACTTGCATGGGTTTTAGCTACATTAGAGCCAGTAATCTAAATTCAAAGTTGGACCCACCTCCCCAAGCTGAAGTCTGACCTACTAAATAAGAAACTCTGCCAGTTGGGCCCAGGACTCTGTTTTAACAAGCCTTCCAGGTGACTCTGATACACACTCAAGATTGAGAACAACTGCCCTAGATGTCTATGCATTCTTTCCATCCCTCTCCCAACCACCAGGCCCAGTCCCTTCATCTTTATATGCTAGTCATAATTATCAACAGCCACAAGGCTACTTCTTGAACCTTCAGCAAAATGGGATCTTTTAAATCCTGTTGAAAAAGAAGGTAACCTAATCCCAGGGCACAGGCCTCCTTAATTAAGCAAGCACTGATACAAAACAAATGTGAATAAAACCCAAAAGTATATACACAGGAAACTTAATGGTGATTATCTCTGGGTGGTGGGGGATTATTGGTGATTTTTATTTTCTTGTTTGCACTTTTTCTGAACTTCCCAAATTTTCTATAGCTTATGCAATAAAAACAGACTATTTTAAAAAGTAGGTGGAAGAAGAGAAAAAAAACAGACATCTTGTATCATCTGGAGACCCTGAATGCAGTCCCTCCAAGTCCCCTAACAGTTACCTTGAGGATGTTCTGGCACTCAGTGAAGTCACTGTGGAGGTGGCTGGTTGCGTACAGCTTAAGGAGCAGCTGAGGAATTCCACTCCATTTGGACTGTTTGTCCCTCTCCGTCAAAAAAGTTTCAGTGAACTGTGATGCAAAAGAAAAAAAAAAAGAGGAAAAGTTTACTGGTGAGGAAAGAACTACTAGCATATACAGCAAAAGAGAGCAGCTGGCTCCCAAACCCACCCAGGACAAATAATTCAAAGGTCTTTCTAGAAACGTTCAGAAGTTCCCCAACAGCCTGCAAGATAAAAGTCCAGCTCCTTGCTCATGATACACACCCTTCCTATTCTATCACCTACTTTCCTCTCTAGCTTCATCTCTTTCCCAGTGCCCGCTCTAGGCTCCAGACGTACATGTTCTCTCTCTGTGCCTCTCTGCACATGCTTTTCCCCTGCCTACAGAGCTGTGTACCTGTATATATGGTATGCCACCTGTGCGGGGAGAAAATAAACCTAAGGTCGGGGCAAGGTGGGTAATTATTTACACACACTCATATACAGTTGACCCTTAAACACACGTTTGAACTGCGTGGGTCCTCTTATATATGGGATTTTTTTCAATAGTAAATACTACAGTACTACACAATTGGTTGAATCCACAGGTGCAGGGAAACTGCAGGTATGGAGGGCCGACTCAAAGCTATACAAGAATTTTCAACTGTGGAGGGTCAGTGCCCCGACCCCCTGTATTGTTCAAGGGTGAACTCTACCACCACAGAACATCTTTGGATGTCTTTTCTATCTGGAAAGCTCCTTCTCCTCCCTGTCTTTTCTACCCAGAAAGCTCTTTCTCCTAAATGCAAGCCAAAAAACCAGAAATTTTCCTTGATAGGCCTTCCCCTCTCTCCTTTCTAAGAGTCTAGGGCCTTATCTAACATTTATCATATTGTATCATAATTACTGGCTCATTTGTCCCCCCCTCCTGGAGACCACAAGCTCCTTCAGAGTAGGTACCAAGCTGTGTTTATTGTGCACACCTTCTTTCTCTCAAAGAATGCCAGACACAGATCAGACACTCAGTAAATGTGTGAAGGCATGAGCAATAGCCTAGTCTAACGACAGGTTCATTAATCAATATGGCAGTGTCTACTTTGGGGACACAGCATTATCAGGTGCCAGAAGTCAATTATTTTCATGTACACTTGTCCCTCAATTAGATCAAAAGTTCACTGTAATTTATTACAGGACATGCACGTCTTCAATAACATCTTAGCCTATCCGGACGCATATCAGTCCTATGAGCTTGAGCAAGTCCCATTATTCTTCCTGAGCTTGTTTTCTTAGATTGTAAAAATAAGATAATACAGGGGTAATGGGAGGTAATGAGATGTTTGTGAAAGTAATTTGTATTAGGGTGAACCACAGGAAATTACCACTTCCGTAGGTCTAAATGATTATCAGAAATTTTATATACTTCAAGCAAGCTCAAATCAACTATGAACCCAGAACTATGAAAAAACATCTTTCCCTTCCTTGAAAGGAAAGAAAGAGAAGATGATAATGGTTTCATGGGACTCAGCAAAAGCATTGCTGAGACAAATTTATAGTTATAAACATTTATATTAAAAAGGAGAGAGGATCTCAGATGATCTTATCTTCCACAATAAGAAACTAGGAGAAAAAAGGAATAAACCAAACCCAAAGCAAGCACAAGGAAATTAAAAAGATCATTGCAAAAATAAGTGATATAGAGAAAAGAAAACTAACAGAGAATAATCAACAAAATCAAATTTGGTTCTTTGAAAAACCAACAATATTGAAAACAGTTACAGTGACCAACTCACACTGACTCAACTATATTCAGGAATGAAAGAGGGGACAATACTACCAATTTTAAGGAAATAAAAAGGTTTACAAGGAAGTACTAGGAGCAACTGTATGCCAACAAACTACGTAACTTAGATGAAATACACAAACTCCCAGAAAGACACAAACAACAGAAACTGACTCAAGAAGAAACAGAAAATCTGACATACCTACAACAATTAAAGAGATCAAATTAGTAATTTAATAGGAAAGGAAGAAAGGGAGGGAGGGAGCAAGGAAGGAAGGAAAGAAACTACCCACAAAGAAAACCCTAAGTCCAGATGCTTCACTGGTAAATTCTACTGAACATTTAAAGAGAAATTAGCAAATACTTCACAGACTCTTCCATAAAACAGAAGAGGAGGGAACAGGTCCCAACTCATTCTATGAGGCTACTATTATCCTGATACCAAAACCAAACAAAGACATTAACAGAAAACTTATAGAACAGTATCTCTGATGAATATAAACACAAAAATGCCCAGCAAAATAGCTGATCCTTGAACAACATGGGGGTTAGGGGTGACAACTGCCCATACAGTTGAATTTTGCAATCAGCCCTGTATCAACGGTTCCACATCCACAGATTGAACCGCAGATCATGTAGTACTGCAGTAAGTATTTATTGAAAACAATCCACGTATAAGTGGACTCATGGAATTCAAACCTATTGTTCAAGGATCAGCTGTGCCAGCAAACCAAGTCCAACAATATGTAAAAAGGATTATACAACAGACAAAGCAAGATGCATGTCAGGAATGCAAGGTTGGGTCAAACATGAAAACTAATCAATGTAATCAATCTGATAAAGGGCGTTAATCAAAATTCCACAGCTATCATCATAATTAATGGTGAAAGCCTGAAAGGCAAATATATTGTAAAGGCTGAGGATCAACCACTTAAATAAGCTACATGAAGATTAAAAGACAAAAAACTGTAAAGTCAACTGTAACTATAATAAACAATAAAGGGATAAACATAAAGATATAAAACTATGACATCAAAAACAAAATGTGAGGGAGAGGAGTAAAAAAATGTAGATCTTTTAGAATGCATTTGAACTTACATGACTGTTAGTTTAAAACAAGTCAATACAGTTAAAAGTCAACATATGAATGTCATAGTAACCACAAATCAAAACCTAAAATAGATACACAAACACTAGAGAAAAAGGAACATAAGCATGCCACTAAAGAAAATCGTCAAACCACAAAGGAAGAAACTAAAAGAAGAAAAAGAGAACAGAGGAGAACTACAAAAACAACCAGAAAACAAGTAACTATAGGGACTTCCCTGGTGGTGCAGTGGTTAAGAATCTGCCTGCCATTGCAGGGGACACAGGTTCAATCCCTGGTCCGGGAAGATCCCACATGCTGCGGAGCAATTAAGCCCATGCACCACAACTACTGAGCCTGAGATCTAGAGCACGCACGCCACAACTACTGAAGCCCACGTGCCAAGAGTCTGTGCTCTGAAACAAGAGAAGCCACTGCAATGAGAGGCCCGCGCACTGCAACAAAGAGTAGCCTCTGCTCACCGCAACTTGAGAAAAGCTCACATGCAGCAACGAAGACCCAACGTGGCCAAAAATAAATAAATTTTTTTAAAAAAGGAAAGAAGGCCCTGATCGTTTAAAAAAAAAAAGTAACAATAAGTACATACAAGGCAGTAAGTACATACCTATCAATAATCATTTTAAATGTCAATGGACTAAATGCTCCAATCAAAAGACATAGGGTGGCTGACTGGATAAAAAACCAAGACCCATCTATATGTTGCTTATAAAAGACTCATTTCAGAGCTAAAAACACACCTGAAAGTGAGGGGATGGAAAAAGACATTTCATGCAAACGGAAATAACAAGAAAGAATACTCATATCAGACAAAATAGACTTTAAAGCAAAGTATATAACAAAAAAAGAAGGGCATTATATAATAGTAAAGGAATCAACAGAAGAGAGAATATAACACTCATTTACATATATTCACTTAATACAGAAGAACCTAAATACATAAAACAAACATTAACAAACATAAAAGGAGAAGTTGACAATAACACAATAACAGTAGGGGATTTAACACCCCACTTACATCAATAGATCACTGACACAGAAAATAATGAAACAGTGGTCTTAAATAACACATTAGACCAGTTGTACTTAATAGGTATCTACAGGACAGTCCATCCAAAAAAAGAACATACATTCTTTTCAAGTGCACATGGAACATTCTCCAGGAAAGACCACATGCTAGGCCACAAAACTAGTCTCAACAAATTTAAGTGCATAGATAATGATGTCAAGCATTTTTTCTGACCACAACAGTATGAAACTAGAAACCAATTACAAGAAAAATGGGGAAAAAACACAAACAGGTGGAGACTAAAATAAACTACCAAAAAACCAATGGGTCACTGAAGAAATCAAAGAGGAAATCAGAAAATACCCAAAGAATGAAAATGGAAACACAACATTCTAAAATCTGAGATGCAGCAAAAGCAGTTCTAAGAGGGGAGTTTATAGAGATACAGGCCTATATCAAGAAACAAAACAAAAATCTCAAATAAAGAACCTAACCTACTATCTAAAGGAATTAGAAAGAAGAACAAACAAAGCCCAAAGTCGCAGAAGGAAGGAAATAATAAAAATCAGAGAGGAAATATATAAGAGAAACCAAAAAAAAAAAATAGAAAAGACCAATGAAACCAAGATCTAGTTTTTTTTAAAGATAAAACAAAACTGTTAAGCCTTTAGCCAGAAAGAGAGGACCCAAATAAACAAAATAAGAAATGAAAGAGGAGAAATAACAACTGATATCACAGAGATACAAAAAAATCACAAGCGAATATTATGATCAGTTATGTGCCAACAAGTTGGACAACCTAGAAGAAATGGACAAATTTCTAGAAACATACAACCTTCCAATACTGAATCAGGAAGAAACAGACAATCTGAACAGCCTGATCACTAATAGTGTAACTGAATCTGAAATTTTAAAAACTTCCAGCAAACAGAAGTCCAGGACCAGACAGCTTCACAGGAGAATTCTACCAAACATATAAAGAAGAAATAATACCAAACTATTCCAAAAAATTGAAGAGGATGGAACACTCCCAAATTCCTTCTACCAGGCCACCATTACCCTGATATCAAAACCAAAGACATTACAAAACAAAATTACAGGCCAATATTTCTGATGAATATAGATGCAAAAATCCTCAACAAAATACTAGCAAACCGAATTCAACAATATATAAAAGTGATCATACATCATGATAAAGTGAGATTTATTCCAGAGATGCAAGGATGGTTCAATATCCGCAAATCAATCAGTGATACACCACATTAACAAAAGAAAAGGATAAAAAAATCACATGATCGTCTCAATAGATACAGAAAAAGCATTTTACAAAATTCAACATACATTCATGATAAAAACTCTTGTCAAGGTTGGTAATACAGAGAACATATCTCAACATAATAAAGGTCATTTATGACAAACCCACAGCTAACATCATACTCAACAGTGAAAAGCTGAAAGATTTTCTTCTAAAATCAGGAAAAAGACAAGGATGCCACTCTTGCTACTTCTATTTAATGTAGTATTGGAAGCCATACCCACAGCAATCAGACAAGAAATAAAAGGCATCCAGAGTGGAAGGAAAGAAGTAAAACTGTCACTATTTGCAGATGACATGACACCATATATAGAAAACCCTAAAATTTCCACCAAAAAACTATTAGAATGAATTCAATGAAGTTGCAGAACACAAGATTAACATACAGAAATCTGTTGCTTTTATATACACTAATAATAAACTATCAGAAAGAGAAAACAATCGCACTTAAAATCATACCAAAAAGTATACCTAGAAATAAACTTAACCAAGGAGGTAAAAGACATATACTCGGAAAACTATAAAACACTTATGAAGGAAATTAAGGTTGATACATAGAAATGGAAAGATATCCTGTGTTCTTAGATTAGAATGATATTGTTAAAATGTCCATACATCCAAAGCAATCTACAGATTTAATGCAATCCCTATCAAAATACCCATGGCATTTTTCACAGAACTAGAACAAATTCCTAAAATTTATATGGAGCCACAAAAGACCTTGTATTCCCACAGCAATCCTGAGGAAAAAAGAACAAAGCTGGAGATAACACAATCCCTGATTTGAGACTATACTACAAAACCACAGTAACCAAAACTGCACAGTACTGGCACATACATGCAGACACACAGATAAGTGGAACAGAATAGAGAGCCCAGAAATAAACCCCCACACTTATGGTCAATTAATTTACAACAAAGGAGAAAAGAATATGCAATAAGAAAAGACAGTCTCTTCCATAAGTGGTGTTGGGAAAACTGTACAGCTACATGATAAACAATGAAATCTGTAACAAACACTGTAAAACAACTATACTTCAATAAAATAAATTTTTAAAAAATTTGAACATTTTCTCACACCATATAAAAAATAAACTCAAAATGGATTAAAGACCTAAATGTAAGACTGGAAACCATAAAACCCCTAGAAGAGAACACAGACAGAACACACGTTGACATAAATCATAGCAGTATGTTTTTGTACCAGTCTCCTAAGGCAAAAGAAACAAAAGCAAAAATAAATAAATGGGACCTGATCAAACTTAAAAGCCTTTGCACAGCAAAGGAAACCATCAACAACATGAAAAGGCATAACCTACTGAATGGGAGAAAATATCTGCAAATATATGACTGATAAGGTATTAATATCTAAAATATATAAACAGTTCATACTACTCAAATCAAAAATACAAACAACCCAATTAGCAGAAACTAGCTTAACATTGTAAGTCAACTATACTTTAAGAGAATACAGGAAAAAAATATAAACAACCCAATTTAAAAATGGGTGGAAGACCTAAATAGACATTTTTTTCAAAGAAGACATAAACACGGCCAAGAGGCACATGAAAAGATGCTCAACATTGCTAATCATCAGAGAAATGCAATACAAAACCACAGTAAGATAACAGTTCACAGGAGGATGTGGAGAAAAGGGAACCCTAGAACACTGTTGGTGGGAATGTAAATTGTTTCAGCCAGTACAGAGAACAGTACAGAGATTCCTCAAAAAACTGAAAACAGAATTACTGCATGATACAACAATTCCACTATTGGCTGTATATCTGAGGAAAACGAAAACAGTAATTCAAAAAGAAACATGCACCCCAATGTTCATAGCAGCACTATTTACAATAGCCAACAAAAGGAAGCAACCTAAGCGTCCATCAACAGACGAATGGATAAAGAAGATGTGGTGTATATATATATACAACAGAATACAAGGTTGCAGGATACAGAATCAATATAAAACATACTCAGCAATAAAAAAGGATGAAAGGACCTAGAAGGTATTATGCTTAGTGAACTAAGTCAGACAGAGAAAGACAAATACTGTATATTATCACTCATATGTGGAATCTAAAAAATAAAACGAATGAATATAACAAAACAGAAACAGACTGAGATACTGTGAACTAGTGGTTACCAGTGGAAAGAGGGGAGGGGCAATAAGAGATACAAACTACTATGTATAAAATAAATAAGCAACAAGGATATTTTGTATAGAACAGGGAAATATAGCCATTATTTTACAGTAACTTTAAACAGAGTATAATCCGTAAAAATACTGAATCACTATGTTGTACACCTGAAACAACATGATACTGTAAATCAACTACACTTCAATTAAAAAAAGAAAAAGAAAAACTGGGGAAATCTGAATAAAGTATGGACTAAAGTTCAGGACCAGATGGCTTCAGAGGTGAATTCTATCAAACATTTAGAGAAGAGTTAACACCTATCCTTCTCAAACTCTTCCAAAAAACTGCAGATGGAGGAATACTCCCAAACTCGTTCTATGAGGCCACCATCACCCTGATACCAAAACTAGACAAAGATATCACAAAAAAAGAAAATTACAGACCAATATCACTGATGAACATAGATGCAAGAATCCTCAACAAAATACCAGCAAACCGAAACCAACAACACATTAAAAAGATCATACACTGGACTTCCCTGGTGGCGCAGTGGTTAAGAATCCGCCTGCCAATGCAGGGGACATGGGATCGAGCCCTGGTCTGGGAACATCCCACATGTCGCGGAGCAACTAAGCCCACGCGCCACAACTACTGAGCCTGCACTCTAGAGCCTGCAAGCCACAACTACTGAAGCCTGCACACCCAGAGCCCATGCTCTGTAACAAGAGAAGCCATCAGAATCAGAAGCCCACGCACTGCATGAAGAGTAGCCTCCACTCACTACAACTAGAGCAAGCCCACACACAGCAATGAAGACCCAACGCAGCCAATAAATAAATAAATAAATTTATATACATATATATAAAAAGATCATACACCATGAACAAGTGGGATTTATCCCAAGGATGCAAGGATTCTTCAACATATGCAAAACAATGTGATACACCATATTAAAAATTAAAGGAAAAAAGCATATGATCACCTCAACAGATGCAGAAAAAGATTCTGACAAAATTCAACACCCATTTATGATAAAAACTCTCCAGAAAGTGGTCACAGAGGGAACCTACCTCAACATAATAAAGGCAATATACGACAAACCCACAGCAAACATCATTCTGGTGATGGTGTGGGTGAAAAACTGAAAGCATTTCCTCTAAGATCAGGAACAAGACACGGATGTCCACTCTGGCCACTATTTTTCAACACAGTTGCAAGTCCTAGCCACAGGAAACAGAAAGGAAAAAGAAATAAAAGGAATACAAATTGGAAAAGAAAAAGTAAAACTGTCACTGTTTGCAGATGACATGATACCATCCATAGAAAATCATAAAGATGTCACCAGAAAACTATTAGAACTAATCAATGAATTTGGTAAGGTTGCAGGATACAAAATTAATGCACAGAAATATCTTGCATTCCTATACACTAACAACAAAAGATCAGAAAGAGAAATTAAGGAAACACTCCCATTTACCACTGCAACAAAAAGAATAAAATACCTAGAAATAAACCTACCTAAGGAGGCAAAAGACCTGTACTCAGAAAACTATAAAACACTGATGAAAGAAATCAAAGATGACACAAACAAATGGAGAGATATACCATGTTCCTGGATTGGAAGAATCAATATTGTGAAAATGACTATACTAACCAAAGGAATCTACAGATTCAATGCAATCCCTATCAAATTACCAATGGCATTTTTCACAGAATTAGGACAAAAAATCATACAATTTGTAGGGAAACACAAAAAAGACCCCGAATAGCCAAAGCAATCTTCAGAAAGAAAAACGGAGCTGAAGGAATCAGGCTCCCCAACTTCAGACTATACTACAAAGCTACAGTAATCAAGACAGTATGGTACTGGCACAAAAACAAATATAGATCAATGGTAGAGGATAGAAAGCCCAGAGATAAACCCACATATGTATGGTCACCTAATCTATGACAAAGGAGGCAAGAATATACAATGGAAACAAGACAGCCTCTTCAATAAATGGTGCTGGGAAAAATGGACAACTACATGTAAAAGAATGAAATTAGAATACTCCCTAACACCATACACAAAAATAAACACAAAATGGATTAAAGACCTAAATGTAGGACTGGACACTATAAAACTCTTGGAGGAAAACATAGGAAAAACACTCACAGATCTTTTATGTGAACACAGCAAGATCTTTTATGACCCACCTCCTAGAGTAATGAAAATAAAAACAAAGATAAGCAAATGGGACCTAATTAAACTTAAAAGCTTTTGCACAGCAAAGGAAACCATAAACAAGACGAAAAGACAATTCACAGAATGGGAGAAAATATTTGCAAACGAAGCAACAGACAAAGGATTAACCTCCAAAATATAAAAACAGCTCATGCAGCTCAATATCAAAAAAAAAAAAAAAAAAAAAACCCAATCAAAAAATGGGCAGAAGACCTGAATAGACATTTCAGCAAAGAAGGCATACAGATGGCCAAGAGGCACATTAAAAGATGCTCAACATCACTATTAGAGAAATGCAAATCAAGACTACAATGAGGTATCACCTCACACTGGTCAGAATGGCCCATCAAAAAATCTACAAACAATAAATGCTGGAGAGGGTGCAGAGAAAGGGAACCCTCTTGCACCGTTGGTGGGAATGTAAATTGATATAGCCACGGTGGAGAACAGTATGGAAGTTCCTTAAAAAACTAAAAATAGAACTACCATATGACCCAGCAATCCCACTACTGGGCATATACCCTGAGAAAACCATAATTCAGAAAGACACACGTACCCCAATGTTTACTGCAGCACTATTTACAATAGCCAGGACATGAAACAACCTAAATGTCCATCGAAAGATGAATGGGTGAAGAAGATGTGGTACACATATATAACAGAATATTACTCAGCCATAAAAAGAAATGAAATTGGGTCATTTGTAGAGATGTGGATGGACCTAGAGTCTGTCATACAGAGTGAAGTAAATCAGAAAGAGTAAAACACATATATATGGAATCTAGGAAAATGGTACAGATGAACCTATTTGCAGGGCAGGAATAGAAAAGTTGATCTAGAGAACGGACATGTGGACATGGGGGGGAAGGGGAGGCAGGATGAATTGGGAGATTAGGTTTGACATAAATACACTATCATGTGTAAAACAGATAGCTAGTGGGAACCTGCTGTAGCACAGGGAGCTCAGCTCGGTGCTCTCTGATGACCTAGATGGATGGGTTGGGGGTGGGAGGTCCAAGAGGGAGGGGATATATGTATACATATAGATGATTCACTTCACTGTACAGCAGAAACTAACACAACATTACAAAGCAATTGTACTCCAATAAAAAATTATGTTAGATAAAAATAAAACGAATGAATATAACAAAACAGAAACAGACTCACAGATACTGAGAACAAACTAGTGGTTACCAGTGGAAAGAGGGGAGAGACAATAAGAGATGCAAACTACTATGTATAAAATAAATAAGCAATAAGGATATTTTGTACAGCACAGGGAAATATAACCATTATTTTATAGTAACTTTAAATGGAGTATAATCCATAAAAATACTGAATCACTATGTTGTACACCTGAAACAATATGATATTGTAAATCAACTACACTTCAAGTAAAAAAAGAAAAGAAAAATTGGGGATATCTGAATAAAGTATGGACTTTACTTTTAAAAAAAGTGAAAGCCTGAATGAGTTCCCAAAATGATCAAGAAAATGACACATACGTTAACCCTCACCACTTCTATTTAACATTGTACTAGAGATTCTAGCCAGAGCAACAAGGCAAGAAAAAGAAATAAGGGCATGCAGATTGAAAAGGAATTTGTAAAACGATATTTACAGATGCTATCATCTTGCATACAGAATATACTAAGGAACCCCTACACACACACACACACACACACACACACACACACACACACACACACACACAATTAGAGCTAATAAGTAAGTTCAGCAAGATTGCAGGATACGAAATCAATATAGAAAAATCACCTGAATTTCTATACACCTGCAATGAAGAATCCAAAAGTGAAAATAAGAAAGCAATCCCATGGGTGTGCTCAGAGCAGGGGTCTCAAGAAATGGCTCGTCTGTTTACAACACACCCAACAGGAACCTGGGTTCACTGTGACAAGGG
Source organism: Phocoena sinus (assembly GCF_008692025.1). Classification (NCBI taxonomy): domain Eukaryota; kingdom Metazoa; phylum Chordata; class Mammalia; order Artiodactyla; family Phocoenidae; genus Phocoena; species Phocoena sinus. Next base: position 24,177,325 of record NC_045777.1, on the reverse strand, counting down.
GCACAAAACTTGTGGCCTTCCTATGAACAAATACCCAATATGTATCCCCCTGCACTTTTACGTGGCTACCAGGCAGGACCAGTGGGACAGGGCTCAGTACTGGAAGGAAATCTACAGTATTTAGTGGGGGAGTTTGCCACCTAGAGCCTGTCTGGTCCATGCATGGGTGGGCCATGAGTGGTCTTATAGGCATTAGGGCTTTGGACCCCTATTTTCAAGGAAAAAAGAAAAATAGATTCCAACTATATGCCATCCTGGAAAAGGCAAAACAATGGAGACAATAAAAAGATCAATGGTTGCCAGGAGTTTGGGGGGAGAGGGGAGATGAATACACAGAGTACAGATGTTTTTATGAGTGGTGAAAATACTTTGTATGACATTATAATGATTTTATGTCACCATACTTTTGTCCCATAGAACGTGCAACACTATTCACTTCATTATAGTGAACACTAAGATGAACTAGGAACTTTGGTGATTATGATGTGTCAGGGCAGTTCAGCCTTGGTTAAAAAAAAAAGTCTTAAAAAGAATTAACACGCAGGGTAGACGTTTTTGGCAAAATTTTGTTTCACTTTTATATATGTATACATATTATATATGTGTGTGTGTTGGACTGTGATATAAAATGTACTTTTTAGATTAAAAAAATTGCCAGCTACTGTATTTATACTGGCAAATAAAAGCACAAATTAATCTCAAAAAAAGAGAAAGCAATCCCATTTATAACATCATCAAAAATAATAAAGTACTTACAAATAAATTTAACAAAAGGGATACAAGACTTGTACAATGAAACTACAAAACATCATTGAAAGAAATTAAAGAAGTAAAGAAAGCCTAAATAAATGGAAAGTCATCCACGTTCAAAGATTGGAAGACTTAATATTTCTAATATGGCAATACCCTCAATATTGATTCACTGCAGTTCCTATCAAAATCCCAGATGGCTTCACTGCAGAAATTGACACTACATCTAGTAACTACTCACTACACATTCTTTGCAAGTACACAGAATGTTTACAAAATGACCAGTTGCTAGGCCATGGAGCAAATTTCAACATATTTAAATGAACTGAAATACAAACTATGTTCCCTGACTGCAGTGCAGTCAGCCTAAAATCTGTAACAGAAAGATAATTATAAAACTCCAATGTTTGGAAATTAAGAAATACCTCTTCTAAAAAATGCACAGGTCAAAGAAGAAATCAAAGTAGAAATTTGAAAATATTCTGAAATAAATGACACTGAAAACACTACAGATCAAAATTCGTGGGGTCCAACTAAAGCTATGACTAGTGGCCAGGATAAATTTGATACCAAAACCCCGTGAAAGGAAAATTATAGGCTACTTTCACTCATGAACACAGAAGGATAAAAATCCTAATAAAAAAATTAGTGAATCAAATTTAGCAATCTAAGAAGGATGAAATTTTGAATCAGAAATTCAGATTTGGTTTAATATTTGAAAATTGTACTCAATGTAATTCACATTAATAACACAAGGAAAACAATTATATGAACATCTCAATGCAGAAAAAGCATTCTGATAGAATTCAACATCATAAACTCAAACTCAGAAAAGAAGTGAACTAATAACAGTATCTACAGAACATCTTCAGCAAACATCATACTTAATGGTTAAATGTTTAAGGCTCTCCCTCTTAGATCAGGAACATGCCAATTCAATTCACTGTACTGGAGCATCCCAAACAGCACATTTAGGCAAGGGAAAAAAAAAAAAGATGTAAGATTGGAAAGGATAAAAGCTTCATTTGCAGATATGATATTCGCAGATGACTGTATACATATACAATCCAAAATAACCTAAAGGTAAAGTATTAAAATATAGAGCAATATAAATGCTGAAGCAATAGAAAAATCAATATTGTTTTTATCTTACAGCTATCGTGAGAAGACGCAATTTAAAAAACACTATTTACGATACTATCAAATCATGTCAAATGCCAAGTAATAAATCTAACAAAAGTTATGCAAGACCACTATATAGAAAACTACATACATAAGACATTATCAAGAGAGATTAAGGGAGACTAGATCAGAGAAAAAGAGGAGTAAGGGCAGGAGAGAGAGAATGAATGTGTTGTACTGAATAGAAGGCAATCCCAATCAAAATTTTTTTGTAAAAATGTACAAGCTCATTCTAAAATGTATATGGAAATGGCAAAGGGGCTAGAAGAGCCAAAGAAATCTTGAAGATAAGTAGGAGAAGCTACTCTTCTGATTCAATATTCTATAACCAAAATCAACACACATAAAGTTACAGAAAATAGGACAATGTGATTTCAGTGTAAGGGTAAATGGACAGACCAGAGAAACAGAACAGACATGAAACAGATGTGAAAACAAACACTACAGAGCACTGGAAGGACAAAAAAGACTTTTCAATAAATAACAGGTCAACTTGGTATCTCTATTGAAAAGCTCACACCACATCCAAAAATAAATTCCAAGTGGAGTGTATGTTTAAATGGAAAAGGCAAAACAATAAAGTTTCTAGAAGATAAATAGAAGGGTAGGCAAAGATTTATTAAACAGAATACAAAAAGCACTAACCATAAAGGAAAATAGTTATACAATGAGTCGTATTAAAATAAAGCACTTCTGTTCATCAAAAGATCTTTTTAGAGACTAAAAAGGCAAGCCACCAAATAAGAGAAGATATCTGCAAAACATCACCACAAAGGGCTCTTATCTAGCGAATAAAAAGAACTTCAAATCAATTAAAAAAAAGAAAAGAACGAAAAACCCCACCAGAAAAATGTGCAAAAGATTTGAACAGGTAATCCACAAGAGAGAATGTCCAAATGGCCAGTAAACTTCTGAAAAGGTGCTTAACTTCATGAGTCATGAGGGAAACACAAACTAAAACCATAATGAGATTCTACTGCTCACACACTAGAATGACTAAAATTAAAAAGACTGGCAGCACCATAGGTTAGCGAGAACATGGAACAACAGCAACTCATATACACTGCTGGTGGGATTGTAAATTAATACAACCACTTGGGAAACTGTTCGGCAACAGCTGCTGATGCTGAACATATGTATATCCTATAACCCAGCAATTCTACTTCTAAGTATATACCCAAAAGAAATTGTGCATATACACATCAAGAGACATGTACAAGAATGTTCACATAAGCATTATTCACGATAGCCAAAAACTGGAAAGATCCCAAATACTCATCAAAAGTACAATGAATTAACTGTGGTTTAATACCACAGAATACTATACAGAAATGAAAATGCATGAACTACAGCTTTACCCATCATCATGGATGAATTTCACAATGTTGACTGAAAGAAGGCAGACTCAGTACAGTTTGATTCTATTTACATAAAGCATGAAAACTAGTACAACTAAATGCAATGTTGGAAGTTGCATTGGGCTGTTATTTTTTGTGCATTTTTTTGTATATTTCAACACAAAAAGTTTTGTAAACACCTAAAACAAAATAATCTGTATGTACTGATTATGGAAGGATCTCTAAAATATATTTTAAGGGAAAAAAGCTGGATGCACAACAGTGTGTATAGTATCACTTGTGTAAGAACAAACATATAGAGACATATTTGCTTTCCTAAGCTTAGATAGAGAGATACACAAGAAATCAAAACCATAGCTGCCTCTGGGAGTAGAACCGGAGCGTGCTAGTAGAGGTGGTAATAGGCTGTTTGCAAGGGAGACTTATTTTTCCCTGTAACCCTTTTGTTACATGTGCATATGTTATCTACTCAAAAGAAGCACCTCTGGCAGGGAGAACTGACATGAAAGGGGCATTAAATGTATTGGTAACTCCTCAAATTTGGTCGTGGGTACATGTTTATTGTTGTAACACACTGGCATTACTTATTACAGCTTTTCATAGGTCAAATATTTAACAATAAACTTAAAAAAAAAAACCCAAGTATCTGCACAATGACAAACTGTGTATGCTCAATAAATGTTAGTTACCCTCCCCACTCTATTTCCAAATATCTAAACTTATCTCCCACCTATGTCCCACAGGAGCACTTCACTTTCTCTTCCATCTTCTAATGGCTGGTTATGAGGACTTTCTCAGTGGTGTTCTTAGCGTCATAAATACCTCTGCTACTGTTAAAATTCTACTCATTCTTCAGAACCAACTCAAGTCTCACCTATTCCATGAAGCTCTCCAAAGCAATCACAGCTCGAACTTCACAGGAGAGAAAATGTCTTTCAAAAATAGGAAGATCCTGGGCTTCCCTGGTGGCGCAGTGGTTGAGAGTCCACCTGCTGATGTAGGGGACACGGGTTCATGCCCCGGTCCGGGAAGATCCCACATGCCGCGGAGCGGCTGGGCCCGTGAGCCATGGCCGCTGAGCCTGCGCGTCTGGAGCCTGTGCTCCGTAACGGGAGAGGCCACAACAGTGAGAGGCCCGTGCACCACAAAAAAAAAAAAAGGAAGATCCTAAGAGAACACTTAGTGCAATCATTTTGCAGAGGGGGTTAGTTAATGTCAGGTGATAGACATGACTTTATTTTAGCTGTTATATATTTTAATGTATATCTACACAAAGTGTACCCACAACGAATAAAAAGAAGGACTTTCATCAATGCATATCATAGTTAAATTTCAGAATAGCAGAAAGAGAGATGATCCTAAAAATGCTTAGGGAGTGAGGAGTGGGAAAATAGGTCATGCACAAAGGACAGGGAATCAGAACAGAACCTCTCAACAGCTACACCAAATACTTAAAGACAATGGAATAATATAATGCCATTAAAAATTTAAGGGAAAATAACTTCCAACTTAGAATTCTATACCCAGCTAAACTAAATACTCAAGTATAAGAATAAAAGACATTTTCAGACACGCAAGCTTTAAAAAAAAGTTCCCTCCCATGTAGGCTTTCTTAGGTTGTTACTAGAGAATGTACTCCAAGAAAAAGGAAAACAGGATTCAGAAAACAGAGATCCAAAACATGAGAAAAATAAATAAAATGCCCTGAACTTGGTGAAGGGAAATCCCAAGAATTCAGCTATACAGCTGTTCTAGCAAATAACTAGTGCAAATTGCAGGACAGAGGGTTCCAAGAAAGATTTCTTAAAAAAAAAAAAAAAAAGTAGGAGTTTTAGAATTTGGGAGTAAATTGTAAGTAAACAAAAAGAAAAGCAAATTTTATAAGGATGATTATACTAGTGAAAGAAGCCAGACTCAAAATGCTGCATATGGAATGATTCCATTTCTATGATAGTAAAATGGCATTAACAGAATAGAAAACAGATGAGAAGTTGCCAAAGGAGGGCGGTGAGGAAGGGGTGACTACTACAAGGGAATTTCTAAATCCTAACTGTAGTGGTGGCCACACAACTGTGTGTGCTTGTCAAGACTTGTAGAACTATACACTGAAAGGGTGAATTCTACTATATTTGTGTCTCAATTTAAAAAGTAGGGGGAGAAAGGGCAGCTTTTAACTCTAAGAAAAACAAATTATACAGAACAAATACAATTGTTGTATACTATATGGCTCTGCTAAAAACAATTATATCTCATCACTATCATCATAATGTAAATACTTAACACCAACAGTCAAAATTGATATAACTACATAAGGAGAATGATGGAGACCAAATGTGTGGCACAGGGTGCTGTGAATTAAATCCTAATCTCTACAAGAGGAAGAAAATAGATAATCTCTAAAACTGTAAAGTCAAGAAAGAAATAGCCTTATAAGCATGTTATTTAGAATGCTGGCTTTCCTGTTTCCTGGACTCTTCCTCTACAAAAGAAAACAGCTACAGTGTGGGCAGTGGTTGCCTGGGGAGGGTGGAACTTGGGGGTGAAAAGTCGGGGCACTGCTGTTATTTGTTACAAGGTTCATGATACCCAGAGATCCTCCAAATTGTATTCAAAATATTCAACTTCACATGGAATTTCTTTTACTACTACTAGTTTGTCTCACAAGGCATTTACTCTCATTTAAAAATAAACATCTGGGGCTTCCCTGGTGGTGCAGTGGTTAAGAATCCGCCTGCTGGGGCTTCCTTGGTGGCGCAGGGGCTAAGAATCCGCCTGCCAATGCAGGAGACATGGGTTCGAGCCCTGGTCCAGGAAGATCCCACATGCCGTGGAGCAACTAAGCCCGTGAGCCACAACTACTGAAGCCTGCACTCTAGAGCCTGCGAGCCACAACTACTGAGCCTGTGTGCCACAACTACTGAAGCCCGTGTGCCTAGAGCCCGTGCTCCTCAACAAGAGAAGTCACCGCAATGAGAAGTCTGTGCACCTCAACGAAAGAATAGCTTCTGCTCGCTGCAACTAGAGAAAGCCCATGCGCAGCAACGAAGACCCAACACAGCCAAAAATAAAAATTAATTAATTTTTAAAAAAAAAGTATCCGCCTGCCAATGCAGGGGACATGGGTTCGAGCCCTGGTCCAGGAAGATCCCACATGCTGCAGAGCAACTAAGCCCGTGCACCACAACTACTGAACCTGCGCTCTAGAGCCCGTGTGCCTAGAGCCTGCGTTCTGCAACAAGAGAAACCACCGCAGTGAGAAGCCCGCGCGCCGCAAGGTAGAGTAGCCCCCATTCGCCACGACTAGAGAAAGCCCGCATGTGGCAATGAAGACCCAATGCAGCCAAAAATAAATAAATTTATAAATAAATAAATAAGATAAAAAATAATCATCTGGATTTTGTTTTCCTTGTGAACAGCTGAGTAGTGTGATGAAAAGAGCCACCATCCAGGCATCTTCAAAGTTGAATTTTTGGCAGATGTTGTATGGGTTTCTTCTCTCGGAATACTTGTGGTTTAACAGTTTACAGGAGTGATAATCTCTTACATCATGCTGCCTAAGCTGTCAACCTGTTTAGTGAATGTGACACTTCCAGTTTTCACTGACTTATTTTTGTCTTTACTGCTTTTCTTTTTAAATAATTAAAGGCTGAATTCCATAAACATAAAATGTATATCTTACTTGTTTAGTCCTAAGATATCTAATGCCTCAAAATGCATTAAGTGCAAGTAAATACCCTTCTTAAAGAATAATGAAGATTAAATACCTTTAATTAATGAAGATTAAATACACTGTTATATTATTCTGATAAAAAACATTAACCAATGAATGCTTGTGTCTACTTTAATGGGATTTAATATAAGAATGAATTTTATGGTTTGCGAATACAAAAACTGTTTAAATATTATTCATATTTTTAATTAATGAGAATTTATCCTATCTACAGGGTTTCTGATATCAAATTATCCTTGACAGGCAAAGAGACTGTATTTGACTTGAACCGCTAGGTTTCAAATGCTAATGCTCAGAACAAGGTTAAAACAATTGTGCCAACTGAAATTTAAAAAAAAAAAAAAAAAGAGTCAATCTAAAAAAATATATATGAAGTAACACTCAAGTAGAATTTAGATATGCCAAAAATCACGAAGGACGCAATGACCGGAAATTTGGGAAACAAAACAGGATGCCAGGGGCTTCCCTGGTGGCACAGTGGTTAGAGTCCGCCTGTCGATGCAGGGGACGCAGGTTCGTGCCCTGGTCCGGGAAGATCCCACATGCCCCAAACAAAACAAAACAAAACAAAAACAGGATGCCAAAACCTAGCCTGTGACCAGATTGCCAAACTGAAGTAGTATCTGTAGGTGCGGTAGGTCATGACCTGTGTGAGCTGCTTTGCCTAGTCTATCCCTTTCCCTCAATTCCTACTGATTGTGCAGAGTCTCGTGCACCCCTGGAAAGGAATCTGGATTTGATTCCAACTGCAATGGGATGCCATTGGAGGGTTTTAAGCAAGGGATTATAAGATCTGATTTGCTTTAGGGATCAAATGTGCTGATAAATGTGAACAGGCTCTGTAAATGCTAAAGCATCATACCAGCATATTTTATTACCTTGATAGAGGTCAAACTGAAAGGGAGAGATGAAAATAAGGAACATTAAAATCCAAGTAGGACAAGGCCCATTCTAAATCATGTGGCCTGGGGTCTTCTCCCAGGCTTCTCTCAATTTCTGTTTGGGACTTGAGGAAGATCAGGTTTGGTGGAAGAGGAATTAGGAACTGTATTTGCCATATTAAGTTTGAGGTGACCATTAGACGCCTAGGTGGAGATCCTGAGAAAGTATCTGGATATATCCAACTGGAGCTAAAGAGAGAAACCAGGATGGAAATACAGATTTAGGATCTATCAGAATATATTTTTGCTAAAAACGATAGTTGCTAATCTTTATAGCATGCTTACTATATTTTAGACACCATTTTAAGTGCTTTATGTGTATAAACGCTCTTGGTCCTTACCACAGCTTTAGCAGGTTAGGTCCCATGATTATCTCTATTTTAAAAATGAAGAGGGCTTCCCTGGTGGTGCAGTGGTTGGGAGTCCGTCTGCCGATGCAGGGGACACGGGTTCGTGCCCTAGTACGGGAGGATCCCACATGCCACGGAGTGGCTGGGCCCGTGAGCCATGGCCACTAAGCCTGCGCGTCCGGAGCCTGTGCTGCGCAACAGGAGAGGCCACAACAGTGAGAGGCCCGCATACCACAAAAAGAAAAAAGAAAAAAAGAAGAAGAAACTGAGGCATAAAGAGATTAAGCTACTTGTCCAAAGACACATAGCAAGTATGTACCAGAGCTGGAACTCAAACCTAGGTAATCTGACTCCAGAACTCCTTAAAGCCATGGGACTGTTTGGGATATACAAAGAGACAGGACTGGGGAAGAGGAGGACAGAGCCCTCACATACAGTATTTCAAGTCAAACAATTTCCTGAGTCCTGAAGATCAAGTGACTGGCACTGTTTCAGGCTCTGCACACACAAAGAAAAATAAGACACAGTCTCTCAGGAAGCCCACTCTGATGGCTATGAGCTGATGGCAACTATTTACTGAACATTTACTATGTGCCACACACTGGCCAAGCTTTTTAGATATGTTATTTCACTCCTCCTAACAGCCCTATGAGGTAGATGTTACTACAGCCATTTTAGAAATAATGAAACTGAGGTTCAGAGAGGTTAAATAATATAACCTAGTTATAAGTGACAGAACTAGGATTCAATCCAGGTCCATCTTACTTCAAAATCTGGTCTTTTCCAAGGAAATCCTGTTACATGCTACAACATGGATGAACCTTGAGGATATTATGCTAAGTGAAATAAGCCAGGCACAAAAAGACAATGTATGATTCCACTTATATGACGTATCTAAAGTAATCAAATTCATGGAAACAGAAAGTAGTAGAATGGTGGTTACCAGGGGCTGGGGGAGGGGAAAAAAGTAGTTGTTTAATGGGTTGAGTTTCAGATTTGCGAGATGAAAAAATTCTGGGGATCTGTTTCACAACAATGTGAATACTTGACACTACTGACTGCACACTTAAAAATGATTAAGAAGGTAAATTTTATGTGTTTACAACATAAAGAAAAAAAATTTTAATCTGGTCTTTCCAAGTATACCACATGCCATAATGGATATGCTTACTGTGCTATGGAAATACTTGTGAGGATATAATTTATTCTGCAACGTGGGGGTGTAGCAAGGAAGAGATCAAAGAAAGTGACTAAGAAAGGACACATCTGAAAGATGAAGTTCCCCACTTTATCTTCACTATAGTTTTGGGAAGGTACATCCATCTCAACCTCTGAAATAGCTCCCATTCCTGTCTGTATACAACTACTGATTACCACAATAACCAGACTAGATCAGGCTCAAGAACATTCCAGCACCTTCTATCTGGTGAGCTTCTTCAGTCTCCTCCCATTTCAAGTCATCCAGCACTGGAAACAAATTAAGTGTACTAAATTTCCCCATTCATTAAGTTAAAGAACTTCCGTGGCTCCCTATTGCCCTCAGAACATAGAGGATTATCAAGACGAGTGCTTAGGAGCGAATTACCTAATTTTTCTGAGCCTCAGTTTCTTCATCTGTGTTGAGGTGAGTCCCGACACTTGGTTCAAAAGATTGAGAATTAAATAAAGACACTGTATACCTTGCACAATGCTTGATCCAAAATATGTGCTCAGTAAAGGTGAGTTAGTTCCCTTTCTGCCCATTCCTACATACCCAGCTCAGTAAGGGTCTTTGGGTTAAAGGATAGAGCAAGTATTTCCAGAATCTTAAGGCAGACAGAGAAGAATGCAAAGGGAAAAAAGTTGCTCATCTATGGTTAACTGATGTTCAGGAAAATACTGTTCACCCAGAACTGCTTCTTCATCTGTAACCCTCTACAAACACAGACCACCTGGTCTTTATCTTATATTCTGTCCTTTTAACCATATGAGTAATATTGAAGTGGTTCAAAATTAAGTTCATATATAAAGTTATACTGTGAAAAGTCTCACTCTCATGCTCTCCCTCATCTACCCAATTCCCACTCCACTCCCACCAATCACTTTATTACTATTCCTGTATTTACTTTAAAAGTTTCTTTACGCAAAAGCTATCCTTAAATTAAGCCAATGCTTTACAGGTGTGTTTGCAACGTAAGTTCTGGGAACATGGGGGCGGAGGGAGTAGAGGAGTGAGCAGCCTAGGTTTATTCATCCCGCTTTACCCTAAAGCAGTGTCCTTCATTCATTCAAAAAAAAAAAAGCTAATCATATATTGGGCACTATTTAAGCCAAATACCAAGTATAGTATTAATATTAACTGATTACTCTTCAGCTTTTTACTGTGCACCAGAAATGCATTTAACGCTTTTACACAAATCAGGAAACTGAGGCACAGAAACGTAACTTGCCCAAGCAAGAGAGAGCAGGGTTCTGAATCCAGGCCTGACTCCAGAGCCCTAGCTCTTTACCATGACGCTCTACTCTGGCAAACCAGATACAGTCCCTGCACCCGCTGGAGCTCAGCCTAACGTGGGATACAAGCGAGAAAAAGGATAGACAACAAAGAAATATGTAATTACAGACTAAGAAAGTAATGTGGACGGAACGAATTCAGGGCTGTAACTGAGTAACAATGGGGACCCACTTTTGAAGAGGGAGGGTTGTGTCGAGGAAAGGCCTCTCTGAGAGAATGACATTTATGATGGCTTGGGAACCGTTTGGGGTTTGCAGTGATGACCCACCGCCCAAGTCACGGGGAAGAAACTCGCGGCCCGTAGAGGCTACAGCAAACTCGCCCAGGGTCCCCCAGACGTGCAGACGTGGCGCAAGGAAGGGAGGATCTAGGAGCTGGGCCTAAGACTCGTACACGCCATCAATGCCCGATGCAGCCCAGCCCTGCTCGGCCCCTAACCCGGAGCCTCTAGCCTGCCGCTGCCCACTGCCCCGCCGCGGCTGACAGCGTCGCGACAGCCCACAGGGAGGCCCCGCGGCCAGCCAAGAGGGGTCGGGCCCGTACAGTGGCGGCCTGGAAAGGCCTCTTGCCCGGCCCCCCCGCCAGCTCCCGCCCGGTCCACCCCGCCCCGCCCCTCCGGGCCGGCTTCGTACCTGCACGGCCCGGACCAGGCCCCGGCCGGTCAGCTGGCCCTGCCGCAGCTGCAGCAGAATGTTACCAGGCCGCGGCCGGCCGCCCCATCCGCCCCAAGCCGCCACAGTTGCCGCCGCCCGTCGCCCTCGGCCGACCCCAGACCCAGCAGCCACCGGCGCCGCCGCCATGTCTCCTCGTCCGACAAACAGGAAGCAAGCGGCGCCGGGGCCGCGGAGATTCCTACGGGGCGGCGGAGGGGTCGCCGCAGCGCCCCCAGTAGGCCGACGGCGGAGGCGCAAGCCGCGTGGCAAGGGGCCGTGCGCGCCGCGGGGACTGCTGGGAAATGTAGTCTTGCTCTCAGGAGGGCAGGTGCGAGAGAGTGATGTGGCGTTTCTTGCGCCACTCGTCCTTCTGGCCCCTCCGTCCAGCATTTCAGTGAGGTCCCCCGAGGTCGAAGACAGGTCCCCGCGTGTGCATTCTCCCATTTCTTGCCTATTTGGGGAGGTTACAGCCAACTGGCTAGGAAAAGATCTTGGATTCCAGACCAGGAATCAGGCCGTCTGGTCTGATTTCCCGCCTGCTTCTTTCTGCCTCTGACTCGCCACGGACCCCTCTGAGCCTCAATTTCCTCATTAGTTCATTCAGTCAGTAGTTTCTGGGAGCCTAAACAGCCAGGAAATAGTTCCTTGGGGCCAGCTCTGCGCCCAGCACTGAACGGTCCCTGAGAAAACAGTGGTGAGCAGAGCGGAGTAACTAGGTCCCTGTTTTGAAATGCTGGTTACAGGGAAGACAGCACATCCATACACAGACGCACAGTAACAAACTGGGTAACTTGTGTAACTGGGTAGGTTTTTGTGATGTTAAATGGAATAATGGAAGGGAAAAGGATTGGTAAATTGTGACATCATATTCTCTGTCAGAGGACTCTTGTCCTGATTTCTCCCCACCAGATAGTATGTTCTGTTCTACTCTGAGCCCAGGTAATCATTTTTTTGGCAAACTTCTGTGCCCGGATCGTGGCATCTCCTCTCCTTTTTTCTTCCTGGGAGGGGGTCTTGTAACATAAATGAAAGAGGAATGCTGGGTATGATGCAATAAGGAATGGTGGAGATTGTGACCCATAACTTACTGCCCAAACCAGAACTTTTAAGAATGAAAGGATGCTATTAATTACAACGGGACAGCAGGCGTGTAAAGGGACTGTTCCTGGCAAACTGTGATTGTGGTCACCATCCCCATGCCCATCTACAAGGAGTGGTCTCTACTCGCCTCCTGCAGATTGTTGCTGAATTGTCTAGTTTTTCCAGAAAGGCCAAAAGTCTGGGTTTTTATGTGAAATCACTCAATTTAAAAAACTCCATGGGCCAAATAAAACCCTATTTATGATCCCCGGAACAGGGAGACCAGGATAAGGTCCAGGTGTACATGGAAGTTTAGCATGTGGTAAGGGAGACATTTCAAATCAATGGGCAAAGAAAAAAAAAAGTTAGGTCTTAAACTTTACACCAAGCTAAAATGAATCTCAGACATACTAAAAGCTATGTATAACAAAATCAAAGTATAGTTCTAAAGCTGGATTGTGGTAATAGTTATACAACCTTAAGTTGACTAAAAATCATTAGATTGTATACTCAAAATGGGTGAGTTTTATGATATGTAAATTATACCTCATACATTTATGATATGTAAATTATCTGATATATTAAAAACCAAAGTATAAAAATGGTACAGGTGGGGACTTCCCTGGTGGCACAGTGGTTAAGAATCTGCCTGCCAATGCAGGGGACACGGGTTCGAGCCCTGGTCTGGGAAGATTCCACATGCCGCAGAGCAGCTGAGCCTGTGCGCCACAACTACTGAACCTGCGCTCTGGAGCCCATGAGCCACAACTGCCGAGCCTACGTGCCACAAGTGCTGAGGCCCACGAACCTAGAGCACGTGCTCCACAACAAGAGAAGCTACCGCAGTGAAAAGCCCATGCACTGCATAGAAGAGTAGCCCCTGCTCACCGCAACTAGAGAAAGCCCGCACGCACAGCAACAAACACCCAACGCAGCCAAAAATAAATAAATAAATTTACCAAAAAAAAAAAGTAGTAGAAGTTAATCTATGGGAATACTTTTACGATTTGGGGATAGAAAAGTTCTTCTCAATCATAAAACCCAGAAGTCATGAATAGGAAAAGATTGACAAGTCTGACCTTAACAATGTTAAAATTTTCTGTACAAGACACTATGCACAACCATAAAAGGCAAGTGATATTCTGGGAAACAGTCAATATCCAGAATGTATGAAGGACTTACTGCACCCTCTGCCTGAAGTTCTCATCCCCAGGAAGCTCTCTGAATGGCTTGCTTCCTCATGAACTCCAGGTTTGTATTCACGGAGAGATCTTCCCTACTACCCATATAAAAACAGCACTCCTTAAACTCACCATCTTATTACCTGCTTTGTTTGTTTCTATAGCACTATCTCCACATGACATAGTTGTTTACTTTTTGCACCCCTCCCCCTGACTGGAGTATAATCCTGGTCTTTGTTCATTGCTGCATTTATCTCCAGCACATAGAATATTCAGCTGACACACGGTAGGTGGTCAAATATTTTATTGGTTCAAAAAATTAATGAACAGATGCATGAACACCTACAAAAATCAAGGTAAAGGGTTCCTGGTGGTCCAACGGGTAAGACTCCGGGCTCCCAATGCAGGGGGCCCGGGTTCGATTCCTGATCAGGGAACTAGACCCCGCATGCATGCGGCAACTAAGAGTCCGCATGCCACAACTAAGAAGTCCACATGCCGCAACTAAAAAGATCCCGCATGCTGCAACGAAGACCCGGTGCAGCCTAAATAAATAAATGCTTTTTAAAAAAATCAAGGAAAAAACCAAACAACCCAATAGAAATATAGGTAGAAAGGAAGAGGCAATTCACAAAAGATAAATAAATGACCAGTAAATGTGTAAAAAATGCCCACCCTCAATTTTATTAATAGTAGAATGTTGATGGTGAGAACATAAACTGATATATCTTTCTGCAAAGAAATTCTTTAGCAATATGAATTAATCATAAAGAAATCCAAACTTTTTGACTTGATAATTACTCCCTAATGATATTATTTGATATGATGATGATTTAATGCAAAAATGCTTATTACTGTATTATTTGTGAAAGCAAAAATTGAAAAAAATGTAACAATAAAGTAGGATAATGGTTAAATCTAGTGTTTCAATATAATGGAATATTTGAACCATTGAACATCATCATTTACAAAATAAAATACTAAGATTTCAAATAAAATTAAATATTCATATACTTTGATCTGCTTCTAGGAATTTATGTCTTAGCAACAGCTAAACAAGTATATCAAGATGTATTACTAAAATATTCAGTGAGATATTTATATATCAAAATATTGGAAAAATCTGAATATCCATCAATAGGTGACTAGTTAAACAAACCACGTTTCATCTACTCAGCAGAATACTGCACAGTCACCGAAATGAATAGGACACACACACACACTGACATGGGAAGATGTTCATGACACAGTTAAGCTAAAAAAGCTCATAGAGGGCCTTCCCTGGTGGTGCAGTGGTTGAGAGTCCGCCTGCCGATGCAGGAGACACTGGTTCGTGCCCCGGTCCGGGAAGATCCCACATGCCACGGAGCAGCTGGGCCCGTGAGCCATGGCCGCTGAGCCTGTGCACCGCGACGGGAGAGGCCACAACAGAGAGAGGCCAGCGTACCGCAAAAAAAAAAAAAAAAAAGCTCATGGAGGGACTTCCCTGGCGGTCCAGTGGTTGAGACTTCGCCTTCCAATGCAGGGGGTATGGGTTCGATTACTGGTCGAAGAGCTAAGATCCCACATGCCTCGCCGCCAAAAAAACAAAATATAAAACAGAAGCAATATTGTAACAAATTCAATAAAGACTTTAAAAATGGTCCACATCAAAAAAGAAACAATCTTAAAAAAATTGTTTAAAACAAGCGCTCATGGGGCTTCCCTGGTGGCGCAGTGGTTGAGAGTCCGCCTGCCCATGCAGGGGACATGGGTTCGTGCCCCGGTCCGGGAAGATCCCACATGCAGCGGAGCGGCTGGGCCCGTGAGCCATGGCCGTTGAGCCTGCGCGTCCGGAGCCTGTGCTCCACAACGGGAGCGGCCACGACATTCCTTTCATTTTATTATAAGCGTAGATAACTTTAATAATTTAAAATATAAATTTAAAAAAGTACATATCTATAACTGGATAGGAAGGTGCTCACCACACACTCTTGAAAGAAAAATAAAGCAAGTTATAAAGGAAGAGGTATATTATGACCCCATTCATGTATAGTTAGACATTCATACTCTATATGGTTATATGCACAGAATTACCTGAAAGAAATGTTACCAAAAATGTCAACTGTGGTTATCACAATGTAGACAGACTTCAGGTAATTTTTACTTTATTAATATTTTTCATAATTTTTTACATAGTCTATGTATCATTTTTACACTCAGGGAGGAAAAAAAGTTCTTTTAATGTTAGAAATTAAGAAAAAAGAAAGGGGGCTTCTCTGGTGGCGCAGTGGTTGAGAATCTGCCTGCCAATGCAGGGGACACGGGCTCGAGCTCTGGTCTGGGAAGATCCCACATGCCACGGAGCAACTGGGCCCGTGAGCCACAACTACTGAGCCTGCGTGTCTGGAGCCTGTGCTCTGCAACAAAAGAGGCCGCGACAGTGAGAGGCCCGCGCACCGCGATGAAGAGTGGCCCCCCATTTGCCGCAAATAGAGAAAGCCCTTGCACAGAAACGAAGACCCAACACAGACAAAACTAAAATAAATAAATAAATTATTTTTTTAAAAAAAGAAAGGAAAAAAAATCCATTCCAGGGCCACAAAGCTGGACATTGGTCAGCTGTCTGTGAAGCAGCCAGCCTTCCCTGGGCAATCACAGCCCCAGGATTTCACCCAGAGCTCTTCCTGAGGCATATGGTGGAATATACTCTCATCCTTGTCACTGCAAGGAAACAGGATCCTGACAAACCTTACAGTTCAAATGGCCCTTCAGGTTTCCCTTGGCACTCATGATGCTAGGAACAAGTCTTCCCACCTCAGTTTTGACCCAACTACAAATGTCACTTTACATTCCTAAATTTGAACATTCCTCAGCCCAGCCTGGCCCAGGCATTCCCCAAAGCTGGCTATTCACTGAGTCAAAAATGATCACATCAAGTTCAGTCGTAAGGTCACTACTGACTAGGAAATAAGGAGATAGGTTTCCAGAAACCTCTGGGCAAAGGTACTCTCCACTTCATCTCTGTTCTGGTGGCCCGTTCTGTAGAAACCAGATGAGTGTCTTTCACCACCAGAGGGCAGAGCACCCCTCCCGTAAGAGGCCAGTTGATGTCAATTTAGGTCAGGGTTAGAAAAACTGAAGCTCCTTAATAGGCTAATTTTTTCCCCCACAATAATCCCAAATGGCTTAACGAAACATGCTGATACTACTCAGAGAGTATCACTTCTTGTAAATGAGTTACCAAACTCAACTGGGCAGATGGATTTTCTGGGGCAATTTTTTAGATCATATTTTTGAATCATAGAAAAGTCATTTTAATCAAAGCAACTGGCACAGTTATATTCAGACCACAGAAACAGCTGTTCATGCATCGTCCTTTGGTGTTATTTCCGACTGTTATATTCTTTCACATTACATTTCTAATGTACAATCTCTCAAGGATTTGTTTCAAAAATGTTTGTTGAGTACCATTTCACCTGCCAGGCACTACTGTAGGTGCTAAATAAAAGAAACAAAGTCCCTGCTCTCATGGAGCTTATACGCTTGTGTAAGACCCACCCTTCTTTCAGCATTTACCGTTGGCCAAGCACCTTATTTGCAATATTTTATTTTCCCTCAGCTTTTTTGGGGGAAATTTTCAAATCTACAGAAAAGTTGAAAGAATAATACGATGAATACTCATATATCCTTGCTTAAACTCACCAATTGTTAACATTGTTTTATCTATTTCTTCTCTATCTACATGTGTATATATACATATATATCACATTTTTGCTAAACCATTTGAAAGTAAATTACAGATATCATGATACTACACCCCAATATTTCAGCATTTATCTCCCAAGGACATACACCATACTCCTAACAAGGACATACTCCTAATAACCATGATACCATCACACCCAAGAAATTTAATGTTGATATAATATTACCTTACATTCAATTTTCTGCAATTGCTCCCCAAAATGTCCCACAGAGTCTTCCCCGCACATCCAGGATTCAATCAAGGATCACTCATTGCTTTTGAATGCCATGTCTCTTTAGTGTCTTTTAATCTCTAAGACTCCCCTCATCTTTTCTGTCTTTCATCAGAGTCCCTTTCATTTTTCTGTCTTTTCAGTGTATGACAGTTCCCTTTTCTCTACATCCTCAATAACATTTGTTTCTGTTTTTTGTTTTTTTTATTTATTTGGTTGCACAGGGCCTTAGTTGCGGCAGGTGGGCTCCTTAGTTGCAGCTCACTGGCTCCTTAGTTGTAGCATGTGAACTCTTAGTTGCAGCATAATGTGGGATCTGGTTCCCTGACCAGGGATCGAACCTGGGCCCCCTTCACTGGGAGCATGGAGTATTAACCACTGTGCCACCAGGGAAGTCCCATGCCAACGTTTGTTATTTGGGTTCCTTTTGATGACAGCCATTCTGATTGGTGTGAGGTGATATATCATTGTGGTTTTGATTTGCATTTCCCTTATGATGAGGGATATTGAGCATCTTTTCATGTGTCTTTTAGCCATTTGCATTTCCTCTTTGGAAAAAATGTCTACTCAGTTCCTCTGGCCATTTTTTAATTGAGTTGTTTTTTTTCTTGATGTTGAGTTGTATGAGCTGTTTATATATGTTGGATATTAACCCCTTATCAGTCATGTCATTTGCAAATATCTTCTCCCATTCAGTAGGCTGTCTTTTCATTTTTTCAGAAAGAGAAATTAAGGAAACAATCCCATTAACCATCACATCAAAAAGAATAAAATACCTAGGAATAAACCTACCAGAGGAAGTAAAAGACCTGTATGCGGAAAACTATATATAAGATACTGATGAAAGAAACTGAAGACAACACACACAGATGGAAAGATATACTGTGTTCTTGGACTGGAAGAATTAATATTGTTAAAATGACCATACTACCCAAGGCAATCTACAGATTCAATGCAATCCCTATCAAAATAAAATGGCACTTTTCACAGAACTAGAAAAAATAATTTTAAAATTTGTATAGAAACACAAAAGACCCCAAATAGCCAAAACAATCTTGAGAAAGAAGAACAGCGCTGGAGGAATCATGCTCTCTGACTTCAGACTATACTACAAAACTACAGTAATCAAAACAGTATGGTACTGGCACAAAAACAGAGACATAAATCAATGGGACAGAATAGAGAGTCCAGAAATAAATAAACCCACACTTATACGGTCAAGTAACCTATGACAAAGAAGGCGAGAATATACAATGGAGAAAAGACAATATCTTCAATAAGTGGTTCTGGGAAAACTGAACAGCTACATGTAAAAGAATGAAATTAGAACATTCTCTAACACCATATATAAAAATAAACTCAAAACGGATTAAAGACTTAAATGTAAGACCAGATACTATAAAACTACTAGAGGAAAACATAGGCAGAATACTCTGACATAAATCACAGCAATAGTTTTTTGGATCCGTCTACTAAAGCAAAGGAAACCAAATAAAAATAAACAAATGGAACCTAATTAAACTTAAAAGCTTTCACACAGCAAAGGAAAACATGGACAAAATGAAAAGACAACCTACTGAATGGCAGAAGATATTCGCAAATATGTCCAATAACAGGTTAATATCCAACATCATTATTGTTTTTAATGCTCAAATTGTCCCAAATTTGACCAGTGGTAGTCATTTCAAGCCAGTTCCTGTGTCCTTTTGATATTTTCTGGGACAATCCTAATTTTAAATGGTCCCTGTGAGACTTGAACTTGTTCAACTCTGTCACCTGATCTGAGTTCAGAAAATACAATCACTCTAGATCTCTGCTCCAATCCCCACCAATGTAGATTCTTTCCTCACTTCTAGAGCCAATCACTCCTTAATCTACAACAGCACTTCCTAACTTTTTGAGGGGCTGAGGACCCTTCTATGATGAAAGCTTAAACCTCTTCTCCCCAAAAAGATGCATACACACACACACACACACACACACATACACACACACACACACACACACACACTAATTTTGCCACAAGGTTCTTGGCTTGGGCTTCAAACTAGTTATCTCAAGGCTGTTCATGGAACACCTGCTATGTATCAGAAATTATGGTAGAAATGCAAAGGGAAGAAAGGAAGAAAATTAACATTAAAAAAGACCTACTATGTATGTTCCAGACACTGTGTCAAAAGTTAGATACGTGTTATCTCGACAAAGAGACATAAAATAGGGAGTTAATAAACTAACCAACAAATTGTCATAGCAAGATGGAATACGTGCAGTTATAAATAAAGGCATATGGTCATTAAATTTCATTCATTCACCAAATATTTATTGCAAACTTACTATGTGCAGGCACTCTCCTAGGAACTGGAGATATATCTGTGAATAAGATAAAAATGGTTTGTGCCATCCAGGGTCCAGAGGCTAGTGGAGGAAGACAGATAGATAAGCAATTCCAATCCACACAAGCATTATAACCTTGAACAAGTTACTTAACTTTCTAAAGCCTCAATTTGCTTATGTGTAAATGGAGAAAATAGCAGCATCAACCCCAATGGATTGTTCTGAGTTTTATATGAGATAATAGATATAACACAGGACCTGGCACAAAGTAGACACTAACAAAATATTAGCTATTATTGTTACATTATATTTATCACATAAATTTTCTTGTTCAAAAATATGTAAAATTCAGTGGCTTTAAACTGGCATTTTTAAGGCTCTACACAATCCATGTTTACCCCTAAGTATTCAATCCTGATTCCCTGTTCTTCCACATCCCCCTCCACGTTCCAGGCAGACTGGGATCCTTAGAGACCTCCTGTCATGCTAAGGATGAGAGCCTCCAACTCCTGCAGATCCCACATTTTCTTTAAGACTAAGCTCCTACCCTTTTCAGAACTCTGGAAGCATTTCTGGTCAGACTCTCACAACTTAACCCTTGCTCACAAACCGTTTTAGTATTGTTCAATACTTAGTTCTTATGGTTTCTTTCAATTTCGTAGGTAGATTGCATCTAAGAGAAGGATAAAGTAACAAGATTACTTTTCCCTCCTTTTAACACACATATAGTTCAAAAGATATTCAAAGCCTTATTTCCTTGACTTGTATAATTATCCCCTTTAAAAAATCCTTTTTGGGGTTTCCCTGGTGGCGCAGTGGTTGGGAGTCTGCCTGCCGATGCAGGGGACACGGGTTCGTGCCCCGGTCTGGGAAGATCCCACATGCCGCGGAGCGGCTGGGCCCGTGAGCCATGGCCGCTGAGCCTGCGCGTCCGGAGCCTGTCCTCCGCAACGGGAGAGGCCACAACAGTGAGAGGCCCGCGTAACGCATAAAAAAAAAAAAAAAAAAAAAAAAAAAAAATCCTTTTTGGAAAGAATCCAAAAAAATCTCTTTTAAAAAGAAAGAAAATTCTGAGTAAAAGCCACTGCCTCTGAGTCTTTATTACAAGTCTTGGGAACCTCTTGACAGGCAACAAATTCGAATTCTCTGGTGGATTCGAGTCTTACAAACAGCCCAAAGTCCTTCTGAGTGGAGCTTGATGAATAAGTGGATTATTAATACCGTTTTTTCCTGTTCTTTATTAAAAAAACTTCTAATTTGGAATAACTTTAGATTTACATAAGAGTTGCAAGGATAGTACAAACAGTTCCCTTACTGTTTCTAACCACCATTTTTCTGTTTGATTGTTTTTTAAGCTGCAGTACAAGAAATCCCACATTGACTGTTGTGCTGCAATCCCAGAAAGCAATCAATCAAATTAGAACAGACCCTGTGAAAAAAAAAGAATAGATTCCAACCAGGAATTAGTGTCAAAAATGGAAAGGAGGAACATCATTTCAGATTCTTCAGCAGGATATAATGAACAAGAAGAAGATTGTAAGAGGATATAATGAACAATTTTATGCCTAGACATTTGAAAATTTAGATGAAATAAATAAATTTCTAGGAAAAAAAGCCATACCTAAATGGACACCACAAAATTGGAATAATCCCATATCTATTAAGAAATTGAATCTATAAATTAAAAACCTTCCCACAAAGAAGACTCCAGCCCTAAATGGCTGTGATATCTACTAAACTTTCAAGGAAGAAATAATACCAGCAATACACAATTTCTTCCAAAGACCAGAAAAAGAGTTAACATTCCCCGACTGATATTACGAGGCGAGCATAACACTAATACCAACATAGGAGATAAGGTGCAATAAAAATCTCTAATTTTATTTCATTTAATTCAAACTGCTTTCATTAATAAAGTCTCATCAATTTGTTGCAACAATGATGGGGACATCCAATACCCTGGTTCTCAAACTTAAGCTTGTATCAGAATCACCTGGAAGGCTTGTTGAAACACATATTGCTGGCCCTACCCCAGAGTTTCTGAATCAGAAGGTCCAGGGTGGAGCCCAAGAGTTTGCATTTGTAAGAAGTTCTCTGGTGATGCTGATGCTGCTGGACCAGGGACCACATTTGAAAACCATGGATCCAGTGGCATATATATTGAAATCTTGTTGCCATAGCAGTAATATTATTTGAAATGCTTGGATAGGCTTGAAATGTTGGAATGGGTTTCCCAAGAACTTTCTAATTTAATTCACTAAGAATGTTAAAAAATATATCAAATAGGCCAACATTGTTACTCAAAAAAAACTTTGAAAAGATTTTCCAAATGAGATTGCTTTTTGGCTAGAAAAATATGAATTTCACTCTTGTATTCCTATAATGTGCTTTGGACTTTCCTTTTAAGACAACCAACTAACTTTGATATGATAAACTAAGTGGTAGGTCAGCTCTAAGCCCCGAAAAAGTGTTTGTTTGTTTTTTAATTAGCTATTTTGTCAGCTTCCTTTAACAAAATTAACAAGAACATACACATGAATTTCAGCAGAATCTGTTTTCCAAAGATTTACAACATATAAAAGAGTATGCCAAATGACATTGTTTTTAGATGCTTCTAAAATTTTTAAATGCCTTTGTTATATTTTCATTTTTCCAGACTAATTTACATTGACCAAAATTGCACTTGTCAATTCTGTAAACATTTTAAATCAAGTTTTGTGTGAAGAGGTTAACTAAACACCTAACAAGACCCTCCTTAAAATGGCCTTACCACTCATATCAGACATAAACTAAGTGTTGTGCAATTTGCAACTTGTCTTTCTCAAGTTGGATCACAAAATCTATACCAGACTGTAATAGCATAACAAACATTGCTTCTAAAATCTGCAACAGCAAAGATTCAAGGAGAAATCGTCTTATTGCTAAGACATATTTTTATCAGTTGATGTACCATAAAAACAGTACACACCAAAATACATACCAGAAGATTAAAACGCTTTTGCACAGGGAAGGAAACCATCAACAAAACCAAAACGTCACCTATTGAATGGGAGAAGATATTTGCAAATGATATATCCAGTAAGATATTTGCAAATGATGTATCCAAAAGATACAAAGAACTCATACAACTCAACATCAAAAAACAAAATCACTTGATTAAAAAATGGGCAGAGGATCTGAATAGACATTTTTCCAAAAAAGACATACAGATAGCCAACATGCACATGAAAAGATGCTCAACATCACTCATCATCAGGGAAATGCAAATCAAAGCCACAATGAGATATCACCTCTCACCTGTCAGATGGCTATTATCAAAAAGACAACAAATAACAAGTGTGGGTGAGGATGTGGAGAAAAGAGAACCCTCGTGCATTATTGGTGGGAATGTAAATTGCTGCAGCCACTATGGAAAAGAGTATGGAGATCCCTCAAAAAATTAAAAATAGAACTACCATACAATCCAGCAATTTCACTCCTGGGTATCCAAAGAAAATGAAAACACTAATTCAAAAAGATATGCACTTCTATGTTCACTGCAGCATTATTTACAATAGCCAAGATACGGAAGCAACATAAGTGCTCATCAACAGATGAATGAATAAAGAACACGTGACATATATATATATAATATATATATATATACACACACACACACACACACACACACACCATGGATATTACTCAGCCACAAAAAAAAGAATGAAATCCTGCCATTTGTGACAACATGGATGGACCTAGAAGGTATTATGCTAAGTGAAATAAGTCAGAGAACGACAAATGCTGTATGATTTTACTTATACGTGGAACCTAAAAACGAAAACAAAGGAACAAACATAACAAAACAGAAACAGAGTTATAGATACAGAGAAGAAACAGGTGGCTGCAGAGGGGAATTGGGAAGGGGAGGAAAGAAACAGATGAGGGAGATTAAGAGGTACAAAATTCCAGTTACAAAACAAATGAGTCAGGGGTATGAAATGTCCAGTGTGGGGAATATAGTCAATAATTATGTAACATCTTTGTATGGTGGCAGATCGTAACTGGACTTAGTGTGGTGAGCATCTTGCAGTGCACAGAAATATCAAATCACTATGTTGTGTAACAGGAACTAACATAGTTTTATAGGTCACGTATACTTCAGAAACAAACTCAGGAAAAGAGATCAGTTTTGTGGTTACCAGAGGCAGGGGGTGAGGGGTGGAGAACTGGATGAAGGCAGTCAAAAGGTACAAACCTTCAGTTATAAGATAAATTAACACTAGGGGTGTAATGTACACCATGATAAATATAATTAACACGGCTGCATGTTATAGAGGAAAGTTGTTAAGAGAGTAAATCCTAAGAGTTCTCATCACAAGGAAACATTTTTTTCTATTTCTTTAATGTTGTATCTATATGAGATGACGGATGTTCACTAAACTTATTGTGGCAAACATTTCATGATGTTTCTAAGTCAAATCATCATGCTGTACACCTTAAATTTATCCAGTGCTGTGTGTCGATTATATCTCAATAAAATTGGAAGAAAAACAAAAACAAAAAAATATATATGCCAAAAGAATAATTTTTTTTCAGGAGCAATTTTCCCTTTAGACACATAATATACAACCCAATACAATGATAATAAGGTTTTCTCACTGACAGGTACATCATGACTCAGAAAAATTTGCCCATCACATTATATATATTTTTTCTTTTTTTGAAAATATTTAAGGGACTAAGTCAGCATGTCATGTTTCCAAGTATCTTTTTAATATTGGTGGCTTTAAGTTTTCATTGGCAAGTGTATCATTACAAATAACACACTAGTATATGTCACTTTTTGGTTTTGCACATTTGATAAAGCCATATATATATATGTATACATATGTATACATATATATATATATATATATATATATATATATATATTTATATTTGGCTGCATTGGGTCTCCGTTGCTGCGTGGGGGCTTTTTCTAGTTGTGGTGAGCGGGGGCTGCTCTTCATTGAAGTGCACGGGCTTCTTATTGCAGTGGCTTCTCTTGTTGCAGAGCATGGGCTCCAGGCACATGGGCTTCAGTGGCACGTGGGCTCAGTAGTTGTGGCTCGCAGGCTCTAGAGCGCAGGCTCAGTAGTTGTGTCACACGGGCTTAGTTGCTCTGTGGCATGTGGGATCTTCCCGGACCAGGGCTCGAACCCATGTCCCCTGTATTGGCAGGCGGATTCTTAACCACTGTGCCACCAGGGAAGTCCCAAAAGCCATATTTTTTAAGAGCTGTCTTACTAAACTTACCCTTTCTTTTTAATGAGGCACAAATAAACACCGTCTGCTGACTAACGTCAGTACTTTCCCCAATCTCACTATTCACTGTTCCCATATTTTTCACCTTCTCATTCTCATCTTTTGTAGCATTAAAAGAATTATTTAAGGGCAATTTGAACTAGTGCAATAAAAAAAATGCTACATTTTCCCACACATTCAAGATTTTCCTGATTATGAACTTTCTGAGAAACCACACTGCAAATTCCTAACCAAAACTCACTTGAAAGTCATGGCAATGTTGCCAAAAATAAAATTCTCCCACACTTTCATTCACAACTAACTTCAAATTATGTTGCTATAAAGTTAAACAATACTCAATTCTCCCATTGTAGGGTGATGATCATATTACTGACAGTCATAGACCAGAAAATCAAAGTAGATGCCAGTCTGCTGAATAAAACAATCTGCTCCTAACCAATGTATATATTTTTCACATTCCATCTGTGTCTCTCTCCCACAGCATGATGCAGTTAGCCTTAGTATTGCCAACGCCCTTGATTCTTGTCAAGGATCAACATGATACACTCTAACAATTTCTAATCCATTCTATTTCATTACTGTAAAAGTTAGTTGTGACTCATTATATTTATTTCTTGACCCGCTGAAGGGTCATAAGCTGAGTCTCAAAAACACTGCTCTAAGGCACTAAACAAGCAAGAAAGTTTGTTTGAAAGTATATATAAACAGAATAGCTTACGTCTCTGCATGCAGAATGCTTCCTTTGGTAAATTTATTTTCCAGTTATGGATTTAGACCACTCTGTGCCTGCAAATTGCTGCTGCTTCTTGAGAGACTGTATGTTCTTTTTCGTTTCCTTTTTTTTTTTTTTTTTTGCTTTTAAAAAAAAATTGAGATATAAAATTCATATGCCGTAAATTCACCCTATTAAAGTGTACGGTTCAGGGACTTCCCTGGTGGCGCAGTGGATAAGAATCCACCTGCCAATGCAGGGATTGGCAGGTTTGAGCCCTGGTCCGGGAAGATCCCACATGCCGCGGAGCAACTAAGCCCGTGCGCCACAACTACTGAGCCTGCGCTCTAGAGCCCGCGAGCCACAAGTACTGAAGCCCTTGCTCCTAGAGCCCGTGCTCCGCAACAAGAGGAGTCCCCGCTCACCACAACTAGAGAAAGCCAGCGCACAGCAACGAAGACCCAACGCAGCCAAAAAAAATTTTGAAAATAAAGTGTACGGTTTAGTAGTTTTTAGTATATTCACAAAGTTGTGTAACCATCAACACTATCTAATTTTACATTTTCATCACCCACCAAAAAAAACACAAAAAACCCTATGCACATTAGGAGTAACTCCCCATTCCTCCCCCCTCTCACCCTGGCAACTAACGATTTACTTTCTGTCTCTATGGATTTGTCTAAGCTAGGTGCTTCATATAAAAAGAACAATATGATAAGTGGTCTTTTGTGTCTGGCTTCTTCCACTTAGCATATATTTTCAAGGTTTAGCCACGTTGTAGTATTTATCAGTACTTCAATCCTTTTTGTGGTTGAAAAATATTCCATTGTATGGATATGCTACGTTTTGTTTATCCATTTTTCAGTTGACGTATATTAGGGTTTTTTACACCTTGGGCTATTATGAATAATGCTGCTATAAACATTGGTGTTTAAGTTTTCATGTGGGTATATGATTTCATTTATCTCAGGTATATATAAACCTGGGAGTGAAATTAGTGGGTCATAGGTTATTCTATGTTTAACTTTTTGAGGAACCGCCAAACTGTTTTCCAGACCAGCTTCCCCATTTTGTATTCCCACCTCCAACATATGAGGGTTCCAAATTCTTCTTAACATTTGTCTTTTTTTTTTATCATAGCCATCTGCAATGGACTGAATGTTTATGTCTTCCCAAAATTCACATGTTGAAATCCTAACCCCCAAGGTGATGGTATTAGGAGGTGGGGCCTTTGGGAGGTGATTAGTTTCACCCTCATGAATGGCATTAGTGCCCTTGTGAAAGAGGCTCCAGAGAGATCCCTCATCCCTTCTGATGTGGTTACGGTGGAAAGACAGCCATCTAGGAAGCAGGCTCTCAGCGGACACGGAATTTGCCAGCACCTTGATCTTGGACTTCCCAGCCTTTGGAACTGTGAGAAATAAATTTTTATTGTTTATAAGCCACTTAGTTTATCATATTTTGCTATAGCAGCCCAAACAGACTAAGACACTGTCCTAGTGGATGTGAAGTGGTATCTCATTGTGGTTTTGATTTGCATTTCCTTAATGACTAATGATGTTAAACATCTTTTCATGTGCTTATTGGCCATCTGTATACTTCTTTGGAGAAATGTCTATTTATCTCCTTTGCCCATTTTTTGATTGGGTTGTCTTTTATTGTTGAGTTGTAAGAGCTCTTTATATATTCTGGATACTAGACCCTCACCAGATATTTGATTTGCAAATATTTTCTCCCATTCTGTAGGGATAGTGTCCTTTGAAGCACAAAGTTTTTAATTTTGAGAAAGTCCAATTTATCTGTTTTTCTTTGTCTACATGTGCTTTAAGGTGTCTTCTAAGAAGCCATGGCCTAATCCAAGGTCACAAAGATTTATGCCTACGTTTTCTCCTAAGAATTTTATAGTTTTAGCTCCTATTTAGGTCTTTGATTCACTGAGTTAATTTTTTTTAACATGGTGTTAAATAGTGGTCCAAAATCTTTCTTGTGCAAGTAGATATCCAGTTGTCCCAGCAAAATTTATTAAAAATATTCCCCATTGGATTGCCTTGGCACCTTTTTCAAAAATCAACTGACCACAATATAAAGGTTTATTTCTGCACTCTCAGTTCTATTCCATTAATTCATACATCTATCCTTATGCCAGCACCACACTGTCTTGATTATTGTATCTTTGTAGTAAGTTTTGAAATCAGGATGTGTGAATCCTCCAGCTTTGTTCTTCTTTTTCAAGATTGTTTTGGCTATTCTGGGTCCCCTGACTTTCCAAATGACTTTTAGGATCAGCTTATCAAATTCTCTTTAAAAAGCAGCTGAATTTTGATAGAGATTGCATTCAATCTGTAGACTAATTTGGGTAGTAATGCCATCTTAACAATATTGTGTCTTCTAACCCATGAACATGAAAATATTTTTCCATTTATTTAGGTCTTTAAAGTTTTCTTTTAACAACGTTTTATAGTTTTCAGTGTACAAATCTTCTTGTACTTCTTTTGTTAAATTTACTCCCAAGTAATTTATTCTATTTTATGCTATTATAAATGGAAATGTTTTCTTAATTTCGTTTCTATATTGTTAATTGCAAATGTATGGAAGGAAACTGACTTTTGAATATTGATCTTGCACCCCACAACCTTGCTAATCTAATGTTTTTCTTTTATTTGGGAGTGGTGTAAAGATAATGATTAACTTTAGACTTTAAATTAAAAACATATACCAGTCAGAATGGTCTCTAGGTGTAACAGTCAGGCACCTGACAGGAAACATATGGCTCATTCAAATTAGGAACATTAGAGGAGGGTTTAGTAAAAAGACTATTTACAAAGGTATGGGCAGAGTGTAAGAGAACCACAAAGGATAACTCAGGAATCTGGAGCTACTAACAGCACAGCAATTACCATACCCAGCCTGAAAGAACAAGGGAATGGAAAGGTTACCATTTCCTGAAAAGAAGGAGTTGAGAGAAACAGTGACCTTCAATTGAGAGACTAGCCAGCCTGAAGCACCCCGGAAGGAAGGAAGCCAGGGGGACAAATATCATGACATCATTCTACTCCCTTTTGCCAATCTCCTGCCTGGACGCCCCATTGACTGGACCCAAGTAGAAGCCAGAAGGAAAGTGAACCCACTGGGGTGGTTCATACAGGCTACAGGAGTAGAGAACAATTCACCCTCGTGGGGCAGAAAGGGTGGAGAGTACTTCCGGAGGAGCAAATGGAAGATACCCTACAGACTAGGTCATGCCACAGTAACCAGCAACCTCATCAGAATCGCTCAAAGGAAGTATAAGAAAGAAAACAATAAAAAATACTGAATCACTATGTTGTACACCTGAAACTAATATAATATTGTAAATTATACTATACTTCAATAAAACATAAAGTACACCTGATTAGTAATAAAATATGAAAGTATTACAAAAAAGAAAGAAAATAATAAAATAAGAGCAAAAATTAGGACAATAGAAAATAAACATAACAATTGACAGTAACAACCAAGTCAAAAGTTTGTTGCTGGGCTTCCCTGGTGGCGCAGTGGTTGCGAATCTGCCTGCTGATGCAGGGGACACGGGTTCGAGCCCTCGTCTGGGAAGATCCCACATGCCATGGAGCAACTAGGCCCGTGAGCCACAACTGCTGAGCCTGCGCATCTGGAGCCTGTGCTTCGCAACAAGAGAGGCCACGATAGTGGGAGGCCTGCGCACCGCGATGAAGAGTGGCCCCCGCTTGCCGCAACTGGAGAGAGCCCTTGCGCAAAAACGAAGACCCAACAGAGCCAAAGATAATTAATTAATTAATTAAAAATGAATATCTGCTTATAAAAAAAAGTTTGTTGCTGAAAAAAGAATAACAAAATTAAAAATCTCTGGCAAGACTAATCAAGGCATAAATAACTAATATTAGGAATAAAAGAGAACAACTTTAGGGCTTCCCTGGTGGCACAGTGGTTGAGAGTCCACCTGCCGATGCAGGGGACGCAGGTTTGTGCCCCGGTCCGGGAGGATCCCACATGCCGTGGAGCAGCTAGGCCCGTGAGCCATGGCCGCTGAGCCTGCGCTGCGCTCCACAACGGGAGAGGCCACAACAGTGAGAGGCCCGCGTACCACAAAAAAAAAAAAAAACAAAAAACAAACTTTATGCTAATAAATTCCTAGAAAAATACAAATTTCTGTGGTGATCACTTTGTTACATATAAAAATATTGAATTACTATGTTGTACACCTGAAACTAGTATCATATTGTAAGTCAATTATACTTTAATTTTAAAAATGCAACTTTGTAAGTTGGGGAAGTCGATGGGATTTGGGGAAGGACATTCCTTCCTCTCTCTGGCCTAGAATCTAGTGTGTTGACTGATGATCAAGGGTGTCCCTGAGTGCGGGGTGAGCTGGTCTCGGCCACAAAGAAGCCCTGAATAACGAGTGGGGTGGACTGTGGTTCTATGAGCAGCCATAGCTAATGGTAGTTGTTAGTTTCTAGATGCTGTCATGTCCTCAACTTGCAGTCAAGTCTTGTTAAAGGCTGTGGGGAATTAAGAGTAGGTCTAGGTCCCTATTCTGAGACAAAGTAATAAAAGGAGGGCAACAGGTATCCTTGTCTATCAAAGTGGCCACAGAGGCTTGTCCTGGAACTGCAGAAGATAATCAGCAGCTGAATTAATGAAGGTTCATGGGCAAAGATGAGGCTGGCAGATAAAACCAGACAAGCTGCTGGTAAAAAGTCACCTCCTCAGCTGTTAGAGAAATGGTCAATTCAGGGATGGGGCAGGAAATATATAAGATGAGCCTGAAACATCTTCTTTTACCAGAAAGCAAGGAAGCTATCAAGGATGACTGGGGTTGCATTAACAGGACTCAGGAGCTAACTTGAAGCCAGAAATGGGAAAAAAATTTGAGCTTTGATTCAGTGGACTGAAAACCATCAAATGAGTTTAAATCCAAGTTCGAAGTACTTTTTATAAAAACTTCATTGTCACCTTTGGAGGATGCTAGGGAATCTGCTCATTATTTTGAAAAATGGTAAATAAAGGAAAAGAACCAAGACTTTTCTGTATGAACTATACCTCAAGGTAGCCAACTAGTGAATAAGGAAAAGTCTTTCTTTAGAGAAGTATTCTAGCCAAATCAGAATATCATGATATTGTAACCCCTACTGAAATAATGAATCTAGGCAATGGTCAACAAAAGGCTGTTAGTAATTGAGAAAACCAGATACATGTGCCTCCTGATTGAAGTATACAACACCATTTATGAAACATTCTTGAAAAATAAAAACAAAATGTAAAAATCTGAATCTGGGGACTTCCCTGGTGGTGCAGTGGTTAAGAATCTGCCTGTCAATGCAGGGGACATGGTTTCGAGCCCTGGTCTGGGTAGATTCCTCATACCGTGGAGCAACTAAGCCCATGTGCCACAACTACTGAGCCTGCGTGCCACAACTACTGAAGCCTGCATGCCTAGAGCCCGTGCTCTGCAATGAGAAGCCTGCACACAGCAACGAAGAGTAGCCCCCGCTCGCTGCAACTAGAGAAAGCCCATGTACAGCAACAAAGACCCAATGCAGCCAAAAATAAATAAACAAATATTTTTTAAAATGGCTCTTAGGATAACATATTCTAAATGGAAAACATAAAAAAAAAATCTGACTCTGATTAAGTCTCTAGATCTCAATAACAATTTACCAAAACAAAAACACCAGAGAGACATTAAACAATCAATTCCACAGGGATGCAATTAGCTAAACCCATAATATGGGAAACTATAGGACAAACAACCCAGTTTCTTCAACAAATAAATTGCTGTGAAAGTAAGAGAGAGTTCAAGAAAATGAAAACACAAGCCACAGACTGGGAGAAATATTTGCAAGACATATACAATAAAGGACTGTTTTCCAAAATATACAAAGGATACTTAACTCAACAATTAAAAAAACCCAACAACTTGATTAAAATGTGGGCCAAGAACTTAACAGACACCTCACCAAAGAGGACACACAGATGGCAAACAACCATATGAAAAGATGCTTCACATCAAATGTCATCAGGGAAATGCAAATTAAAACAAGGAGATACCATAACTGAGTCACTTCGCTGTACAGCAGAGATTGGCATAACATTGTAAATCAACTATACCTCAAAACAAAACAAAACAAAACAACTCCCTCCCCCCTCCCCCCCCAAAATAATGAGATACCACCACACACCTTTTAGAATGGCCAAAATTCAAAACACTGACAATATCAAAAGCTGACAAGGATGTGGAACAACAGGAACTTTCAGTGCTGGTAGAAATGCAAAATGGTACAGCCACTTTGGAAGACACTTTGGTGGATTCTTAAAAAAAACTAAATGTACTCTTACTATAATATCCAGCAATCATGCTCCCTGGTATTTACCCACAGGAGCTGAAAACTTATGTCCACACAGAAACCTGCACACAGATGTTTATAGCAGTTTTATTCATAATTGCCCAAACTTGGAAGCAACCAAGATATCCTCAGTAGGTGAATGATTAAATAAACTGATACATCCAGACAATGTATTTTTTTTAAAAAATGAGTTATTGAGCCATGAAAAGGCATGGAGGAAACTAAAATGCATGTTACGAAGTGAAAGAAGCCAATCTGAAAAGGCTATATATTGTATGACATTTTGGAAGGTAAAATCATGGAGACAGTAAAAAGATCAGTGGTTACCAGGGGTTAGAGAGAGGAAGGAATGAAAGGGTGGAGCACAGATGGTTTTTAGGGCAGTGAAACTACTCTGTATGATACTATAATGGTGGACACACATCATTATACATTTGTCAAAACCCATACATACAATGTACAACACCAAGAATGAATCATAATGTAAACTATCAACGTACAACCTCCCAAGACTGAATCAAGATGAAATAGAAAATATCAAAAGATCGATTACCAGTAATGAAATTGAATTAGTAATTTAAAAAAAAAACCTCACAACAAACAAGAGTCCAGGACCAGATGACTTCACAGGTGAATTCTACCAAACGTTTAAATAAGAGGTAATACCTATCCTTCGCAAACTATTCCAAAAAACTGAAGAGGAAGGAATGCTTCCAAACTCATTCTACTAGGCCAGTATCACCCTGATACCAAAACCAGACAAAGGCACACACAAAAAAGAAAGGTACAAGCCAATATCACTGATAAACATGCAAAAATCCTCAACAAAATATTAGCAAACTGAATTCAACAATATATTAAGATCATACACCATGATCAAGTGGGATTTATCCCAGGGATGAAAGGATGGTTCAATATCCATAAATCAATGTGATACATAAACAAATTGAAGGATAAAAATGATATGATGATCTCAATAGATGCAGAAAAAGCTTTTGACAAAATTCAACATCCATTTGGCTGCTCTCACCTTCTGAGACAGCCCACACTCTGTGGAGACTGTTTCTCCCAGGGCTGCTCTCACTTTTTTTAAAAAAATTAATCTATTTATTTATTTATTTTTGGCTGCATTGGGTCTTCGTTGCAGTGTGCGGACTTCTCATTGCGGTGGCTTCTCTTGTTGCAGAGCATGGGCTCTAGGCACACAGGCTTCAGTAGTTGTGGCTCACAGGCTCAGTAGTTGTGGCTTGTGGGCTCTAGAGCGCAAGCTCAGTAGTTGTGGTGCACAGGCTTAGTTGCTCCACGGCATGTGGGATCTTCCCGGACCAGGGCTCAAACCCACATCCCCTGCATTGGCAGGCGGATTCTTAACCACTGCACCACCAGGGAAATCCTGCTCTCACCTGCTCTCACCTTTTGAGATGGACTGCATTCTGTCTATGGAATGTGTATCTCTGCTTTCACTTTACTATGGCTTGCTCTTGAATTCTTTCCTGTGTGAAGCCAAGGACTCTCACTTAGTGGCCCGTCCCAGGAACTCCCCTGAGACCTGAGACATGACCATCCTCTTGTGCCCCATTTTCCTGCAACACCTTTACAAAGGAAGAGGAAGAAGTTGGTCTTCTCCCCCTCTCAACTTTTCCTTTGATTATAAAGATGTAGCCCACTTAGTTCTCAGGGCAGAGCCCTCTTGCCTGCCCACTTATATCCTTTATGAGCATCCTAAATTATAAATCTACTTCTTGCCTATCAAAAAATATTCAACATCCATTTACGATAAAAACTCTCAACAAAGTGGGTATAGAAGGAACATATCTCAACATAACAAAGGCCATATATGACAAATCTACCATCAATATCATACTCAATGATGAAAAGCTGAAAGCACTTGCTGTAAGATAAGGAACAAGGCAAGGATGCCCACTCTTGCCACGTTTATTCAACACAGTATTGGAAGTTCTAGCCACAGGAGTCAGACAAGAAAACAAAATAAAAGGAATCCAAATTGGAAAGGAAGAAGTAAAACTGTCACTGTTCATAGATGACAAGATATATCTATAGAATCTATATATAGAAAATCCTAAAGATACCACCAAAAAAAAATTATTAGAACTAATAAATGAACTTTCTCATACCATGTTCAAAAAGAAACTCAAAATGGATTAAAGACTTAAACATAAGACCTGAAACTGTAAAACTCCTACAAGAAAATATAGGCAGTATGATCTTTGATACTGGTTTGATACTGGTTTATATTTTTGTTTTGGATATGTCTCCTTGGGCAAGGGAAACAAAAGCAAAAATAAATAAATGGGACCACATCAAACTAAAAAGCTTTTGTACAGAGAAGGAAACTATAACAAAACAAGAAGGCTGCCTACTGAATGGGAGATGTTTGCAAACAATATATCTGATAAGGGGTTAACATCCAAGAGATACAAAGAACTCACACAACTGAACATCAAAAAAACATACAGAGATTGGTTCAAAATGGTGGAGTAGAAGGACATGCGCTCACTCCCTCTTGCGAGAGCACCAGAATCACAACTAACTGCTGAACAATCATCGACAAGAAGACAATGGAACTCACCAGAAAAGATACCCCACATCCAAAAACAAAGGAAAAGCTGCACTCAGACAGTAGGAGGGGCGCAATCACAATAAAATCAAATCCAATAACCGCTGGGTGGGTGACTCACAAACTGGAGAACAATTATACCACAGAAGTCCACCCACTGGAGTGAAGGTTCTGAGCCCGATGCCATCCTTCCCAACCTGGGAGTCTGGCAATGGGAGGAGGAATTCCAAGAGAATCAGACTTCAAAGGCTAGGGGATTTGATTGCAGGACTTCGAAAGGACTGGGGGAAACAGAGACTCCACTCCTGGAGGGCACAAACAAAGTAGTGTGTGCATCAGGACCCAGGGGGAATGAGCAGTGATCCCATAGGAGACTGAACCAGATATACCTGCTAGTGTTGGAGGGTCTCCTGCAGAGGCAGGGGGTGGCTGAGGCTCACCGCAGGGACAAGGACACTGGCAGCAGAAGTTCTAGGAAGTACTTCTTGGCATGAGACCTCTCGGAGTCCACCATTAACCCCACCAAAGAGCCTGTAGCCTCCAGTGCTGGGTCGCCTCAGGCCAAACAACCAACAGGGAGGGAACTCAGCCCCACCCATAAGCAGACAAGCAGATTAAAGTTTTACTGAGCTCTGCCCACCAGAGCAACAGCCAGTTCTACCCACCACCAGTCCCTCCCATCAGGAAGCTTGCACAAGCCTCTTAGATAGCCTCATCCACCAGAGGGCAGATAGCAGAAGCAAGAAGAACTACAATCCTGCAACCTGTGGAACAAAAACCCATTCACAGAAACACAGACAAGATGAAAAGGCAGAGGGCTATGTACCAGATGAAGGAACAAGATAACACCCCAGAAAAACAACTAAATGAAGTGCAGATAGGCAACCTTCCAGAAAAAGAATTTTGAAAACTGACAGTGAAGATGATCCAGGACCCTTAGAAGAATGGAGGCAAAGATCGAGAAGATGCAAGAAATGTTTAACAAAGACCTAGAGGAATTAAAGGACTAAATAACAAACAAACAGACATGAACAATACAATAACTGAAATAAAAAATACACTAGAAGGAATCAATAGCAGAAAAACTGAGGCAGAAGAACGGATAAATGACCTGGAAGACAAAATGGTGAAATTCACTGCCGCAGAACAGAATAAAGAAAAAAGAATGAAAAGAAATGAAGACAGCCTAAGAGACCCCTGGGACAACATTAAACACACCAACATTCGCATTATAGGGGTCCCAGAAGGAGAAGAGAGAGAGAAAGGACCTGAGAAAATATTTTAAGAGATTATAGTTTTCCACTATAATCTCTTAAAATATTTTCTCAGGTCCTTTCTCTCTCTCTTCTCCTTCTGGGATCCCTATAATGCAAATGGGAACATGGAAAAGGAAATAGCCACCCAAGTCCAGGAAGCTCATAGAGTCCCAGGCAGGATAACCCAAGGAGAAACATGCCGAGACACACAGGTTATCAAACTGACAAAAATTAAAGACAAAGAAAAATGATTAAAAGCAGCAAGGGAAAAATGACAAATAACATACAAGGGAACTCCTATAAGGCTAACAGCTGATTTCTCAGCAGAAACTCTGCAAGCCAGAAGGGAGTGGCATGATATATTTAAAGTGATGAAAGGGAAGAACCTACAACCAAGATTACTCTACCCAGCAAGGATCTCATTCAGATTTGATGGAGAAATCAAAAGCTTTACAGACAAGCAAAAGCTAAGAGAATTCAGCACCACCAAACCAGCTCTACAACAAATGCTAAAGGAACTTCTCTAAGTGGGAAACACAAGAGAAGAAAAGGACCTACAAAAACAAACCCAAAACGATTAAGAAAATGGTCATAGGAGCATACATATTGATAATTACCTTAAATGTGAATGGATTAAATGCTCCAACCAAAAGACACAGGCTCGCTGAATGGATACAAAAACAAGACCTGTATATATGCTGTCTACAAGAGTCCCACTTTTACCTAGGGACACATACAGACTGAAAGTGAGGGGATGGAAAAAGATATTCCATGCAAATGGAAATCAAAAGAAAGCTGGAGTAGCAATACCCATATCAGATAAAATAGACTTTAAAATAAAGAATGTTACAAGAGACAAGGAAGGACGCTACATAATGATCAAGGTATCCATCCAAGAAGAAGATATAACAATTATAAATATATAAGCAACCAACATAGGAGCACCTCAATACATAAGGCAAATGCTAACAGCTATAAAAGTGGAAAATGACAGTAACACAATAATAGTGGGGGACTTTAACACCTCACTTACACCAATAGACAGATCATCCAGACAGAAAATTAATAGGGAAACACAAGCTTTAAATGACACAATAGACCAGATAGATTTAACTGATATTTATAGGACATTCCATCTGAAAACAGCATATTACACTTTCTTCTCAAGTACACACGTAACATTCTCCCGGATAGATCACATCCTGGGTCACAAATCAAGCCATGGTAAATTTAAGAATACTGAAATCATATCAAGCATCTTTTCTGACCACAATGCTACGAAATCAGAAATAAATTACAGGGAAAAAAACATAAAAATCACAAACACATGGAGGCTTAACAATACGTTACTAAATAACCAAGAAAGCACTGAAGAAATCAAAGAGGAAATCAAAAACTGCCTAGAGACAAATGACAATGAAAATACAACAATCCAAAACCTACAGGATGCAGCAAAAGCAGTTCTCAGAGGGAAGTTTATAGCAATATAATCCTACCTCAAGAAACAAGAAAAGGGCTTCCCTGGTGGAGCAGTGGTTGAGAGTCCGCCTGCCGATGCAGGGGACATGGGTTTTTGTGCCCTGGTCCGGGAAGATCCCACATGCCACGGAGCGGCTGGGCCCATGAGCCATGGTCGCTGAGCCTGTGCGCCCGGAGCCTGTGCTCTGCAACGGGAGAGGCCACAACAGTGAGAGGCCCACATACTGCAAAAAAAAAAAAAAAAAGAAAAAAACAAGAAAAATCTCAAACAAACAATCTAACCTTACACCTAAAGGAACTAGAGAAAGAAGAACAAACAAAACCCAAAGTTAGTGGAAGGAAAGAAATCATAAAGATCAGAGCAGAAATTAAAGAAACAGAAACAAAAAAAACAGTAACAAAGATCAATAAAACTAAAAGCTGGTTCTTTGGTAAGATAAACAAAACTGATAAACCTTTAGCCAGACTCATCAAGAAAAAGAAGGAGAGGACTCAAATCAATAAAATTAGAAATGAAAAAGGAGAAGTTACAACAGACACTACAGAAATACAAAGCATCCTAAGAGACTACTACAAGCAACTCTATGCCAATAAAATGGACAACCTGGAAAAAATGGACAAATTCTTAGAAAAGTATAACCTTCCAAGACTGAACCAAGAAGAAACAGAAAATAGGAATAGACCAATCACAAGTAATAAAATTGAAACTGTGATTAAAAATCTTCCAACAAACAAAAGTCCAGGACCACATGGCTTCACAGGTGAATTCTAACATTTAGAGAAGAGCTAACACCCATCCTTCTCAAATTCTTCCAAAAAACTGCAGAGGAAGGAACACTCCCAAACTCATTCTACAAGGCCACCATCACCCTGATACCAAAAACAGACATAGATATTACAAAAAAAGAAAATTAGAGACCAATATCACTGATGAGTATATATGCAGAAACCCTCAACAAAATACTAGCAAACAGAATCCAACAACACATTAAAAGGATCATATACCACGATCAAGAGAGATTTATCCCAGGGATGCAAGGAATCTTCAATATACATAAATTAATAAGTGTGATAAACCACATTAACAAATTAAAGAATAAAAAGCATGTGATTATCTCAACAGATGTCGAAAAAGCTTTTGACAAAATTCAACACCCATTTATGATAAAAACTCTCCAGAAAGTGGGCATAGAGGGAACCTACCTCAACATAATACAGCCCATATACAACATACCCACAGCAAACATCATTCTCAATCGTGAAAAACTGAAACCATTTCCTCTAAGATCAGGAACAAGACAAGGATGTCCACTCTTGCCACTATTATTCAACATAGTTTTGGAAGTCCTAGCCATGGCAATCAGAGAAAAAAAAGAAATAAAAGGAATCCAAATCAGAAAAGAAGAAGTAAAGATGTCACTGTTTGCAGATGACATGATACTATACACAGACAATCTGAAAGATGCCACCAGAAAACTACTAGAGTTAATCAATGAATTTGGTAAAGTTGCAGGATACAAAATTAATGCACAGAAATCTCTTGCATTCCTATACACTAACAATGAAAGATCAGAAAGAGAAATTAAGAAAACAATCCCATTCACCACTGCAACATAAAGAATAAAATACCTAGGAATAAACCTACCTAAGGAGATAAAAGACCTGTACTCAGAAAACTATAAAACACTGATGAAAGAAATTAAAGATGACACAAACAGATGGAGAGATATACCACATTCTTGGATTGGAAGAATCAATATTGTGAAAATGAGTATACTACCCAAAGCAATCTACAGATTCAGTGCAATCCCTATCAAATTACCAGTGGCATTTTTTACAGAACTCGAACAAAAAATCTTAAAATTTTTATGGAGACACAAAAGACCATGAATAGCGAAAGCAATCTTGAGGGAAAAAAAATGGATCTGGAGGAATCAGAGTCCCTGACTTCAGACTATACTACAAAGCTACAGTAATCAAGACAATCTGGTACTGGCACAAAAACAGAAATATAGATCAATGGAACAGGATAGAAAGCCCAGAGATAAATCCACTCACCTATGGTCAACTAATCTATGACAAAGGAGGCAAGGATATACAATGGAGAAAAGACAGTCTCTTCAATAAATGGTGCTGGGAAAACTGTGCAGCTACATGTAAAAGAATAAATTTGGAACACTCCCTAACACCATACACAAAAATACACTCCAAATGGATTAAAGACCTAAATGCAAGACCAGACACTATAAAAACTCTTAGAGGAAAACATAGGCAGAACACTGTATGACATAAATCTTTTTTGACCCACCTCCTTGAGTAATGGAAATAAAAAGAAAGAAATGGGACCTAGGGGCTTCCCTGGTGGCGCAGTGGTTGAGAGTCCACCTGCCAATGCAGGGGACACGGGTTTGTGTCCCGGTCCGGGAAGATCCCACATGCCCGCGGAGCGGCTGGGCCCGTGAGCCATGGCCGCTGAGCCTGCGCGTCCGGAGCCTGTGCTCCGCAACGGGAGAGGCCACAACAGTGAGAGGCCCGCGTACCGCAAAAAAAAAAAAAAAAAAAACAGGAAGAAGACCTAAATAGCCATTTCTCCAAAGAAGACATACAGATGGCCAAGAGGCACATGAAAAGCTACTCAACATCACTAATTATTAGAGAAATGCAAATCAAAACTTCAATGAGGTATTTCCTCACACTGGTTAGAATGGGCATCATCAGAAAATCTACAAACAACAAATGCTGGAGAGGGTGTGGAGAAAAGGGAACCCTCTTGCACTGTTGGTGGGAATGTAAATTGATGCAGCCACTATGGAGAACAGTATGGAGGTTCCATAAAAAACTAAAAATAGAATTACCATATGACCCAGCAATCCCACTCCTGGGCATATACCCAGAGAAAAACATAATTCAAAAAGACACATGTACCCCAATGTTCATTGCAGCACTATTTACAATAGCCAGGTCATGCAAGCAACCTAAATGTCCATCGACAGAAAAATGGATAAAGAATATGTGGTACATGTATACAATGGACTATTACTCAGCCATAAAAAGGAAGGAAATTGGGTCATTTGTAGAGACGTGGATGGACCTAGAGACTGTCATACAGAGTGAAGTAAGTCAGAAAGAGAAAAACAAATATTGTATACTAACACATATATGTGGAATCTAGAAAAATGGTATAGATGAACTGAATTGCAAGGCAGAAATAGAGACACAGATGTAGAGGACAAACATATGGACACCAAGGGGGGAAAGTGGGGGTGGGGTGCGGTGGTGGTGGGATGAATTGGGAGATTGGGATTGACATGTATACACTAATATGTATAAAATAGATAACTAATAAGAACCTGCTATATAAAAAAATAAAATAAAATTCAAAAAAAGAATATATAATCTTTTGTATGTATTCAATATTACATGAACATTAAATGAATATAATGCAAAAACAAACAAACAACCCAATTAAATAATGGAAAGAGGACCTGAATAGACATTTTTCTAAAGAAGACATACAGATAACCAACAAACACATGAAAAGATGCTCACCATCACTGATCATCAGGAAATGCAAATCAAAACACAATGAGATATTACCTCACACCTGTCAGAATGGCTATCATCAAAAAGACAACAAATAACAAGTGTGGGCGAGGATGTGGAGAAAAGGGATCCTCTGTGCACTGTTGGTGGGAATGTAAATTGATGCAGTCACTGTGGAAAACAGTATGGAGATTCCTCAAAAAAATAAAAATAGAACTACCATAAGATCCAGTGATTCCATTTCTGGGCATTTATTTGAAATAAACAAAAACACTAATTTGAAAAGATTATGCATGCCTATGTTCATTGCAGCATTACTTACAATAGTCAAGACACGAAAGCAACCTAAATGTCCACCAATAGATGAATGGATAAAGATGTGGTTTGGACGAAGTGAGAGAGTGGCATGGACATATATACACAACCAAATGTAGAATGGATGGCTGGTGGGAAGCAGCTGCATAGCACAGGGAGATCAGCTTGGTGCTTTGTGACCACCTAGAGGGGAGGGATAGGGAGGGTGGGAGGGAGACCCAAGAGGTAGGGTATATGGGAACATGTGTATACGTATGGCTGATTCACTTTGTTGTACAGCAGAAGCTAACGCACCATTGTAGAGCAATTATACTCCAATAAAGATGTTGAAAATAAAAAAGATATGGTTTGTGTACACACACACACACACACACACACACACACGTGTGCACACGCAGTGGAATATTTACTCAGCCACAAAAAAGAATGAAATCTTGCCCTCTGAAAAATATGGATGGACCTAGATGGTATTATGTTAAGGGAAGTAAGTCAGAGAAAGACAAATACCGTATGATTTCACTTATGTGAAACATAAAAAACCAAAACAAATGAACAAACATAACAAAACAGAAACAAACTCAAACTGGTGGTTGCCAGAGGGGTGGGGGGGTGGGGGGAAGAATGAAATACGTGAGGGAGATTAAGAGGTTCAAAATTCCAGTTATAAAATAAATAAGTCACAGGGATGTAATGTACGGCACAGGGAATATAGTCAGTAATAACTTTGTATGGTGACAGATGGTAGCTAGACTTATCGTAGTGATCATTTTGTATAAAAATATCTAATCACTATGTTGTACACCTGGAACTTATGTAATTTTGTAAGTCAACTATACTTCAAATGAAAAGTAAAAACTGAAAATCCCTCCCCCCCAGAAAAGAACTAACAAATACATTTATAACACCCTCCAAAAAATGGGAACTTT
Source organism: Phocoena sinus (assembly GCF_008692025.1). NCBI lineage: Eukaryota > Metazoa > Chordata > Mammalia > Artiodactyla > Phocoenidae > Phocoena > Phocoena sinus. The sequence goes on along the minus strand of NC_045777.1, from coordinate 24,134,853 downwards.
GAAAGGAAGGGAGATTCAATTATCAACCCCTGGAGTCTTTTATGTTTAGCTGTTTCTCCAACTGTATGAGAAAAACAAACTAGATTCGCAATTGTTTTTAGCCATGAACCCTTTCTTTGAATGAAATCTCATGAAATGATCCAATATGTAAAATAGAAAACCATGATCATCAAAAGCAGATTTATTGTTATAGTTTAGTTTCAAAAACAAAGTATCATCCAGTGGTTATGAGGAATCTAGGAAAACCTGTCCCAGTAATGCCAACTTTGAGGTAAAGGGCTGACTAGGGCAGCTGAGAAGTGAGATTTTCTGCTTGGTGGGCTTCTTCTCCCTTGCCCGGTCATAGTTTTCAGGGGAGGACAATGTCCCTGGCCCTGTTGGGGGTTCCCATGGCCCTGAGCTCATAGTTTTTTTCTGAAATCTCGACCTATTCCGTTTGAGAGAGTAGAATTCCCTCATCAGATCTTCTACTTCCCACTGCTCTTCCTTCAGCCTCCGGCAACAGTGCAGGGCGGCGGGGTCAATGGGGTGTGCTTCAGTGTTGAAGATGTAACCCCCGGCCCCCAGGATGCACTCCCCGTAGGGGGTTATCACCGCATCGAAGGTGGAGCCATTGTTGTGGATGAAGTTGGTCGGGTCAAACAGCAGGTAGAGGTATTTCACGGTCTCGGCCAGGAAGAAAGACTCCATGCGGTTGTCAAGCTTGTGGTCTCGCAGATCTTTGATCTGCCACGTGGGGGAGGGAAGCAAGTCAGACCAGCATCAAAGTACAGCAGAAAGGGTCAGGGGACCCTGTCAGGCATTCCCGCTCTGCCACTAGGTGACTGCAGGTCTTTGGGCAAATCACTTAACTTTCCAGAACTTTGCCCTTTTCCCAGCCATCATCATCTCTCACCCAGGTTATCACAATTTTCAACTGGGCTTCCTGCTTCCATCCTTACCCTAAAGTATATTTATATCATAAATCTTACCTGTCACTCCTTCACGGAAAACCCTCTGTTGACATCCCATTGCCCACAGACTAAAATCAAAGTCCTTATCGTGGCCTAACAGATCCTTGGTGATCTGGCTTCTGCTCCCTCCCTGACCTCATCTCTTCCTGCTCTCTCCCTGGTTCTCGCAGGTCCAGCCACATGGCCTTTCTGTTCTGTGAACAAACACATGCCCAGCCCAGTTCTTTTCATTGGTGTCCTTGCAACCTGGAGCACTCCTCCTTCAGACGCCCTCCCACTCTTTCACTTCCTTCAGGTCTCTGCTCAAATGCTACCTCATCAGAATGGTCTTCCCTGGCCCCCCTACATGATACAACTATCTCCTAACCCCTTTATCTTACCCTTTTGTGACTCTAAACATTGATCTAATCATTCCCTTCTTAATGATGTAAAAATGTAGCATCATTTACTTAGCTAATCCTCCCTTGACAGACATTAAGGAGGTTACCAAGTTTTTTGCTCTTGTAAACAACTAGTTAGGAGTCTTTATGAAGAGAAATTCATACTGAGTTTACAGTCAGGGATGAGTAAGTTTACTTGCTACAGATATTTATTTTAGCTTCTCAGAATTAGCAATACATTTTCTTAAACCAAACTAATTCTCAGTAGACATCTATTTTACACCAAAAAAATGTGACTAAAACATGGACTTGATGTGACAAGAATTATTATTCTCTTGCCCTCTTTGACAAAGGCCAAGGAGTCAGTTGCCTGTTCCCATCATTTGCCTTGGAAGGGCTCCAAAAGACTTCATTTTCATGGAAATAAGTCAAGAGTTCCTAAGGGCCCAACGGGCTCATCCACTTGGGCTTTTCATAAAATACAACATATTAGAAACTAAAACATATCATTGCTTTATATTTCTCCTACACATATAGGTCTTTTCTTTAAAAACGTGTACCTATGTTTTACTTATAGAATATAATCACATTACAACTTTTTGAAAAAGAAGGTTTTTGTTTGTTTTTAATTCCTTACCCTAAAAAAAACCTCTGCAGGCTTTTTGGCAAATAGGCTTCTAGGCTATTTGCTTACACATTTGGTTTTTACATGTCTGTAACCACTGTTTATTTCTGTCTTGCCTGCCTGGGTCCTCTCAGGATGTGACATGGCTCTCATCCTTAACCCTTCCAGTCCATTCTCCACAGAGCAGCCAGAGTGATCTTTCTAAAATACAAATCAGAGCATGTCACTGCTCTGCTGTAAATGCTCCCAAGGCTTATCATTCCAAGCAGAACAAAAGCCAAACTCTTCCCCACGACTTATACAAAGCCCTGCACAATCTAGCCCCTGCCTACTTCTGGGGCTGTTATCTCCTCCCACTTTCCTCCTTGTTCACGCCCTCCAGCCACACTGGCCTTCTTTCTGTCTTCCAGATACACATTCTTTGTTTTTTCTACTAAAATGTCAGCTCAGGGGCTTGGTCTTTCTTCATTGCTATAACCCTCAGCCTAGCACAGCGCCTGGCCCGTGAAAGACGCTCAGTAAATATCTGTGAGACCAGTACAGCTGTTCCATTAAGGATCCCTGGGTTTGCAAATAAGGCTATGGGACTCTGTAATTCCCTTCTAGAATCCATTTTACAAGCCTTTTCGCAAAATGTTTCACAATACTCACCCTGGCCAAGTAGCCTATTCTGACAGCTAAAGGATCTATGAAGCAGGGAGAATGCCAAGGGCATGGAGTCAAGATCCCTGGGAACTAATCCTAGCTCCACCTCTACTAGCTCTGTGACCGTTAGCAAGGCTCTCAGCTTCTGCTCCTCAGTCTCCCTATCTATAAAATAAAGGCATTGCTTATATCTCTAAGGTTCCTTCCAGTGCTAATATTCCAGAGGCTCTTTAGCAGCAGGGGGAGACATTTCCCAATTCTTGGGCCCATGGAAACACTTACTGTGGCAAATCCACATTCCACCTTGCTGATTTTTTCGATGGATTCCACAGCATCTCTTCCGAGTTCTAAGAGGGTGGGGTCCCCCGTGGCACGGTAGAGGTACATGGCGCTCTCAATGAGTTCTGCAAAGTTCAAAGTAGACCTTCCTTCACCCAGTGGCTGGGCAGAGAAGGCTTGGGGACTGCCTGGGCCAGTGAGAGATTCCTTCTCTCCACACCATGTCCACAAGGTCCCAACTAGGGGGAACATGGGACAACTCACTCAATACTGAATCTTCAGAGCCAATATACCCAGTATGAAGCTTAGTGGACTCAGTGGACCATGGAATCCCATCCCAAGGGAGAGACAGGCAGCCAGGTTCTGGGATAGGGAAGGTGGCAGAGGCGGCTGCCTATCTCCCAATATCTGTTCCCTCCTTCTTCCTTAGTAACAGAAGAGCTAACTTTATCCAAGTACATGGACACCTAGACTAACAACTATTCCCAGCAGGCAGGTGTGGGATTAAGGTCCCTGCCACCAAAGAGAGTCATGTAAGGCCAGAGAAATAAATTTCTATATTATCTAAGCTACTACTTTGTATCTGTCACTTACAGCCTAACCTAATCCTAAAACTTAAAAGAGTATGAGCCTGTCATTACAAGGCCCTTTCCAAGATGGGATAGGCCAAAAGATAAAGGTTAAGATACTCAAGAATCAACCTTCAATCTAACAAAGATGCAGCCATCAGTTCTCTGTGCCCAGAACAAGGCAACAGTCTGGCCCTGTTCTACACCACAACTGGAATTTGACGTTCACACATGGGCCCCATCATAAGATGAATATTCGCCAACTAGCCAACAGGAATTGGACCAGATGGGAATATTTATTCCAGAGAAAAGAAAACTTAGCAAAATGTGTTTGTTGCTTTCAGATATCTAGAGAGCTGTTATGGAAAAGATTTGATTTCTAGGGTGGGCCCAGTAGGCAAAAGCTACAGTTCAACAGACTTTCCTACTTCTTCACCTCTTTTTTCTCAGAGAGGAAAGAACACCTCTCCTCTCCCTATACCAACGTCTCCTCCTGATGTTCTACATCCTGTTTCCTCCTAGCCCTTGATCAGTACTTTTCCCCCTTTTGATTTTTTACTGCAAACTCCATTACTTATTTTTGGAGAAAAGATCGCTGCCTATCTCTCCAGTTTTCTCCTACTTCTCTCTCTGTTTACCCCTCAGGCCTCTAGACACTGGCTAATCTAATCACTCATATTCTAAGCAAGGATTGGGGCACATTTACTGGTAGATGAACACACTGTGTGTGTTCAAAGACAGAAAAGATGGTGTCCTCATGGGAAGCCTCTCCTTATGCTTCTCACAGCTGGCTGACTCAGTGCCCAGGGCCAAGTATCTTGTTTCTTGTTTTCTCTTCCTCACACATGGGCCTGTGTATGCTAGTAAATGCTTTAATTTCCTGTATATCTAGCCAACTCTCTAGAAGAGGGTGACAGCCCAAGGTTTAGATTTGGACTTAGGTGGAGGTTAAGCCCTTTAGAGGCTTTTAGGCTAGGTTCTGTGCTCCAGCACTGCTGATCGGATAGGATACATGCACCAGAGCGTCAGGGACTAGCCAATCTAATCATAGAATAGTATCTTATCTCCCATTTGCTATTGTTTTGGGATAGGAAGGGTGACTGGTCTAAGACATTTCTGGATTCCTGGCTGTGGTACCTTACTTTCCACTGAGCATTCCTGCAAACAAAACATGTTGCCTCCTTAAGTAGTGAGCCCCCTGTCACTGGTGGTAATCAAACAAAGATGAGATAACCACTTGACAGGGCTATTGCAGGGGGATTTCGATTAGAAGACCTCTCAGGTTCCCTCTAACCTTGAGAATGCACATGTCTAAGTCTTACATTTAGTCCCAATCTCTGTCTTCATTTTATCTATTGGTAACATGGGATCCAATACCATCTGAGTATTTTCTCTTTAAAAAAAAAAAAAATGCCATGAGAATAAATGCATGAGAAATACTAAAAACAGCAGCCTCTAAGGAGTCAAAAGTGACTAATTTGCTGCTTCCAGTTGCTGCTTTACTCCTGCTTCTGGTCCCCCTCCAAGACTCCTACAGCAATCACTTAGGGGACTACAGGGTTAGAGGAGGAAGGAAGTGGAGCCGAGGATGGCAGGATGGGCAGAACCCATTAGAAGGCCCATCCCACAGCTAAAAGGCATTCAGGTAGGAAGAGTCTAAAACAATGGGAATGTAACCTATTTTGGGGGAGAGGGGAGATGACTGTGTGCTGACTCAGCTTCCTTCCTCTGTCCCCCTTTCCCTTCCTCTCCTCACAATGTTTAACTTTCCTTCAGTGAGTCATAAGATCGGAGCTGGAAAGGAACTTAGAAGAGTTCTCAAGTGTGTTGCCCCTTTCTTCTCTACATCTTGACTGCTGACCTGCAAGTGGGGAGGTGGACGAGAAGAGATGATTCACTCCTAAAGTCCATTCCAAAGTTCTAACGTTCCATAGATGCACAATTTATCTGACCTGACCCCCTGACTTAACGAAGTGTGCCTCCACATCTGAAATCCCAATGGCAAGAACTCAAAAGGCGTCAGCCTGGCTTTTTCCATCTCACTTGCTTGTCTGGGTTTGAAAGAGCATAAGATGTAATTAGGAGACCTGGGTTCCAGTCCTAGCTCCTATACGTAACAGCCTTGGGCAAGCCATTTCAACCCACCAGGCTTCCGTCTCCTTCTCTGAAAATAAGGGGGATAAATAATTCCTAGAAGGAAAACCATCCAGAGCCACTGGAAGAAGCAGATGGGAAAAAAATGGAGCTGTGAGCACTTGCGAGGCATGGAGCCTCATAGAAATGCGAGGGGTTGGGGTTCTGAGAATCAGAGCCTGTTGGCTGGCAGTAGGCCAGAGATGCTGCTTACCTGGTCGAAGCGGGTAACCCTCTCGCTTCTCCACTGTATATCCCTGAGGAATGTTGTAGAATTCCGGGAGCCCCCCAAACTGCTTCCAGACGGTGTAGTAGTTGAGGAAGGTCCTCATGGCATTGTCAATGTCCCCAATGAGGGTCTGTAGGAGAGAAGTGGTTGTCAGGCAAGCAGCCACCAGGCAGGAAACCCACATACAAAACCCCACACACGGGCTTCCCTGGTGGCGCAGTGGTTGAGAGTCCGCCTGCCGATGCAGGGGACGCGGGTTCGTGCCCCGGTCCGGAAAGATCCCACATGCCACGTAGCGGCTGGGCCCGTGAGCCATGGCCGCTGAGCCTGCGCGTCAGGAACCTGTGCTCCGCAACAGGAGAGGCCACAACAGTGAGAGGCCCGCGTACACCAAATAAAAAAACAAAACAAAAACAAAAACCCCACACACAACCTCAGGGAAAAGAGGAAGCAAAGGCTTTGGGGCCAAAAAGACCTGTGATCAAACCCAGAGTCGGCCATTTACTCAGTGTGCTGCCTCAAACCAGACACTTGACTTCTCTGAGCCTCGTCTCTAACATGCAAAATACAACGTATATTTTACATTGTTGTGAGGGACAGAGGCTGTATACAATGTCCCTGCCTACCAGTACGTGCTCAGTCAATACTGGCTACTAACTGCTTTTAAGTAGGTAAGTCAGCCATCTGATTCAAAATTCTAAGAATAAGAAAAAGATTGATTGTACTTAATCTCACTCAAACCCTACCGCCCAGCAAATAACCATTTTGCATTAGTTTGTAAACATAAGCAAAGATGTATGAGTATGTATTATTTCCCCCACGTTAAATACGGCTTATTAAATATACTTTTCTGTAGCTTCCTTTATTCATTTAACAATACATCTCAATTTTTCCATGTAAGTACATAAAGCACTCCCTCCGCCTATTTATAGAGTTGCATAGTATTCCATTGCTTGGACCACAATTTAATTAGTTCCCTATTGAGAGCTAGTTGGCTTGGTTCCAATCTTTTGCTATTTGCTACAATAATCAATGCTGCAATAAATAACCCCATACATATGTCACCTCAAACATATGTGAAGCATGTCTGTAAGACACATTTCCAGAGTTGGGATTGCTGAATCTGAGAATATATGCACTTGTAATTTTACCAGGTGCCTCTATGTAGCTATTCATATTAGTGTAACCTCACAGGGAAACAGCTGACCTTCTTGACATCTCCACTGGATGTCTCAAGGATAGAACAAACTTGACAGTTTCCAAACAAAACTATCGGTCCCTTCACTCTCCCGCAAAGCTGCCTCCCTCCTCTCACCTCTCTCCCTTTTCAGTAAATGGCACCACCTTCCACTGATTCCACTCTGGCCAGATACCTGCTGGCCATCCTTGACTACTCCCTCTTCCCCCACTCCCACATCCATTCCATCAGCAACTCCTATCAATTCTCTCTCTCTAAAACATCAAGAGTTTTCTCTTTATCTCCAGAGCCACCACCTGTTCACCTGCATCTTACACTGGGATGACCTCAAAGGCCTCCTCACCGGTCCTACCACTTGTCTTCTCCAGTCCACTCTTCCCAAGGCAGCCAGAGTAACTGTCTTACTCAGTGGCTTTCCACAGGCTCAGCTTAAGGTCAAGACACCTCACCATGGCCCTCAAGGCCCTGAGCAATCTGGCCACCGCTGACTTTCCATTGACCGATCTTTCCCTTCCCTGGACTGTGGCCATGCTGCTTTTGTCTCTGATAAACACCCAACTCTTTCCTGCCTCGGGACCTTCACACATCATGTTTCCTCTGCCTGGAACATCGTCCCCCACCCCAGTTCTTCACATATCAGCTTAAGCATCACCAGTTCTGAGAGGCCTTCTTATCTAAAGTAAGTCCCCATCCAATATTCTCTCTTTTAGCCTCTAATTTGTTTCCTTCATTGCAACTTATTATTTTATGAATTTGTCTAAGTTTTTCTTTGTGTCTCATCCTCTATAAACTTCACGAGGACAGGGCCTGGAATACAGCAGGCACTCAAATATTTGTTGAGTAAATGAACAAATTTAATGTCTATAAGCCTCCTTTCTTCATCTATGAAACATCGTTTACCTCGGTGTGTTGTGATTATTCTGTGTAAAATGCCCAGCACATAAATCATTCTTTCATAAATATTTATCACCTCTATGTGCCAGACAGACTGTCAGCTAAATGTTAGCTATTAGTGTTATTATAACCTCATAGAGAAATAACCCCAGGACCCATTCTTAAAGCAGGAAAAGTGCCACACACAAAGCACACAAATCCTATACAAAGACGGCAAAGTGTGGTATATACATACAAAGGAATATAATTCAACCTTAAAAAAGAAGGAAATTCTGACACATGCTATAAGCATGAAACTTGAGGGACATTATGCTAAATGAAATAAGCCATTATGCTAAATGAAATAAGCCAGCCACAAGAAAACAAATACTGTATGATTCCACTGATATGAGATACCTGGAGTAGTCAAAATCATAAAGACACAAAACATAATGGTGGCATGACCCAGCAATCCCACTGCTGGGCACATACTCTGAGAAAACCATAATGCAAAATGAGTCATGTACCACAATGTTCACTGCAGCACTATTTACAATAGCCAGGACATGGAAGCAACCTAAGTGTCCATCCACAGACGAATGGATAAAGAAGATGTGGCACATATATACAATGGAATATTACTCAGCCATAAAAAGAAACGAAATTGAGTTATGTGTAGTGAGGTGGATGGACCTAGAGACTGTCATACAGAGCGAGAAAGAGAAAGAGAAAAACAAATACCATATGGTAACACATATATGTGGAATCTAAAAAAAAGGTTCTGAAGAACCCAGGGGCAGGTCAGGAATAAAGACGCAGACGTAGAGAATGGACCTGAGGATACGGGGAGGGGGAAGGGTAAGCTGGGACGAAGTGAGAGAGTGGCATGGACATACATACACTACCAAACGTAAAATAGATAGCTAGTGGGAAGCAGCCGCATAGCACAGGGAGATCAGCTCGGTGCTTTGTGATCACCTAGAGGGGTGGGATAGGGAGGGTGGGAGGCAGACGCAAGAGGGAGGGGATATGGGGATATATGTATATGTATAACTGATTCACTTTGTTATAAAGCAGAAACTAACACACCATTGTAAAGCAATTATACTCCAATAAAGATGTTAAACAAAATAATAATGATGGTTGTCAGGGGCTAGGAGAGGACAGAATGGGGAGTTATTGTTTCAAAGGTATAGAATTTCAGTCTTACAAGGTGAAGAGAGTTATGGGGATGGATGGTGGCGATGGCTGCACAACATGAACATAAATACCACTGAACTGTACACTCAAAATGGTTAACACGGTAAATTTTATGTTATGTGTATTTTACCACAATTAAAAAAAAGAAAAAAATACAATCATTTATTTTTTCTTCCATTACTGGGCATTTGGACCATTTCTAAGTTTTTCTTTGTCATGAACTTTGCTGCTGGGAATATCCATGTACAGGTTGCATCTTTCCCTGGTCAATTATTTTCTTGAGGAACATGCATAGAAATAGAATCATGCAAAGTCAAAAGGGTGTGATTAGTTGTATGGCTGGGTAGTACAAGCAGGTTTTCCAAGAGGAATGTAGTCACAAATAGTTTTAAGGAAATAGATTTCCTGACCCTTAATTTCCCTAAAATGGATCTGCCTGAAAAGATGCTTACAACACAAAGGCAGGCTACCCATTCTATCTCTTCCACAACTGTCCTACCATCTTATAAAAGCAAGGTGTACCCACCAACAATCTCCAGCCTTACTGCGGAACATTGTCCTTGGATATAAAAATGTCCTGAGCACTGAACTAGGTTAAATTTAAAATATTAGTGTAGGTGTTGAGAAAAATGAATGGCTCTAACCACTGGGTAACAAATCCTTCTGCAAATCAGATGGCTTTCAATTCTTTGCCTTCAAAAAACTGAAAGAGGAACTGGTCAAGTTGTCAGCAGAGACATCATTAAAAATAATTTTTGATGACAGATCATTTGTGATTTTTTTTAACCATATAAAGAGTGAACCATGAAATACTGCCACATTTGCAGGTCAAAAATGGTTGATGCTGGCAATTTTATATGGTTCAATCTATTAACTCAATGATTTCAAAGAACTGAATGATATTATAATATCAAACTCCTTCCATCTCCATCTACTTATTTATGTGCATAGGCTCCGCGGCACTTACATCTAAAAAAATGAAAAGCAGGAATAAAACTGATGCTTAACAGTGCTCTGTTTTAGCAATATGTATTATTCATGCACAAATACATGAACTACTTAAAAACTTTAAAAAGCCCCAAAAATCTCATTAAGAAATGCACTTCCAATAAATTACTTTCAGGTTTATAATCATCCAAAATTGTAAGCTATAAATGTTGTTTTAATCAGTTACATACTAATGATAACTAAATCCAGAAGAAAACAAATTTAATACTCAGAGCTTATGATCACAGGAAATTTAAAAACATTTTAAATTTCTATGTATGAACAAATTTTGTCACAGAGACATATGATAGGGTGAACAATAAAATGCTTTCAGCATAAAATATAATAATTAGGATAAAATCCTGTTGGAGTGGTAGAATGGAAATATGAGTTGGAGGAGAAAAAGGAATGGTATGCAACTATTTAAACTCATAAGATTAAAAACATGCATGGGGCTCTATAATTTTTCAAAATTCTTTTAGGGGACACTCAGCTAAATTTGAAGATCTTAGAAGAGTTGAACCAATATTTAATGTTATCAACAAGTTCTCTCTGAGCTTCTTTCCCCATCTATAAAATGAGAGGGTTGGCTAAAAGTATATAATGGGGAACAAGTTAAATAAATGACAATATATCTATTCAATGGAATATATGCAACTGTTTAAAAAAGTAAAATTGATCTTTATGTATCAATAAAGAATGATCTCCAAGATACATTCAGTGAAAAAGAATAAAAATATTCCTATTTATGTAAAGAAAAAAGGGTGCTATAAATATGCATATATCTATGTATATGGATTTCTGGAAAGAGGTACAGAAAACTGACAACAAGGGCTGGATTGGGGAGAGAATCTGAGTGTGGGGGCTTGAGACTTATCATTGTATTCCTTGTTGTGCTTTAAAAATTTACCACCAGGCTTCCCTGGTGGCGCAGTGGTTGAGAGTCCGCCTGCCGATGCAGGGGACCTGGGTTCGTGCCCCAGTCCAGGAGGATCCCACATGCCGCAGAGCGGCTGGGCCCGTGAGCCATGGCCGCTGAGCCTGCACGTCCGAAGCCTGTGCTCCGCAACGGGGGAGGCCACGGCAGTGAGAGGCCCGCGTACCGCAAAAAAAAAAAAAAAAAAAAAAAAAAAAAATTTACCACCATCTACATGTTACTACCTTTTCTTAATTTCTTAAGATTAAAAAGAAGTTGTTTATAAAAATATTAAAAATATTTTGGGACACATAGGGGCTGGATTAGATGGGCTCTAAGATCCCTTCCAGCTGCAACTCTATCAGACCATGTAATGGACACACATAATGATGGCAGACAGAGCGGTCCCAGCTGCTGTCACGCCCTTTCCTAGGCCCGCTGTCAAGAATGAGGATACGTGACAGAAATGTCCAGTGGAGAAATGGTCATTGCCAATGGCTATTACCGCCCTGTCTACTTTAAGAGGTACAACATTCCACAGCAAGCTGGAAGTTCAGTTCCTGACACCTTAAAGCTCCCCTTGGAAAATTCAGTTTGGCAGAACTTTAAATCTGTCTCACTCTAAGCCCCTCTCCCATCCCCAATCCACCCCTCCAAAAAAAAAGTGCTCAAGCACTTTTTTGACTCATACATTAGAATGAGCTTGCTTTGCCGGTTCCATAGAAAAAGGACCACCCTCTCTGATCGTTCCTACCTGAAGACCAGGCCAGTAGGCCTCCAGAGACTGGAAGACTGGCATGGACACAGTCCCCTTGTACATCTGCACCCACAGGTACCAGTCATCGAAGCGGGTGTAATTCCGAATGGCTTTGTTATATTCTGCAGAGGAGATAAGATGATGGACACATCAGTGATGAGGGACACAAAAAGCAGGCTTTGGCAACAGAAGGATGGACTTAAACATTTGCAAGACCCTAGGGTGGCCCAGCCTCAAAGCAGACTAGGACGCAAGGAGGCACAGAGGAAGAAGCATGGGTTCTGGAAGCAAACTTCCAGGCTCAAATTCCAGCTCCAGCTTTACCACTTGTTAGCTGTGACCTCGGGCAAGTTTTTCCCTCTTAAGCCTCAGTCTTATTATCTGTAAAGTGAGGAGAGTAATATTATATACCTCATGGGACTGTGCAGTCATTTATTCACTCAACAATATTCACTGAGTGCCTAACAGGTGCCAGGCACCTGGGGGGTGGCAAATAAGACAAAGTCCAGCCCTCAGGGAGCTGGCATTCTAGTGGGAACTTGAACTTATAACTCCCCCTAGACTGTAAATCTATGAGAGCTAGGACTTTGTTTTGTTGATTGCAGAATCCCCAACATGAAGATAGTACATAATAAATATGCACAATAAGCATTATCTGAATGAACAAAGTACCAAAAACATGCAAATAAATAAGACAATCTCAAACAGTGCTGTACAGATGAAATGAAATAGTTCATGTTCAGTGCTTGGCACAAAACTTAACACATCAATGGTACTCAGTAAATATTTGCTGAATAAATGAATGGTAGCTATAATTATTATTAGGTGCCCAACAATTCCTCAATATCATTACTACTAGTGTCTAAGGGCCTGAAGGGTAAACTGCTTTTATTCAACAGGCATTAATCTACAGCTACCTCCTGCAAAGCACTGTGGGGAGTACAGATGAATAAGGCCTGGATGCTGCACTCAGTTAGAAGAGGTATAACTGTGATGATAGCTGACTGCAAAAATGATGCCGGGCTTCCCTGGTGGCGCAGTGGCAAGAATCCGCCTGCCAATGCAGGGGACACAGGTTCGAGCCCTGGTCTGGGAAGATCCCACATGCCGCGGAGCAACTAAGCTCATGCACCACAACTACTGAGCCTGCGCTCTAGAGCCCGCGAGCCACAACTACTGAGCCCACGTGCCACAACTACTGAAGCACGCGCGCCTAGAGCCCGTGCTCCGCAACAAGAGAAGCCACTGCAATGAGAAGCCCGTGCACTGCAACGAACAGTAGCGCCGGCTCGTCACAACCAGAGAAAGCCCGCGCGCAGTGACGAAAACCCAACGTGGCCAAAATAAATAAATAAATTTATACATTAAAAAAAAAAAAAAGATTCTGAAGGCCCTAAATTCTGAGGAAGAATCAAGCTATTTTCTGGGCAAAGTGACATTTAAGCTGGGCCTTAACGGGTGGACAGAATTTGGACACATAAAGGCAGGAAAAAAGGTATTTTAGGCAAAGGAAACACCATGTGCAATGGCCAGGAAAAAAAAAAATCCAGGGCTGCATATAGAGAAGCCAGCATGGTTCAGTTGGCTCTTGCAGGAAGGCATGAAAAGGTGTAGTGGGCCTCAAGTAGGCAGTGTAAGTCCATGGTGGTTTTGAATGCAGAGCTGATTCTGTAGGCACTTGGGAGCAACTGAAAGTTTATAAATAAACTACATGTCAATAGGGAAAACCATGGGGAAAAGCCCCCTTACCCTGCCCTTTTTACCTAGGAACATGGCCATGAGCTTCTTATCCTGAAGCAGGATGGCTCCTTTTACCAGGTACTCAAAGTAGGAGTCCACGCCAGCCCCAATGCCCGCGTCCTGGGCCACCCACTTGCCAGTGAGCACATCGATGTGGTTGCCGACCTAGGAGAGAGACATTTGGTGTCAAAGGAGGGCCCAAGACCAAACAAGGATGTCCCCACACCCCTGACTGTCCCGTGAGATACAAGGCAGGCACCCCAGTGCTTCTTGGGAGACATGCAGGCTATCGGGGTACAGGGTTGGGGGGCAAGGCTGGATCATGGCCAGCTCTCTTGCATATATGTACAGTGGAGACACATCTCATGCACATTTAGGAGGACTTAATTATACACACTGGTCAAAAACTGAAAAAAGAACAATGACTTGGAGTGTTCATGCCCTGTCTAGAGTGAGTGTGAGCTGGGAGATGAGAACGTGCTGTTCCCACAATCTGTCTCAGACTTCTCAGCCTGAGAATCTGCATGCGATTCCAGTGTCTAAAGACATAAGATATACTTTCCATATTTCCATAAATCAACTTGGGAAGGACATCCAAGAAACTGATAGAGTAGTTGCTTGTAAGGAGAGGAACTGGGTGGCTGGAGGACGCGTCACAGATGTCACTGCGTACTTTTTTGTATCCTTTGACTTGTGAACCATTTAAAAATAAATTTTAAAGATTTAAATGAAGAGATATGTTGTCCATATAACTTAGACCCCGATGGAAGCTGATAACTTCACTTGGTACTCATTCAAAGAAACAGCTAATTGTCCTGTGTTAGTTTGGGCAGAGCCCCAGCAAGGAAGCCAGGAAGTAGTTGATTTGGACGGTGAGTCCCTGGAAACTCGAAGAGGAGGGGAAAAGTGAGGCAGGGCAGGGAGGCAGCCCTAAAGGGTGTGCTGTCAGGCAAGTTACCACCATGGGAAATGGAGCTCCATCCCACCGGGCAGCTCTGGGAGTCAGTGTAGAGCACGAGCCTCAGCACGGTCCCACCCAAGGGCCGGGGAACAAGGGTGATTGTCCATAAACTCCCATCAGTATCAGCCACTGATTGAGAACTGCTCTGGGGTAGCATTTAAGACCTGGCGTTTCCAGCCAAGTGCAAGCAGAGCAGGATCCAGGCACCAGAAAAGGCCCGTAGCCAAAGAGACATGGGTGACGGCAACTGGAAGACAGGCCAGTGTGCACGGAAATGATAAAGGGCTGAGAGGATGTGGGCAGGGTGGTCATGGAGTCACTATGGCTCACGAGCTGGAGAAAAAACTGCCTGTGTTGGACACTAAGGGAGTTACTCTAGGTCTCCAGAGTGGCACCTTCTTAAGGGACTGTCAAGGAGTCCTCACACAAGTTTCACTTTTCAAGCTTAGAACCAGACTTTGCATAAAACGTGCCTCCACCTGAATCACTTTCGGACAACACAGTCTTCATAAGTCATAATGACTCAGCAAGGAGGTATTAATCCATCAGTATTATTGCTGAAGTAACTGTGGATCAGAAAGGTTGAGTGACTTGCCCAGGGTCACACAGTTTCAACATAGTAAGGCTGGGGCTCAGTCTCAGTTCTGACTAAATCTAGTGTTATTTCCTGGACAGCTTTGGCTCAATTACTGTTAGTTTCACTGGATCATCTAGTTTAGGAGCCGAAACCGACCTTAAATTTCCATAGGTGAGTAGGTTTGTAGGGGAGGAAAAGCTCTGGGGTCAAATAAGTTTGTGAAACGTTGAGTTAAGCAAAGTTAAATAGGTGAATTTATCATAGGATTTCATAACCTTTAACCTGCTCGTGTTCATTATGACTCTCCAAAAAAAAGATACTATTTATAGTGTTGCCCAAATTTAATTGACCAGTAATCATTTCCTCATGGAACAGCCATTCAACATCTCTCAAATCTTTTGGTTCTAAGAAACACAGTTTTACAAACAAAAATATGTAAAAATGAGGGCCAGACAGGCTGACGATCTAAGGTCACCGAGTGAGTCAGGGGCATGAAGCATATGACCCACTCCCTAGATCAGAGAAGCTCAAGGAGCCAGAGCTTATCACGGCCCCTTTTCCTGCCAGAGGATGTGCTCTCATGCTCTCCTCCCCTCTGTGCCAAAGCATGAACTGGAGGCTTGGTCTACTTTTGGTGTTGTGAGCCTAAGCCTTGGATCACTCCTGAGGTCACCCTTAGTTTCCTTCAGCTGGACCGCAACTTGTTGCTCAGAGCCCTGAGCCTCATAAGCAGGGGCCAAGGTGGCCAACTTGAGCTAGACAGGAAGAGTGGCAGCGGACCTACCAGCCCAATATCTGACCGGCTCTCCCAGAGGCGCATCAGGGCCACTCTGGCCACGTCTTCGAACACAGGGTCACCGGTGAGGCTGCTCAGGGTGGCAAATTCCACGATGAAGGTCCCGATCCCTGCTGTGCAGGTGACAGGAGTCTCTCCTGGGTTCACGCCATGAAGCAGGTTCACCGTTCCATACGGCATGCCAGTGGGGGTCTGAAAGGCTGAACAATTGCAAAATTAAGACCCCAGATAGGAGCGGGGAGGTGGGCATGGGTGGACACAGGACCAAAGCCTGAGGCCTTGGCCAGCACTTCCCTTTTGTCTCCTGGGTGATCTGCTAGAGACTGAGCCAGAGAAGGATAAATGTCACAACTGGAGGGCCCTCAGTGGCCACCTAACCCAGATGCTGTCAAACACTGCTCCTCATGCCTTGGGCTCTTGCCTGTGGTGAGCAGGGAAGCAGCAGGCTGTGCTCTGGGGTATCACACTCCACACATGCTCACTTTAGCTAGAGCAGCTCTACTTTTACTTATTTTATATTATGCCTCAGAGGCCAGGCAAGTAACTTAGTGTGAAGCAGGCAGGGCTTAAGCCACAGGCAGTGGGGGAGCTGGTTGCACAATGAAAAAGCCATTCATCTACTTCTTAAAACACCATTCTGACCAAATGAAACACATCTGAAGGCTGTAAACAGTCCCAGAGCAGCCAGTTTAAGATCCCTGCTCTAAATAAAGAGTTTCAGGGGCTACGTTATTTTCTTTAAAAAGGATATAAACCACAAAACTGCCAATGTGGTCCAACCCTCAATTCACAGGTAGGAAAGGTCAGGCTTGTAAAGAAGTGACTCAGAGATCACAGAGAGAGCCAAACGGAGCTGGGATGGGAATGACTATCACGTGCCCACTCCTCCCCTTCCCCCCGCAATGGGCCCAGTGCCCTGTCCACCTCACCCCAGTGCCTTCCAATTCAAGGCAAGGAACTAAGACAGCAAGTCAGAGGCAGAGATTTCCTCTCCAGGCTGAAAGGTCAAACAACCCCAAAGCAGCCTGTGCGTCACCAAACTGTGAAAAAAGCTGTCAAAACTTCCAAGAACCACAAGGTCCAGCAACTTTACTGTAAGAAGAGAAACTTGCTATCTGGCAGACATGAGTGGTAAGCAAGGAGGATTCAAGTCACGAGCAAGAAGGGCCTAAAGGGATAGTTCAGAGAAGTCAGGCAGTATTAAAAAGGGGGTGGGGAGGTGACAAAATCCTGTTTCTCAGCATGAATGCACTTTTCAATATGTATATTTCTCAATACAAAAAAAAGAAGGGAGCAACCAGACAGTTTCCCTCCAGGGATGAGTCACACAGGACATGACGTTTGTAAGGAGACATTCAGGCCGTGAGTGAGACCTGAACCCAGTTCGCTCACTCTCCTCAGCTCTTCCCCAAGGATGAGAGGCAAGTCCTGGGTGAAGGGGAGAAGTGAGACGGCCAAGAGGTTGGTGGAAAGCAGTGTAACGTGTTTGGGTGTGAACAGCTCTCAGAGCCTCCACCACGCCCTGAAGAGAACACAGCGTCCCGCTGATGCTGCCGAGCCCAGCTACTGCCCCTCTGGACAAACACTGCAGCTTGGCCTGCAGCCCTGGACATGGCTCAGCTACAAAACAAGTCCCTCTCATGTCTCAGTGGTGTTTGAGGTTCTCCAAGAACTTTCTCCTCTCTGACCTCATTTTACGTCTCCCCAGAGGGAGGCAGGAATTATGACTCCCATTTGATAGACGGGGAAATTGAACCAAGGAGAGGAAGAGCGGCTTGGTCAAGCTATTGGTTGTCAGAGCCGAGTCTAGAACCAGAGGTTCCGAACGCTCAGACCAAGGCTCTTCTCTGGAACCCTTTCATTCCAGTGGCGTGTGGGCCTGGGAGGGGGCAAAAGCACTCACTCAAATAAGGGCAAAAGCCTTCCAGCCACCAGGCTGGCCTTCAGTGCTCCTCGCAAACGTTAATGAGGTCAGCTCATCCATCCTAGCCTAGCCGTCAAAATGCCAAGGACTCTCCTGTTTTCCATGGTGGGCGCCAAGAGGTAGAAATACCAAGTGTTTGGGTGAGCAACACGAGCAAATAATTCTGCACAGCCACTCTCTTCTCCAGCAAGAGCAGCAGGACCTACTGGACTTCATCTCTGCCCCATCTCCATGTGGGTCTTACCTGGGAGGAGTTTCCGGGCTGCCTCCTCAGCCATCCTCAGGAGAGGTCCCGAGCAGGGCCATCCAGCCTCCACTTCTACCCCAGCCCTCTTTGATAGCAGGTGAGCAGACAGAAGTCCTCCTACTACTACAGATGGTACAAAAAGCAAGTGTCAGAATCCTAAGGACCAGTCTTTCCCTTGTACAAATTAAACTTAATGCTCTGTTCAGTGGCTCACTGGGAAGGGGCTGGAGCCATGTAGCAAAAGAAGAGTCCTTAACCCCCCACACTGGTACAGTGTTAAGTTCATGAAGTTTTTTTTTCTCTTGGTGGGTCACAAAAATAATGGTTATCGGGCTTCCCTGGTGGCGCAGTGGTTGAGAGTCAGCCTGCTGATGCAGGGGACATGGGTTCGTGCCCCGGTCCGGGAAGATCCCACATGCCGTGCAGCATCTGGGCCCATGAGCCATGGCCGCTGAGCCAGCACGTCTGGAGCCTGTGCTCCGCAACGGGAGAGGCCACAACAGTGAGAGGCCCGCGTACCACAAAAAAAAAAAAAAAAAAAAAAAAAAAAAAGGTTATCATTTTTTTGCAGTCCCTACTGTATACCAAGCACTAGGTACTACTGTGCCCTCTTCAGACGGAGATACTGTGGTTCAGAGAGGTAAACTGACTTGCCCAGGGTCATCCATCTAGTAGGTGGTAGGGCCAGGTCTGTCTGACTCCCAAGTCCATGCTCATTGCACTTGGTCACTGTCTCCCCATCACCCCAACACCAAGGTAGGATACTTATTACCTTCATTTTATTCATTTATCTATTTCAATTTATTACATAATATTTAGGACTTATAAAAAGACACAAAGATTATCTGGAAATATGGCTAAACAGATATCCTGAATGGCCCTCCCACTGAAAAAACTGGTGACCTTGAGCTTCAGTTTTCCCCTCCTCCTGGCAGACCAGGAATAAGAGACAAAGGCAGGACCTACCCAGAGTGGGAAGTCTGATAGAAGATCCCTCCATGAAGTTGGGATCTGAAAGAATTATATACCCTTTGTAAAGATGAATTAAAAATAAACCCTACACACCTCCCCTAGCATACAGTAAGGAAAACTGTATACCTCAAATCTCAATGCCAAGTAAAGTGAAGAAAAAAAAATCTCTCCTAAGAATTAATAACCACAACTGGTACTCACTAAGTTTTACAGACTGAATTCACACTAACTGTGTTGTCTAGAAAACCTCAAATCTTTAGCCTAAGGTGGTTTTAGTAGATAATGCCTCCAGCCACATGGCAAGAGTAAACAAAAAATATATCTGGAAAAACCCACATTCAACCCGGGCCTCAAAGAATCCCACAGGTAAAACCTAGGCAATAAGTGTTCATTAAAAAATAAATAGGGACATTTAGAGAAGAGCTAACACCTATCCTTCTCAAACTCTTCCAAAATATAGCAGAGGGAGGAACACTCTCCAACTCATTCTACAAGGCCACCATCACCCTGATACCAAAACCAGACAAAGATGTCACAAAGAATGAAAACTACAGGCCAATATCACTGATGAACATAGATAAAAAATCCTCAACAAAATACTAGCAAACAGAATATAACAGTACATTAAAACGATCATACACCATGATCAAGTGGGGTTTATTCCAGGAATGCAAGGATTCTTCAATATATGCAAATCAATCAACGTGATACACCATATTAACAAATTGAAGGAGAAAAACCATATGATCATCTCAATAGATGCAGAGAAAGCTTTCGACAAAATTCAACACCCATTTATGATAAAAACCCTGCAGAAAGTAGGCATAGAGGGAACTTTCCTCAACATAATAAAGGCCATATATGACAAACCCACAGCCAACATCGTCCTCAATGGTGAAAAACTGAAACCATTTCCACTAAGATCAGGAACAAAAAAAAAAAAAAAAAAAAAGATCAGGAACAAGACAAGGTTGCCCACTCTCACCACTCTTATTCAACATAGTTTTGGAAGTTTTAGCCACAGCAATCAGAGAAGAAAAAGAAATAAAAGGAATCCAAATCGGAAAAGAAGAAGTAAAGCTGTCACTGTTTGCAGATGACATGATACTATATAGAGAGAATCCTAAAGATGATACCAGAAAACTACTAGAGCTAATCAATGAATTTGGTAAAGTAGCAGGATACAAAATTAATGCACAGAAATCTCTTGCATTCCTATACACTAATGATGAAAAATCTGAAAGTGAAATTAAGAAAACACTCCCATTTACCACTGCAACAAAAAGAACAAAATATCTAGGAATAAACCTACCTAAGGAGACAAATGACCTGTATGCAGAAAATTATAAGACACTGATGAAAGAAATTAAAGATGATACAAATAGATGGAGAGATATACCATGTTCTTCGATTGGAAGAATCAACATTGTGAAAATGACTCTACTATCCAAAGCAATCTACAGATTCAATGCAATCCCTATCAAACTATCACTGGCATTTTTCACAGAACTAGAACAAAAAATTTCACAATTTCTATGGAAACACAAAAGACCCCAAATAGCCAAAGCAATCTTGAGAACAAAAAATGGAGCTGGAGGAATCAGGCTCCCTGACTTCAGACTATACTACAAAGCTACAGTAATCAAGACAATCTGGTACTGGCACAAAAACAGACATATAGATCAATGGAACAGGAGAGAAAGCCCAGAGATAAACCCACACACATATGGTCACCTTATCTTTGATAAAGGAGGCAAGAATATACAGTGGGGAAAAGACAGCCTCTTCAATAAGTGGTGCTGGGAAAACTGGACAGGTACACGTAAAAGTATGAAATTAGAACACTCCCTAACACCATACACAAAAATAAACTCAAAATGGATAAAAGACCTAAATGTAAGGCCAGACACTATAAAACTCTTAGAGGAAAACATAGGCAGAACACTCTATGACATAAATCACAGCAAGATCCTTTTTGGCCCACCTCCTAGAGAAATGGAAATAAAAACAAAAATAGACAAATGGAACCTAATGAAACTTAAAAGCTTTTGCACAGCAAAGGAAACCATAAACAAGACCAAAAGACAACCCTCAGAATGGGAGAAAATATTTGCAAATGAAGAAACTGACAAAGGATTAACCTCCAAAATTTACAAGCAGCTCATGCAGATCAATAACAAAAAAACAAACAACCCAATCCAAAAATGGGCAGAAGACCTAAATAGACATTTCTCCAAAGAAGATATACAGATTGCCAACAAACACATGAAAGAATGCTCAATATCATTAATCATTAGAGAAATGCAAATCAAAACTACAATGAGATATCACCTCACACCAGTCAGAATGGTCATCATCAAAAAACCTAGAAACAATAAATGCTGGAGAGGGTATGGAGAAAAGGGAACACTCTTGCACTGTTGGTGGGAATGTAAATTGATACAGCCACTATGGAGAACAGTATGGAGGTTCCTTAAAAAACTAAAAATAGAACTACCACACGACCCAGCAATCCCACTACTGGGCATATACCCTGAGAAAACCATAATTCAAAAAGAGTCACGTACCAAAATGTTCATTGCAGCTCTATTTACAATAGCCAGGACAAGGAAGCAACCTAAGTGTCCATCATCGGATGAATGGATAAAGAAGATGTGGCACATATATACAATGGAATATTACTCAGCCATAAAAGGAAATGAAATTGAGTTATTTGTAGTGAGGTGGATGGACCTAGAGTCTGTCATACAGAGTGAAGTTAAGTCAGAAAGAGAAAAACAAATACAGTATGCTAACACATATATGTGGAATCTAAGAAAAAAAAAAAAAGAAGAAAAGGGTCATGAAGAACCTAGGGGTAAGACGGGAATAAAGACACAGACCTACTAGAGAATGGACTTGAGGATATGGGGAGGGGGAAGGGTAAGCTGTGACAAAGTGAGAGAGTGGCATGGACATATATACACTACCAAATGTCAAATAGATAGCTAGTGGGAAGCAGCCGCATAGCACAGGGAGATCAGCTCAGTGGTTTGTGACCACCTAGAGGGGTGGGATAGGGAGGGTGGGAGGGAGGGAGACGCAAGAGGGAAGAGATATGGGAACATATGTACATGTATAACTGATTCACTTTGTTATAAAGCAGAAACTAACACACCATTGTAAAGCAATTATACTCCAATAAAGATGTTTAAAAATAAATAAATAAATAAGGGACTTCCCCGGTAGCTCAGTGGTTAAGAACCCATCTACCAATGCAGGGGATACGGGTTCGAACCCTGGTACAGGAAGATCCCACATGCTGCGGAGCAGCTAAGCCTGCGAGTCACAATTACTGAAGCCCACGTGCACAGAGCCCATGCTCTGCAACAAAGAGAAGCCACTGCAATGAGAAGCCCATGCACTGCAACGAAGAGTAGTCCCCACTCGCCACGACTAGAAAAAGCCCACCCACAACAACGAAGACCCAACGCAGCCAAAAATAATAGTTAGTTAATTAATTTAAAAAAAAAGAATCACTGGGTCAAAATTCATTGAAATGTGTAGATCTGTGCATTTCAGTATATGTAAATTTACCTCAATAAAATGAATGATTCATTAAAAAAAAAAAAAAATGATTCATTGGGAACCTGCTAAAAATACTGACTGTAGGACCCAACCCAGAGATCCCAATTCATTAGATTTAGAGTGGAGTCTACACAGCTGAACTTTTTAGAATGTTCCAAATGCTTCTGATGGGCAGCCACGTTTGGAAACTAATACCCTAGCCTTGCACTATGTAATACAGTAATTAGTAACCACATGTCGCTATTTAAATTTAAATCCATTAAAATTAAATGAAATTTAAAATTCAGTTCTTCAGTTGCAGTAGCCACCTTTCAAATGTTCAATAGCCACATGTAGCTAGTGGCTACTGGACTGGACAACACAGATATAAAACATTTCCATCAACAATGCAGAAAGTTCTAACAAACTTTCAATAGGCAGTAAGCTACAAGAAGGCAAGGATTACATCTTTCTTGCTCTTGGCTGAAAGCCTGGTACCAAATATATGTTAAATATGTGAGTAATCCTGGCATATTTCTTTTCAGTCTTTTCTCTGTCCCCTGCTCACTTTCATGTCTGAAACTGATGAGGGATCCCGAGACCTCCCTACCCAACCCTACAGGAGGGAAGACTCTGTCAATCTGGCTTGAGCCAAGTGCCCTGGCAAGGCTGGCGCTTAAGATCCTGTTTATCACCTCTTGGTTTACACAGAAGCCAAAATTCCACATTCTCCTTTCTTCCAAGGGCCCTAGAAGGCAGCCCTCACCTCGGATGTTGGTTTCAAACACAGAGGCGTTCACATCAATATCAAAGTCCACGTTGTCCTGGAGCACTTCAACCACTCTTTGGAATTCTGAGACATTCCCCAAAATCTGAAGGAAAGAGAGACCTGACAGTGAGGCTCTCAGGCTTGTGGGCACTGAAGATGCTAGATTCAGAGTCTAGGATCCTATGCTGGTGTGAATCCCACTTATGCAACTTCAGACCTACAGTTTCTGTTCTAAGACTGCTGGTAACAGGAGAAAACACTGGGAGCTGGAAATCACACAGACCCAGTATCAAGAGACTGGTAAAGTAAATTCTTTGGTACCAATTTAAGAATTTTTATGTACTCATTTAAATGAAACCAATATAAAGACTGTAGACCACATGAGGAAATCTTAGCTTGACATTTACAGTGGATATTTATTGTTTTTAACCTTGTCACATTCATCCTTATGGAAAATACTGCAGGTTGGTTGGCCCAACATTGATTCTCAATCTTCTTTACCCTTGTAGCTCCCAGCCATAGAGACTAGAAATCCACATATTTGCTTTCGCAGTCTCATTTGCTACTGGGTGATTGTGTTACCCAGTCAATTCTGAGCTTTGTAAAGTCTACTAGGGGCACTTCTCAGAAAGCTCCTGTTTCCCTAATAGAAAGGGACAAGACACAGTTGGCATGGCTTCTACTCTTTTTCGTTCTGCTTTGAAAGCAGACTTGATTTCTGGAGCTGGCAGCCATCTTAGGCCATGAGGTACTAAGCATGAGAATGAAAGTCAGTATACTAATGATGGTAGAATGGCAGGATACAAAAAGCATGGGGTCTCTGATGGCACAGTTGAGCAGCTGATCCAATGCTAGAAATTACCTTCATTCAGATTTTCTTATACTTGAGAAAATTAAACCCTTTTGTTTAAACCATCAGTCAAATGCAATCCTGATGCCTTTTATTCTGATATCAGTGTTCCAATTTTCCCTTGAGGAATCACCCTTCTTCCACAGTCACTCCTGTAATTTGAAGAAGCTGACTCCATCCCTTCAGCTGCAAGAATGGGCACTTCACCTGGACCAGCCAACGTACTATATCCCTTGGCCAACTGATTGATTCAGGGATAGATGTGTAACCCAAGCCAGATCAGTGAGACTCAGTCCACGGAATTAATGGAAAAGGACTAATTCTCTCCACACACAGGTTACTAAATGAGTGGGATGTGAGTCTGGAGTTACCATTGGCTACCCTGCCAGCTTAAGGAGAGCCTGAGAATACACCCAGCAAGGAAAGTAGAAATAAGAGATGGAGAAAGAGATTTCTAATGACGTTATTTAAATGTCTGGAACCAGCTGGGTTTGAGGTCAGTCTTTACCTGGACTTTTTAGTTATCTGACTCAGTAAATTTCCTTCCTGTCTAAATCAGTTTGATCACTTGCAGCTGAAACAATCCTGACTATCTCAGCATTCAAAGCCCTCTATGATTTAGACCTAATCTATCCTT
This sequence comes from Phocoena sinus, assembly GCF_008692025.1. NCBI lineage: Eukaryota > Metazoa > Chordata > Mammalia > Artiodactyla > Phocoenidae > Phocoena > Phocoena sinus. Next base: position 24,110,090 of record NC_045777.1, on the reverse strand, counting down.
CTAACCATGTCTCTCACTGTTCTTCTGTCGACTTCAGTACCCACTATTCCCTGATTTTCTGCCCTCAGACATGCTGTTCCCTCTACCAGAAATCTCACCCTGTGTCTTCCCATTTCCAAATCCAACCTATCTTCGATTATCTAAATGTCACCTTCTCTAGGAATCCTTTGATTCCTCCAGCTGAAATTCACCTCTTCCTCCTTTAAAAGACTCCAGCAAGTTTATCCCCACAACTCTTAGAGCATCTGTTTCTTTCCACATTACGAGAATCTTTGCATAGGCAGGAGCCTCACTCATTCCTGCACTCCCCCAGAGGGCTGAGCACAGTGCATGAAGCAATTACTCATAAAATGTTTGTTAAATGATGACATGAATCTTTCTCCACATTGTAGCCAGTGATCTTCTCAAAACAGGAATCTCATTTCCTACCCTCTTCTTGAAAAAATTCCACTGGCTTTCCACTGCCCCCAAATTAAAGATCAAAATGAAAGATGAAAATAAAAAGCCCAGGTGAAGAATTCATTTTTTCACCCACAGTCAAGTTACCAAAAGAAGAAGGATATTGGTCATGCAATGTTGGAGAGGAAAAGGAATAGATGAGACACTTACCAACAAGGTGTCCAGAGCATCAATAAGAGTCAGAGAAAAACTGTAAAAGGACAAAAACCCCAGCTGCTTAGTAAGAAAATCAAACAAACACCAGTTATTAAGGCTGCCCCAGATCAGAGACCCCAAAAACTAATAAGTGAAGCACAGCGATGCCTCTGCCAGTCCCACCTGAAATCACAACAGAGAAGCCATCGTGAAAATCACCGGGAACCTCTGACCCATTTAACGTACCTGGGAGGTGGGCTGATGTATAACATCTTATGCAAATAGCTCGACTGTAGTTAAACACATTGCCTATATTCTCTGGCATTCTTCTCCACCATAGGGAGGCAGTATAAGATTGTAGCTCAGAGCGCAGGCTTTCCACATCTAAGAATTTATCTCGCAGTGCACAGAACTGTAGCCTTGAGAATGCTCATGGCAATATTGTTTTTAGAACAGCAAAAAGCTAGAAATAACCCAAATGTATACCAGTTGAAAAGTGATTAACCAAACTGTAATACATTCAAACAATGCGAAACTATGAGGTGGTCAAAAAGATTGCTATCAAGAGTTCTATGGGCTAAGGGGAAGACATTCAAATTATATAGTTAAATGAAAAAGACAAGGTACAGAATAGGCAGTGTCGTGTGTCGTATTCTAACTGCATTTTTCAAAAAGAAACAATACAGACAGAAAGCAGATTAGCGGTTTTTTGGGCCAGTGGTGGTGGAGAGATTAACTATAAAGGGCCACCAGGGAACTTTCCAGTGTGACAGAAATGTTCTCTATCCTGTGATGGTGGTCACTACACACTTAAAATGGGTGCATTTTATATAAGTTACACCTTTAAAAGGTTATATTAAAAGATACACATATACATACCTATATGATGGTATAAACCAAAAATATTTCTGGAAGGATACACAAGAAGGTTAACAGTGGTTGGAGTTCTAGGGTATGGGAGATATTTATTTTATGATATTGGACTGCTTGAATTTGCCATTTACTTGTATTACTTTTTTCAACTAAAAAACGAAAACCGGCACAATTTGTGTTGAGCTTAATTTCTCCAGTCCCTAGCATATTCATTTGTAAAACAGAGATAAGAGCAATTAACTCCTAGGGGTGTTAATTAAATGAGATGACACAAGTAAAATGCTTAGCACAGTGTTTAATCAAGGTTGGCTTCAGCTAAATGCAATGATTCTTCACTTACTCAGCAAGGAACAAGACAGAGAATTCCATCTCTCACAGATTTTTCTTCTAGTGGAAGTGAGAAAGACAAACTAACACATAAGTGAAAATAACAGTATAAGAGTGAGAAGTGCTACGAAGAAAATAAAAAGGGAGGTTTGTGAGAGTGACCTGTCCGGGTGGGTATTTAGGGGAACTGATGCTAAGGTGACAGTTTGAGCTGAGATCTCAAGAAGCAGTCAGGGATGTGAGGGTAATGGGGGAAGTGGGTTTCAGTTACACTAACAGCAAAGGCTCTGAAATTTCATGTTTAGGAGAGTTACATCCCCTCCTAGGCCTGTTTGCCCACTTATAACATGAAGGGATTGGGTCTTCTGACTTTTTGAAGCCCTTCCACATATCCTAAGCCTCCAGAGATTTGCCCAAGTCCTAACAGCTGGTGTCTGTCACTGCTGTGGCCAGAGCCCGGAGGTCCAGACCACCAGGCTAACCCAGCCTTTTTCCACTATGGGAATCCAACTTTCCAGGAGGCTGGGTGGATCCTGGTGGTGCTGGCCTGAATTAGGGGGAACGCGACCCCACGCTAGTTACGAGGTTTTTCTGGAACCGGTGAGATCATGAAGCCACCAGCTCCAGCATACCCGCCCGCCTAGGACCGGACTGTCAGACCCAGGCCGCCCCCTTGCTCCTCCGCTCGCACTACCTGCCCCAAGTGTCGTGCCCGTCACAGGTGAGAGGTCGCAGCTCGTCGTAGGGAAAGGCATTCTCCAGGTAGCTGTCGTAGGCGTGGTAGAACATGGCCTTGACTCGCGCCCTGGTGCGGGGTACGAGAAATAAGTCAGAGGGCCACCAAACGAAACCAGGCAGAGGAAAGAACAAGAATTAGGGCGGAAAATGGTAATCACCACCTGATTTCTGCGAGGAGCCCAGTGGCGGGGTCCCAGCAGGTCAGGGTGGGGGGTCTGGGATGGAGGAAATGGGGAAGGGACTAGGTCTGGGATTCCCATTCCCCAACTATGGAAGGGCGGGGAGCCTGACCCCCATCACCTGTAGTGGGCGGGGTCGGGCGCGGTGCCATCCGGGCCGGGCGCACCATGGTGCAGGGGTAGCAGCGCACACAGGAGGCCAAACGGGACGAGCAGCCGGAAAGGCATAGAGCACGTGCCCTGTCAGCGCCGCCGCCGCTGCAGCAGCAGCCGCAGCCACCCGCACATCCTGCGACCCTCTGCAGGTTCTTCCGGGAATTAGGAGCACTGCGCCTGCGGGCCGATGAATCATCCATTCACTTCCGGACTACAAGGCCCAGAATACAATGGGCGGTGGAACCCAAGCAAAGAGCATCTTGGAACATGTAGTCTCTGAAGCGGAGATCTACGTGTCTTAAAAGACAGTGGCTAGTACAGCTACTATTATTAATTAATGTTTTAGCAACATCATTTTAAAAATATTTCTTAAATTTAATTATTTTTATTTAAGTATAGTTGATGTGCAATATTATATAAGTTACAGGTGTACAGTATAGTGATTCACAATCTATAAAGTTTATAACTCCATTTATAGTTATTATAAAATATTGGCTATATTCCCTGTGCTATACAATATATCCTTGTAGCTTATTTGATACGTAATAGTTTGTACCTCTTAATCCCCTACACTTATGTTGCCCCTCCCCCCTTCCCTCTCCCCACTGGTAATCACTAGTTTGTTCTCTATATCTGAGTCTGTTTCTTTTTTCTTATAGTCACTAGTTTATTGGTTTTTTTAGATACCACATATAAGTGATATCATACAGTATTTCTCCTTCTTTGTCTGACTTATTTGACTTAGCATAATGCCCTCCAAGTCCATCGAAGTTGTTGCAAATGGCAAAAGTTTCATTCTTTTTTATGACCGAGTAGTATTCCATTGAATACATATACCACATCTTCTTTATCCAGTCATCTGTGATGGACACTTAGCTTGCTTCCATAACTTGGCAAGTGCAAATAATACTGCTATGAACATTGGGGTGTGTGTATCTTTTTGAATTAGTGTTTTTGTTTTTTTCAGATATATACCCAGAAGTGGAATTGCTGGGTCATTTGGTAGTTCTATTTTTGTTTTTTTTGAGAAACCTCCATACTGTTTTCACAGTGGCTGTACCAATTTACATTCCTACCAACAGGTTACAGAGGTTCCTTTTTTTCCACATCCTTGCCAACATTTGTTATTTGTGGTCTTTTTGATGATAGCCATTCCTTCAGGTGTGAGGTGATATCTCACTGTGGTTTTCATTTGCATTTCCCTGATGATTAGCATTGTTGAGCATCTTTCCACGTGCCTGTTGGCAATCTGCATGTCCTCTTTGGAGAAATGTCTATTCAGATCTTCTGCCCATTTTTTTTTTTTTTTTTTTTTTTTTTTTTTTTTGTTTTTGTTTTTTTTTTTTGTGGTACGCGGGCCTCTCACTGTTGTGGCCTCTCCCGTTGCGGAGCACAGGCTCTGGACGCGCAGGCTCAGCGGCCATGGCTCACGGGCCCAGCCGCTCCACGGCATGTGGGATCTTCCCGGACCGGGGCACGAACCCGTGTCCCCTGCATCGGCAGGCAGACTCTCAACCACTGCGCCACCGGGGAAGCCCCTTCTGCCCATTTTTTAACGGGGTTGTTTTTTTTTTTTTGATATTGAGTTGTATGAGCTGTTTATATATTTTGGATATTAACTGCTTATTGGTCATATCATTGGCAAATATTTTCTTCCATTCAGTAGGTTGTCTTTTTGTTTTCTCGATGGTTTCCTTTGCTATGCAAAAGCTTTTAAGTTTGATTAAGTCCTATTTGTTTATTTTTGGTTTTATTTCCTTTGCTATAGGAGACTGATCCAAAAAAATATTGCTGTGATTTATGTCAAAGAATGTTCTGCCTATGATTTATTCTAGGAGTGTTATGGTTTCAGGTCTTACATTTATGTTTTTAATCCATTTTGAGTTTATTTTTGTATGTGGTGTTAGAGAATGTTCTAATTTCATTCTTTCACATGTAAGTGTCCAGTTTTCCCAGCACCACTTACTAAAGAAACTGCCTTTTCTCCATTGTATATTCTTGCCTCCTTTGTCATAGATTAATTGACCATAAGTGTGTGGGTTTATTCTGGGCTCTCTATTCTGTTCCATGGATCTATGTCTCTGTTTTTATGGCAGTAGCATACTATTTTGATTACTGTCTTTGTAGTATTATCTGAAGTCAGAGCAAATGATTCCTCCAGCTCTGTTCTTCTTTCTCAAGATAGTTTTGGTTATCCAGGGTCTTTCATGTTTCCATACAATTTTTAAGATTATTTGCTCTCGTTCTGTGAAAAATGCCATTGGTAGATTGATAGGGATTGCACTGAATCTATAGATTGCCTGGGGTAGTATGGCCATATAAAAATATTAATTCTTCCGGGCTTCCCTGGTGGCGCAGTGGTTGAGAGTCCGCCTGCCGATGCAGGGGACACGGGTTCGTGCCCCGGTCCGGGAAGATCCCACATGCCGCGGAGCGGCTGGGCCCGTGAGCCATGGCCGCTGAGCCTGCGTGTCCGGAGCCTGTGCTCCGCAACGGGAGAGGCCACAACAGTGAGAGGCCCATGTACCGCAAAAAAAAAAAAAATTATATATATATATATATATATATATATATAAATTCTTCCAATTCAAGAACATAGTGCATCTTTCCATCTGTTTGTGACATCTTCAATTTCTTTCTTAGCAACAGCATTTTAAAGGACTTGTGTACTAAGACTGTATGGGTACTTTAAATATATTATCTTTTTTTAAAACCACCTTATTAAGCATGAAGGCAGAGACCAGTGGGGCCTCAATATTTATTAGTGGATGTACTTAAAGATGGATGAAGAATGTTCAGCCTTTATCATAATTAGAATTTTATTGAGTTTCCCAAACGAGTCCCTTGCTAATCATGTAAGAGACAACTTACTTCCAAAGCTGCTACTCTCAAGATTTTCAGAAATCCCTTCAGTTCTAGGAATTCATGAAATCTTGACATTCCTTTCCTCCCATTTGGGACATGGTTACATCATCATGGTCTCTTCAGTCTCCGTCCCAATGCAGAATCTACCCACTCCCAATCCCCTGGACCATCTCAGCCCTGCACCTCAGGGCTGCAGCCCTGTAGGTTACCCCATGTGAGAATGAAGACCTGGGACACTATAGCTTTGAGAAGGTTGTGACCCATTTTTCCATTTTCCTTCTTGCAAGTTCCCAGAGTTTTGTCAGCCCTTTGGACCATAGCAACACACATGACTTTGGGCAGTGTGATGTGCAGTAGAATCAACCCTAGATTTGAAGTGCGACCAGGACTTCAATCCCAACTTTATCACTTAAAGCCTCTATATGTGACCCTAGGCAGGGCCCTCCCCTTCTGTGAGCCCAGCTTCTTCATATGTAAAATGAGGAATTTGAACAAACGGATCTCTGAGGTCCTTTTAACCTAAGCTTTCTGTGATGCTAGGATTGGCCATCCTCTGCTCTTTGCTAAAAAATGGCAGCTCAGTTCCTTGAGCTGCAATGAAGGCATGTTTGGTCTCCTTTGGTCCAAAGTCCTTGAAAATATCCCTCAGATATATATATCCTGAAATTTCGCCAGTAGATACGAGAATTAAAATCTTGACTTACCCCAGAGATCTTGAGGTAGTACAGTACAGAAGTTAAAAGTGTGGGCTTTAGATTTGAGCAGACCTGAGTTGGAATACTAGCTCCATCACCTTTTAGGAGTGTGGCCCCACCAGCTTTTCTTCTGAGCCTCATTTTACTCATCTGTAAAATAGGAATAATATTAGTATTATATTCACCTAATAGGATTATGAGGGTTCAGTGAGCTACTGCATATAAAGTGCTTGTCACAGTGCCTTTCAGAAGAGACAAACAAAAGATATTAGGATGCTTTTGGAAACTCTTCTTGGAAGTGCCAGATGGAAGGGAAAGGAGATGACAGTAAATTGAGACTTGGATAACAACACAGGGGCATGGTGTTAGTTTTCTGCGACTATGCTAACAAATTATAATTACCACAAACTTGGTGTTTTAAAGCAATAGAAATGTATTCTCTCACAGTTCTGCAGGCCAGAAGTCTGAAATTAGTTTCACTGGGCTAAAATCAAGATATTGGCAGGCCCGGAACCTCTAGGGAAGAATCTGCTCCTTGCCTCTCCAGCTTCCCAGGGAAAAGAGAATGTTACTGACATTCCTTGGCCTGTGGCCGTGTCACTCCAATCTTTGCTTCCATGTTCACATCACCTCCTCCTCTGTGGATTAGTATCATATCTCCCTCTGCCTCTCTAAGGACACTTGTGACTGCATTTGGGCCCTACCTAGATAATACAGGATAATCTCCCATCTCAAGAGCCTTAACTTGATCACATCGGCAAAGACCCTTTTTCCAAACAGGGTACACTTAAAGATTCCAGGAACTAGGACCTAATTGTCTTTATGGGGCCATTTTTTTTAGCCTAGCATAATAGGTACTAAGCATTTTTCGGGTCTGGGCCCTTCCATGCTATGAAACTCAGCCAGGCCTAAGTGTCCTTCTCTACATAAGTCCTGTCACTTACCTTCTTGTCTCCATTCAAAACTCTCATGTGGATTAAATGTTTGCAGGGAGAGTGGGGCCAGGTTGCCTGGATTTGGTAATGATGGGTCTCTTTTTTTTTTTTTTTTTTTTTTTTTTTTTGTGGTACGCGGGCCTCTCACTGTTGTGGCCTCTACCCGTTGTGGAGCACAGGCTCCAGACGCGCAGGCTCAGTGGCCATGGTTCACGGGCCCAGCTGCTCTGCGGCATGTGGGATCTTTCCGGGTCAGGGCACGAACCCGTATACCCCTGCATCCTCAGGCGGATTCTCAACCACTGCGCCACCGAGGAAGCCCGATGGGTCTCTTTTGATGAGCAAGATTGAAATACTCATAATTTTTTTGTTTTCTTTTTCTAGCTTGATAAAAATGTGCATTTCCACACTGTCACAGAGCAAATACAATCATGACTTATATTTTCACAATTTATATGGTTGATTTCATGGTTTTTCATGAAAAAAAACTCTTTTTTTTTTTTTTTTTTACCTTTTGGAATGTATTAGGTCTCTTCCTTCTTGGCTTTACCTCTCACTCTGTGATTATCATATTAGATTCTAAAAGGTTGTGGTCCATCAGAGAAATGTCAATCTTGAATATTTACTCATGAAGACTCAGAGTAACCTTAATTTCCTGATTCAAAATCTGGAAATTGAAAATGCTACAAAGGATGTCTGGGAATTAAATGGGATAGTGGTGAAAATTCTAGCACAGTGACTAGAACGTGTTAATTTCTTAATAAATATTCTCTTCCCTGCGTCCTATTCCTCTTTTTTTAAAAGTGGGGGTATGTTAATTAGTTCCATTTATTGAGCATCTGTCCCTAATAATCCCAGCTGTTATAGGCAATGATTTCTGCCCTCAAGAACTTGAAGCACAGTGCTGGGTATACAACGAAGATTACAAGTCAAGCCACAGAACTTTCCCTTGAACTGCCTAAAATTTTGATAGAAAGGAAAGACATCTTTTGGAGAATACCTGGAATCACAGAGTGTTCAAGTTTTCCTGTGTGTGTTTCGAGGATGGGCAGAGTGTATTAATACCCCAGGTCAGTATTCTTGAACTCTGTGTCGAGTGGAGCAAGCCGTGGACTCGTGGTCAGAAGTCTTTTGTTCTATTACTGGTTTAGTCATTGTCTCTGTGTGATCTTGGGCAAGTCACTTTCCCTTTTGGGGATTCAGTTTCCAAATCTGGAAAATGAGAGAATGAGACTACCTTTCAATACAACGAAAATGTTAACAGATTCATAGAGTTATTGCAAAAAATCAAGAAGCAGAATTCAATACACATTAACTGCAGAAATTTTCCCCCAGAAACAATCAAGAAGCAGAATAAAACTGTAGGATGACACTCCTAATAAAATTTGATTATTTCCCAACTGAATAATATTAATAATAAAGAAGAGGAGAAGGAGAAGGCCAAAATGTCTAGATAATAGCAAGAATTTATATAGCAGTTACTATGTCCCAGGCTCTGTTCTTGGGACGTTAGTCCTCACCATGATCCTCTGAGACAATACTATTATTATTACCATTTTAAAGATTTTAAAAATTGAGACACAGATTTTAAAAATTGAAGAGAGGTTTAGTAATAATCAACGTCTCACACTGAATAAGTTGTAGAGCCAAGATTCAGACCTAGTCTATATTCTACTACATTGATGAAATTAATGACAATTGTATAAATAAAGGTCCAAAACAGAATTAAAACGTGGGGATTGACTTCGGCAGTATCCTCTAACTTTAGCTTCATGCGATTCTACATTCACCATTCCCTTCCTTTTTGCTGGAAAGTCAGAATAAAAGGTTCAATTCCCTGAAGCTGGAAGCCCAGGCATTTTAGTTCTCCTTTGACCCAGTACTCTTAGCTACTTTTAGCAGGGAAGTATCTGGAAATTCCTTTTCTAGCATCTGGAGGTCATGTGGTTCAAGCAGATTCTTTCAACTCCCAGAGCAGAGCTTGCATACTACATACTTTTGGACTGCCAAGAGACAGCTAGTTTGTTCCTGGGAAATTTCCCATCTGTTGCTTTGTAGAAATGCTCGAATTTCCCCTGTCCCCAGTATATACAAAATCTAGAGCACGTCAGAGCCCTAGAACACGTTTTTGTTTGTTTGTTTGTTTGTTTTGCAGTACACGGGCCTCTCACTGTCGTGGCCTCTCCCGTTGCGGAGCACAGGCTCCAGACGCGCAGGCTCAGCGGCCATGGCTCACGGGCCCAGCTGCTCCGCGGCATGTGGGATCTTCCCGGACCGCGGTACGAACCCGTGTCCCCTGCATCAGCAGGCGGACTCTCAACCACTGCGCCACCAGGGAAGCCCTAGAACACGTTTTTAATGCCCATATTCCATGTAAACATTCTCTAGGCTAAATCTGCCTAGAGAAACTTAGTCATCCCGGTTATATTTAGGCAAAAGTACAAAATCAAGAAATGACCACCCACAGATGGTCTCATAGTCTGGTTAGTCCCAGGCCCTGAGCCAGATTATAATCTTTGAGCTCTCAAGCCTTGAAAATGGTATCCATCCCTCATATGCAATTCAAAACAAAAATAATCTTATTCTATAAAATAAAGGGAGGTGACAGCCAAAAGATGGAAGCAATGCATCCGTCAATGGATAACTGGATAAACAAAATGTGATATAAATACAATGGAATATTATTCAGTGTTAAACAGGAAGGAAATTCTGACACGTGGTACAACTTGGATGAACCTTGAGGACATGATGCTAAGTGAAATAAGCCAGCCACAAGAGAACAAATGTTGTATGACACCATCTATGTGAGGTACCTAGAGTAGTCAAATGCATAGAGACAGAAAGTAGAGGGTGGTTGCCAGGGGCTGGGGGAAAGGCAATGTGTTACTGTTTAATAGGTACAGAGTTTCAGTTTTGCAAGATGAAAGGAGTTCTGCAGATGGATGGTGGTGATTGTTGCACAACAATGTGACGGTACTTAATGCCATTGAACTGTACACTTAAAATGGTTAGGATGGTAAATTTTACGTTATATGTATTTTACCACAATTTTCTAAATCGAAAAATTGAAAAAAAATAAATGGATAGTGGCCCCCAAAATTTCTGATTTTTTTCCATGTTGCCTACTTCACTGCCTTTTTGGAAATATCCAGTTCTTTCAAAAATATATATACATGTTCTTACGGAGGGGAGAGATATGTGCCTGCTTTGCTGATGCCCAAAGCAGATACTTCTTCTGCCTATTTAATGAGACAGAATTGGCATTACAACACCCCAGGCTGAAGGAAGGAAGAGCATAGGGTCCTGCAGGGTCCCCCACTCAGTCTACCAGTTCTGTAGGTCCCAACTCTGATGCTGGGGAGAAGGAAAAAAGCCTAACAGAAGGAAAATCCTTTCAGCAAATATTTATTGAGAGTCTTATAATAATAACAGTATCTACTAAACTGAACTTACCAGTGTTAAGAAAAACTATCTAAAACATGTTACTAAAGTAAAAAGATGATTATGTGACCTTTTGATGTCACAATAAAGCACTGATCAGCAAATCTACTTAAGAGTCATCTGCCTCTGAAGAGCAATTTAACATTATTTACACAACTGACTAGGGCCCAGACATTTCACAATTCTGTTAAGTAATAGGACGGGATGATTTCCTTTTCTGTCTAGTAGAGAAGATAATCCTTAAGGTTATGGTTTTATTACCCTGTAGGACCTTAATCCATTTGAATATAATTTAGCAATATCATTTCAATATTTTTCTTTCTCAGTGACTATAAAATCCCCAGTTTTCGGGAGGGGGAGGTGGCCGTGGTGGGATGAACTGGGAGATTGGGACAGACATGTATACACTAATATGTATACAATAGATAACTAATAAGAACCTGCTGTATAAAAAAATAAATTAAATTAAATTTTTTAAAAACCCAGTTTTTATATTCTGTTTTGAACTAGCTTTGTCATCCTGCTAGCCCCCTTATTAATGAGTTAAATGAAATTTTGACCCATGCTCACTGTTTGTATGAGAATTATGTGTTTAACATGCTGAGAATTAGCCTTTACACTAAATGTCAGATCCTAGGTTAAGCAATTCACAGACCCATGATACCCCTTTGAGGTAGTTTCTATTTTTATTCCCATTTTCCAGATGATAAAGCTGATGCACAATAAAAGATTAAATAATTTTCTAAGGGCCAATTATGTGCCAGGCATTTTGCCGGTCACAATTTTCTCTCCTTCCCTAGATGTTCTATTTATTTGTTCATTCATCCAATAAGTATCTATTGAGCACTTACCATGTGCCAGGTACTCTACTAGCCTTGTGTTACAGAAACGTTAAAACCCATTCCCTGCCCTCTTACAGCTTTTGGTATGAAGGAGAGATGATGCTTAAACAGACAATTACAATGGACAGAAGTTAGCTGTGATGAGGGGAGAGGGCTACGGTAGAACAGAGGGAATATCCAACACAGATTTGCGTGACATCAGGGAAGGCTTCCTGGAGTAAAAGACACCTACTCTAATAGGTGCTAGGTGCGCCAAAAAGGGGGTGAGAATTATCTGAAGATAAAGTCTCCATTCCTTAGTACAGTATGACAGACTCTTCATCGGACTCCTACTTACCTCTTCACATCACTTTGCCCTCCCTGCTGCCCACCTATTCCGTTTTGGCCACACTTAAGTACTACTAATTTCTAAAGCATGTTATATTCTTTCTCCTCTCATATTATATTCTTTTGCACCTTCTTCTCCCTCTATCTGAAAGAACTCTTCCCCACACCTTCTGCCCTTCCCCCACTGCCATCCCTCATTTGCCCTGCCGGACCACCTTAGGCATCACCTCTTCCAAGAAGCCTTCTCTGACTCCCAGGCTAAGTTAGAGGACTCTACTCTCATAAGCTCGATCCCCCTCATGCTCCCCAACCCCAGTCCTCTACGTGCTATAGACTAAGATAGCAAAAATACTACGTGCCCGGATCTGTACTAAGTGGTTCACTTATATCATTTCATTCTCACCACAACTCTATGGGACAGGTATTATTATTCTTCCTATTTAACTGATGGGCTCAGGGAGGCCAGGTGGCATGCCCTATATCCCACAGCTAGCAAGTGGCCAAGCTGAGATGTGAGCCCAGGCAGCTTCACCCCAGAGCCCATGGCCTCATCCTTGGTGTTACATTCAATACCACCTCTGCTCTGGGTCCTGGGAGGAGGAAGCAGGCTGAGAAGAGAACACAAAGATGCCTTCCAGGGGTTTACAGTCCAGGAGAGAAGACAAGGGGATAGAAGGTGACAATATAGCTACAATGAAGCTACCAGGGGAGGCAATGTTCCATTGGTTTTGTGAGTAGAGTGAGAAGTCAAATATAGCTGGGGTCATCCTGCAAGGCTTTCAGAAGGAAGTGGTATCCCAGCAGCGCTTTGAAGGAATGGAGAGGACATGGAGAAGTCTAGAGAAAAACAGCAGGAGAGTAAAATATATATAACAAGGATAATACCTCATGAAGAATTGTCTTCAACAGTGCAAGGTTAGTTTAACACTAGAAACAATGCATTTGCCACATTAACAAATTAAAGATGGAAAATCATATGATCATTTCATTAGATGATGATAAAGGATTTAAAAAACTCAAAACATTTATGTTAAAAACTCAGCAAACTGGGAATAAAAATAATCTTCCTAAAGAAAAAAAGATTCTTCCTTACTCCAATAAACGGTATCTGGTTTTTTTTCAATATAGCAAACATCATAAAAGCTTTCCTTTTTAAGCCAGGAAAATGAAAAGAATACTCACTTATATTTTCTATCATTTCTATTCAACATTGTACTAGAGATCAGAGCCAGAACAATAAGTTAAGAAAAAGAAACTATAAAAACGAAAGGAAGGAATAAAACTATCACTATCTACTAATGATGTGACTATGCATATAGAAAATCGAAAGAATCTACAAATAATTACTGAAATAAATAAAATAGTTAAGGTTTCTAGATACAAAATCAATGCAATAAAATTATCAGTATCTCTATATACCAGCAATAAACAGAACATGAAATTTCTTGTAATTACCATTGTCAATAACATTTTAAAATATGAAGGACCTAGGGGAAAAAATCTAACAAAGGATGGGCAAGATGTCTAGAGAGAAACTCATGTAACTCTGGGAGACACCAAAGGAGATAAAAATAGAAATAAATGAAGAGATATACTCTGTCATGCGTTGGACAATTCAATATTGTAAAGATGTCAATTTTCCCCAAAGCCATTAACACATTAAATGCAATACCAACTAAAATCCCAACAACTTGACAAAATGATTCTAAAATTTATGTATAGAAATTCAAGACTCGAAAATAGCCAAGACATGGGAATTCCCTGGTGGCCCAGTGGTTAGGACTCCTGCTTTCACTGCCGAGGGCCCAGATTTGATCCCTGATCGGGGATCTAGAATTCCACAGGCTGTGTGGTGTGGCAAAAAACAAAAAACAAGACACTATTGAAGAACAAGGTGGGAAGACTTGATCTGCAAGAAATGAAGATATAAGTCTATACTAATTGAGAGACTGTGACATTGGTGCAGGGAGAGAAGAATAGGCCACTGAAACAAAAGAAACACATTTACTATAAGTCAGAGATGTCCCTGCAGATCAGTAAGGAAGGGCAGACTTTCAAGAAGTGGTGCTGGGACAATGGGCTGTCCACATAAGGGAAACTAATCTTTTCTTTTTTTTTTAAATTTAATTTATTTATTTTTATATAGCAGGTTCTTATTAGTTATCTATTTATACATATTAGTGTATATATGTCAATCCCAATCTCCCAATTCATCCCAACACCACCACCACCCCTCTTTCACCCCTTGGTGTCCAAACATTTGTTCTCTACATCTGCGTCTCTATTTCTGCCTTGCAAACTGGTTCGTCTGTACCATTCTTCTAGATTCCACATATATGCGTTAATATACGATATTTGTTTTTCTCTTTCTGACTTACTTCACTCTGTATGACAGTCTCTAGGTCCATCCACGTCTCTACAAATGACCCAATTTCGTCTCTTTTTATGGCTGAGTAATATTCCATTGTATATATGTACCACATCTTCTTTATCCATTCGCCTGTTGATGGACATTTAGGTTGCTTCCATGACCTGGCTATTTTAAATAGTGCTGCAATGAACATTGGGGTACATGTGTCTTTTTTGAATTATGGCTTTCTCTGGGTATATGCCCAGGAGTGGGATTGCTGGGTCATATGGTAATTCTATTTTTAGTTTTTTGAGGAACCTCCACACTGTTCTCCATAGTGGTTGCATCAATTTACATTCCCACCAACAGTGCAAGAGGGTTCCCTTTTCTCCACACCCTCTCCAGCATTTGTTGTTTGTAGATTTTCTGATGATGGCCATTCTAACTGGTGTGAGGTGATACCACATTGTAGTTTTGATTTGCATTTCTCTAATAACTAGTGACATTGAACAGCTTTTCATGTGCTTCGCGACCATCTGTATGTCTTCTTTGGAGAAATGTCTATTTAGATCTTCTGCCCATTTTTGGATTGGGTTGTTTGTTTAATATTGAGCTGCATGAGCTGTTTATATATTTTGGAGATTAATCCTTTGTCTATTGATTAGTTCACAAATATTTTCTCCCATTCTGAGGGTTGACTTTTCATCTTGTTTATGGGTTCCTTTGCTCTGCAAAAGCTTTTAAGTTTCATTAGGTCCCATTTGTTTACTTTTGGTTTTATTTCAATTACTCTAGGAGGTGGGTCAAAAAAGATCTTGCTGTGATTTATGTCAAAGAGTGTTCTGCCTATGTTTTCCTCTAAGAGTTTTATAGTGTCCGGTCTTACATTTAGGTCTTTAAACCATTTGGAGTTTATTTTTGTGTATGGTGTTAGGGAGTGTTCTAATTTCATTCTTTTACATGTAGCTGTCCAGTTTTCCCAGCACCACTTATTGAAGAGACTTTTCTCCATTGTATATCCTTGCCTCCTTTGTCATAGATTAGTTGACCATAGGTGTATCGGTTTATCTCTGGGCTTTCTATCCTGTTCCACTGATCTATATTTCGGTTTTTGTGCCAGTACCATATTGTCTTGATTACTGTAGCTTTGTAGTATAGTCTGAAGTCAGGGAGTCTGATTCTTCCAGCTCCATTTTTTTCCCTCAAGATTGCTTTGGCTTGGGCTTCCCTGGTGGCACAATGGTTGAGAATCTGCCTGCCAATGCAGGGGACATGGGTTTGATCCCTGGTCTGGGAAGATCCCACATGCTGCAGAGCAACTAAGCCTGTGCGCCACAACTATGGAGGCTGCGTGCCGCAGCTACTGAAACCCATGAACCTAGAGCCCCTGCTCTGCAACAAGAGAAGCCACCACAATGAGAAGCCCTTGCACCGCAACGAAGAGTAGCCTCCACTCACCGCAACTAGAGAAAGCCCGCATGCAGCAACAAAGGCCCAACCCAGCCAAAAATAAATAAATAAAATAAATACATTTTTTAAAAAAGGGGGGGGGGCTTCCCGGGTGGCGCAGTGGTTAAGAGTCCGCCTGCCGATGCAGGGGACACGGGTTTGTGCCCAGGTCCGGGAAGATCCCACATGCCGCGGAGCGGCTGGGCCCGTGAGCCACGGCCGCTGAGTCTGCGCGTCCGGAGCCTGTGCTCCGCAACGGGAGAGGCCACAACAGTGAGAGGCCCGCGTACCGCAAAAAACAAACAAACAAAAAAAGACTGCTTTGGCTATTCAGGGTCTTCTGTGTCTCCATAGAAATTTTAAGACTTTTTGGTTCTAGATCTGTAAAAAATGCCATTGGTAATTTGATAGGAATTGCACTGAATCTATAAATTGTTTTGGGTAATATAGTCATTTTCACAATATTGATTCTTCCAATCCAAGAACATGGTATATCTCTCCATTTGTTTGTGTCATCTTTGATTTCTTTCATCAGTGTTTTATAGTTTTCTGAGTATAGGTCTTTTACCTCCTTAGGTAGGTTTATTCCTAGGTATTTTATTCTTTTTGTTGCAGTAGTGAATGGGAGTTTCCTTAATTTCTCTTTCTGATATTTTGTTGTTAGCGTATAGGAATGCCAGAGATTTCTGTGCATTAATTTTGTATCCTGCAACTTTACCAAATTCATTGATTAGCTCTAGTAGTTTTCTGGTGGCATCTTTAGGATTGTCTATGTATTGTATCATGTCATCTGCCAACAGTGACAGTTTTACTTCTTCTTTTCCAATTTGTATTCCTTTTATTTCTTTTTCTTCCCTGATTGCCACAGCTAGGACTTCCAAAACTATGTTGAATAATAGTGGTGAGAGTGGACATCTTTGTCTTGTTCCTAATCTTAGAGGAAAGGCTTTCAGTTTTTCACCATTGAGAATGATGTTTGCTGTGGGTTTGCCGTATATGGCCTTTATTATGTTGAGGTAGAAGGAAACTAATCTTGAACTCTATTTCCCACCATACACCTAAAGGTGAAAGACAAAAGTATAAAGCTTTTGAAAATAAATAGGAGAATATCTTCGTGATCCCAGAGTACGGAAGGATTTCTCAAACCAGGAACAAATAGCATGAACTAACAGAAAAGATGATAAAGTTGACCATCTTAAAATTAGGAATTTCTGTTTATCTAAAGATAAGATAAAGAAAGTGAAAAGATAACATTTGTGTGCTCTGTGTTCAGGAAACCAGAAGGAGCAGGTTTGGCTGAGACTGGAATATGTGGAAAGATAAGGCTGGAAAGATAAGCAGGGACCAAGCCAGGAATGCCAGGCTCCCACCACTTGCTAGGCAGGCAGGAGCTGGAATCATCCTACTTTAGGGGCTTCTTTTTGTGTTTCCTAAGTTGGGGTGTGCGAGTGTGTACAGGGGGAAATCTTTTTTTTTTTTTTAACATCTTTATTGGGGTATAATTGCTTTACGATGGTGTGTTAGTTTCTGCTTTATAACAAAGTGAATCAGTTATACATATACATATGTTCCCACATCTCTTCCCTCTTGCGTCTCCCTCCCTCCCACCCTCCCTATCCCACCCCTCCAGGCGGTCACAAAGCACCGAGCCGATATCCCTGTGCCATGCGGCTGCTTCCCACTAGCTATCTACCCCACGTTTTTCAGTGTATATATGTCCATGACTCTCTCTCGCCCTGTCACAGCTCACCCTTCCCCCTCCTACAGGGGGAAATCTTGAGGAAGATTCATATCTATTCCTTTGCCTCTCCTTCAGGAAATCCTACTTAATGTCTGCCCTCCATTCTTCCTGTGGCACAGTCAGTTCTGTTTGCTGCCCCCAAAGCGAAGTTTCTTTCTTCTCTCTCCCACCTACTGAATACGTACTGTGTTCTGGTATTTTGTACGAGTCATCTCATTTACTCTTTTAGGATGGCCTGATAGTTAAGAAAACATATTTGGGATACCAGTCACTTGGATTTGAGATCTGTCTTTACTAGTTGGGTGTCTTCCAGCAGGTCAAGTAACTGTTCTATGCTTCTGTGTCCTCAACTGTAAAACGAGAGTAATGGCTATGTCTTCCTACTTTTCATAGGGCACTAGTGAGAATAAAACACAAGTACTCTGCTGACTTAATACCATGCTTAGCACATTGTAAGCTCTCAATACATGTTATCATTATTATTTCACATCCTAAGGGGTAGGTGATCTCTGAAGGGACCACACTCCGCTGTTATCTGTTGTTATCTGAGTTGGGCCTGGTTGCTTCAACTGACTCTCTTCAGTAGCTAACAGGGAGGGAGAGGGCTGGTCCTGTGAAGTCCTGCCGGGCACTCTGCCAGTCCCCAGCTCAGCCTAGCTCCTACGGCCCTGGCAGGGCCTCTCCTCACCTACTGGGGCTGCACCGGCACTGGCCCCTGCTCAGCTTCCTGTCTCCCTTATCTACCCCCCACATGTGCGCTCAGCAGTGGGAAATGCTACCACTTGCTTCCTTTACTCAACAGGACCCTCATTCTTCAGGCCACAGTCAAATCCCAGCAGCTGGCCCTGTGCCCACTCTGCTCAGTGATTTTCTGCCCCTCAGCCACCCAGGCCAGATGCAGCAGAGGCTCTGCCTCCAACCCTCACCCCTGGCTTTAGAAAGGGAATGGGGACACCCCTTAAGCTGCCCCCACTTACCAGCTTCCCCAGCCCCAGTACTCTCTTTGTTCTCCCTGTACCCAACCCCATACACCCATCCTCTTTGAGTTCCAATTCCGCTCTGAACTTCTCAACTCTGTGACCTTGGTAAAGTTAATTACACTTTCTGTCCTTTAATTATCCAATCAGTCACATGGAGACAATGAGCCTGGTGCTATCTGCCCCAGAGGAAGCGATAAAGGTGTAGCACTTAGTATAAATTTTTGGCACATTTTATATTATGCATAACATAAATATTCAAGCATGTTGGAAGTATGTGTTCAAAAATATACTGATGGAGAGTTATCTCCTCAAATTTTTGAGATACTATGTGGTGGTTAAATTCACAAACTTTGGCATCAGAGAGATGTGGGTTCAGATTGTAGCTTTTGCTATATGACCTTAGGTGAGTCACTTACCCTCTCAAAGCCTCAGTTTCTTTATTAGTAAAATGATGTTAATGAAACCCACCTGGTAGGGCTGGCATATGAATGTGAGATTATTTGTGTAAAGAGCTTAACACTGTTCCTAAACACGATAAATGTTACCTATAATAATTGTTGTCTCTGCTATTTAATTTTCAGGACACTGGTGTGTGAGGAGGGTGCTTGGCAAACAGCTGTAGCTGCTGCCACTTCTGTCCATGACAGATCTTAGCTTTGTGGGAAAGATCTCTCTGTAATTAGCTCTGTGCATATTGGTGTGGATCCACTTTAACCCCAGTGACCCAGGCCCTATCTGCTTAGATCAAAGACTCACAGCTCTCAATTGGTTCAATCATATGCTTTATTACCCTCCATCCCAAAGTACCCTTTTAAGCCCCCAAGGGAGAAAAAAGGCAAAGCAAAAATGCACAAACTCACCAGGAATCAGATAAAGCAAAGTAAAACCAAAACAAAGTGCCATTTTACATCCAACCATCTGACGTCAATGGCTAGCAAGGAAGTAGAGCTAGGGAACTCTCACGCACTGCTGGGGTATATATTGGCCCAAACTTTTTGTAAATCAGTGTGGCAATATCCAGTAAAATTGAAGGTATGCATATACCCTATGACTCAGCAATGCTACTCCCAGGTTTGCACCTACAAAAACTCTCCCACCCACGCACAAGAAAATGTTTATAAGAACATTCATATCAGCACTGTTTATAACAGCAAAAACCTGGAAAAAAGACTGTAATGTCTAACAACAGGAGAATGGATAAATAAATTGTGATATAGTCATAAGATGGCATATTACAGAGCAGTGGAAATTAATGGACCTACACAGGGCAACATGAATGAATCATTAATATGTCAGGTAAAAAAAGCACTTCAATACTATTTCTATAAAGCTCAACTTATGCAAAATACCACTATATATTACTTAAGGATATATGCATATATTGTGCAAGTATACAGAAATGTAAGGATATAAAAAACAGCAAATTCTGATTAGTGGTTACTTTGGTGGTGGGGCACGGGGGAGAGAGATGCAGTTGGGGAGGAGTACAGAGGGGGCTGCAATTATATTGGTAATATTTTATTTCTTATGCCGAGTAGTGGGGCCTTGTATGTTTGTAATAAAATTCAAGCGTGAATTAATTCTTCAAATATGAATTATTTCATAATATTTTTTTACAAAAGGCAAGACAATATAATTGGCACTGATTTAAGTCCTTTTGCTTTCTTGAGTCCCAGTCCAGGAAAACAAGGCCCCCATTCTCCTTCTAACTAGACCACTTTGACGAACTGGAAAAAACTTTGTTATTTCTATGCTGGTTTATAACAACTGAGAGGTAAGTATGGACACTCTTGCATATTTTCAGCTCAGAGACTGGGAGCCTGGTATGTGCCTAGGGTTTGCCCCAATTCTACTACGACATCTACTCTCCCTCCAAGAAACAGTGTATAAAATAAAAAGTTTAAGTCCCCCCTCAGCCCTTTATCTAATCCCATTCCCCAGAGGTAATCTCTACTGACAGTACCCTTCCAGGCATTTTCCCTATGCATATATAAATACATAGATACACACATAAAGTTTTTTTTAAATATAAGAATGGAATTAAATATGGATTACTTGGACAGAAGTAAAAAATTTAAACTAAAAATAGATGGAATTTTACTATATGTATCGTTTACTATATAAATCGTTCTGCAGTTCCTTTTTTCATTTATCAGTGTCTCATGTCAACACATCAGTTCATAATGTGTCTTCTACCACAATCTGTTACTTAAACTTCTAGTTTTAATCCAACAAGAGATATATGATCACATTCTAGATACAAAATTTTCAAACAATACAGATAGAGTGATAAAATCCTTCACAAAATAGAGAAAGCCTTTCACAAGATTGTCACCCCTAACGCATACACCAAACACACACACACACACACACACACACACTTAATCTCAGGCCCCTCCCTGGAGATGAACTACTGCTATATTTGATGTACATCTTTCCAGATTCCTTTACTCGCATAAAGAAATAGGTTGTTTAGTTGTTGTGTGCGTGGCTGACACATAAATGGTTCTAAACTGTACATAATATTCTGTAACTTACTCTTGGTGATTTATGCATATAATCACTATCTCACTGAGTCATCCATTAGCTGACATTTATTATTTATTATGCTATTATTTATGATGTGCACTGTTCCAGGCACAGTAGCAAATAAGATGGACAGCCTCTATCCTCATGGAGCTTACATCCTGATGGGACATTCAGAAAATAAACATGTAAATGAATAAGTAAAATCATTTCAGGTAGTGCTAAGTAATATTATGAAGACAGAGTGGGCATTGGGCAGAAAGGTTTTTTTTAACAACTGCATAGTATCCCACAGTATAGATTAACATAGTTTGGGAGAGTGACTTTCAAATTTTTCTACTTGCTTCCTAGAGTAAGAAATAAACTTCACACTGCCATCCACCATAGAAATATACACACACAGAACCAACACACACACATATACAACTGGACAAATATTTCATGAAATAATGTTTACCCTTATTAAGGGTGATGCACTGAAAACTTTTATACTGTTCTATGTCATTCTTTTATTTTTTCTTTAATTCCTTACATCTCTCTGGGCCTCAGTTTCCCCACGAGGAACGTGCTGATCTCAACATCCCAGAATCTGCTCTAAGTTGATGCCCCACCCCCTGACTCAGCGAAGGCAGGACCTCTCTGGCCCTTCTCCCCCTTTTCCGCTCCCTGTTCCTCAGAAGTGGCCCAGGGAAAAGGCAGGTCCCTGCAGGCAGGAGAGTGTGATTCAGGGCGGGGCAGAAGGAGGGAAAGAGAGAGGCCCGCCTCCTAGTAGGAAATGTGACTGGGTAAGAATAAGAGTTTGTAAGCCTGCCGACCTCTTTCTCTTCCCATGCCCTGGCCACCTTCCAGCCTCCTCCGTCCAGTCTCCTCCTGTCTCAGACAGTCCTCACTTCTTTTTCCCCTAGGCTGCAGTCAGCCGGAGCCCCCAGCCTGCCAGAGCCAAGAGCCCAGGTGGGGTCGAGAAACTCAGCTACAGGATGTTGACAACACTGCTGCCCCTGCTGCCACTACTGCTCCTGCCCTGCTGCGCCCTCTGTAGCCAGGAAGCCCCAGATGGTGAGTCGACGGCACATCTCGTGCCCTGGGATGGTTCTGGAGACTCTCATCCTGTCTGGGTACACAGGCAAGACCAGAGGGAAGCTTATCCCACAGTGTCTGTGTCTGCAGCCGGCTGGATCTCTCCAGCGGGCAGGCAGGTCCTGGGGACTGGTTCGTGTCCCAAAGCCAAGGTGAGGAAGCATAGTTCAGCCCCTGGGAAGGGGGAGATGCAGGAGGCTGGGGGGAAACAAGACTGGAAAAATGGGAAAGGGGCTTGTAGAAAGGGTGAGAGAATTAGCCATGGGGAGAGAGGAAAGATGGGGCAAAGTCTGGAGAGGGAGGTCTGAGGGTGATGGTGGATGGAGGTGAGTTTAGGGAAGATGGGAAGAGACTTAGGGATGAGACAAGAGATGGAAGGAATGAGAGACACTGGGAGAACTGACGGGAGACTTGGGGAAAGACTGGGGCTGAGACCTGTGAGGCAGAAGAGGAGACTAGATAAGGTGGAGGAAGACTGGGGACAGCTGGTGAGGGGAAACCCGGGGGAGAGACAAGCTGCAGTTGATGGGAGAACTTGTGAAGGATCAGGCTGCCACAGTGGATCCATTTAAGCAGGGAAGGGGAGTTACTGCCTTGCACTGTAATTGCACAGGGGCCTCATCTCCCCTCTCCCACAGCCTCTGTAGCTTCAGTCTCCCCCTCAGAGAGGGAGCAAATAAGAACCAGTATTCAATCAGTGCTCACTATGCTTAATACATGTATTGACTCATTTCACTCCCACAAAATCCTTACAAGGTGGGTGATATTATTATCTCCATTTTACAAAGGAGGAGACTGGTCAAAGCAGTTAAGAACCTTGTCTGGGGGTGACCCACACAGAAATACTCGTTCACATCCACAGACACAGAGCACAACTTCTCAGATGCAAACGTGGACAAGACACATGTCCCCAAGGAGATTTACATCGCCAGACTCATTCCCCCCTCAGACATTCTCTGGGTACCAACTCCATGCCAGGCCCTTAGTGGGTGTAGGAGGCAGAGATAACCAGACATGATTCCATAGCCTAGAGGAATGGAAGCCTGTGTGTTTGGAGACAGTTATGCAGAATCTGGGATCGCTGAAACTGACCCACTGTGTCTGAGAGGGTAAAGAGAAGCATCAGGAAAACTTCTTCAAGGAGAGGGCAACAGCTGGGTCTTAAAGCATGAACAGAAGTTTGCCAGGAGGCACAGCAACCCTGGCATGCTATTCACATGTCACCTGAAAGGCAGCATGACGGACTCCAAGTACTTTGAGGTACTATCTAAGCACAGGGAAGAGGCCAAAAAAGGCAGGTGGGGCCAAGTCTCCAGCAGCCTTGAATGTCAGGCTAAAGACTTTGGACTTGATTCTACGGACAGATATCCTATTTGGAGACAGTATAGTTGAGTGGCTAAGAGTGCTGGGCTCAGACTGCCTGCATGCTAACCTTGACTCTGCTATGCCACTTTCACCTGTTTTCCACATGGACTGGGGTTAGTAATAGTAGCTACTACATCAAGTTAATGGAAGGAAAGCACAAATAAGATAATGATGCATGTAAAGTACAGTGCCCAGGTCATAATAAGCACTTAATGGCTATTACTATTGTTGTTGATAGGGGACTGTGTCCCTGGAGGATTTTTAAGCAGAAGGACATAATCTTATTTCTGGGCCAGGTGGAGGGCAGATTAGAAGGGGTGACACTGAAAGATGAGTGGGGGGGGGGGGATGAGGAAGGAAGTTACTACTCCAGGACAGATGAGAACCACTGAGGCCTGAAGTGGGGCAGTGGCAGAGGAGACAGAGAACAGGAGATGGAATTGGGACTTCATTGTAGGTCAGGATTTGTTAACCAACTGGAAATGGGGGGGTGGGGAGGAAGGGGTGAGAGAGAGAAAGCAGACCAGAGTGGCCTTCCACTGACCGTCTGGATTATCCTGGGGCAAGTGGCTCCTGCACTTCTAGCCTCAGTTTCCTCATCTGTAAAAACAAAGATAATAACCCCTGTCCTGCCTTCCTGGCAGGGTTCCTGAGAGCGTCAAATGGAAGGAAGGGTGGGAGGGCACTTTATGGTTTAGGAAGGGCCAAGAAGGTGGGCGGCCGACCTCTGGGTGGGGAGTTATTATCTCGGGTTACACGCTGACCCCTCCCACGCCGGCCTGGGCCCGACGCGCTGACTCCTGCCCCCAGGCCCGCGGTACCTCCACATGATCCAGGTCTCCTACTTCCGCAACCCCTCTCAAGTGTGGCACCGGGGCAACGTGACGCTCGGGGGGGTCCTGACGCACGTTCTGGAAGGCCCGGGCAACAACGTCTCGATCCAACAGCTGCAGCCCTTGCAGGAGCCCGAGAGCTGGGCTCTCACAAAGAACAGTGTGAAACGCTACCTGCAGGAGTTCCTGGGCCTGGTGCAGGTGGTGCACCACGAGCGGGGCGTGGCCTGTGAGTGACGCACGCAGGGGCGAGGGCTGGCGAGGGTGGGCCCTTGAGGTGGGAGGCGCGGCCTATGGGCGGGACCTAACTGGGGGGAGGGTCTGTGGAAGAACCGGGCGGGGCCAAGTTCTGGGATGGGTATGCTTGCTGGGCGTGGTCTTTTTGCCTTTGCTGATTGCTGGGTGGGAGATTGAGGCTGGAGAAGAGTGGGTGTCCTAGCTGACGTACTGTACTGTCCGTCAGGCCCTCTTCCTGCTGGCATGACCTCGGGGTAGCCCCTGTTAAGAGGCACTGTCCCTGATCCACCCTGCACCCTGAAAGCTCACTTCCCCCTGGCGGACATGCCCCGACACCTGACACCCTTCCACATAGCCCCCTGACCCTGAATCCCCCATCTACAGTTCCTCTGACCATTCGCTGCTTCCTGGGATGTGAGCTGCCTCCTGAGGGCTTGAAAGCCCGTGTCTTCTTCGAAGTGGCTGTGAATGGGAGCTCCTTTATGAGTTTCCAACCGAAGACAGCCTCATGGACGGCAGGGCCTCAGGCATCTTCCAGTGTGGTCACCTACGCCCTGGAGCAGCTCAACAAGTACAATCGTACTCGGTACGAACTGAGGGAATTTCTGCAGGACACCTGTGTGCAGTACGTGCAGAAACACATCACCGGGAACAACTCGAAAGGTATGGTGGGATCGGGGAGGGTCCTGTGTGTTGGGTGGGTTCCAGGCAAATGCGTGGACCTGAAGGATGGATACCTTGAGCAACAGAAGGCCCAAGGCTGGCGGTTTGGGACAGAGTACACACACCTTCCGTAAATTGGTGAACTAGCCCTCCCCGCCCCGCTTCCTTTGGGGAAGGAATCCCTTGGGGTTTGATTCAAACCATGGACTCCTTGGGGGTATGTTCTTCAAGCTAACTCTCCGCGTGTTCTGCAGGAAGCCAAGTAGGCCGCTCCTACACTTCGCTGGTCCTGGGCATCCTGGTGGGCTGTTTCATCATCACTGGAGTGGCTGTAGGCATCTTCTTGTGCACAGGTGGACGGCAGCGGTGTTAATTACTCTCCAGCCCTCTCTGAAAAAGAGCTATAACATCTGGGACATTATACTCCAGAAGATTTAGAATGGCAGCTCATTGCTTCTCCGAGACCCGCCCACCAAGAGTTTGAGGGAGGGGAGGGGAGGAGCCTAGGTAGACAGGGTAGTTGGTTTGCTAAGATCCTAAGAACTGGCACCTTTGCTGAACTGGTCTGCGAAGTGAATGCTTATCTATGTTTGTGGAAAACAGATGATGGAGTTGGGGCAACGGAGGTGGTCTGTGGCCCACCCATCCTCCAAAGACAGAATCACCTGAGGCGTTCAAAACACATAACCAAATAAAACAAGTCATCCACAACCCAAACAACCAACATTCAGTGCTTCTGTGTATGTTAGACTTGGGAAGGGACACTGGTATTATACAATAGAGGTAGAAATAACCAGAGAAATGATGGAAGTGTGCAATCGAAGTAATATGGGAGCAAGGAATTATTAATTAATCAATTAATAATAACATTAATAAAATTCCTTACTTATGTATACAGCATTATTATTTCCTCTACTTTGCAAAACTTTGGGGAAAGTAGCCTATACCCTTTGCTTCTACTTCCTCACCACCCATTCTCTCTTCAACCCACTGCAATCTGACTTCTCTGTAAACTGGTCTAAGATCATCAATGACCTCTAATTGTGAAACCTTCATCTTCCATGATATCTGCAACATTTCACTTTGTGGACTAGGGCTCTCTTTTTACCCCAACTTCTGAGATAGCATACTTCTCATCTTTAAAATGTGTTCTGGCTGCTCAATCAATCCCTTTGCCTATGTCATCTTCCTCAATTCACCTTTGAAATGTTGACTTCCTTAGAATTCCTTTTTTTGGCTCCTTTTGTTCCCCTTTAAACTGTACCCTTTCTGGTGACCTACTAACTTCCATGACTTCAAATACTGTCTCTATGTGGTGGTTTCCATGGGGAAACAATGTCATGATGTCTTTGAGAGCATGTGTTTTGTCATAAGACAGGCTCGAGTTTTACCTCTATGAGCCAGACATTTAACTTCTTCAAGTCTTAGTTTCTTCATAAACAAAAGGTATAATAAAATATACTAAAAGGGTATAATAAAAACAATACTTATGGGCTTCCCTGGTGGCGCAGTGGTTGAGAGTCCGCCTGCTGATGCAGGGGATGCGGGTTCGTGCCCCGGTCCGGGAGGATCCCACATGCCGCGGAGCGGCTGGGCCCGTGAGCCATGGCCGCTGAGCCTGTGCGTCCGGAGCCTGTGCTCTGCAGCGGGAGAGGCCACAACAGTGAGAGGGCCGCGTACCGCAAAAAAAAAAAAAAAAAAAAAAACAAAAACAATACTTATCTCATAGAGGCATTATGAGTATTAAATGAGATAATATAAGGTAATATATATACTCAATAAATATAGCCTTTGCTGCTGACCTCCAGACTCCCCCATTTGCCTTGCTTCTTTTTTTTTTTTTTTTTAGTTATCTATTTTTTTATATATAGCAGTGTGTATACGTCAATCCCAATCTCCCAGTTTATCCCCCCCACCCCCACCCATGCCACTTTGCCTCCTGGCAACCGTAAGTTCGTTTTCTACATCTGTGACTCTATTTCTTTTTTTTTTTTTTTTTTTTAATTTATTTATTCATTTATTTATTTTTGGCTGTGTTGGGTCTTCGTTTCTGTGCGAGGGCTTTCTCTAGTTGTGGCAAGCGGGGGCCACTCTTCATCGCGGTGCGCGGGCCTCTCACTGTCGCGGCCTCTCCTGCTGCGGAGCACAGGCTCCAGACGCGCAGAGCTCAGTATTTGTAGCTCACGGGCCCAGCTGCTCCGTGGCACGTGGGATCTTCCCAGACCAGGGCTTGAACCCGTGTCCCCTGCACTGGCAGGCAGACTCTCAACCACTGCGCCACCAGGGAAGCCCTGCCTTGCTTCTTGAAAATCATCTGTACCTTAATATTTTGCAGACATTTCAGAGTCAACATGTTCAAAATGAAATTCCATATCTGTCTCCCCAAACATGGTCTCCTTATTCTGTTTACTCTCAGTTAAACAGAATTACCATCAAATCATATCAATATAGAGACCTCACTGTTAACCTTTATTTACTCCCTTTTTATCCCAACCTATAAAATACAATATCTGTAGAATCCTCTCCCTCCTTTCCACTCTATTGCTTTTGTTCAAGATGTCATAATTCATCTCTTTCTCTCTGGTAGGCACAGAGGTGTACCACCCAGTTCTGCCTTCAAAAGTAAAGACGTGCTATTCAGCTACAGGAAGTATAGTCAGCAGATAGCCTCTAGCTGCTTCAGTTCCTTCAGGGTCTGCCTCACCCACAGAGAGCAGTCCTGCACAAGGTCATGCTCATCCTGGGGCTGTCTTCATCCAGTGCCTGAATGAAGCAGGGGGTATACAGGTTCAGCCATTCTGACCCACTGTATTTCTGATGAGCTGTGTTCATTCCAGAGCTCCTCACCAGGTTGGCTGGGTCTTTGTTGGATCTACACTACAGTCTGATTTCTTCCTCTATTCAATCCTGCTTCCTCCCCCTAGTTAATAATATCTTGCACCTCAAACCCTGTCTTGGCATCTGCTTCCAGAAGGCCCAACCTGTGATTGACAATCTCTCTCTCTGTCTGTCTCCAAATTGAGAAAGCCTATCAGTCTTTTGACTGGACCATGGCAATAGCTCTTCCTCATTTTTCTCCTGGTCTCTAATTTCTCCAATCCTCTACATGGCAATAAAAATATAGAGTTCTGATCATGTCATTGTTCTGTTTTTCAAATTTCCCGTATTTATTGAGCTAAATTCAGAATCTGCAAAATGACTGTCAAGGCCTTGTAAAATCTGGCCCCATCTTACTTTTCAAATTTTTTTCCCTACCACTTCTCTTCACCCAACTGTGCTTTAGATTTACCAATTTTAAAAGCATATTTTTATTTTTTTTAATTTTATTTATTTATTTTTTTTATGGTACGTGGGCCTCTCACTGTTGTGGCCTCTCCCGCTGTGGAGCAGCCATGGCTCACGGGCCCAGCCACTCTGCGGCATGTGGGATCCTCCCGAACCGGGGCACGAACCCGTGTCCGCTGCATTGGCAGGCGGACTCTCAACCACTGCGCCACCAGGGAAGCCCAAGATAAACAAATCTGACAAAACTTTAGCTAGACTTATCAAGAAAAAAAGAGAGAAGATCAAATTACAAATATCATTACAGAAATAAAAATGATTATAAGGAATACTACAAACAACTGTATGCCAACAAATCAGACAACATTGATGAAACTGACAAATTCCTAGAGAAACACAATTAACACAGACTAAGAAGAAATAGAAAATCTAAATAGACTTATAACAAGTAAAGATGCTGAATTAGTAATTTTTAACTTCCCACAAAGAAAAGCCCAGGCCCAAATTAATTCACTGGTGAATTCCACCACATTTAAAGAAGAATTAACATTAATCCTTGATAAACTTTTCCGAAAAACAGAAAAGGGAACACTCTCCAGGTCATTCTATGAGGCCAGTATTAATCTGAGACCAAAACCATATAGATAGATTATAAGACAACTACAAATATCTTATAGACACGAAAATCCTCAACAAATTCTAACAAATTGAATCCAACAACATATAAAAAGGATGATATACCGTGAACAAGGGAGATTTATACCAGGGATGCAAAATTGGCTCAATATATAAAAATCACTTAGTGTAATACACCATATCAGTAAAATAAAGGACAAAATCAACATGATCATCTCAATAGATGCAGAAAAAGCATTTGTTATAAACCAATACCCTGTATGATAAAAACACTCAACAAACTAGAAACAGAAGGGAACTTATTCAACCTGATAAATGTTATCTACAGAAAAACCCACAGCTTACACCATACTTAACCTTTTCCCTAAAATCAGAAACAAGACAAGAATTTCTGCTCTCCCTACTTTTTTTTCAACATTGTACTTGAGGTTCTAGCCTGAGCAATCAGGCAAGAGTAAAATCAGGCAAGATAAAGGGCACCTGTATTAGAAGGGAATAAATAAAAGTATATCTATTCAGAAATGACATGATTTTATATATGGAAAATCCTAAAGAATGTACTAAAACAACAATTAGAGCTAATAAACAAGTTTAGCAATGTTGCAGGATACAAGATCAATATATAAAAACCAATTGTAGGGCTTCCCTGGTGGCGCAGTGGTTGAGAGTCCGCCTGCCGATGCAGGGGACACGAGTTCGTGCCCTGGTCCAGGAAGATCCCGCATGCCGCGGAGCGGCTGGGCCCGTGAGCCATGGCCGCTGAGCCTGCGCGTCTGGAGCCTGTGCTCCGCAACGGGAGAGGCCACAACAGAGACAGGCCCGCATACCGCAAAAAAAAAAAAAAAAAAAAAAAAAAAAAAAAAAAAAAACCAATTGTAGGGAAAAGAATCTGAAAAAGAATAGATACTATGTATATGTATAACTAAATCATTTTTCTGTACACCCAAAACTAACACAGCATTGTAAATCAAATATACCCCAATATAAAATAAAATAATATTTTAAAAAATAAAATATTGGTAAA
The DNA here is from genome assembly GCF_008692025.1 of Phocoena sinus. Lineage (NCBI taxonomy): Eukaryota > Metazoa > Chordata > Mammalia > Artiodactyla > Phocoenidae > Phocoena > Phocoena sinus. Next base: position 24,079,955 of record NC_045777.1, on the reverse strand, counting down.
AAACATTTGTATTTCTATGCACTAGCAATAAACCATCCAATAATGAAATTAAGAAGAGAAATCTATTTATAATAGCATGAAAAAGAATAAAATACTTAAGAATAAATTTAACAAAAGGAGCATAAGATCTACACACTGAAAACTACAAATCCTTATTGAAAGAAGGCCTAAATAAATTAAGAAATCCTGCATTCCTTGGTCAGAGACTTAATATGTTAAGGCAGCAATATTACCCAAACTAATCTACAGATTCAATGCAGTCCCTATTAAAATTCATATGGAAGTGCAAGGGACCCAAAATAGCTCCCAAGAATATCTTGAAAAAAAGTTGAGGACTCACACTTCTTCACTTAAAAACTGACTACAAAGCTACAATCATCAACACAGTGTTTTACTGGCATAACAAGAGATATATAGATCAGTAGAAAAAGACTGAGACTCCAGAAATAAACCCTTATGTTGTGGTCAATTGATTTCCTACAATTTGCTAAAGTAATTCAATGGAGAAGGAATACTTTTTTCAACAAATGGTGCTGGGACAACTGTATATCAACATGCAAAAGAATGAAGTTGGGATCCCAACCTCACGCTCTACACACAAATTAACTCAAAATGGATCAAAGTACTAAATATAAGATCTAAAGTCATAAAACTCTTAGAAGAAAACATAAGTGTAAATACTGCCCTTAGATTAGGCAATGGTTTCTTAGATATGATTAAAAAGTACAAGCAACAAAAGAAAAAAAATAGATAAATTGCAATTCTTCAAAATAAAATACTTTGGTGCTTCACAGGAAACTATCAAAGTGAAAACATATCCCACAGAATAGAAGAACATATTTGGAAATCATATATCTCATAAGGATCTAGTACTGAGAATATATAAAAAGTTCTTACAACAAAAAAATAAAAAGACAGATAACCCAATTTAAAAATAGGCAAAGGACTTGAATAGGCATTTATTAAAGAATATATACCAGTAGTCAAAAGCACATGAAAAGAGGCTCAACACCATTAGTCATTAAGGAAATGTAAATCAAGACTATAATGAGATACCACTTCACACCATCAAAAATGGCTAAAATTAAAAACGACAGACAATAAACAAGTGTTGGTGAGGTCGTGGAGAAAGTGGAACCCTATGATATTGCTGGTGGAAATGTAAAACGGTACAGCCACTTCGGGAAACATTTGACAGTTCCCAAAAAGTTAAACACAGATTTACCAATTGACTCAGCAATTCCATTCCTGGTATGTACTCAAGAGAACTGAAAACATGTCTACACAGATACTTGTACATGAATGTTCATAGCAGCGCTATTCATAACAGCCAAAGGGTGGAAACAATCCAAATACCTATCAATTGATGAATGGATAAACAAATTGTGGTATATTTCTACAATAGAATACTCTGCAAGCATAAAAATGAATGAAGTATTGATACATGCTACAACATGAATGAGCCTTTAAAACATTACAATAAATGAAAGAAGCCAGTCACAAAGAACCACATCTTGTATGATTCCATTTACATGAAATGTCCTGAATAGGAAATCCATAGATATAGAAAGTAGATTAGTGGTGCCTAGTGCTGGGAGGAGGAGGTGGTGATAGAAGGTGACAGCTAAAGGACACAGGGTTATTTTGGGGGTGATGAAAATATCCTAAACTTAGACTGTGATCATGGATGCACAATATAGTTAAAACATTGAACTGCATACTTTAAATGGATGACTTTTATGGTATGTGAATTATATCTCAATACAGGTGTACCTTGTTTTATTGTGTTTTGCTTTATTGCACCTCACAGATATTGCAGTTTTTACAAACTGAAGGTTTGTGGCAACCCTGCATTGATCAAGTCTATCAGAGCCATTTTTCCAATGGCGTTTGCTTACCTCCTGTCTCTGTGTCTCATTTTGGTACTTCTCACAGTATTTCAACTTTTTCATTGTTATTACATCTATTATGGTGATCTGTGATCAGTGATCTTTGATGTTACTATTGTAATTGTTTGGGGACTTCATGAACTGTATTCATATAAGATGGTGAACTTACTAAATGTTGTGTGTGTTCTGAATGCTCCATCAACTGACTGTTCCTCTGTCTCACACCCTCTCCTTGGGCCTCGCTATTCCCTGAGACACAACAACATTGAAATTAGGCCAATAATAATCCTACAGTGGATTCTAAGTGTTCTAACACTTCTAACTGTTCAAGTGAAAGGAAAAGTTGCATGTCTCTCACTTTAAATCAAAACCTAGAAATTATTAAGCTTAGTGAGGAAAGCATATTGAAAGCCAAAATAGGCTAAGATCTAGACCTCTTGTACCAAACAGTTAGCTAAGTTGTGAATACAAAGGAAAAGTTCTTGAAGGAAATTAAAAACACTACTCCAGTAGCACATGAATGATAAGAAGTGAAACAGCCTTATTGCTGATATGGAGAAAGTTTTTTCTGGAGAGATGATCAAACCAGCCACAATGTTCCCTTGAGCCAAAGCCTCATCCAGAGTAAATCCCTAACTATCTTCAATTCTATGAAGGCTGAGAGAGGTGAGGAACTACAGAAGAAAAGTTTGAAGCTAGCAAATGTTAGTTCATGAGGTTGAGGAGGGAAGCCATCTCTGCAACATAAAAGTGCAAGTAAAGCTACCAGTGCTGATGTAGAAGCTGCAGCAAGTTATCCAGAAGATGTAGCTAAGACAATTAATGAAGGTGGCTACACTAAACAACAGATTTTCCATGTTAGATGATACAACTTTATATTGGAAGATGCCGTCTAGGGCTGTCATAGCTAGAGAGGAGAAGTCAATGCTTGGCTTTAAAGCTTCAAAAGACAGGCTGACTCTCGTTAGGGCCTAATGCACCTGGTAATTTTATTTATTTATTTATTTTTGTTTGTTTGGATTTGGGGGGGGGTTGTTGTTGTTTTTTTTGCGGTATGCGGGTCTCTCACTATTGTGGCCTCTCCCATTGCGGAGCACAGGCTCCGGACGCACAGGCTCAGCGGCCATGGCTCACGGGCCCAGCCACTCCATGGCATGTGAGATCTTCCCGGACCGGGGCACGAACCTGTGTCCCCTGCATCGGCTGGCGGACTCTCAACCACTGCGCCACCAGGGAAGCCCTCACCTGGTAATTTTAAATCAAAGACATAGTCATTTACCATCCGGAAAATCCAAGGGCCCTTATGAATTATGGTAAACCTACTCTGCCTGTGCTCTATAATGGAACAACAAAGCCTGGATGACAGCATATCTGTTTACAACAAGGTTTGCTGAATATTTCAAGCCCACTGTTAAGACCTATTGCTCAGGAAAAAAAAAAAAGACTCCTTTCAAAATATTACTGCTCATTAATGCACCTGGTCACCCAAGAGCTCTGATGGAGATGGACAGTGAGATTAATGTCATTTTTTTTAATATACTCTGCTTGTTGACACTTTCTTTCTTTCTTTATTTTAATTGAGATTAATGTTATTTTCATGCGTGCTGACACAACAGCCATTCTGTAGCCCATGGATCAAGGAGTCATTTCAACTTTATTTATTTTTTTTAGAATTTTATGTATTTATTTTATTTATTATTTATTTTTGGCTGCATTGGGTCTTCATTGCTACTCGCAGGTTTTCTCTAGTTGCTGCAAGCAGGGGCTACTCTTTGTTGTGGTGCGCAGGCTTCTCATTGCAGTGGCTTCTCTTGTCGCGGAGCACGGGCTCTAGGCCCACGGGCTTCAGTAGTTGTGGCATGTGGGCTCAGTAGTTGTGGCTCGCGAGCATAGTTGCTCCACGGCATGTGGGATCTTCCCGGACGTGGGCTCAGTAGTTGTGGCTCACGGGCTCTAGAGCGCAGGCTCAGTAGCTGTGGTTCATGGGCTTAGTAGCTCTGCAGCATATGGAATCTTCCCGGATCAGGGCTCGAACCCATGTCCCCTGCATTGGCAGGCGGATTTTTAACCACTGGGCCACCAGGGAAGCCCTACATCATATATTCTTTTTTTTTTTTTTGGTGGTACGCGGGCCTCTCACTGTTGTGGCCCCTCCCATTGCAGAGCACAGGTTCCGGACGCGCAGGCTCAGCGGCCATGGCTCACGGGCCCAGCCACTCCGCGGCATGTGGGATTTTCCCGGATCGGGGCACGAACCCGTGTCCCCTGCATCGGCAGGCGGACTCTCCACCACTGTGCCACCAGGGAAGCCCCATCATATATTCTTGACCTGATGGTAAAATTGAATCTGGGAGAGACTAAGCTGCTTGTCCAAGGTTCCACAGTTATCTGGTGTAGGAACTAGCACTAGAACTTGGGACTTCTGACTTTTGACCCTGAGCTAATGCTGCTACACCATGCTGTGAAAGGTGGTGGGAGTCATAAGCTGTAGAAGTAATGGGATTATTTGCAGGGATTCTCTTAAAGTTCTTATTCACATTCTGAAGAAGGAGAGGTAAAGCGTCAGAAAAACAATGGGATCAGTAACTCTGACCTATGGAGATGATATGATCCTCATTTCTAGAAGGTTCTACACTGAGTAGAGTATGAATGGAAGGTTCATTGCCTATGCTTACACATGTGAATATTTGTTCATAGCTGTGTGACCTTGGCTAAGTCAGTGCCTCTCTGAAAGGGAGCTTATACTTTCTAAGATACTTTCCAGCTCTGATAACTAGGATTCTAAGTTCCTAAGTCCAGACAGCTGGCCTTTGGGCAAATGTAAGAGTTCTAGCAGTCCCATTCTTCTTCCCAGACAACTGCAGAATGTTTGGCTTATGCCTACCTGCCAATAGCCAGACTACTGGAGGCCAAATTTGAGTTTGCACAAGAAGTAAACAAATCTGGAATAAATGTAAACAAGTGACTCCCTAACGTATTCTAAAAGCCTCCTTCTGGGTAGCTTGGCTTACTGTCTTCCCCATCCTTTTTTTTTTCCCCATCCTTTTAATTCAGTTCAATATGTATGTTTTTATGGATCAATGGAACAGAATAGAGAGCCCAGAAATAAACCCACTCACCTATGGTCAATTAATCTTTGCCAAGCAGGCAAGAAGATACAATGGAGAAAAGGCAGTTTCTTCAGTAAGTGGTGTTGGGACAGCTGGACAGCCACACGCAAATCAATGAAGTTAGAATACTCCTTCACACCATACACAAAAATAAACTCAAAATGGCTTAAACACTTAAATATAAGACAGGATACCTTAAAACTTCTGTAAGAGAACATAAGCAAACATTCTCTGACCTAAGTCATAGCAACGTTTTCTTAGGTCAGTCTCCCAAAGCAACTGAAATAAAAGTAAAACTAAACAAATGGGACCTAATCAAACTTATAAGTTTTTGCTTAGGAAACCATAAACAAATGAAAAGACAGCAAAGGAAACCATAAACAAACGAAAAGACAACCTACGGACTGGGAGAAAATATCTGCAAAATGTGTGACCGACAAGGGCTTAGTTTCCAAAATATACAAACAGCTCACACAACTCAATAACAACAAAATAACAAACAACCCAATCAAAAAAGGGGCAGAAGCTCTAAATAAACATTTCTCCAAAGAAGACATACAGATGGCCAGTGGGCACATGAAAAGATGCTCAACTTCACTCATAATTATCAGAGAAATGCAAATCAAAACTACGATGAGGTATCACCTCACACTCAGCAGAATGGCCATCATTAAAAAGTCTACAAATGGGGTTCCCTGGTGGCGCAGTGGTTGAGAGTCCGCCTGCCAATGCAGGGGACACGGGTTCATGCCCCGGTCTGGGAAGATCCCACATGCCGCGGAGGGGCTGGGTCCGTGAGCCATGGCCGTTGAGCCTGCGCGTCCGGAGCCTGTGCTCAGCAACGGGAGAGGCCACAACAGTGAGAAGCCCGCGCACTGGAAAAAAAAAAAAAATCTACAAATAATAAAGGCTGGAGAGGGTGTGGAGAAAAGGGAACCCTCCTACAATGTTGGTGGGAATATAAATTAGTGCAGCCACTATGGAAAACAGTATGGAGGTTCCTTAAAAAACTAAAAATAGAATTCCATATGATCCAGCAATCCCACTCCTAGGCATATATCCAGAGAAAACCTAACTCGAAAAGGTACATGCAACCCAATATTCATAGCAGCACTATTCACAATAGCCAAGACATGGAAGCAACCTAAATGTCCATTGACAGATGAATGGATAAAGAAGATGTGGTAGGGCTTCGCTGGTGGTGCAGTGGTTAAGAATCCATCTGCCAATGCAGGGGACACGGGTCCAAGACCTGGTCCAGGAAGCTCCCACATGCCATGGAGCAACTAAGCCCGTGCACCACAACTACTGAGCCTGCGCTCTAGAGCCCGCGAGCCACAACTACTGAAGCCTGCACGCCTAGAGCCCGCGCACCGCAAGGAAGAGTAGCCCCCCACTTGTAACCAGAGAAAAGCCTGCGTGCAGCAACGAAGACCCAACGCAGCCAAAAATAAAATAAATAAATTTATATAAAAAAAGGAAGCTGTGGTATATACACGAATACTACTCAGCCATAAAAAATGAATGAAATAATGCCATTTGCAGCAACATGGATGTACCTAGAGATTATCATACTAAGTAAGTCAGACAGAGAAATACAAATATCACGTGATATCACTTTTTTTTTTTTTTTTTTTGTGGTACGCGGGCCTCTCACTGTTGTGGCCTCTCCCGTTGTGGAGCACAGGCTCCGGACGCGCAGGCTCAGCGGCCATGGCTCACGGGCACAGCCGCTCCGCGGCATGTGGGATCCTCCCGGACCGGGGCACGAACCCGTGTCCCCTGCACCGGCAGGCGGACTCTCAACCACTGCGCCACCAGGGAAGCCCACGTGATATCACTTTTATGTGGAATCTAAAATATGACACAAATGAACTTATCTACAAAACAGAAACAGATTCACAGACATAGAAAACAAACTTATGGAGAAGCGGGGTGGCGAGGGGGGGAGAGGGATAAATTAGGAGTTTGGGTTTAGCAGATACAAACTACTATTTATAAAATAGATAAACAGCAACATTCTAGCATATAGCACAGGGAACTATATTCAATATCTTGTAATAACATATAATGGAAAAGAATATGAAAAAGAACATATATATTTATATTCTTTTTCATATTCTTTTCCATTATACATATATACATATATATATAACTGAATCACTTTGCTGTATACCAGCAACTAACAGCATTGTAAATCAACTATACTCCAATTTAAAAATAATAAATAAATATAAATAAAAACAAAATGCAAAACAATGTATGTTTTGATTTTCTGCCTCCTGCCAGGTCTGAGGTGTAGGTTTCTGTAACTTATTCTTCTTCCAATTCAACCAGCTGTTGCTGGGGCCTATTTGATGTAAAGCATCGTGTTAACTGCTCTCAGGATGCAGAAATGGGTAAAACATGATCCCTGAAAGGAGCTCATAGTCTAGAAGGAGAGGCATACAAAACAGTTTAATTTCACACAGTAGGAATGAAAAGGATACAAAGTAATTATAAGCCATGTACTGAGGGAAAAGATCTGGGAAAGCTACACAGAGGCCATAGATTCACCTGGGCCTTGAAGGAAGAGAAGGATTTCAGTAGGTGAAAGGGGGAAAGATGTTTCTCCCCTCCCAGGCTAAGATCTTTGAGGGCAAACTTTATATCTTATTTATCAACATGTTCCTGGGACTTCCCTGGTGGTCCAGTGGTAAAGAATCTGTCCTGCAATGCAGGGGACACAGGTTCGATCCCTGATTGGGGAACTAACATCCCACATGCTGCAGGGCAACTAAGCCCTGCGCCATAACTACAGGGCTTGCCCGCACCTCAACTAGAGAGCCCCGCGTGCTGCAAACTACAGAGCCCACGCACTCTGGAGCCCATGCACCACAACTAGAAAAGAGGAAAAACCCCAAGCCACAACTAGAGAGAAGCCCCTGTGCCTCTTTGAAGAACCCGCGCACTGCAAATAAACACCCTACGCAGTCAAAAATTCCTGACATGTCCCAGCATAAAACACAACACAAGGAAAGAGTCCAGTACATGTTTGATCGATGAATGAATAATGACTGGATTCTGGATGGACATAAAAGCATAAAGGCAAAGAGGGTGAAAGAGAACTGTAAGTTTGAGGAATAATAAATGGTCTCATGTGGCTGCTCTGAGTATAGTTTATGTAAGGAAATGTCATGGGAGATAAAATGGGTCATTTGAGTACCAGATTAAGAATGCCATACTGGGGACTTCCCTGGCAGTCCAGTGGTTAAGACGCCGTGCTTCCACTGCAGGGGGCAAGGGTTCAATTCCCTGGTTGGGGAACTAAGATCCCACATACGGGGGCTTCCCTGGTGGCGCAGTGGTTAAGAACCCGCCTGCCAATGCAGGGGACACGGGTTCGACCCCTGATCCTGGAAGATCCCACATACTGCAGAGCAACTAAGCCCGTGCACCACAACTACTGAGCCTGCGCTCTAGACCTCGCGAGCCACAACTACCGAGCCCACGTGCCACAACTACTGAAACCTACGCACCTAGAGCCCGTGCTCCACAACAAGAGAAGCCACCACAAAGAGAAGCCCACGCACCGCAACAAAGAGTAGCCCCCGCTCACTGCAACTAGAGAAAGCCCACGCGCAGTAACGAAGACCGAACACAGCCAAAAATAAATAAGTAAATAAATTAAAATGAATTAAAAAAATAAAGATCTCACATGTCGTGTGGTGTGGCCAATTAAAAAAAAAGAATGCAATGCTAAGAAGTGGTACTTAATCCTACAGGCAGTAGTTAACTAGTTCCTTCTCTAGGGAAATAAAAACCCTTGTTCATCGTTGTAGCCTTAGTATCTACAAGAGTGCCAGGGATCTAGAAGAGTGCCAGAGATTTAGAAGATAGACAACAAATGACTAGATGAATAAATAAATGGACAATTTTTGAGAAAGGAAGTTATTTCATCCAGTCTTCCACTAACTTTAATAATAATAATCCCTTTTATATATAATTTTATCATTACAGAAATATTTTTATTCTATTGTTGAAATTTTTGTTGATCTGGCAAACAAGTTTATTAGGAAAGAAGGGCAGGTATTATCTTCATTTCCTAGCAGATTTTATTATTCTCATTTCCTGGCAGATGTTACTATTCTCATTTCCTGGCAGATGTTACTATTCTCATTTCCAGTATCCAAAACTCATTTCCACAGAATCCAAAACTCTGTTTCCTCTGATCTCCCCTCATCTGGCTGAAGGACTGATGTATGTGGACCTGCATATGACGGCCCTCTCATGAGCAGCCTCAGCCTGGCTCCACACTCACCAGATTCAAGACTTCTACATATTCCCCCCAAAAACAGATCCAACTCTACAATGCAGGAATATTTTACTGATTACTTGATGGAGAGCCTAGTTAAAAGGTTCATCATGCCTGCCCCATACAGCAGAAACTTAACCAAATTCTCCTTTAGATATTTCTGAACTTTTCCCCAAGATTCCTCTCCCGAGCCATCAACTCATCTTTCTTCTTTGTCTTTCCTCTCACAACTTCATAATACCTTCCCACTTACAACAAGCAACAACACCCTTGATTTTTTCAAGCCTCCCATTTTTCAGTATGTGTATTCCTTTCTGCAAAACAAAAGTCATGTCATTTTTTTGGTTTTATTCTGTTTTTTAAATTTCCTCAGGCATACGTGTTGGTGTTCTCTCTCTCTCTCTCTCTTTTTTTTTTTGGCCACGCCACGCAACATGTGGGATCTTAGTTCCCCTACCAGGGACCGATCCCCAGCCCTTGGCAGTGAAAGCCTGAAGTCCTAACCACTGGACTGCCAGCGAATTTCCCCTATTAGTGTCTCATTTCATCCAGTTAGAGGTGAAGAGGGAAGGATATTTGGTCTGGAAGCTCCGGAAAACAGATTAATGAATAAGAGGAAGTCAGAGAGAAATAAATGTTAGTTCAGTATAGTAACTTTCTAACAGAGCAATCCAATAACAGAACGGGCAGCTTCACAAAATAGTGAGCTCCCTGTCACTAGAAGTATTCAAATGGGTCAGGTCCAAGTTCTGACCTCCAAAACCACATGTGGCAGCCCGGCATACTTTTGAAGACAGTGATCCTGTTCCCCCCAAATATTCTCTTCTTTAGGTTAAACATCTCTGGCTCCCTCAAGGGTTCCTGATGTGATGTGGCTTTTCAGTATCCCAGTATTATTCTTCTGGACTTATCACGACTTGTCAATTTATATGAGTTTATTCCAAAAATATTTATTGAGTGTCTACTATGTTTCAGACACCATTTGAGGACCTGAGACTATAGCAGAGAACAAAATGAAGTGTCTGTCCTCATAGAACTTACTGTCTACTGGGAGAGAAAGACAGTAAACAAGTAAAGTTTTAAAATGTCAGTGATAATAAGTGCTATGTGGAAAAGTAAAGGAGGTGAGGGACAGTAATAAAGGGATAACGAGTGCCAGGGTGTGGTGAGTTGCTGTTTTATACAGCACAGTCAGGGCAGGCCTCTAAAATAGGATGACAGGTGAGCAAAGATCTGAAGGAATAGAGAGAATGAACCATCACATGGCCATGGGAAGAACAATCTAAGCTAAGTAGACAGAACAAATGCAAAAGTCCCGAGAGTAAGCTTGGTTTATTTGATTAACAAGGAGGCTCGTTTATCTATAGTATATGGTTGGGCAAAGGAGAGAGAAGTAGCAGGACACTCATCCCTTAGGGCCTTGTAGGCCAATTATAACCCCTTTGATCTTTATTCTAAGTGAGGTGGGAAGCCATGGGAGGCTTTTGAGAAGAGGAGTGATGTGATCTGATTTTTGTTTGAAGAGCATCACTGTGGCTACCATAAGGGAAATAGGGCTCAGGGGCAAAGACACATGCAGGGAGCCCCAAGGACACATACATTCCTCTTACGAGGCTACTATAATAATATGGGTGAAAAATGATGGTGGTGTGGACCAGGGTGTTTGCAGTAGAGATGGTGAAATTACATTGATGTTGGATATATTATGAAGATAGAGCTGATAGAATTTGCTGACAGATTGCATGTAGGTATGAGAGAAATAGAGGAATAAAAAAGTGACTCTAAGAAATGAAAATTAAAGCCCCAATATGATACCACTACTTACCTACCAGAATAGTTAAAAAGAAAAAGACAAGACTAGGGAGGAAGGGAAGGAGAGAGGAGGGAGGGAAAAACAGTATCGGTGAGGCTATAGAACAACTAGACCCCTACTACTCTGCCGTGGGTAATGTAAACTGGTACAACCAGTTTGGAAAACTGATAGCACCTACTAAAGGTGAATATATCCCTCCTAGGTATATTCCTAATAGAAATGCTTACATATATCCATTGAAAAACACACGTATGTTTAGTCATAGCAGCATTATCTGTAATAGCCCCAAACTGGACACTACCCAAACAGCTGTCAAGAATAGAATGATTGTGGGGACTTCACTGGCGGTCCAGTGGTTAAGGCTCTGTGCTTCCAGTGTAGGGGGCGCATGTTTGTGCCCAGCTGGGGGAACTAAGATCCCACATGGCACGGCTAAAAAATAAATGAGAGAAGAAAACAATAGAATGATTGAACAGATTATGCCATATTTACAAAATAGAATACACAATGATGAAAATGAATAAACTTAAATTATGGTGATTGGTTCAAGATGGCGGAGTAGAAGGACGGGCTCTACTCCCTCTTGAGAGAACACTGAAATCACAACTAACTGCTGAACAATCATTGACAGGAAGACACTGGAACTCACCAAAAAAGATACCCCACATCCAAAGACAAAGGAGAAGCCACAGTGAGACAGTAGGAGGGGCGCAATCACAATAAAATCAAATCCCATAACTGCTGGGTGGGTGACTCACAAACTGGAAAACACTTATACAACAGAAGTCCACCCACTGGAGTGAAGGTTCTGAGCCCCACGTCAGGCTTCCAAACCTGGGGGTCTGGCAAAGGGAGGAGGAATTCCTAGAGAATCAGACTTTGAAGGCTAGTGGGATTTGATTGCAGGACTTCGAAAGGACTGGGGGAAACAGAGACTCCACTCTTGGAGGGCACACACAAAGTAGTGTGCGCATCGGGACCCAGGGGAAGGAGCAGTGACCCCATAGAGACTGAACCAGACCTACCTGCTAGTGTTGGGGGGTCTCCTGCAGAGGCAGGGTGTGGCTCTGTCTCACTGTGAGGACAAGGACACTGGCAGTAGAAGTTCTGGGAAGTACCCCTTGGCGTGAGCCCTCCCAGAATCCACCATTAGCCCCACCAAAGAGCCCCGGTAGGCTCCAGTGTTGGGTCCCCTCAGGCCAAACAACCAACAGGGAGGCGACCCAGCCCCACCCATCAGCAGACAAAGTGGATTAAAGTTTTACTGAGCTCTGCCCACCAGAGCAACACACAGCTCTACCCACCACCAATCCCTCGCATCAGGAAACTTGCACAAGCCTCTTAGATAGCCTCATCCACCAGAGGGCAGACAGCAGAAGCAAGAAGAACTACAATCCTGCAGCCCATGGAACAAAAACCACATTCATAGAAAGACAGACAAGATGAAAAGACAGAGGGCTATGTACCAGATGAAGGAACAAGATAAAACCCCAGAAAAAAAACTAAATGAAGTGGAGATAGGACACCTTCCAGAAAAAGAATTCAGAATAATGATAGTGAAGATGATCCAGGACCTCGGAAAAAGAATGGAGGCATAGATCAAGAAGATGCAAGAAATATTTAACAAAGACCTAGAAGAATTAAAGAACAAGGAAACAGAGATGAACAATACAATAATTGAAATGAAAAATACACTAAAAGGAATCAATAGCAGAATAACTGAGGCAGAAGAACGGATAAGTGACCTGGAAGACAGAATGGTGGAATTCACTGCTGCAGAACAGAATAAAGATAAAAGAATGAAAAGAAATGAAGACAGCTTAAAAGACCTCTGGGACAACATTAAATGCAACAACATTCACATTATAGGGGTCCCAGAGGAGAAGAGAGAGAGAAAGTACCAGAGAAAATATTTGAAGAGATTATAGTGGAAAACTTCCCTAACATGGGAAAGGAAATAGCCACGCAAGTCCAGGAAGCACATAGAGTCCCAGGCAGGATAAACCCAAGGAGAAACATGCCGAGACACACAGGTTATCAAACTGACAAAAATTAAAGACAAAGAAAAATGATTAAAAGCAGCAAGGGAAAAATGACAAATAACATACAGGGGAACTCCCATAAGGTTAACAGCTGATTTCTCAGCAGAAACTCTACAAGCCAGAAGGGAGTGGCATGATATACTTAAAGTGATGAAAGGGAAAAACCTACAACCAAGAGTACTCTACCCGGCAAGGATCTCATTTAGATTCGACGGAGAAATCAAAAGCTTTACAGACAAGCAAAAGCTAAGAGAATTCAGCACCACCAAGCCAGCTCCAAAACAAATGCTAAAGGAACGTCTCTAAGTGGGAAACACAAGAGAAGAAAAGGACCTACAAAAACAAACCCAAAACGATTAAGAAAATGGTCATAGGAACATACATATCGATAATTACCTTAAATGTACATGGATTAAATGCTCCAACCAAAGGACACAGGCTTGCTGAATGGATACAAAAACAAGACCCATATATATGTTGTGTACAAGAGATCCACTTCAGACCTAGGGACACATACAGACTGAAAGTGAGGGGATGGAAAAAGATATTCCATGCAAATGGAAATCAAAAGAAAGCTGGAGTAGCAATACTCGTATCAGATAAAATAGACTTTAAAATAAAGAATGTTACAAGAGACAAGGAAGGACACTACATAATGATCAAGGGATCCATCCAAGAAGAAGATATAACAATTATAAATATATATGCACCCAACATAGGAGCACTTCAATACATAAGGCAACTGCTAACAGCTATAAAAGAGGACAGATCATCCAGACAGAAAATTAATAAGGAAACACAAGCTTTAAATGACACAATAGACCATATAGGTTTATAGATATTTATAGGACACTCCATCGAAAAACAGCAGATTACACGTTCTTCTGAACTGCACATGGAACATTCTCCAGGATAGATCACACCTTGGGTCACAAATCAAGCCTTAGTAAATTTAAGAAAATTGAAATCGTATCAAGCATCTTTTCTGACCACAACACTATGAGAATAGAAATCAATTACAGGGAAAAAAAAGTAAAAAACACAAACACATGGAGGCTAAACAATATTTTACTAAATAACCAAGCAATCACTGAAGAAATCAAAGAGGAAATCAAAAACTACCTAGAGACGAATGACAATGAAAACACGACGATCCAAAACCTATGGGATGCAGCAAAAGCAGTTCTAAGAGGGAAGTTTATAGCTAAACAAGCCTACCTCAAGAAACAAGAAAAATCTCAAATAAAAAGTCTAATATTACACCTGAAGGAACTAGGGAAAGAAGAACAAGCAAAACCCAAAGTTAGCAGAAGTAAAGAAATCATAAAGATCAGAGCAGAAATAAATGAAACAGAAACAAAGAAAAGAATAGCAAAGATCAATAAAACTAAAAGCTGGTTCTTTGAGAAGAGAAACAAAATTGATAAACCATTAGCCAGACCCATCAAGAAAAAAGGGAGAGGACTCAAATCAATAAAATTAGAAATGAAAAAGGGGAAGTTACAACAGACACTGCGGAAATACAAAGCATCCTAAGAGACGACTGCAAGCAACTCTATGCCAATAAAATGGACAACCTGGAAAAAATGGACAAATTCTTAGAAAGTTATAACCACCCAAGACTGAACCAGGAAGAAATAGAGAATATGAACAGACCAGTCACAAGTAATGAAATTGAAACTGTGTTTAAAAATCTTCCAACGAACAGAAGTCCAGGACCAGACAGCTGGAGTAGCAATACTCATATCAGATGGCTTCACAGGTGAATTCTATCAAACATTTAGAGAAGAGTTAACACCCATCCTTCTCAAACTCTTCCAAAAAATTGCAGAGGAAGGAACACTCCCAAACTCATTCTATGAGGCAACCTTCACCCTGATACCCAAACCAGACAAATATACTACAAGAAAAGAAAGTTACATGGGCTTCCCTGGTGGCGCAGTGGCTGAGAGTCTGCCTGCCGATGTAGGGGACGCGAGTTCGTGTCCTTGTCTGGGAAGATCCCACATGCCGTGGAGCGGCTGGGCCCGTGAGCCATGGCCACTTAGCCTGCACATCCGGAGCCTGTGCTTCGCAACGGGAGAGGCCACAACAGTGAGAGGTCTGCATACCGCAAAAAAAAAAAAAAAAGAAAGAAAGAAAGAAAGAAAGAAAAAGAAAAAAAAAGAAAATTACAGACCAATATCACTGATGAACATAGATGCAAAAATCCTCAACAAAATACTAGCAAACAGAATCCATTAAAAGGATCATACACCATGATCAAGTGGGATTTATCCCAGGGATGCAAGGATTCTTCAATATACACAAATCAATCAATGTGATACACCATATTAACAAACTGAAGAATAAAAACCATATGATCATCTCAATAGATGCAGAAAAAGGTTTTGACAAAATTCAACATCCATTTATGATAAACATTCTCCAGAAAGTGGGCATAGAGGGAACCTACCTCAACATAATAAAAGCTATATATGACAAACCCACAGCAAGCATCATTCTCAATGGTGAAAAACTGAAAGCATTTCCTCTAAGATCAGGAACAAGACAAGGATGTCCACTCTCACCACTATTATTCAACATAGTTTTGGAAGTCCTAGCCATGGCAGTCAGAGAAGAAAAAGAAATAAAAGGAATACAAACTGGAAAAGAAGAAGTAAAGCTATCACTGTTTGCAGATGACATGATACTATACATAGAGAATCCTAAAGATGCCACCAGAAAACTACTAGAGCTAATCAATGAATTTGGTAAAGTTGCAGGATACAAAATTAATGCACAGAACTCTCTGGCATTCCTATACATTAATATTGAAAAATCTGAAAGAGAAGTTATGGAAACACTCTCATTTACCATTGCAACAAAAAGAATAAAATACCTAGGAATAAACCTACCTAGGGAGACAAAAGACGTGTATGCAGAAAATTATAAGACACTGATGAAAGAAATTAAAGATGATACAAACAGATGGAGAGATATACCATGTTCTTGGATTGGAAGAATCAATATTGTGAAAATGAGTATACTACCCAAAGCAATCTACAGATTCAATGCAATTCCTATCAAATTTCCAATGGCATATTTTACGGAACTAGAACAAAAAATCTTAAAATTTGTATGGAGACACAAAAGACCCTGAATAGCCAAAGCAGTCTTGAGGGGAAAAAAACGGAGCTGGAGGAATCAGACTCCCTGACTTCAGACTATACTACAAAGCTACAGTAATCAAAACAATATGGTACTGGCACAAAAACAGAAACATAGATCAATGGAAAAAGATAGAAAGCCCAGAGATGAACCCACACACCTATGGTCAACTAATCTATGACAAAGGAGGCAAGGATATACAATGGAGAAAAGACAGTCTCTTCAATAAGTGGTGCTGGGAAAACTGGACAGCTACATGTAAAAGAATGAAATTAGAACACTCCCTAACACCGTACACAAAAACAAACTCAAAATGGATTCAAGACCTTAATGTAAGACCGAACACTATAAAACTCTTAGAGGAAAACACAGGAAGACCACTCTTTGACATAAATCACAGCAAGATCTTTTATGATCCACCTCCTAGAGTAATGGAAATAAAAACAAAAATAAACAAATGGACCTGATGAAACTTAAAAGCTTTTGCACAGCAAAGGAAACCATAAACAAGATGAAAAGACAACACTCAGATTGGGAGAAAATATTTGCAAAGGACTCAACAGACAAAGCATTTATCTCCAAAATATATAAACAGCTCATGCAGCTCAATATTAATGAAACAAACAACCCAGTCCAAAAATGGGCAGAAGACTTAAATAGACATTTCTCCAAAGAAGATATACAGATGGCCAAGAAGCACATGAAAAGCTGCTCAACATCACTAATTATTAGAGAAATGCAAATCAAAACTACGAGGTATCACCTCACACCAGTTAGAATGGCATCATCAGAAAATCTACAAGCAACAAATGCTGGAAAGGGTGTGGAGAAAAGGGAACCCTCTTGCACTGTTGGTGGGAATTTAAATTGATACAGCCACTATGGAGAACAGTATGGAGGTTCCTTAAAAAACTAAAAATAGAATTACCGTATGACCCAGCAATGCCACTCCTGGGCATATACCCAGAGAAAGCCATAATTCAAAAAGACACATGCACCCCCATGTTCACTGCAGCATTATTTACAATAGCCAGGTCATGGAAGCAACCTAAATGCCCATCGACAGGCAAATGGATAAAGCAGATGTGGTACATATATACAATGGAATACTACTCAGCCATAAAAGGGAATGAAATTGGGTCATTTGTAGAGACGTGGATGGATCGAGAGACTGTCATACAGAGTGAAGTAAGTCAGAAAGAGAAAAATAAATATCGTATATTAACGCATATATGTGGAACCTAGAAAAATGGTACAGATGAACCAGTTTGCAGGACAGAAATTGAGACACAGATGTAGAGAACAAATGTATGGTCACCAAGGGGGGAAAGCCGCAGCGGGGCAGGGGTGGTGGTGTGATGTATTGGGCGATTGGGGTTGACATGTATACACTGATGTGTATAAAATTGATGACTAATAAGGACCTGCTGTATAAAAAAGTAAATTAAATTAAATTAAAAAAAAACAAACTTAAATTACATGCTTACACTGAATTCATCTCAAAAATATAATGCTGAGCAAATGAAGCCAGACACATATAAAGTATTTACTAAATGATTCCAATTATTAAATTTCAAAGATACATAGAACTTACCTATGGTGCTGTAAGAAGTCAGGATATTGGTTACCCTTGATTAGAAGGGGGACATGAGTGCTTCTGGGGTAATCGTCTGTTTATTGATCTAGTGCTGACTATATAAATGTGCTCATTTTGTGAACATTTATTGACTTATACATTTATAATTTTTGTACTTTTCTATATTAGTATTATGTTTCAATAAAGCCTGTGTTAAAAAGATAGAACCCTGAAGTTTTTGGTCTGGGCAACTGGAGGCCAGAGTTATCATTTATTGAAAGGGGGAAGCTATAGGAGAAGCACGTTTTTGTGGGAAATACATCAATTTTTATACATTAAGTTTGATACTTAATCAGATACTTATTGGTATTGTAATGCTACTTATTAGTATTTCCATCCAAGCAGACATACTGACAGGTAGATGGTATGCAAGTCTGAAGTTCAGGGAAGAAGTCTAGGCTGGAACCTAAATATGGGAGCTCACCATATAGATGATGCATAAACCAATGAAGCTGGATGGGATCACCTAAGGTAGAGTGAAGACTGAGAAAACACCTAAGGACTACACCCTGGGGGAGCCCCAGCTTCTAATGATTGGGATGGAGGGGAAGCCATCAAAGAAATGTGAGAAGTGGCCAGGGAGGAATGAAGAGAACCAAGAGAGAGTGGCATCTCAGCAGCCATGTGAGAAAGGTTCCAAGGGGGAAGTGATCAACGGTAGCAGATGTTCCTGGAGGTGGAGTAAGGTACGGATTGAGGATGGATTGTTGATGGAGGTCACTGGTGACTTGGTAAGAGCAATTTGGGTGGTGGGATGGACAAAAAGCCTGATTGGAGTGGGATTAAGAAAGAAAGTGGGGAAACTAATTTGAGGCAAAGAGTATAAATAACTCTTTTGAGTAGCTGGCTTGTTTCATAGGGGAGCAGAGAAGTAGGATATAAAATAGAGTATTAACTAAGGGTATTAGAAGTGTGGGATTAAGTATCTAAAAGAGGCTGTGGAGTAAAAAGAAGTTTTGGGGGGGACTTCCCTGGTGGCGCAGTGGTTAAGAATCCACCTGCCAATGCAGGGGACACGGGTTCGAGCCCTGGTCTGGGAAGATCCCATATGCCGCAGAGCAACTAAGCCCGTGTGCCACAACTAGAGCCGAGCCACAACTACTGAAGCCTGTGCACCTAGAGCCCGTGCTCCGCAACAAGAGAAGCCACCGCAATGAGAAGTCCACACACCGCAACGAAGAGTACCCCGCACTCACTGCAACTAGAGAAAGGCCGCGCACAGCAATGAAGACCCAATGCAGCCAAAAATAAATAAACTAATTAATTTTTTAAAAAGAGAGAGCAGATTGCTCCATCTCTTATTTAAAAAAAAGAAGTTTTTTTCTTTTGAGAAGGTGGATAATGTAGCATGTTTGTACACTTATAGGAATAATCAATTGGGAGGGAAATTTTGATGGTGCAGGAAAAAGGACGGTCACTGGAGTTGTGTCCTTGAGGAGGTGAGAAAGGATGGAATCTAAGGCACAGATGGAGAAACTGACTTGGCTGGGAGCATAGACAGTTCACTCATAGTAATTGGAGGGGAGACAGAGCAAATGGGTAGAGATACTAATAGATCAGTAGATGTGGAAACTGTTTTCCCAGAGAACTAGGAAGCACAATTTTCATCTGAGCGTTAGAGGGACACAGTGATGGTGGTGGCTTGGAAAGAGAGGTGTGACACAATCATCTTGGAGATTGGAAGAGTGCAAGTGTGAACTGGACAATAGTTCTATAGGTAGCGTTTGACTAGTGCATCATATTTATCCAATGAAACTATTACTTTCTGGGTTTTGTATACAGTGTTTTCTCTCCAACAGTACAATCAAACTTATTATTAATCAAAATGTCTGGTTTTTACTTCTGGCACTGGCCAAAAGGAGTAAACCCATTACCGCCTTTCTCTCTCACTGATGGCAGCTAAAAATCTCTGACCAAAAATATGAAACAAAACAAAACAAAAACAGTCTGAAGACTCTGAAAAGTTAATAATAGCAGACAGATTGGGGAAGGAAGTCAAAACTTGAAGAATGCCCACTTTGGCAGTGGTGAATTTCCTAGTGGTGTTTGGTTGGGACTTTTTTCTCCTTTACCCCTCGGCTTTCACCCGAGGGTGGGTCAAATCTGGGAACTCTGCAGTAGATGCAGACAAAAAAACCACTAAGATAACCCCATCTTTCTGTCCAGAGGATCGGAAAAGGAGACATTTTGAGCTGGAGAGTGTGGGAAGAATCCCTATTTTTTTCTTCTCCCAGTCCCTGCACTGCTATGGGAGTGGTGTTGTCAGTGTGGCCACCTAAAACTCTGGAGAAAACCCATTTTTAGACAGAGGATCTGGAAAAGGGACCACTGTTGCGTGGATTTTTTTTCTTTTTTTTAATTGAAGGGTAGTTGATTTATAATTCTATATAAGTTTTGGGTGTACAACATAGTGATCCACAATTTTTAAAGGTTATACTCCATTTATAGTTATTATAAAATATTGGCTATATTTCCTGTGCGGTACAATATATCCTTGTAGCTTATTCTTTTTTTTTTTTTTTTTTTTTTTGGCGGTGTGTGGGCCTCTCACTGTTGTGGCCTCTCTCGTTGTGGAGCACAGGCTCCGGACGTGCAGGCTCAGCGACCACGGCTCATGGGCCCAGCCGCTCCGCCGCACGTGGGATCTTCCCGGACTGGGACACGAACCCGTGTCCCCTGCATCGGCAGGCGGACTCTCAACCACTGCGCCACCAGGGAAGTCCCTTATTCAGTTTATACATAGTAGTTTGTAACTCTTAATCCCCTATCCCTATCTTGTCCATTTCCCCTTCCCTTATTCAACTGGTAACTAGTTTGTTCTCTATATCTGTGAGCCTGTTTCTGTTTTGTTATAGTCACTAATTTGTTTTAGTTGTAGATTCTACTTATAAGTGATATCATATAGTATTGGTCTTTGATTTCACTAAGCATCATACACTGCAAGTCCATCCATGTTGTTGCAAATGGAAAATTTTCATTCCTTTTTTATGTCTGAGTAGTATTCCGTTGTATATACATACCACATCTTTATCCATTCATCTGTTGATGGACACTTGGGTTGCTTCTGTATCTTGGCAGTTGTAAATAATGCTGGTATGAACATTGGGATGCATTTATCTTTTCAAATTAATGTTTTTGTTTTCTTTGGATATATACCCAGGAGTGGAACTGCTGGATTATATGGTAGCTCTATTTTTAGTTTTTTGAGAAACCTCCATTTTCACAGTGTCTGCACCAATTTACATTCCCACAAACAGTGTACAAGAGTTCCCTTTTCTCCACATCCTCACCAACATTTGTTATTTGTGGTCTTTTTGATGATAGCCATTCTGGCAGGTGTGAGGTGATACGTCATTGTGGGTTTGATTTGCGTTTCTCTGATGATTAACGATATTGAGCACATTTTCATGTGCCTGTTGGCCATCTGTATGTCTTCTTTGGAAAAATGTGTATTCAGGTCTTCTGCCCATTTTTAAATCAGGTTGTTTGGGTTTTTTGATGTTGAGTAGTATGAGCTGTTTATATATTTTGGATATTAACCCCTTATTGGTCATATGATTTGCAAATATTTTCTTCATTTAGTAGGTTGTCTTTTGTTTTGTCAGTGGTTTCCTTAGCTGTGCAAAACCTTTTAAGTTTACTTAGGTCTCATTTGTTTATTTTTGCTTTTGCTTCCTTTGCCTTAGGACACAGATCCAAAAAAATACAGCTATGATTTATGTTAACGAGTGTTCTACCTATATTCTTTTCTAGTTTTATGGTTTTTGGTCTTACATTTAGGTCTTTAATCCATTTTGAGTTTTGCGTGTGAACGTTTTTCAATGTAGATTTTATTTTTATTCAGGTATGGTGAGGCCAATAGATCAGAAGATGATTGTCATAGAAAAGATGGCCACTGGGGCCACAGAGAGAATACTGAGGTCCACTGCAGGCAGAGAGAGGACCTGGAGGGATGTCTTTAAAGTGGTTTTGGAGGGAAGGAATGAGGGAGACAGGGTAAGCAAGTTTAGGGTAGATTAGTTTGAATAATTTCAGGGCCTCTAGGATTTAGGGGCCCAGAGGTGATTCTGAGGTAGGGCCTCAGTATTGGTTAATTTGCATATGAATGGCACACAGGAGAGAGAGTCATTTCCTATTTCTAGGAATCAGCTAACCCTTGAAGGGGCAGCAAGGCCCTAGATGTCAAAGCACCAAATGTAGAAAATAGAAAATGTGGTTAAAACTGTGGAGACTATGGAGGGAATCCCCCACCTTTTTTTCCTCTTTTCTCTTGCTAGTTCACCCCAGAGGTGGGCTGAATCATATGGAACTGTGTGACAGGATGGGAGGCTAAAGCTCTGAGAGAACCCCAACTTTCTAGACAGAGGATTCAGAAAAAGGGCCTCTGGGAGCCAGAGTGAGGGAGAAATCCCAGGGAGGAGGGAGCAGGAGAAGGGGGACCCTTTAATTCTGTGCATGGACCAACAGAAATTCTGGGCTCATCCCCAAGTAGCAGAACATACCTAAGCTTAGTAAGGGCTTTGGGAAATGAACTATGATATAAACCATCACCTAAGTCCCAGACCAACCCCTGAGCAGCACATGACAGGGTCAGGTCCAAACAGCTAAGGAAGAACCCTGAAAACGAACTGACACTGGAACCACCACCCATAGAAGGTGAGACAGAACTTGTAGCCTGAAACTAATTGTGTTGATTTGATTGTTAACATTAAAATAATCGGGCTTCCCTGGTGGCACAGTGGTTGAGTCCGCCTGCCAATGCAGGGGACACGGGTTTGTGCCCCGGTCCGGGAAGATCCCACGTGCCGCGGAGCAGCTAGGCCCGTGAGCCACGGCCGCTGAGCCTGCGTGTCCAGCGCCTGTGCTCCGCAACGGGAGAGGCCACAACAGTGAGAGGTCCGCGTACCACCAAAAAAAAAAAAAAAAAAAAAAAAAAAAAATCAACATCCAGAAGATGTAGCAGAACTCAAAGTCCCACAATATGGACTTCCCTGGTGGCACAGTGGTTAAGAATCCACCTGCCAATGTAGGGGACACGGGTTCGAGCCCTGGTCCACGAAGATCCCACATGCTGCAGAGAAACTAAGCCCATGCGCCACAACTAGTGAGTCTGCACTCTACAGTCAAAGCCACAACTACTGCGCCTGTGTGCCACAACTACTGAAGCCCGCGTGCCTAGACCCCGTGCTCTGCAACAAGAGAAGCCTCCGCAATGAGAAGCCAGTGCACTGCAACGAAGAGTAGCCCCGCTCACTGCAACTAGAGATAGCCTGCAGGCAGCAACGAAGACCCAATGCTGCCAAACATTAATTAATTAATTAATTTTTTTTAAAGTCCCACAATATAATATTCAAGACGGCCAGGATAAATCCAAAATTACTTAACATACCAAGAACCAGAAAAATATGACCAGTCTTCAAAGGAAAGCAAAATAAGCAAATGCTAATCCTAAAATGACCCAGTTATTGAGATTACCTGACAAAGATTTTAAAGCTATTTAACCATCCTCCATGAAGTAAAAGTAAACACCTTTGAAATGAATAGAAAGGTAGAAGTTCTCAGTAGAGAACCAAAAAATAAAATAAGAACAAAATGGAAATTATATGAAGAAAAAAAAATTACTGGAGGGACTCATTAGTAGAATAGAGATGACAGAGGAATGAATGAGTAAACTTGAAGACCAATCAATCTGAAGATCACAGAGGAAAAAAAAAAACCATCTTTTTTTTAATGAACAGAGTTTTGGGACCTGTGGGACAATATTAAAGAAAATTGAATTCATAGTTTAAAACCTTCCTAACAAAGAAAATTCCAGGCCCAGAGTTTCACTGGCAAATTCTACCAAACACTTAAGGAAGAAATAATACTAGTTCTACACAAACTCCCCCAGAAAATAGAAATGGAGGGACACTTTGCAACTCATTTTATGAGGCCAGCATTATCCTGACACCAAAATGAAAAAAAGAAAAACATTACGAGGAAACTACAGACCAATATTCCACATGAGCGTAGACTAAAAATTCTCGACAGATTATTAGCAAATGGAATCCAGAAACATATAAAAAGGATAATACTTCACTACCAATTGGAATTTATTCCAGGTAATTCAATGCTGATACAACATTCAAAAATCAATTAATGTAATTAACCATATTGACAGACTAAAGCAGGAAAAAAATACATGTTAATCTCAACTGATGAAGAAAACACATTAACAGAATTCAGCATCTATTCATGATAAAATTTCTCAACAAACTAGGAACAGAAGATAACTTCCCTAACCTAAAAAAAGGACATCTACAAAAAGGGCATCATACCTAAAGACTGAATGATTTCTCCCTAATATTGGGAACACAAAAGGATGCTCACTCTTGTGTATTCAATATTATCCAGAAAATTCTAACTAATGCAACAAGGCAAGGGGGGAAAAAGACATATGGATTGGAAAGGAAGAAATAAAACTCTCTATTAGTAGCCAACATGATTGCCTATATGGAAAATTCTATTAAATCTACAAAAAAGTTCCTAAAACCAATTAATGAGTTTGGCAAAGTCACAGGATACAAGTCATAATATAAAAATCAATTGTATCTCTATATACTGGCAACGAACAATTGGAAAACAAAATTAAATAAGTAATAATTAACAGTTGCACCAAAATAATGAAAGTCTTAGGGATAAATAAAACAAAATATATGATGGATCTTTATGCTGAAAAACTACAACACACCGATGAAGGAAATCAAAGCGATATAACATGTTCACTGATTGGAAGCCTCAATTCTGTTAAGACATCAGGCCTCGCTAAATTGATATGCAGATTCACTACAATCCCAATCAAAATCCCGGAAGTTTTTGTAGATATCAATAAGTTGTTTCTAAAACTTATACGGAAAGACAAAGAAACTAGAATGCTAAAACAATTTTGGAAAAGTAGAACACTGGTGGAGAAATACCACTACATTGATAAAGATAGCATAGTACTGGTGAAAGGACAGGTGCATAGATCAATGGAGCGGAACAGGGAGTCCAGAAATAGACTGACACAAACATGGCCCATTGATTATTTTACAAAAGTGCAATGGGAAAGATTGTCTTTTCAACAAATGATACTAGAGTAACTGGACATTCCTATGCAAAAATGTAAACCTTGACCTATATCTTATACTTTCTATTTTAAAAACTTAGTTGAAATGAATCTTGGACCTAAATGTAAACCTACAAAACTTTTAGAAGGAAGCAAAGGAGAAAAATCTTTGTCACCTTAGGTTAGACAGAATTCTTAAATGCAACATTAAACCAAATTCATAAAAGGAAATCTTGGTAAACTGGACCGCAGGATAGAGAGAACATCAGTGTGGCCAGGGCTTAAGGGTGGGAGAAGGTTTTGACTACAAAGGGTTAATACATGGAAATTTTTAGGGAATGATGAGCCATTCTGTATTTTTATTGTGATGGTTACATGACGGTGCAAAACTCACAGAACTATACACCAAAAAGTCAATTGTACTGATATAAATTACAATTAAGTTGTATATACAGATACATATATTATATGGATGGATGGATGGATGGATTTATGAATTTTAAAAGAAGCTTTTCTTCTCATATCAAGTCATATCTAACAGATTTTGTATTTGTACAATTATTTTTCTTGAGACCAAGATTAAGACTGCCTTAATCCCAGTTAACTTTCCGTTTTCTTTTATTCCATAGAACCTAAAACTTCATCACTTGAAATTTATTCTTTTTTGAGTAGGTTATTCTGTCTCAAGAAGGTCCAACTCCTATTATTGGGAGTGGTAAAATTACACACTATCTGCCATTAGCACGTTAGCAGGGACCCATTTATTGGGTGAACTAGCTGTCATCGTGGATGGCAATGAGGAGGCCTCAGAGGGGCTGGGACACAGGACAGAAGTGCTTTGACGGGAGGAAAGGGAAAGAAAGTCCTGCAGCTCAGGACAATGATAGGGCACCAGAGGCAAGAGGTGGAGGTGGGAGGGCAGTGATCAGAGAGCAGAGATACAAGCCTGCCAAGAACACACTGTGATAACAGCTTTGCCTCCCACTGGCTATGAACTTAGGCCAGTCTCTTCCTTGAGCTTTCATTTCATCTCTTATGAATCTGTCAACTCTCAGCTCACATCTGATCCATAAGGTAACCAAGATCCTCTTCCTCTGCCTCCATTTATTCAACAAATATTTATCATAACTGACTCCAATAATACTCTCTTCTGTTTGCACTAAAGCTCTTTTATATCTGCTTATTTTTTTGGATCCACAGGGAGGAGAATTAGCCCTGGTTTCCGAGGAAGGAAATAGAGTCTCAGAAAAATTAAATCATTTACCTGAAGTCACCCTTTCAATACTGAAGTGGACTTTTTCCATTATCTATACTCTGCTGCCCCCTACTGTGCACATAGCATTAGGCGCTAAACTGCAGACACAACACACAGTTTCTATCAATACAATCTGAGGGTTTATATTTGTTAATTTAAAAAATATTTATTGAGATCCTACTATGTGCCAGAAAAAAGACAAGCATGGTTCTTGTGCTTATGGAGCTTGTGATGTAGAGGGGGGAGAGATAATTACATAAATAATTACATAATTACAATTTGGATGAGTACTAGAAGCTACATGAGGGTATAGAATAGGGGTGTATGTAGTCTAGTCCGCAGGCTTAGGGGAATCTTGCATGAAGTGTAATCTATAGGAATAGATTATTTATTGGCTATGGAGCAGGTTAAGGAGGTATCAGAGATGCCTCCCAGGCCTCTGGCATGAACTGGGCAGAAGGAATACTGTGACTCAGTTGGGGAAGCCTAGCAGAAGACGAAACTCTGACTGGGAAGAACATGGGCTTGGCTTTGGTTTTTTTCAGTTTGTAAATTCTGTGGAACCTTTAGGAATAGATATGGAATAAGTAATTGGATTTAGGAGTTTGGGAGCAAGGTCCTAGGCTAGAGATAGAAATTTGGGAGTTGTTGGGATGCAGGTGGTATTTAAAATTGTGATTAATGGGGACTTCCCTGGTGGCCCAGTGGTAAGGAATCCACCTTACAATGCAGGGGACGTGGGTTCGATCCCTGGTCGCGGAACTAGGATCCCACATGTCGTGGGGCAACTAAGCCCGTGCACCACAACTACTGAGCTCACATGCTCTGGAACCGGCGTGCCACAACTACAGAGCCCACATGCCCTGGAGCCTGTGCGCCACAACTAGAGAGAAGCCCACACCACAACGAAGATCCCACGTGCAAACTAAGACCGGATGCAGCCAAAACATTTTTTTTTTTTTTTTTTTTTTTTTGCGGTATGCGGGCCTCTCACTGTGTGGCCTCTTCCATTGCGGGGCACAGGCTCCGGACGCGCAGGCTCAGCGGCCATGGCTCACGGGCCCAGCCGCTCCGCGGCATGTGGGATCCTCCCAGACCGGGGCACGAACCCGTGTCCCCTGCATGGGCAGGCGAACTCTCAACCACTGCGCCACCAGGGAAGCCCCCCCAATTTTTTTTTAATTAAAAAAAATTTTAAATAAAATTGTGCTGAATGGATGAAATCTCTTTGTAAGAGAAGAAGAGGAAGGAAAGGTGTTTCTAGTGGTTGGATTATGAGTCTGGAGAAAAATCACCCAATGCCCATTGGCATTCGTTTAAAGTATTACTTTCAAGGAAAAACAACGAAGAAAGACTTGTTTTTTAACGTAAATTGCTAGAAATAAAAATAACCAAAGGCAGAAAAAAAAAAACACAGAAAGAGAAGAGGGCTTATAACTGCCATGAGAAGTTCTTGAATTTAAAAGGTCAATTGGAAGAGATGGGACTAGAAAAGGAAAGTTAGAATGAGGGGCCAGAGAGGTTGAAAGGAAAATCAGAGTGTGATAAAAGCCAAGGGAAGAGTGTGTTTTAAGAGGGAGACTGTCGGGGCTTCCCTGGTGGCGCAGTGTTTAAGAATCCGCCTGCCAGTGCAGGGGACACAGGTTCAATCCCTGGTCCAGGAAAATCCTACATGCCACAGAGCAACTAAGCCCATGTGCCACAACTACTGAAGCCTGTGCACCTAGAGCCCATGCTCTGCAACAAGAGAAGCCACCGCAATGAGAAGCCCGCACACCATAACAAAGAGTAGCCTCCGCTCGCCGCAACTAGAGAAAAGCCCATGCGCAGCAACAAAGACCCAACACAGCCAAAAATAAAAATAAATAAAATAAATATAAAAAAAATAATAAGAGGGAGACTGTCAACTGCAATGGAAGTTATAAAGTAATCAAGTACAAATTAAACAAATAAATACACTTTTTAAAAAATCAAGTAAAAATTATTTACCTGACTCTCCTAGTAAAATTGAAGTCCAGTTGTAGAGGCCTAGTGCTTGAGAAGCCCAGGATCTCCTACAGAAACCTCCAGAGGCTACCATAGTGTGTTGTCTTGGACCAGTGGTCTTCATACTATTTTTTTCACATACCACCTAAAAAATTTTCATAGATGATGTAACCCCAAAATTAAAAGATATTTCCCTGAAAACTATCAACAAAATGAAAAGGCAGTCTACTGAATGAGAGAAGATATTTGCAAATGATATATCTGATAAGGGGTTAAAATATACCAAGAACTCATGCAACTCAATATCAGAGAAAACAAACAACTCAATTTAAAAATGGGCAGTAGACCTGAATAGACATTTTCCCAAAGAAGACATACAGATGGCCAGCAGACACATGAAAAGATGCTCAACATCACTAATCATCAGGAAATGCAAATCAAAACCACAATGAGATATTACCTCACACCTGCGAGAATGGCCATCCTCAAAAAGACAACAAATAACAAGTGTTGGTGAGGGTGTGGAGAAAAGAGAATCTTCATGAACTGTTGGTGGGAATGTAAATTGGTACAGCCACTGTGGAAAACAGTGTGGAAGTTCTCAAAAAGTTAAAAATAGAACAACCATGTGATCCAGGAATTCCACTTCTGAGTATTTTTCTGAAGAAAACAAAGACACTAATTCAAAAAGATATATACATAGCAGGATTATTTGCAATAGCCAAGATAAGGAAGCAACCTAAGTGTCCATCGATAGATGAATGGATAAAGAAGCTGTGTATATATACAATGGGATATTACTCAGCCATAAAAAGAATGAAATCTTGCCATTTGTGACAACATGGATGGACGGACCTACAGGGTATTATGCTAAGTGAAATGTCGGACAGAGAAAGACAAATACCGTATGATTTCAGTTATATGTGGAATCTAAAAACAAAACAAATGAACAAACATAACAAAACAGAAACAGACTCAGAGATACAGAGAACAAACAGGTGGTTGCTAGAAGGGAGAGGGGTGTGGGGATGAGTGAAATAGGTGAGGAAAATTAAGAAGTACAAACTTCCAGTTACAAAATAAATGATTCACAGAGATGAAATGTACCGCATAGGGAATATAGTCAATAATATTGTAATAACCTTGTATGGTGACAGATGGTAGCTAGACTTATTGTGGTGACCATTTTGTAACATATAGAAATATCAAATTACTATGCTGTGCCCCTGAAACTAACGTAGTGTTGTAGGTCATTATGCTTCTTCAATTAAAAAAGGATGTTTCAAAAAAAAAAAAAAAAAGGATGTTTCCCTGAAACTGGTATTTTTAATTGTTTCTTTGTCACTTCCAGTATTATTTTTTTCTTTCTCAGACTATTTTATTTTATTTTAAAATTTTTATTGCAGTACAGTTGACTTATAATGTGTTAGTTTCAGGTGTACAGCCAAGTGAATCAGTTTTATATACATATATATCTCCGTTCTTTTTCAGATTCTTTTCCCATACAGATTATTACAGAATATTGAGTAGAGTTCCCTGTGCTTTACAGTAGGTCCTTATTAGCCATCTATTTTACATATAGTAGTGTATATATGTTAATCCCAATCTCCTAATTTATTACTTCCCCCCATGTTTCCCCTTTGGTAACCATAAATTTGATTTTGAGATCTGTGAGTCTTTCTGTTTTGTAAATAAGTTCATTTGTATCATTTTTTATTAGATTCCACATATAAGTGGTATCATAAGATATTTGTCTTTGTCTGACTGGCTTCAGTTGGTATGATAATCTCTAGGTCCATCCACGTTGCTGCAAATGGCATTATTTCGTTCTTTTTTATGGCTGAGTGATATTCCATTTTATATCTGTACCACATCTTCTTTATCCATTCCTCTGTGGATGGACATTTAGGTTGCTTCCATGTCTTGGCTATTGTAAATAGTGCTGCAATGAACATGGGGTGCATGTATCTTTCTGAATTCACTTCCAGTATTTTCTATTGCCCCATGCAATAAATGTATTTTTAATTGCCTCAGGCAATAGATTACCATAGTAAGATTCATGTTGACCCAGGATATGCCTTTCTTATGAAGATTAGAAGAATTACAATTATGATAGAAAAGCCAGCTTGGAGCTTCAACCCCAGGAACTTTCTCAGGTAGAATGCATATGGAAGTTGAGGACCTGGAAATTAATGCCCTTAAAATGATCAGTACATGAGAACCCCATAGAAAGTCTTCCTATACCATAGGGGTATCGCATACCTCCATTTGAAAGCCAGTGTTGCAAAGGATTAGAGGCAATCTGAAACTACTGCCAGATTCCTGGAATCTGGAACTGACTGATGGGGTCAGCTGGACCTGATGAAATCAAACCCCCATTTTTAAATGCCTGAAGGGTATAAGGAGATGCAGAGATAGGGATAGGTGGCTTGGGGGATACTCCAAAGGCTTTCAGGTTCAGGCATCTCCTACCGCTCCAGGGGACCATCTGAAACTATATCACGGCTCTTAGAATCAAGAGCTAGCCATCAGGGCTTGCTGGCCTCAGTGAAATTAGAGTCCAATCCAATTTAGCAACATAAAGGTGAGGTGTAACCATGAAGCAAAACAACTGATTATTTAACACACCCACCCAAGCAGATCCACTCCAATTCATTCATTCTCTCAACTCCCAGGTCCCCAGCAATGTATGAGGTTCTAGGGTTACTCAAATAAGCAAACAAGCAGGAGACGCAAGAGGGAAGAGATATGGGAACATATGTATATGTATAACTGATTCACTTTGTTATAAAGCAGAAACTAACACACCATTGTAAAGCAATTATACCCCAATAAAGATGTTAAAAAAAATAAGCAAACAAGCATAACCCATAGGCCAAGACTTTGAGAAGCTTACAGGGAGAGATTTTTAAACAAATCATCATAATACACTGTAATAAAGAGTTAATAAAACGATGGGCAAGATCTAGGGGAGCACTGAAGAAAGAGTGTCTTGGGTGAGAGGGTCAAAGAAAACTTCCCAAAGCATTTGAGTTATTTCTAGACAGGCATGTAGTACATCAGATGGTGGGGGAAAGATGTGGGAGGTGGAGGAAGCAGCATGCCACTTTGCTAGCCAGTGTCTAAGTTGACACTCCAAGAACAAAGCCAGCTTCACGGGCATGTGACCTCGGCAGTCACACAGGGCCTCGCACTTAGAAGGGTCCCCGCACTTATTTTAGTGCTCTGCTGTCACCATCTTGGAATTGGTAATATTTTTTAAACAAGGGGCCCTGAAATTTCATTTTGCACTGGGCCTGCAAATTACATAGCAGGTCCTGCGAGGGGGCAAGATAAAGGCAGGGAAACCTGTCAGGCCACTGTAGCCCAAATAGGAGATAATGAGGGGGATAAATTAATCTTGTCATAACAGTAATACAAATGCACACTGTTCTTTTCAACACATACCTAGTGTTTCTCTGTTTAGATGTAGCAGTTTCCCCAGTTGGAAAATATTTAGGTCGATTTTGATCTTTTGTAATTACAAAGAATGCCGCAGTGAATTATTTTGTACATCTGTCTGTGTACATATGCAAAGATTATCTGTCTAGGATAAATTCTCAAAATTAGAATTGATGAGTCAAAGGTACGCTCATTTTCAAGGTTGAAAGACATGGCTAATTTGTGCTCCAAAGCAAGTCTACCAGTTTATATCCCTTCTCAAAGTAGTTTAATCGTGCCCTCTTTAACACTCTGTAATATTCAACTTTTTGATATTTGCAGTCTCGTGGGTGAGAAAGCAATAGCTCATTGTTCCAATTTGCCTTTCTTTGATTACAAATAAGGTCGGACTTTAGAACAAAGAATATAAGTCCATATTTCTGTTTACATGAAGCCCATTTTATCCTTTGTCATTTTTGAACTGGGTAATAGGTCCTTTGCTTCATGGTTTCTAAAGAGCTGTCTTATGTTAAGAAAATTAATACTAAATATTTTACTGTTCTTTTTTTTTTTTTTTTAACTTTATTTCTGGTATTTTTTTTGGCCAAACAAATTAAGGCCTGAATTTTTGAAACTGCCCACCTAAGTGAACTGCTTTTGCTTATATCATACCGTAATAAATGCCCTCTTTTCAGGGAATTTCCTTTAGAGACTAATACACTTACTTTTTCAAAAGTTCAACTTATATTTATGTATTTTTTTAATAGATAATATATTCACATGGTTAAAAAGTCATAGAGGTATACAGGGAGCTCTCACCCTGTCCTCAAGCCACATAGTTCCTCTCCGGGACGGTATTCACTGTTATCAGTGCCCTGGGTATCCTTCCATATTTGACATGTAAACAAGTAAATGCACACACACGCGTGCGCGTGCGCACACACACACACACACACTCTTTTCTTCCCATTATTGCATAAATAGTAGCATACCATAACCAGTATTCTGCACCTTCCTTTTTTTCATTTAACATCACATTTTGGAAATAATTTCCTAACAGTTCATAAAATACTTTGTCATTTTCTTAAATGACTGAGTGTGTTTTATTGAATGCACATCACTTTGAGGATGTTCTTAAGGGAAAAAAAATCTAAGTGGAAAATACCTTGGGAGTTATTTGAGGCTGGATTCTGAGACAGAGGCAGGGGATTGAACTGGGGCTTCTCTACATCCTGAACAATCAGACCCTTTCCTTCCTCCATGCCTTCACCCCTATTTTCTGCCAATTAAAACTTCACAGTCTTCCATTGCTTATAACTTTTAAACACATGTGTGGTAATGTTCAGTGTATATTGCATATAAAACAATTCGTTTTAAACATATTACTTGGTTAGATAGGCTCATCTCAAATGCTTTTCCTTTTGGAAGCCTTCCTTGATCTCTGATTTTCCCCAGCCAGAGTGACTTCACTCCCTCTGAAATCCTATAGGATGTTGTAATGTGTTGTGGTTATTTGTCACATCTTATGTGTGCTCAGGTCTTAGCTCTTTTACCTGAAGACAGTCTCACTCACCACAGTACCTTCCAGAATGGCTGCTTAGTAATGTTTATAGAATTTTTGAGGTGATTAATGAATGAACAAAAGAACAAGCAGATAAGGACATAAGCTTTAGTGTCAGACACTTGGGCTTTATTCCCACTTTTGCCGTTTTCTAGGTGTATCATTGGGTAAATAGCTTCTCCTCTCACCCTTTCTTTGGAATCTGTCTCATAGGATAACTGTGAAGATTAAGTGATGTAACAAAGATAAATTGCTTTGCACATAATAAGCCCTCATTAAATGTCAGCTGCTGTAATAGGAATTCAGAGGAAGGAGAGAAATCAAGAAGTCTTCCGGAACTGGATCGTGCTCTCCAGCCTCCCATCTCTACTTCCTTTCAGACCCCAAATCAGAACTTCACTCTCCTTTATTCATGTTTTCTCTCTTTTATAAAAATTTACTTATTTTATTTATTTTTATTCTTGGCTGTGCGGGCTTTCTCTAGTTGCGGCGAGTGGGGGCTACTCTTCGTTGCGGTGCATGGGCTTCTCATTGCAGTGGCTTCTCTTGTTGCGGAGCGCGGGCTCTAGGCACGCGGGCTTCAGTAGTTGCAGCACGCAGGCTCAGTAGTTGCGGCACACGGGCCCTAGAGTGTGCAGGCTTCAGTAATTGTGGTGCATGGGCTTAGTTGCTCTACCGCATGTGGGATCCTCCCAGACCAGAGCTTGAACCCGTGTCCCCTGCATTGGCAGGTGGATTCTCAACCACTGTGCCACCAGGGAAGTCCCTTCTTTTTCTAGTACCTCATATCCAATACATTGTATGTTTGGTCAACTCTACTTTCAAAATCTATCAAGAATCCAACTACATCTCACTATCCCCACTTGGACTCGGGTCCAAGCCACCATCATCTTGCACCTGATGGATTACTGCAATAGCCTCCTAGCTGGCCTTTCTGCTTATGACTTTTCACTTGTTCTCAGCAGCAACCAAAGTGCTTCTGTTAAAGGTAAGTCAGAAGATGTCTCTTCAGTTCTCAAAAGCTTCTATTGTCTTTCTCTCTCAGGGAGAGCACCCCTTCCCTCCATAACCCTCATCTTCTAATACCCTCAACCTTCTTCCACTCCAGCCACACTGGTCTCCAAGATGCTCCTCAAACCTCCCAGGCATGCTCTTGTCCCAGAACGTTTTCACTTGCTGTTCCCTCTTCTGAATTCATTTCTCTCAGATGGCTGCATGATCCACTCCCTTCTTGTTCCTTCAGTTCTTTACTGAAAACACGCCTTCTTACTGAGGTTTTCCCTGGTTATTCGATCCAAAATTACACACACACACACACACACACACACACACACACACACACACACACAGCTTTCAGCTTTCATATTCTAGTTCCCTGCTTTTCTCAACAGCTGTTACTATTTAACATACTATATATATTAATTATTTTGCTTGTTTTCTGTCAAACCTAGTATAAGTTCCATGAAAGTGGGGCGTTTGATTTGATTTGTTGACTGCTCTATCCCAGCACCTAGAATACGTAGATTATATCTATTGACAATTACCACACTAAAAATCAAAGCTAAGACATTTAAAAATATTTACATATTAATTCATTTAAAATGATAAATGCATCAACATAAATAACATTTTAATGAAAAATAACTATATTTTCCAAAACAAAACAAAAAATTTAGTGAGAAGAGTGGTATTGTTTTACAGTCTTGAAAACCTGTTTAAAGTCTGACTTAATAGAAGATAGGGCTTCACTGGTGGCACAATGGTTAAGAATCCACCTGCCAATGCAGGGGACATGGGTTCGAGCCCTGGTCCGGGAAGATCCCACATGCCATGTAGAAACTAAGCCCGAGCACCACAACCACTGAGCCTGCACTCTAGAGCTGGTGAGCCACAGCTACTGAGCCTGTGTGCTACAGCTACTGAAGCCCACACACCTAGAGACCACACTCCCCAACAAGAGAAACCACTGCAGTGAGAAGCCCACGCACCACAACAAAGAGTAGCCCCCGCTCACCACAACTAGAGAAAGCCCGTGTGCAGCAACAAAGACCCAATGCAGCCAAAAATTAATTAATTAATTAAATTTAAAAAAAAAGAAAACTCCCACAAATCTCAAAAAAAAAATAGAAGATAGATGTCTTCTTATGTCTACTTCTGCAGTCAATCTGTCGTGACATGTCATAAAGCCTCTGGATAATCACAGTCTACTCATAAGAAAATGAGAGTTAAAAAAAAATAATGTATTATTAGGAAAATAGTTTTGATCTCACAGACCCACTAAAAGGGTCAGGACCACACTTTGAGAACTGCTGGCTTAGAACATGAAGTCCAAACTCCTTAGTGTGGCATTCATATATATCCACACCTTTGTGTATACAGTTCCCTTCTCACTCTACCCAGCAAATCCCTGCTGGTCATTCAAGGCCCATCTCACCTCCTGACAGCTCTAGACAGTTGTTCCCTCCTTTCTACTCCCATAATAGTTTTCTCTTCTCTCTTATAGCACATACTACGTTATCTTCTTGGTGTCTATTTAAGTGTCTATCTCCCCAAATGACTATCTTTCTAAGGGAAGCAACTATAACTTAATCTCCTTTATATCCCCCAGCCCAGCGAACACCCAAAAGATATTTCATAAATATTTGTTGAATAAAGAAATAAGAGAGGAGGTAAAGGGAAGAGGGGGTTCCAGTTTCCCTACAGGAAGCTCAGGCACTGATATAAATAATGATTCTTGATAAGATTATCAATACCTAACTTTTTCCTAACATCGGCTCAGTTAACTATATAGTTTACAAAGTGAATCCCAAGCATTCACATGGTCCTCCCCATGAAGTGGAGAAGGCAGAGTCATTAGTTTTACTTTACAAATGAGGAAACCAAGGCTCAAAGAGATGAAACGACTTGCCCAAAGATGCACTACAAATTAGTGACAGCCAATATTGAATCCAGGTTTCTGACTCTAAGTCCAGTGCTTTTTCCCTGGAAGAGGAGAAAAGAGAAGTCAGTGCCCTAGTGATTCCATCTTAGGCTGTTACTCTGAAGCCTGCTAAACCTCCTCTTCGGCTGGCTTTACAATGCTGTCTAGATTTTTCCTACTAGGGACCTACCTTAGGGTTACATTTTATAAGCATCCAACCTCTTCCTTCTTTATCATCAATTACCTACAGCCACTCACATCTACCACCTTTGGTAGCTGGCTCATGGCCACTACCACTTGAGCCTTACATTCTCATTAGCAGTTCAATGAGCATTTGGCATTAGGAGTAAGGATGTGAATAAGACAGGTCTTATTCTTAGATGCTCAGTCCAGTCTGCTTCCTTTCACTCTTCGAATGTACTGTTTCCTCCTTCTGGAATATACCCTCTCTCAAATCTTCTAACTTTGAGCAGTTTGTTGCTCTTTCCTCAGTGTTTCCATAACACTTTGTTCTCATCACTGCCATAATTTATCACGGAACCAAAATGATTTGCTTATGTCTGTCTCCCTCCTAGACTGTGAGCTGTTCAATTCAATGGTGCGGACGCACTCTTCCATCTCTGATTTCCCTGACACTGCCAACCCCTCTCCCTCTCCTTGAAACGTTTCTCCCCCTTCCTGTATACTCCATAACCCTGATTCCTCAATCGTTTTGACCACTCTTTAAACTGAACATGTCTCAACAGGGGGCCCTCAGGCTTTTGCTCTTTCCTACTCCTATCTTTCAGTTTCAGCTATCATATTGACCTGAATGTTTCCAAAATACCTATTCTCCACCCTCCTCTGAACTCAATGCTGTACCCATCTCAGGGATCTTGTGGTCACCTCAAGCTCAGCAAGCCTAAAAGCAAAGCCTTTGTCAATTCCCTCAAGCTGGTTCCTCCTTATGACAACGCCATTTCTGTGAAGACATCACCACCCATCTTTCTGGACTTGCC
This sequence comes from Phocoena sinus, assembly GCF_008692025.1. Classification (NCBI taxonomy): domain Eukaryota; kingdom Metazoa; phylum Chordata; class Mammalia; order Artiodactyla; family Phocoenidae; genus Phocoena; species Phocoena sinus. The sequence continues at coordinate 24,042,794 of NC_045777.1, read as the reverse complement.
ATTACTCCAAACTCCTCTCCCTCTTCTTCTTTGCCCAATGTGTCTTAAATTTGGCTCTTTTTTTTTTTCTCCCACGCTTAAAAAACAAAATTGGGTTCTGAGGTCAGATTGCTTCAGTTCTGCCACTTATGAGTCGTGGTCAAATGAGATATAATACAGTAAAGGGCTTAACCCAGTGCTCGATACATAGTAGACATTCAATAAATGCTAATTATGTTTGTTATCATCATTTCCTTGTATGCAGAAGGTTGCAGTAATCTCCCAACTAATCTCTTTGCCTCCTCTGGTCATTATTCTATATACTGGGAGGGGAACTAATATGGAACATCTATTAAGTGCTAAGCACTTCAACCTTACAGCAACCTTATGCAGTAAATCAGCATCATTTTATAAAAATGAACAGAGCCAAGAGATTTGAACATAGATCTGACTCTAAAGCCTGTTCCCTTTCCACACCTCCAAATTACCAGGTAACCATAAAACATCATTTTCCACACACCATCTTGCTCAAAAAAACCTTCAATCACAACCACTCCCATTTCCCTTCAGAACATAACCCAAATTCATTTTCCTAGGGTTTACAGTCTTAGACTATTTCCCTACATCCCAGCACTTTCCTATGGGAACACTGTGCTTCAGAGAAACAGATCTACGGCCCCAGCCATGTCTTGTACACATGTCTTGTACATATATACACCCTCATCTTCCTACCTGACATCATGCCCTCTCCATTCCCCTTCCCTTGTCTAAATCTGGCCTTTCCTTCAAGGCTTAGCTAGAGTTGCCACCACCCAAACCCTAATGCCCGTCCTGACTTCTCCAGTCCCCCATCAAGCCTCCTCTGATCCCTGGAGCACCTGCCTGTATGCTTTTTGACACTTGGTGTTTCTTTGTACTTATGTTTTCTCACCAAGCTGTAAACATCTACACTTCAGGGAATCAGCCTCTTTTTTTTCTTCTTTTTTTGTATCCCAAGTAGCCCAGAGCTCTACATATATATAGAAAGTGTTCAATAAATATGGGTTGTTTTGGATGAAAGATGATCTTCCCAACTGGTTGATGTCTCTCCCTCTGGGGGTAAGAGAACGAGCTTCACCTTAATTTTACCTGTTGTCTCCAGGGCTACCCCCCTGAAATGCTCCTTGGGTTTATTCTTTAGTTTCTCACCCTCCCTGCCCTCCCTTCTCCACTGCCACCCTCTCAGACTCTCTCCTCCAGGACTATTTCTTCAGCTCATTCCCTCCAGCCTCACCATTACCCCAGGGCAGGTCCTCATTCCCCTCCCCCAGGCCCAGACCCCCTCCTGCAGTGTCCCGCCTCAGACCCTCTCCCCCAGGACTATGCCTTTGGCTTCGGACCCCCAACCCCGGATATCCTCTCCCAGAGCCGCGGCGTGGTTCTATTTCTAGGATTATTTATTTAGCTTCTTCCCCCTCCCCCTGGGCTGCCACTCAGGCCCCCCTCCTCCAGTTCCACCCCTTTGGACCCTGCCTCAAGAGCGGGTCTTTTGGCCTCTGCGACTCCCACCCCAGCGTCGTTCCTCGGCCAGTGTCTCCGGGCTGGCCCGGAGCCGCCGGCTCTGCGGGTCCCGCCTGGGTGCTGCCCCCGCGCCCCTGGCCGTCCCCCGCCAGGGCGCGGCGCGCGGAGGCGGGGGCGCGCTGGCTGCCGAGGCGGCGGCGGCGGCGGCGGCGAAGACAGGCGGGCCGGGCGCGTGTCCGCGGCGCGGTGACTCGGCGGCTCCGCAGCGGCTGCAGCGGGAGGACCCGGCCGGAGCCGCCGCCGCCGCCGCCGCCGCCATCGCAGCCGGGCGGCCGGGCCCCGCCGCCGGGATGCCGAAGAGCCGGGGCGGCCGCGCCGCGCCGGGGTTGTCGCCGCCGCCGCCAGGCCTGGCCCCGCGCTGGAGCCTCTGGCGGGCCCCGGAGCGGCTTCTGCTGCTGCTGCCCGCGCTCTGCTGCCTCCCGGGCGCCGCGCGGGCGGCGGCGGCGGCGGCGGCGGCGGGGGCCGGGGACCGGGCGGCGCGGGCGGCCGAGGCGGAGGCGCCCTTCGCCGGGCAGGTGGGGCTGGCGCGCCGGGCCGGGGCGGGGGCTCGGGACCTCCGGGCAGGGCGGGGGGCGGCGCCGGGGCCGGACCTGGGCCGAGCCGCGCCGGCCACCCGGGGCGCAGAGGTGGAGTGCCGGGGGTCCGCGCCGGGGGTCCGGGCTAGCGGCCCAGGGCGGGGGCTGGGAAGGGCCGCGCCAGGCCCGCGGGGGCCCGGAGCCGCTTCAGCACCGCGGACAGGGGCAGCGGGCGGGGGCGGAGCAGGAGGGTCGGAACTGTGGCGGTGTGGCGTGTGGCCTGCCTGACTATGTGTGAGGGAAGCCGTACAACGCCTGGGAGTAAATAGTAAGCGCAGCCAGTCTGTTGTGGTTTGGGAGAAGGACCCGAGGATGTTCAAGCTGGAGACGAGAGGACAGGGCGGGGGGGAGCGGGGGGCGGGGAGGGCGGCAGGGGACGGGGGAAGGACTCGATCACTGTCTTCGTATCTGAAGGGCTGTCACGTGGAGGAAGGACGGCCTTGCTCTGCGTGGCCCCGCAGGACAGAACTAGGGCCAACGGGGGTGGGGGTAAGGGTCGCAAGAAGGCGAATTTCGCTCAACATGAGAAGTTTGTAACAATCGGAGCTGCTCATCGCAGACATGTGCAAGCAAAAGCTCCAGGAGGGGACTGGATGGATGCATGCATAATACCTGCCTGGATACAAGCGTAATAATAACAATAATGCCAGCTAGCATCGACTGAGCACTCACTATGTGCCAGGCCTGGTGCTGAGTTTTATGTGAATTATCGCGTTTAATCCTCATAACTACGCTACGAGATATTTGTAATTATTTTCCTCATTTTACAGATGAGGATACAGACTCAGAGAACTAAGTAACTTGCCCAAGATCACACAGCTAGTGAGTAATGGAGTTGGGATTCTAACCTAGGCAGGCTGACTGTAGTCTCCACATATTTAACCATGATATTATCCTGTGTCACACAAGCGGGGCGGGGGGCAGTTAGACTAGGTAATATCTCTGGTCTCTTCCAACCCACAGGTCTGCAATTCTGATAAGTGACGTTGAGACAGTGTTTTTTTTTTGCTGAGGAATATCAGAGTGATTGCCTCACTTATTGTAAGAGATGGAGTGTGTTTGTTGAAGCAATCTATTTGTTCAGAAGAATCTGTCAGAGCAGGAATTATTAATTGGGCCTGGGACTCAGGGAGTCTGAAATCTTGTGTAAAATTGTGTTTGTATGTGCAAATGGGTTTTTCTTGGAGAGGATCCCTAGATTTCTTCAGACTCTCAGAGGGGTACATGATCCCCCCCAAATTAGGGTGTGTAGAAAGTCTCTAGTCCTGCTGGTAGTTTTCTTCCAAATGCCTTATAATTGCTGTTGACTTTTAGTGAAAACTTTCCCTAGCTTGTTTGTGTTTTCAGCTTTATTTCCTCTCAAAGTAATGCATTTCATGAGTTTATACCCTATAAATGTAGGATTCCTTTAGTCTTCCTGAATGCACAGGGTGAGGCTGAAAGACCCTAGCCTGGGATTTAGGAGGCCTGGGCTTCTAATCCTACCTTGGCTCCTGGTGGCTTCTGTGACCTTGAGCCATTTCCTTGCCCTCTCTAAGCCTGAATTTTACCATCTCTAATACAAAGAGATAGGGCTAAATGATCTCAACTCTGAAACCCTTTTATTCCTATGATATTTCAAGCATTAAGAGGAGGCTTTTTGGTTGAATATGTTAGGATTGGGAGAGAAGGTAATGCTACCCACTCCTTATCTTTAACAGTTTTATAGGCTTTGATTATTCCACCTCTCTCAGCCTTTGTCTTTTCATACTTGTTTCCCCCTTATGATAGGCCACCTCTAGAATAGTCACATTCATCCTCGTGAATCATTTTAATTATCCTTTTCTAGCTATCCTTGGGTCCTAACTTTCAATGGATGTCAACCTGACCACTCTCCCCAGATATGGGACCTTGTCATCTTACACAAAGGAGGATGATTTCCTCTTTGATTTTTAGGTCCCTTCCTGCTTCTGCCTATCTCTTTGTCAGCCTTCCTGATCCCAACACATTAGGACACTGCCTTTAGGAATCCGCAGTAGCTCCCCGATCCCTTTCCTGGGTCAAAACTGATAGCCTGGAACACAGCACCCTATCTGTGTATTATCCTTACCGGAGTACATTGTTACCTTACATTTCCCACGTTGACATTTATCTTCCATTTTGTGTCCCACTCAGTACCTTCCTTCAGCTCTCTCTCTCTCTCTCCCCCTCCCTCTCTCTCTCTCTCTCTCTCCTTTGGCAGAGCATGTCCCTACCTGAAAGGGCTTAGTATGATCTGCGGTCCTGAAATTTTCACTTTGCTCTATGTCTTCTGGATCACTGATAAAAAATTTAAATCAGACGGGTCCCAGCATGGTCTCTTGGGGACCTCTGCATTCTTAATCTCCTTTCATTTAGAGACGTGACCATCTCCATCTATTTATTTATTTCCACCTATTAATTTATTGCCTTCTATTGTTTATTTCCTTCTACCATTTTCTCTCTGAGTTCTCAGGCCCTCATCACCCTCAGTTCCATTGTGTCTCCATTTTCCATTTCTAATATATTGTCCAAAACTTTCTGAAAGATAATTATATCTCCTCCTTCTGTGGACAATTTGCACACTATTATCCCCTCATTGAATCCTAGTGGATCACGTGATTGAGACCTTATAGAAATATTGATGCTTTTCAGCGAGAAGATAACGTTGCTTAGTTCTCTCTCTGTCTTTTAAGGCCTCTGCAGTCTGACTCCACCCTACCACCTCACTAGAAGCTGCCTTTCCCCCTGCTCATCCATACACATCCTTACTCCAGACAAGCTTGTCTCTCCTTTATCCTAAGATAAGCTCCCCATGTTTCCCTGGACATTTACACATGCTGTACCTCCCCCCATCCATCTGCCTCCTTTCTTAAAGTTCCAGCTCAAGCCCTGCCTCTCTAGGAAACTCTCCCTGACTTCTCTAGGCATTTATTTCTCTCTTCTCAGAAGAGCACTTTGAGGCAGCTCCAGCCAGCTTGTCATTTAATTTTTTTTTTTAATACTTAAACATTATTTTCAGGAAAAGGGTTGTGGTTCTTAGGCAGGGCCTTCCCCAACCAAAGTGCTTTATGGTTTTAGATCCAGCACAGTCCTCAACTCTCAATGTTTGTTGTTAATTACTCAGAAAGCATCCAATGATTCTTCTCTTCATCCTTTAAGCCAAAAAGTTACATGCATCTGAAATAGACACTCATGGGCATGTGGTCTCAAGGTGCCTTCTAAAACCCTTCTTAGGGATAAAACTCATTGCCTGCCTGTCCTTCCTTCAATGAAAATAGAGGCTATTCCGCTTGTCAGTGGTTCCACAATGACACCCTTGAGTTCTTGCATATAGGCTGTCATCAAGTGATATACAATAGAGAGGAATTGAGAGGTACGGTTTAGGGTACAGGTTAGGGTACGACAACGGGTTAGGGTTAGGGTACGTGTTAGGGGTTAGTGTTAATGTACGGGTTAGAATTAGGGTACAGGTGACCTTAGAGATCCCTAAGTAAGCGCACTTAACAGATATTTAACAGATACTTTGTAAATTGCCATAAGTGAGTTGCCCAAGGTCACTAAGCCTGACAGTAGGTGATTCAGAACTAGAACTTTTCCCTGGTTTCCTGACTTCTTGGTTGAAAGCGTTTTCACCGTCTTTGGCTTTGATTTCATATTTCTGATCTTTTATTACCAAAAGACAAAGCCCCCCCAAAATTTGTTCAATCTGTTTTCTCCTTTGCTTTCTTGAGTCTTTCTTTTGTATTTTGCACATTGAGGGGTCCCACTGATTCTCTAATTGGCTTCCTGTGTTTGGTTTATTTAAAGCATCTCTTTCTCTTATTATTAGCTGAGTAGAATACCCCATAAATAGATTTTTGGCCCTCCTAACTTCCAATTTGATTCTGAGGAAGGTCAGTATAGGCAGAAAGAGACAAGCCAATCAGCACAGGCCACATGAGTGACAGAGTGTGACTCCAGGACCCAGGGCTTAATGGATTCCTGCTCTGTAGACTGGTTTTGAGGGGTCTGCTCTGGGCAGATGGAGAAAGTTCCTCAGTTTGCACCTATAGTCAAGGAAAGTTAGAGCCCTAAATGAGCTTAGGGGTGGGGTAGGCCTATTAAGAAGCACTAACAGACTCCCAAGCCAAAAATGTATTTCAATGTGATCATGGCCTCCAATATACCTTCATTCTTGTCTGAAAAAAAAATTCTCACTGTTAGGAAGTTCTTCCTTTTACCTAACCTGAGTCTACTCTGCTGCATTTTAAAATCATTTTCTCTTATTACTACTATGGTTTTTCCTATCACATTAATAGCCTCATATTTGTAAAGCACTTTGCATTTTCCAGATGCTTTTATGTGTCTGGCCGCACTTGATCCTGGCAACAACACCATGAGGTGGACTAGAAAGATATTGTCCTCATTTTATAGAGGAGGAAACGGAGACTCAGAGAGATGATGTGACTTGTCCACACATTGTCCAGAGACCCATATGGAGCTAATAAACAGTAAAGCAAGGACCAGAAGCTGGGTTTTCTGTCCTAGATCTGAGGTTTTCCCTATATATGAAACTGTCCTATTCTGGATTATTGTAATAGCCTTTTAGCTAATCTCCTCCACTTTCAGGTATATCCCACTCCAGTCATTGAAAGAGGTAGTTTTAGAGCAAATAAATATAAATTATAGTTGTACCAGAGAGATTAATCTTAGAGATTAAACCTAGCCTTATGATATGGTATAGTTTAGACTCAAAATCAGAGGAAGCAATTCTTAATAGACTGCAGCCAATGACTCCTCAGGACCTAGCACAGTGCCTGGCACATTCTAGATACTTGATTAATATTTTTAAATCGATTGTATTATCTGTGTCCCCCACCAACTTCCTTCATAGTGCTTGGCATGCAAAAGTCCGTACCTGTTTTGAAGAAAAATCAATGTATGCTAGAGGTTTAAAGGTCTGGGGAAGCACCAAAGGGGGAGGAGATGGGGTTGGGGAAGTTAGGGGATGTTCTAGGAAGAAGGTTGTTATCGAAGATGAACCTTTGAGGGAGGAAACAGACAAAGAACGGTGAGTGGGGCAGTCCAGAGGGAAGGAAAACATGAACCAAGGATCCACACACGTGCAGGGCGTATTTAGGAAATGGTAGAGGATTTGATGTGCCTGAGGCCTTGAGTTATTGCTATTTCCAGTAAGAGTGTTTGAGAAGAGGCTGGAAAGGGAGGCTGAGAGCAGACTGTGAAATTGGCTTTTGTCCAAAGACTGAGAGGAATCATGAAAGGTTTCTGAGCAGAGAAGTGACCTGTTCAGATTCTCAGAGCCGTGTTGAGGGGACGGAGGCACCGAGGCCTGTTCTGAGTTGTTCTGGGAGCTGGCTGATGCCCTGGGCGCTTTTAGCTTTCTTCACACAACTCAGGTCTGTGTACCTGTTCTAGTGTGTGGATAAAAGTTGTGCACCCCAGCTCTGGCCCTCCTCAGCTGAGCAATTCTGGAACAAATCATTTGGTTTCACTGGCCCTCAGGATCAATTTCGTTCAAGTCCTTCCCTGGTTTTTCTTCATCATTACTCCATGCATTCATGTTCAAGGGCAACTTGGAACTAGGCTTTGATGATCTATAGGATAACAGCAAAGCCACATTTATAAAAGGTAATATTTTCTCAAAAATCAGACACGTTCTTATAACAAAGTAGGTAGAGAAAAGCAAGGCATAGTTATTAACAACTCTGTTAGCAATAATTTTTAAAATTTATTTATTTATTTTGCTACGCTGGGTCTTAGTTGCAGCACGTGGGATCTTTAGTTGTGGCACGTGGGATGTTTGTTGCAGCACGCAGACTCTCGGTTGCGGCATGCATGGAGGACCTAGTTCCCCAATGAGGGATCGAACCTGGGCCCCCTGCATTGGGAGTGCAGTCTTACACACTGGACCACTAGGGAAGTCCCAGCAATAATAATTTTAAAACTCACTTCTGTACCACAAACGCTCACATGCATACCATTCTCTGTGCCCCAAAAGCACTGGGCCAGAAAGAGCCATCCTTCAGCTGGTCTTCCTCTCACCTGCCTCAGTAGAATCAGCCGCCAGCCCAGCACTTCCACCTCCTGAACAGATCTTCGCTGTGGCCGCTTCTCTCCACCACTGGTGCCTCTACTTTAGTCTAAACTTCCATCCTGTCTCACCTGGATTCCAGAAACTTCCCACCTGATCCGCCTCTCTTGCCTGCCTCTAATCCTTCTTCCCACGGCAGCCAGAGTGACCTTTTAAAAATAAACCTAGGTGCTCTGTGACGACCTAGATGGGTGGGGTGGAGGAGGCGGGTGGGAGGGAGCTCCAAGAGGGAGGGGATGTGTGTGTGCATATGGCTGATTTACTTCACTGTGTGGCAGAAACTAACACAACATTGTGAGGCAATTTTACTCCAGTAATAAATAAATAAATAAATAAATTTAAATAAATAAATAAATCTATGCAGGGGCCACTTATATCTGAAGCAAATATGGCAAAAGCCAAGACTTAACAAAGCCGGTTGGTGATTATCCAAGGTTTTTTTTTTGTTGTTGTTGTTGTTTTTACTTTTGGCTGTGTTGGGTCTTCGTTTCTGTGCGAGGGCTTTCTCTAGTTGTGGCAAGCGGGGGCCACTCTTCATCGCGGTGCGCGGGCCTCTCACTGTCGCGGCCTCTCTTGTTGCGGAGCACAGGCTCCAGACGCGCAGGCTCAGTAGCTGTGGCTCACGGGCCTAGTTGCTTCGCGGCATGTGGGATCTTCCCGGACCAGGGCTAGAACCCATGTCCCCTGCATTAGCAGGCAGATTCTCAACCACTGTGCCATCAGGGAAGCCCCTATCCAAGGGTTTTTTAAAAATTATTTTTATGCCTTTCTGAATGCTTATAATATTTAATTTTTTTTAATTTTTAAACAAAAATATCTGGTATATGACTCCCACTCTCACCTTGCTTAAAATGGCTTTTAAGGTAAAGGCTAAACTAATATTACAATACTATGGCCACTTCTCAATTTTTATTATGGAAAAATTTCAAACACACACAAAAGTAGAACGAATGGTGTCACAAGCCCCTCGTACCCAGCAACCCCCCAGGCTGCTTAATCAAGCCTCTGAGCCCCTGCATCACCGAGTCCTCCCCACCTCTCTGCTCCCTTTTATACCAGCTTCTCAGTCAACTCCAGCTGCCCTGGCCTTCTTTCTCTTTTCTTAATAGTAGGCTCCTTCCCATCTCAGGAATTCAATAAGCTATTCTTTTCCTGGGACACTCATTATCTGACCTTCACCTTCACCTCTTCTGCTCATACACAGGTCTCAGCTGAGATGTCACATCCTCTGGGAGGCCATCCCTGACGTCACAGCCTAGATCTCCTGTCACACACTTTCTTTCCCAGCACCTTCTCCTTTTCCTTCGCTTATCACCGTTGGAATGAAACATTTTGTCTTTCCATGTTTCCCTCCCCCTCCAGGCTGTAAGCTCCATGAGGAAGAGCTCAGTAGGAGAGACAGGCATGGAAACCACTATTGATAATGTACTATGAAAGATGCTGTAAGTAAGGGGTGCATATGGGAGCACAGAGGAAGTCCATTTAACCTTGAGATAGTCCTCCCAGGTGAGGTGACATTCAAGTTGCATTTCAGAGGAAATTTATCTATTAGTTCATCAGGGAGAGGCCAGTATCCACGTGGGAAAGGCCTTCTAGGGAGAGGGAATGAAAAAAGGCAGAGAGGAAGGAACTTGCAGGCTGCTTTCAGGCAACACAAGTAGATCAGTAGCTAGAGGAGGGGGCACTTGGGGTAGGGAATAGAAGGGTGGGGCATACACGTCGGAGGGAAAGGCTAGAAAGGTGCATTGGCGTCAGACCGTGAGGCTTGCCGAGCGCCATGCTGGGGAGCTTAGACTTTAAGACTGGCCGTGAGGATCAGCTCCACGCTCAATCCAATTAAGCTAAAGTAATAGAACTTTATATAATTACTTAGAGGTTATCTACTTCAGCCATCTGCCTATTTCAGTTGAGAAACTAAGGCCTGACCATGGTCCCTGTCTTCCTTCTTCCCTTTTCTAAAACTCATCAATAAGTTAAGCCCCATCGGACAGAAAATGATGGCAGATTTGCAGGAAGGCACTGGAAAGGGCAAGGAAGACTAAGGCGCCTCGCTTCTCAGAGAGTGAATGTGTGCATGGCTACCCTCCTGGCCATGGGAGGAAGTCTCCCCAGAATTGGGAAACTCAGACATCCCAGTGTCTGACTGATCCAAAACCCCAAATGTGCCACCTCCCTGGGCATGGTGATTGTCTGGCTTGTGGTGGCCTCCTGGGAGTGGGCCAAGGACACTGTGCAGAGTGCCAGGGAATTCCCGCTGGTGCACTTTCCACCCACTCAAGAGATGGTGGCAGCCAAGAGGCAATGCCGTGCCATTAAGGTGTTTGTCAAGAAGCTAAGTTGGGATTTGTGGGCGATCCTGAGGGCCCTTTTTAGACTGACTGTGAGTGGGAAAAGACGAAAAATTTAAAAAGACACAGCCTTTGGAGGCAAACCAGAGCTAGCGTGGAGGGTGTAGCATGGCAGAGAGAACCCTCCCTGGGAGGCAGGGACACTAGCCTCTGTTTTCAGCTCCTCCACTAACTTGCTCTGTGACTTTGGATAAGTCATTTCTCTCTGAGTTTTATTTTTCTCTTCTGCAAAATAAGTGTGTTAAATTAGATGATCCCTAAGTATTTGTTGATGAGTGCATTTTCTAGATACCTCCATGGTTAGGCCTTCACGTTTGAAGTTTTAAAAAATTAGTTATAACTCAGGTGGGTTCAGCAGCAAGGCTGAGACCTCAGTTCTGTGGGTGGAGGAGGAAGTGGGCTGTTGGTGGGACAGGAGTTGGAGGGAACTGCCACAGTGATAAGGCTGATTTCTGAGGAGTCACCAAAGGACACAGTGATTCGGTCCAGCAGTAATGACCAAAGGTGGTGGTCCATGTACTGCTGAAGAGTGTGGGAGAAAAATACAGACAATAACATTGTGAAAACGCTTACTATGTGCCAGGATCTGCTAAATGCTTTACATTCATCTATTAGCTTCTTACTGCTACTGAAACAAATTACCACAAGCTTTGGGGCCTATAACAATACAAATTTATTTTCTTACAGTTCTGAAATTTATTAGTTCTTATTTAATATTATCTTACAGTCTGAAGTTTGAAATGGAACTAAAGGGACTAAAATCAAGGTGTCAGCAGGGCTGCATTATTTCTTGAGGCTGCAGGGGAGAATTCGTACCTTGCCTTTTCCAGCTTCTAGAGGCCGCCCGCATTCCTTGGCTTGTGGCCCCCTTTCGACAATGGCATTACTCTGACATCTGCTTCTGTCTTGACGTCTCCATCTCTGACTCTGATGTCCTCCCTCCCTCTTATAAGGACCGTTGTGATTACACTGAGACCACCTGGATGAGCTAGGCTAATCTCCGCACCTGAAGATCCTTAACTTAATCATACCTGTAAAGTCTCCTTTGCCATGTAAGGCAACATAGCAGGTTTCGGGAATTAGGATGTGGACATCTTTGAAGGGCCATAATTTCAGCTAGTACTGAATCTTACTGAATCATCATCTTACTGAATCCTCCTAACAACCCTTATTTTAATATCCTCTACGTAACGGATGAATAAAAATGATGGCTTAAAGAAGTTAGGTCATTTGCCCAAGGACACTCAGCTGGAAGGAGCAGAGTTAAGTAATATTTGGCATGTGGTAGCATCTGGGTCCCAAGTGACCTGTCTTTTCAGATACAACCTCACTCAGTTCCCAGGTGTGTAGGGACTAGAGTCTCACGCTCCGGAGGACACTGAGAACCAGGTAGGGAACCTGAGCTCCTGAGAAACAGATTAGCATCCTTACAATCTCAGTTTAGGACCTGAGTGCCAGCCAGGGAAACTGAGGCCAAAACCCACTTGTAAGGTTTGGCTGAGGAGACAGGCAGGTGAAGGACCCAGGGATGAGAGCAGAGCCGAGGCACAGAGGGCAGGGGCTGGCTTTTGAGCCAGCTTTAATAGAAGGCTTTCCTAAATGGCAACATGCTTCCTGTCCTAGCAAATCAGAGGTGATACTGAACACAACATGCCCATTCTTCATGGCACAGGGTCATCAACTCCCAGCCGTCCTTACTGCAGTGGTTCTCAAACTTTAGTAGGCAACAGAATCACTTTAGGTGCTCTCTTTTTAAAAACGCAGATTCCAGGCTTCCCTGGTGGCGCAGTGGTTGAGAGTCTGCCTGCCGAAGCAGGGGACACCGGTTCGTGCCCCAGTTCAGGAAGATCCCACATGCCACGGAGCGGCTGGCCCGTGAGCCATGGGCGCTGAGCCTGCGCGTCCGGAGCCTGTGTTCCGCAACGGGAGAGGCCACAACAGTGAGAGGCCTGTGTACCGCAAAAAAAAAAAAAAAAAAACCATGCAGATTCCCAGTTCCCAACCTCAGAGGGTCGGATTTTGTAGGTCTAAATTCACGTTTGGGAATACATGCTTTTAACAAGTTCATTGGATGAGGTGATGCTGACAGCCCATGATGCACAAGGACTGCCCAGTGAGAAACACAGCCTCAGTGTTTGGGGCTGCAGGACAGTGAGGGCTTTAGAGTTGTTTGTCACCTATCAGGAAAATAACAGCTATTATTATTGCTATCTTTTACTGAGCGCTCAATACCACGTATTATGTTATTTAATCTTTACAACCACTCCATGGGGCACATGCTAAGGACATCATGCAGATGGAGCTTGATGTGAGCAGTAGCGAGGCTGAATAATTTGCTGAGGGTTGTGTAACAAGTAAATGGGAGAGTTAGGATTTGAGCCCAGCACGGTGTGTCTCCAGAGCGTGTACTCTTAACCATACCCTAAATGTCCTCTCAAGCTGCCTCGCTCCTCACTGCTCTCCACACCTCACTACCATTCATGTCCACCTGCTCAGATAAGGAAGCCAGCTCTCCTTCTGAGCCCCATCCTAGGAGGCTATCGACTGAATGCCTAGTGCTTTCCCTAAATGCCTAGTGCAGAATTTAGGGTTGAAAGGACCCTTAGAGAATATTCAAGGCAGCCCTATATGGGAATCCCTTTATAATAGTGGTTCTCCACATAGGACAATTTTGCCCACCGTCGAGGGAACTCTTTGGCCAATGGAGACATTTCTGGTTGTCACAGCTGAGGGGGTGGTGCTGTTGGCATCTTGTTGTAGAAGTCAGGGATGCTGTTAAATGTCCTACGATGCACCGGACAGCCCTGCTACAACGGAATTATCTGGCCCAAAATACCAGTAGTGCCGGGATTGAGAAACACTGTTCTATAGCAAATTTTGACCAGCAATGACTCATCCTCTCCCTGAGCACTTCAACTTGTTTTATTCAATAAAGAGGTATCTATGCTGGCCCTGTGCTAGGTGTGGGGATACAATAGTAAAGAAGACAAGACTATGGGCCCTGCCCTCGGGCATTGTGTAGTCAAGCAGAGGAGACAAGCAATTCCATTGCAACACTGTGTGATAAGAATTGTGATAAGGAAAAGGATGGGTACTGACCAGGGATGTAGAAGGAACTCCTGAGTTAAGGGGTCAAGGAAGGCTTCCCCAGAAAAAGAGAGAGGAACGTGATCTAGACAGAAGGAACTATGTATGTCAGGGTCTGGAAGAATTAGAACACAGAGTGCTAGGTGGGGAGTGGTAAAGGAGGCTGCAGAGGTAGTTAGGGACCATATCATAAAGCCTCTTGGTTTTTTAAAAACCACTTTATTGAGGTATAATTGACATACAAAAAGCTTCACATATTTACTGCGTACAACTTAATGAGTTTGGAGCTAAGTCTACACCTGTGAAACCATCACCACAATCTATGCCATAAACAAATCCATCCCCTCCAAAAGTTTCCTCCTGCCCTCTTTATTTCTATCATCATCATCATCATCACCACCACCATCATCACCTTGTGCTAAGAACTTAATGTCTGCCCTTTTAGCAAATGTTTTAAGCATATAATACAGTATTGTTGACTATAGGCACTATGCTGTACAGTAGCTCTCCAGGACTTATTAATCTCGTGGAACTGAAATTTTGTACCCTTTGACTAATACCTCCGGTTTCCCCCTCCCTCAAAAGCTCTTGATGGGAAGACTTTGAAGCTGCCTCAGGGTATTTACACTTTCTGTTCCCTCTTCCTGGAACTCCCTCACCTCCTTCAGGTCTCTTGCTCAGATATGACTTCCTCAGAGACATCCCCTGACCATTCTCAATAAAAAAAGTTGTCCCATCACTCTCCATCCCCTTACCCTACTTTATTTTTTATAGCACTTATTGCAAAATGGTTCGTCCATTAGACTGTAGCTAGAAAGTATGGAGAGTGTTTTTGTTCGATGTTCTATCCCAGAGCCCAGCCCACAGTGCCTGGACATCGTAGTAGGTCCTCAATAAATACTTATTGAATGAATAGACAGAAACAGATTCGATGTTTAGGAGGTAGAGCCTATAGTTCTTTGGTAAAAGACAATGTGGACCAAGGAGAGTGGGGAGACGTGTGTCATATGAAGCTTCTGGTTTGATAACTGGGTGGGGGGTGGTGCTGAAGCCTGGCGTAGGAATCACAGCAGAAGGGTATTGAGCTCACGGTGATCTGAGATAAGGTACAGAAAAGAGTGTGAGCTATAGAAAGTCCTGCAAGGGGAAAGGGATGCCTGTCCAGTGGTCTGACAGTGTGAAATGCCTGGTTTCAGAGAAAACTGGGTTTGAATCCTGCTACTTACTAGCTTTGTGGCTCTGGATGATTATTTAACCTTTCTGAACCTCAGTTTCTTCAACTGCAAATTGGGGATCATAATTCCTACCTTGTGGGGTCGTTGCAGTCTAGACTGCCTGGCACAGTGCCAGGTATATAGTAGGAGTTCTAATAATAGTAGCTGTATCCTTGTTACTATAATTAGAACATCTCTGTTAAAAAGCTGTTTATTTGAGTGAGTCAAGATCTATGTCCTGTGATCTCCTGTGCTGGTCTTAGCTTGGCCGTCTGCCAGTCTCCTTCATCCATAGCCATTTGGCTTTTTGAAGACAGTCATGTCCCCTGCAGTCCTCCCTTCTCCAGCCTAAACATCCCTTATCTTTCCTTGTGGGCTATGGTTCCAATGAATGACTCCCTCACTCTCCTGGCCACTCTCCCTTAGTCATGCTCTAGCTTGTCGCTGTCCCTCTAGAACTGGACTTGGACTTCCCATGCATGTTGAGGTCGATGCCTTGTTCCTGTTACTCACATTGTCACCCTAGATTATGACCTCAGCTGCCCAAACTCTTTGATCAAGATCTTTGATTCTTTCTTTCTCATTCCAGCCCATGCTTCCAAATTTAACACCTTCCTGCCTGTCCCTTCTTTGTAGACTTGCCTCTGGCCTTTCTGACATTACCTTCAGACCCACTGGATTCCTGACCAAACACCAGATCCTAATCATTCCCCTGCTCCTTCTCCAGGCCTCTACAGTATGGTTTGGGTTCACATCCAACCAGATGCAATGCTCCTGAACAGCCCCAGGAGACGCTGTTTTGACCGATCCATCTCTCTCCTCCCCCATGGCCATATCTGTTTTCCAAGAGCAAACGGCAGCACACCAGTTGATCTGCTACTTGCCGCCTCCATTGACACTTCTAATCTCACCACCGCCTCTGCTGTCTGCCGCTCTCTTCCCTCTTCGGGCCACTTTTTTTCTCCTTGTTATTCTCCGCTCTCTCCTTTGCCTGCCACTGCAGCTAAACATCTCAGCTTCGGCTTCTCGGGAACCAAAATCCCGCCTTCTGGCCAGCGGACCAATCACGCGGTGTTGTTGGTAGTCTCTCCATCTTCGGTTCAGCCCAGCTATTTTGGTCCCTGCTCGCACTCTGAGATCTTTCTCACTTTCCTCTGGGTTTACACCTTTTTCAGCACTTAAAGGGTGACAGACATCTTAGAGTTGGTTAACTGAGCTGTAAAGGTTAGAATTCTGACACGGCTGGTGATTGATTAATGGATCCAGGTGTAAAAAGATGAAAGGTAGGTCATTCTGTTTAAAGCTGAATGGGACTTTTTTTTTTCCTTTAGTGGATTTTATCTTTTTTCAAATGAGACAATGGAGCCTCTTGCCTCATCAGGCAAAGAAGTCAAACCACAAAAGATTGAATTTCAGCAAAAACGGTTTTTTCAGTCCCTAATAGATACCAAGGATTGTGTTTGGTGCTTTCATGTGTATGACTCATTAAACCTTCCCAAGATGAAATCCCTTCGTTGGTACCCAGACAGTACCTCCTAGACCAACTGTTTGTTCACTCATTCATTCCTTCCTTCACTCACTCATTCATTCAGTGATTATTTATTATGCCAGGCACTGTGCTAAGTACTGTAGCAGATATAAAAATAAATCTGACAGTCTCTGCTCCTTGGGAACTCAATCTAGTGGGGAAAACATATCAACCAACAGGTGTGATGCACCATGGTAGTTACGTTTAGAGCAACGTTTAGAGAAGTAAGCACTGCAGGAGTAAAGAGGGTGCCCCCTAGCTCTGCCAGGGAGAGTTAAGGAAGGTTTTCCAAAGGAGGTGACATTTCAGCTAGATTTTGAAGGATGAGTTTGCTAACATGCATAAAGAGAATGGGCTCTGTTGGCAGCAGGAACAGCCTGGAAGTGTGAAAGGGCAGGGAATGTTCTGGACTTGGGACTACTGGAGCGTAGAAGACTTCAACATTAGGAGCTTCTGCTCAGAGAAGTCAGAGGATTGCCTGGGTCACAGAGCAGGTGAATGGCAGAGACAGGGTTAAACAGCAGAAGTTGGAACTGTCTGGTCCCTAATGCATAGTCCTTAGCCTTCCACCCTATAACACACACACACACACACACACACTCGCACGCACACACACACACACTCCCTGGCTTAGAGCTGTCCTTTGACCAGTTCCTCCCCCTCCCATTTCCCCTCTTAAGGGTCTGCCCCTGAGCTCCCAGTGAACTTGGGAGGGAAGCAGAACCCAGAGAAGGCTGATCCATTCCAGTGTTTGGCCCTGAACTAGACATTTGCCTAAGACCTGAGTCCTTAGATCCTAACTCCTGACACTGCTGAGAACTTCATAATGGATCCTGATTGGCTTTGAGATGCTCCTTGCTTGAGTATCCAAAAAAAGGAGCTGGGTAAACTGGGTTGCCCTTTACAGAGGAAGAGCTACTTTCAATTCCCCAAAGTTTTAGAAGGCTGAAGAAAGTATATGCCAAAAATTCCCTGTTCCTTATCTCCTACCATACGTAGTAATGAGGGCAGGAGGGAAGAAGATCCTTAAATTCCATACTAGCTTGGAGGTAGGTGCTCAAAAAATACTCGGTCGGTTGACTGGTTTGTTAGAATTATCTGTCGAAAGTTCCCCAGCCATTTCCCAAATGCTGTAATTCATCCTAATTGGATTTTAAGAGAACTGAGTCCACAGATAGGGAGGTATTGGATTTTAGTTTGTACCACACCTCTTTTTGGAAGGGTTTGAGGCAGTTTACAGAGTGAAGCAATGTTTTTAAGTAAGATTTTTAAGGATGAAACATAATTTGGTGGTTGGAAAGATGAAAAAAGTAATAGCTACTTCCAAGCATCACCGTGTTCAACACTTATGCTATAAATTTGACTGAAAAATTTCTGGCAGAAAGGCCAAAAATGGAAAACCACTGGGTTTCCCAGCGTGCATTTTCTGAAACCAGAAAGTATGCAGAATCTCCTGTAGGGAAACCATTTTCCTCAAGCTAAAGCTTGATAGAAAGTGATTGTGTTTCGTCCCAATAAAGCTGAGCGACAGGGCGAAGAGAACAATTAAAGTCAGCTGTCATCTCTCTGAATGCAGTGTTCCCAGTGCTGTGTGAGAGATGGTCATGCCCATAGGTCACCCGAGAGCAGGCAGACTTGACTGTGACAGATGCACTACCCTCCATAGGACCCACGAGGACTGGCTCTTGGTCCAGGGGGAGGGCAGGATGACTAGATTTCAAAAGGCAGGGAAGGAGTCAAAGACCATGTTCTCCACGCTGATTTTACAAAAGGTAACAGAGACACCATCCAAAGGGATAACAAACGAATCACTTTTGAGTGATTATATGTCAGGTACATTTGATCATTTCATCTTAACAGCAATCCTGTGGAGGAAGGTCATTGTTTACATTTTACAAAGAAGGAAACTGAAGCTCAGTTTGTCCAAAGTCACACAGCTGGCAAGTGGTGAAGCCGGGATTCCATCTCAGGACTGTGCACCTCTTTCCCACTATACCTCCCTGTTTATTCAACCCAACAATTCTTCATTGAAGTTTCTGTAAAGAAAGAACGGAATGTGGCATGCTGGCTGGGAGGGGCTGAGGAATACTGTGCAGGAACTTAATGCTTTGATGACATAACTGACCTGGGAATAGAAACTGGAGCTGGATGAATAGACAGGTACCTTGTCAGTTGCCCTATCATGTCCATTTCCAGATGCTTTAAATGAGCTTTTTGGCTGATCCGAGACCACAGTCAAGTCACAAGTGATTCTCTGTAAGTTGCCCACTTTGTGAACAGATAATTAATGGCAAATCGTCTCTCCCCACTCCCCTCCTTTCCAATCCTCTCCACTCATCACCACACTCCTCTCCCGCAAGTTCCAGCCATTTTAAATACCGCTCAGAATGTGCTGTGCATCCCAACACCTCCAGGCAATTGCACACGCTGTGCAATCCTTCAAGACTTAGCCCCACCTGGAAGCCTCCCCTGAGTTCCCCCTTGCTCCCCATCTCCACCCCTCCATGTGGATAAGGCCCCCCACCTTCGTTCTCCCATGGAACCCTCTACACACCTGATTGTTAGTGCTGTATTTTCATGGTGGGTTTACTTGTTGGTCTGTGAGCTCCTTATTCATCGTTGTATCCCCAGAGCCATGCACAGTGCCCAGCAGGTAGTCAGTGCCCAGTAATGTTTGTTGAATGGAGACAATGATCAGCTACTTTGTCAGGCACTTCCTGGGCACCGGATATAGAGAGATGATTAAAACACAGACCCTTCCCTGGAGGAACTCAGAGCTCAGAGTCTGATACATAAAGTAATGATTAGAGCCCAATATTATAAGAGCTATACCATCTGTAACAGGGGATTTAGGGAGCACAGAAGAGGAAGAAAATAACAGGCTGAGGAGTGAGACAAGTCTTTCAGAGGGAGTAATTTATGAACTGAACCTTAAAATAATGAAAGATTTTTGCCAAACTTAGAAATATGCCAGGCATAGGGACTTCCCTGATGGCACAGTGGTTAAGAATCCGCCTGCCAATGCAGGGGACAAGGGTGCAAGCCCTGGTCCGGGAAGATCCCACATGCCGCGGAGCAACTAAGCACGTGCGCCACAACTACTGAGCCCGTGCTCTAGAGCCTGAGAGACACAACTACTGAGCCCGCATGCCACAACTACTGAAGCCCGCGTGCCTAGAGCCCGTGCTCCACAAGAGAAGCCACTGCAATGAGAAGCCCGCGCACTGCAATGAAGAGTAGCCCCCGCTTGCCGCAACTAGAGAAAGCCCGCGTGCAGCAACGAAGACCAAACACAGCCATAAATAAATAAATAAAGCATTTCTAAAAACTAAATAAAATGGTTACAATGGTCAATTTTAGGAAAAAAAAAAAAAGAAGAAATATGCCAGGCAGATGGGGGAAACATACAAAGGCATGAAAGAGATTCAAAGTTTGGGAAAGTGCAAGAAGTATTGAAATCCTGTGCCAAAATTTAGAATGAAAAACAGGTTTTGGATCTCAAACATGAAAGAGATAAGGTTGTCACTCTCTTGTGGATGCTTTAAGACTTTATTATTCTGACTGTTTTGTTTTTGGGTTTTTAAAAAATATTTATTTATTTATGTATTTGGTTGGTTGAGTCTCAGTTGTGGCAGGCAAGCTCCTTAGTTGCGGCTCATGGGCTCCTTAGCTGCAGCAGGCAGGCTCCTTAGTTGTGGCATGCAAACTCTTAGTTGTGACATGCATGTGGGATCTATTTCCCAGGCCAGGGATTGAACCCAGGCCCCCTGCATTGGGAGCGTGGAGCCTTAACCACTGTACCACCAGGGAAGTCCCATGACTCTTCTGTTCTTACTCAGTCAGATAGATTTCATCACAAGGCAGTAAAGATGTGATAGCCACCTGGGATGAAATAAATAACAACTTGTTTATAGTTTCTGGTCTGCCTCCTTCCCAAAATGGTTTGATTTGACTTGTAACAGATGCGTCCACAGTAAGACTGTTCATATAGAAACAAGAAACAAAACTATAGATGGGAAGGATATAAGCCAGCTTCCTAAGATCTTTCTGCTTCATTAGCTTACTTGATGTTCAAGATAATCCTCTGAGGAAGAGCAGCAGGTCCTGTGTGTTTTAGAGACCAGTGTGTAGGTGTGCTCCTTATAGGACATGCTTGTGGATTCCATAGATATGTGGATATTTCCCCCATTTTCCAATTGGTGCCACAGATATTTCCTGGTGCTGTGTTTTCTTCTGATTTCTTCTGTTTCCATCCCTCGTGCTTGTTGGTGGAAATAATCATCTTTACTTTGCTGTCCTTCAGATTCATTGTTTGTTTGAGCTTCTTCATCCAAACTACTTTCAGACTCTTTTGCCCTTTTAAAGTTTTTCTCCTTCTTAAAAAAAAAGTGACTCCATGCATAAAATTTAGAAAAGCACAGAAAAAAGTCCCCCAAGATATTATAACAAAAGATATTCAAATTAATTCTTTTTTTACTGAAAAAAATTTTGACATTATTTTAGACTTCCAGAAAAGTTTTCAAGAATAGGACAAAGAATTCCTGAATACGTTTCACCCACATTCCCCAACTCCTAACATTTAACTATATTTGTGGGGGGTTTTTTTCTCCCTCTCTCTCCTCTCCCCCTTTCTCTCTATTTTTCCCCTGATTCTGTTGAAGAAAAAGTTGCAGACATTGTGCACCGTTATGTAAGCTGAAATACTTCAGCATGTATTCCCTAAAAACAAAGAATTCTCTTACATAACCATACTATTATTATGTTATGTGCGCCCTTCTAGGCTTTTTTCTGTGCATATATTTGTGTACTCATATTTAAATTAAATAATACATTGTTTTGCTTATTTTTTTTTTTTTTTTTTTTTTTTTTGTGGTACACGGGCCTCTCACCGTTGTGGCTTTTCCCATTGTGGAGCACAGGCTCCGGACGCGCAGACTCAGCGGCCATGGCTCACGGGCCCAGCCGCTCTGCGGCATGTGGGATCTTCCCAGACCAGGGCACGAACCCGTGTCCCCTGCATCGGCAGGCGGACTCTCAACCACTGCGCCACCCGGGAAGCCCAGTTTTGCTTATTTTGTTTATATTTATTTATAATGGCTTGCTCTTTTGGAGGGATTAGCAATAAAGACCACAGATAATCTCATGCCTATTAATATTCTACAACATGATTCTTCAGCAGACTGTGCCTTTGGACACAGTGGCTTTCTGGGTGGCACAGCGTTTTATCAGGCCAGTCTGCTTCCGAGAATGAACTGTTCTGGTGCTCTTGCATGTGTAGTCATATATCAGTGGAAAACACCTACATGGTAAAGAGGCAAGGTACTGGAAAGCCTGGAATGCAATTTAATCTTTATTCTGCAGCCAGTAGAGATCCAGTGAAAGTTTTATAGCAGAAGAGTCAGCCAACAAGAGCTGGGTTTTCTGGAGGTTAATTTGACAGTGTCTGCAGGAGGGAATGAAGGAGGCAGGAATCAGAGGCTGAGTCCATAAGTCCCTCAGGTAAAACGATCCCTGGTTTCAAGGGCAAATCTCTGCCCAGGTAGAACAGAGCCTTCTCTCGCGTAATGCATCCTTTTCTTTTCACATGTCTTTCAGAACTGGTTAAAGTCATACGGCTATCTGCTGCCCTATGACTCACGGGCATCTGCGTTGCACTCAGGGAAGGCCTTACAGTCAGCAGTCGCCACTATGCAGCAGTTTTACGGGATCCCAGTCACCGGTGTGTTGGATCAGACAACAATCGAGTAAGATTTGCATAGGACATTGTGCCTTTGAACTTTCCAGACTTACATTTGGGTTCACATTTGTCATGGCCTCATCTGTATACCATGCCCATCCTACCTTCCTATCTTTTACCCCTGCAGTGTCATCCTGGGAGGGAGTACCCCGAGGTGCCCTTTCCTATGTGAGCTGGGGATGTGCT
Source organism: Phocoena sinus (assembly GCF_008692025.1). Taxonomy (NCBI): domain Eukaryota; kingdom Metazoa; phylum Chordata; class Mammalia; order Artiodactyla; family Phocoenidae; genus Phocoena; species Phocoena sinus. Next base: position 24,020,489 of record NC_045777.1, on the reverse strand, counting down.
CTGCCGTAAACTTGCTGTGTGACCTTGGACAAGACTCTTAACCCTTCTGGGTCTCAGTTTCCTTATCAGCACAGTAAAGGGTTTGGTTATAGATGGTCTTAAATCTCCTCTGACACTAATAACTTGTGGGTCTGTGAGTCACCCCTCTGGCATTCCTGAGATGTCCACATCTCACTTGATACAGAGACTCTAAAATAATAATGAGTTGGCAAGTCTTATTCCACTATTCCCATTTATCAAGTATTTGCTGAATGCCTGCGTGTGCCAGGCACTGGGCTTGGTCCTTTGATCCCTGCCCTCCAGAGGCTCCCCATTTAGTGAAAAACACCATCATCTAGCTACACTGGTCTAGAACTCAGAAGGAAACACTGAGGTTCAGGGAGATACTTAGGAGGTAATGACAAGTAAGCCAAGCTACAGGGATGGTTTTTATACTCAGGGAGAGGATAAAGAGGAGGGAGAGAAGAGTGCTTGGGATGGAACTCACAAAATAAGCCGAGAGGGCTTCCCTGGTGGTGCAGTGGTTGAGAGTCCGCCTGCCGATGCAGGGGGCACGGGTTCGTGCCCCGGTCCGGGAAGATCCCACATTTCGCGGAGCGGCTGGGCCCGTGAGCCATGGACGCTGAGACTGCGCGTCCAGAGCCTGTGCTCCGCAACGGGAGAGGCCACAGCAGTGAGAGGCCCGTGTACCGCAAAAAAAAAAAAAACAAGCCGAGAAGGAGCAGCCTGAGAGGTGAAGGAAGCCCAGGGCAGGGATGCCATGGCCGTGAAGGAGGATGGTCAGCAGGGTCGGCTGCCATGGTGGTCAAACAGGAGACTGAAAGGTGTCTGCTGAGTTTAGTAACAAAGAGGTTGGCCATTGAAACCTCCCTGGAGTGGTGGCAGGAAAGTCAGATTGCGGTGGGGAGAAGGGGAGGTGAGGAGTGGGGATGACAAAGGTAGGGACAACTTTCAAGAAGCTGATCAGTGGGAGTTGCCTGACGGCCTAGTGGTTAGGATTCTGGGCATCCACTGCCATGGCCGGGGTTCAGTCCCTGGTTGGAGCTAGAGAGGGATGAATTTTTGTTGGTTTAAGATGGGAGAGAGTTGAGTATATTATATATATTTTTAAGGAATAGCCATGAAAGTTATTAAAGCTGTTTAAGAAAAGCCATATCTGCCACAAAGGCATGACCAAGAGCTGGAGTGAGTTTCCCAAGCAGTGGGGGAGGGGCAAGAGCCCGAGCTCAGGTGGAAAGAAGGAGCGGGGCTGGGGGAGGATGCAGGGAAGTCAGTGGGTGGAGAACAGGAAATCTAGCCAATTGTGGATCCAGGATCAATCCACCCCTTGGGTGAGTCACTCCTTGAGATAAGCATCTCTCTGGGCCTCATCTTGTTCATTTACACGGGGGTGGGTGGGGGAAGTGTTGGATTTTTGACTTTTAAATTCTAGATTCCATTATTCTAAGCTTTTAAAATTTAGTGAGTCTGGGGGTTTTTTGTTTTGTTTTGTTTTTTGGCTGTGTCGGGTCTTAGTTGCGGCATACGGGATTTTTCGTTGTGGTGTGCGGGTTCAGTAGTTGTGCTGCGTGGGCTTAGTTGCCTCACGACATTTGGGGTCTTAGTTCCCCGACCAGGGATCGAACCCGCATCCCCTGCATTGGAAGGCGGATTCTTTTTTTTTTTTTAATTTATTTTTTGGCTGCATTGGGTCTTCGTTGTAGCTGTGCGCGGGCTCTCTCTAGTTGTGGCGAGCGGGGGCTACTCTTCGTTGTGGTGTGTGGGCTTCTCATTGTGGTGGCTTCTCTTGTTGTGGAGCACGGGGTCTAGGCACGCGGGCTTCGGTAGTTGTGGAACACAGGCTCAGTAGCTGTGGCTCGCAGGCTCTAGAGCGCAGGCTCAGTAGTTGTGGCGCACGGGCTTAGTTGCTCCATGGCATGTGGGATCTTCCCAGACCAGGGCTCGAATCCGTGTCCCCTGCATTGGCAGGCAGATTCTTAACCACTGTGCCACCAGGGAAGTCCGAGTCTGGGGTTTTATGATACTAAAATTCTGTATGAACATTTTCTATTCCTCAAATTCTCTGATTGTGAGATTGTGAAATTCTGAGATAATACATTTGACCGCTCCTATGATGCTGTGAGTACAGTGGACTCCTTGGCCCTGTGGCCTCACGAGCCAGCTGGTCAAAGAGAGCCTGACCGCCTTTCAAAGCGGAGGTTATTTTGAGGGCTTTGTGCAGGGCTCATGGCAGCGCATCCCGGGGCAGGAGCACTGGTGTGTCTGCTGAGGCACCACCTGGCCTTGGGTTTCGCTCTGTTCCAGAAGCCGCAGGTCTGTTGGACAGGCTTCAGAGAGTGGCAGGTGGCAGTAAGAGAAGGAGGCAGAGGGAAAGATCTGAGGGAGGAAGATGGCATTTCCCACTTGCCGCTCTGCCCCCAGCTCTTCGTAGGAAGGCGGGGAACGCTGTTTTGGAGGCTTGGGAAGGAGGAAGGTGCTCGCACTTAATCCCAGACCTGATGCGGAGGGTGTTTGCAGGTAGAACTTGGAGACCTTAGTTTTGGCTCCAGCTCTGTGACCTTGGGCAATCGCTGCCTCTCTCTGGGCCTGTTTCCTCCCTGGGGGCCCTTCCAGGTCTAGTTCAGCCTCCTGGAGGTGCCTCCTGGGTCTCTTCCCAGGGACTGTCAGTGAAAGGAAGCTAGATTAGCACTTTAAAATACTATTTTTGAGTGCCTACCTTGGGAAATATCGCACATTATTCACTCCTTCATTCATTCAACAAACATAGTTCCTCTAACCCAAACTTGTGCTAAGCACAGAAAAGAAAAATAAAGAAGAAAAGCCCCAGCTTTTGTTTCTCAAATTGCATTAATTAATCGTTCATTCATTCATTCAACGAAGTCCCAGTCCTGCCTCACAGTTTGCTATAGTTTGCAAGTTACTCGATTTATCTCTGTACCTTTTCCCTCGTCTGTAAAATTGGGAACAATCATTTCTGATTACCTCACAGAGCTGTTTTGAGAATTAAATTTATTTTTTTTTAAAATAAGTAAGTGAACACTGTGAAAATGATCAACATTTATACCCACGCATGTTATTGTTATTATTTTGTCTTTTGTTATTGATTTCCGAGTGTGGACATTCTAGGTGATGTAAAGCATACAAAATGAGAAAGACCTGGTTAAGTCCCTCAAGTCCCTTAATATTTGGTTAAAATAGTCTCTGTCTCCTTTTCTCTCTATTGCCAAAGGCAACTGCTTTCAACAACTGCAAATAAGGCCAGACTGTTTTTCCTCCAGCGATCTCAATCTATAGTTCAGTGAGCTGGTCATTAGGGCAGCACAGAGACATGAAATGCAAGGATGGCCCTTCCAATCAGCCGTGATCTTTTAAATCTCCTATCCTGGCCCCTATTTTATATCCCCAATGAAGTCCCAGGCTCACTGTTCCCTAATGCAACCTAACCTGACAGCAAACAGTTATCAGGATTTACTTAGTTCCAAGCACAAGGCTAGCTTCTAAGGACACGATGAACACAAAACAGTTCCTGTCCTCAAAGAATTTACTATTTACTAGAGACAACAGACTAATGGATTTCAAATCACAGTACAGGGTAGTTAAGTGCTGCCGATAGCTACACTCCAAGTCCTACAGTTTTTCAGCCACTTTTTTATTTATTTATTTTTATTTTTGGCTGTGTTGGGTCTTCTTTGTTGCTGCACGCGGGCTTTCTCTAGTTGCGGTGAGCAGAGGCTGCTCTTTATTGTGGTGCGCGGGCTTCTCATTGTGGTGGTTTCTCTTGTTGAGGAGCACGGGCTTCAGTAGTTGTGGCACATGGGCTCAGTTGCTCCGCGGCATGTGGGATCTTCCCAGACTAGGGCTCGAACCCGTGTCCCCTGCGTTGGCAGGCGGACCCTTAACCACTGCGCCACCAGGGAGGTCCTGTTCAGCCACTTTTTGAACACCTGGAGTGAAAGAGACTTTACTGTCTTCCAAGCTATGCCTTTCTACCATGGGAAAGTTCTCATTCATTCATTCAACAAATCATTCTTGAACACCTTCTGAGTCAGGCACTGTGCTGGCACTGGGGATACAGACAAGGTTCCTGTCCTTATGGAGTTAGAACCTGGTAAGAGAGACAAAGAATAAACAAAAAGCTAAGATATGATGTAATTTCAGGCAATGATAAAGGATATAAAGAAAAATTAAGCGGGATAAACAGATAGAGGTGGGATGGGGAGGGGGAAATTATTTTAGAGAGGGTGGCAGGGAAGTCCTCTTGGAAAGGGTGACATTTGAGCAGAGACCTTCATGAAGTAAGGGAACAAACCATGTGAAGAAGAAGGGCATGGCAAGCAGAGGACACAGCAAATGCAAAACCCTGAGCTGAATGATCTTAGCATGTTCAAGGCACAGCAGGGAGGCCACTGGAGCTGGAGCAGAGTGCCTGTGGGGAAGCAGGGGGTGCCGGTGTCATCACGCGTAGGTGGGGGTTAGATCGCGGATCACGCAGGGGCTGTGGGCCAACGTGAGGAGTTTGAGGTTTTTTTTTTTTTTTTTGTTTGTTTGTTTGTTTGTTTTTGTGGTACGGGGGCCTCTCACTGCTGTGGCCTCTCCCGTGTGGAGCACAGGCTCCGGACGCGCAGGCCCAGCGGCCATGGCTCACGGGCCCAGCCGCTCCGCGGCACGCGGGATCCTCCCGGACCGGGGCACGAACCTGCGTCCCCTGCATCGGCAGGCGGACTCTCAACCACTGCGCCACCTGGGAAGCCCGAGGAGTTTGAGTTTTATTCTAGGTGATTGGGGAGATCATTGGGAGGTTTTAAAGCAGGGAGTGATGTGATCTAATTTCATTTACAGAGCATTTCCGCGTGCATTCCCTCCTTGGAGGCTCCCCACAAGCTAAGACCAGCGAGAACTAGAATTCTCACGTTGCCGATGAGGAAACTGAGGCTCACATTGACTCAGTCGCTTGCCTGGGCTCCTATGATTAGTGACGGAGCTGGAACTAGCAAGCCCGTGTCTTCTGACTCCCAGTCTCTTATGCAGCAGCGCTTCTTCATATTCAGTTAGGAGTGAATGAAGTGATGAATCGAGCAGTCGATCGTGTTCCTTTCGGGGACCCCATCAGAGCCAGGGGCCCAGAGTCTGGGTTGAGTGTGCATGGTGCCATTCAGCCTGGGACCGGGGAGCTGCAGTGCCTTCCTAGAGTGTCCAGGGACCACAGTGTTGGTGTGTGTGTGTGTGTGTGTCCTCTCTCTGCCCAGGTGGATGAAGAAACCCCGATGTGGCGTCCCTGATCACCCGCACTTGAGCCGCAGGCGGAGAAACAAGCGCTATGCCCTGACAGGACAGAAGTGGCGGCAGAAGCACATCACCTACAGGTGCCTCAACTCCCTCTCCTCCTCCTTGGCTTTGGCTCCACCCTCACTCTGATGTTTCCCGGCCTGAGTTTCTGAGGCTCACACTGTAGGTGGGTCTGTGATCAGGGCCAGGCTCTGAGACCCCATGACTTTGTTCTCCTTGTAGCGTCCAGAGGATGCTACGTCTCCAGCTTCAGGTTTCTTTGGTCCTTTAGGGGCTCATGAGTTATGCTCTGTTCAGATTCCTAGAGTTTTTAGTTACAGGAAGTGGGGTATGTTCGGTAACTTTCACCTGGGATAAAGAACCATGGCTGAACCCATCCTCCCTACCGCTGCTTGCCAAACCCCACTCCCTCTGATCTGGATCCCTTCCCCACTTAGCCTGATTATGGACTTCAGCCGAGATTCCCAGCACACAGTTCCAGTCGTTTCTTAAGGAGCATAAAGAGCTGGGAACTGAATTGCAACAGTTGTCATCCCTTGACTGTCTGGGCAAAGCAGGATCAGGCTCCAAGTCAGCCCAGTGACCAAGGGCAGGGATGAAGGAACCCATCACAGCAGACGCAGACATCAGGATTCAGATGGGGTGGGGTCAGGGCCAGGCATAGGGCAGGCTCAGCTGGGCCCTGTTTGGCACCTCTCAAGTCTCTGATTCCATCTCAGGTGGATCCCTGGGTTCAGGAGTATGATCTGAGACAAAGGTCCTTTGGGTTGAGCTAAGGATTCTCCTGCTCACAAGCTGTAGAGACCAGAACAGGATGTTTTCAGAAATCTGACAAGAGGAGGAAACTTAAGAAGAATCTGGGTTAGTAACTGCATAGACTTAGAGTCTCCTCAAGAGTAGAGTTAGAAGTGGCTTCTAACCCAATTCTAACCTTAACTTCTACCACGCAACCTCTCTGGGCTTCAGTTTCCTTACCTGTAGAATGGGTGAATAGTCTTTGCCCCAGGTGTTCATGGGGCAGAGCAGCCAGAAGTAGTGATGCTCCATCGTGGAGAACCATGCAATATGGATACAGTAACCTTACATAGTTAAACCTATAACTGATTTAATCACATGCCACCCTATACCAGCTTCTATGTAGACAAACAGTAGTAGTTGGTGCCAAAGATTTTTTTACAGGATATTTGACTTAAACTCTCCACTGTTTAAGTGGGTTTTTAAAAAATATTTATTTTTATTTAATTTATTTATTTGGTTGTGCTGGGTCTTAGCTGCAGCTCGAGGGCTCCTTAGTTGCGGCAGGCGGACTCCTTAGTTGTGGCATGTGAACTCTTAGTTGCGACATGTGAGATCTAGTTCCCTGACCAAGGATCAAACCCGGGCACCCTGCATTGGAAGCGTGGAGTCTTAACCACTGCACCGCCAGAAAAGTCCCTGTTTAAGTGTTTTCATAAATTTTATAAATGTACATTTTTATGTATTGGGAGAAAAACTTAAAATTTAGGAAATGCCATGCACAACTTAATCTTTTTTCTACAAATTCAACACAAGCTTTTTCAGAGATCAAATATAAAAACACTAAGTAAAAAGGCAGGGGTGGGGACCCAGAGCCCTGCCCACCCAACCTCTGCATCAACCCCTGAGGTACCTCAGCAGAATTCTAGGCCCACGTGGCCTCTGGTGTTCCTTTTAGCTCTGCTGGTCTCTGATTCTTGGTCTGTTCCTCCCTATCAATCCTCCCCTCTCTCACCAGCATTCACAACTACACCCCAAAGGTGGGTGAGTTAGACACGCGGAAAGCTATTCGCCAGGCTTTCGATGTGTGGCAGAAGGTGACCCCGCTGACCTTTGAAGAGGTGCCCTACCATGAAGTCAAAAGTGACCGGAAGGAGGCCGACATCATGATCTTCTTTGCTTCTGGCTTCCATGGCGACAGCTCCCCGTTTGATGGCGAAGGAGGATTCCTGGCTCATGCCTACTTCCCTGGCCCAGGGATTGGTGGAGACACTCACTTTGATTCAGACGAGCCATGGACATTAGGAAATGCCAACCACGATGGTAAGGTCATGAGGGGACAGGGGGTTACTCGGCTGTCAGGGAAAGAAGCCCTGAGGAAGAGCTTGGAGGATACCACAGTTGAGTGTCCCGGTTTCTAGAGCTTCTTGTCCAAGGACTAAGACCCTAAGAGGGTGGGAACTGTGGTCTCTGATAATATTCAACAGTTGATCCATCAGGGCCAGGGCCAGGGAGATGGGTCAGATCACTTAGTAAATGGTCTAATTGGACTGAGTTAGGAGGAAAGTCTAGGCCATGAATAAGACGGTAAAGTAATGGATCCGAGGCTGGAGGAAAAGGTTAAAAGGCTTAAAGCTGAAAGTGGTAGGCTCTGGCCTGACTGATGAGGGCTTCAAAGGCCATGCTGTGGGAAAACATGACAGACTCTCTCCCTATGTCAACCTCACAAGTGAATAATAGGCCCCGTAATTACTCTAGCATCCTGTCTGCGGTACTCGTAACAATACTCCTCAGGTTGCAAGAGTTCTTCATCAGTACTTGCAACTGCAAGGCAACTGCTTAGTAAGTAGGCAACTGCACATCATTGTGCCCTTTTTTAAGATGAAGAGTTTGAGGCTCAGACGGCGTAGCTGGTAGGCAGCAGTGCCAGGGCTCAGACTGTAGTTCAACCACTGGCCATGTGATGAGGGGCGCATCATTCACCCTCAGTCTCCTCATCTGTCGGATGAGGGGCTGGATTAGGTGACTTCTAAAGTCCCTTCCGACTCTAATGGAACATGATGCACGTGTTTGGGCATTTAAAAAAGACACAGTCTCTGCCCTTTGGAAGTCCAGAGTCGAGTCGGGGAGACAGATGTATACATAAGTCACCCTGTCGCAAGGCAGACTGTACTGAAGGATGCAGCAGAAGTACCAAGAAAATGCAGTAGGACTCTGGAGGAAAGAGGGACAGAGGATTCAATTCAATTCTATTTTAGATTATAATAGATTAGAATTAGTATGTTAATGTTCTAAGGCCCATGTCAAGTGTTTTCCACATACTGTATAATATGTATATGTTATTATCATCCCCATTTTACAGATAGGTAAACTGAGGTGTAGAGAAACAGTAAGTAACCTACTAAGGTCCCACAGTTGGTGAATGGGGAAATACATTTTCAAACCCGGACATGATGATTCCAGAGCCCATACGCTTTGCTACCATGCTGTTTCCATGGCTCTCCAACTGCAGGGCACATCAGAATCACCTAGAAACCTTTTTTAAGAATTCAGATTCCAGGCTCCAGGCCCCTAACCTCTTGCTATTCTGATTCTCTGGTTCTGGGTTCAGGCCTGGGAATCTGCACATGGTCTCATAAATTCCCCAAGTGCTTCTGAGGCAGGCATCCATTACCTTGAGAAACACTGTCTTAATCCCCAGAGTTTCCCTAACTTGCCTGATCATAAGAATCAACCAGGTTCTTGTTATAAACATGGATTCCCAGGCCCTTCCCCTGGAAATTCCAATTCTTAAGCTTAGGCAAGTTGGGGAAACACTAGGCCTTCTTTTTCCTTGGAGATGCTTCAGGCTGAGAGCAGACTTTAAAGGCCCATTTCCTCTGAGGCTGTGTCTGCTGTCTGTAGGTGGGGACTGCCTCCTTAAAAGCATTTCATATCATTGCATGGATCAGGGATCACGACTCTTGTCCTGTCTGTCAAAGGGTGGTTCAGGAGGTGATGTGGCCAAGGCTCAGCCTAGGCAAAGTTATGAAACTGCTACATTTCTCTTTGTCCCCCACCCTGTTCTTTGGTCTTCTTTCCTATCTAGCTCCATTTCCTCAGCCCAGGAATCCTCTCCCTTATGTCTTGGATGTGTTTCCTGGTTTTCTGAACACCTATTCTTTATCTTGTTCTTATTCTTGGATCAGTGTCAACCAGTGGTTGTCTGTGCTAACTGATAAAGCGTTAGGAGAGGAGAACTAACATTTTTGAGCCACTGTTATGTGCCAGGCACTGTTAGCTGATAACAGTCATAGCCCTGATAGAGATACATGAATTATTAAGGACATTCCCTCCTCTACCCTGCCTTTCCCAGCCCTGGGTGTGCACTTCCCACAACTGCTCCTTGCTGGTGGAGACCTTGGACCAGTCTCAAATTCCTGAGAACTTCTGGTGGTGTGTGTGGGAAGGAGCTGGGACCTGTGGATGGGCTCCATCCCAGCACCCTCTCATCTGTTCCACCCCATCCTGACGAATGACCAAGAATTCAGATAGAAATTCCAAGATAGCTAACGTCTTCTTTGGACAAGAGTCAGGACTTTAGAAAAAAAAAAAGAAAGAGAAAAAAAAGAGTCAGGACTTTGCTCTGGAAAACCAAGCAGAGCTATCCAGTTGCAGCTCATAACCCCAGCAATAGACTGCTAGGAACCGGAAGGCAGCCATTGCCATAGGACGGCCTTTGGAAGGAGAGGAAAGGAACCAAGATTGATTGAGCACCTATATGATATCTCGTTTAATTTCCACATAAACTCAGCGAGGGCGTGAGCGCAGCCTCCCGGGAATTTTTTGTTTATTAGCTTTCTTCTCTATTCTAAATTTCCATTACAGAAAATTTTAAACTTACCAAGTAGGGAGAATGATAATGTGAACGCCCCCATCACCCTGCTTCAGCAGTTATCGACATTATGTCAGTGCTGTTTCATCTACCCTCCCCGACCCCCTTTGTTTTTTGGTGATGTATTTTAAGGAAAATCTCAGGTCTCACCTCTAAATACTCTATTACATACCTCTAACAGATTATCTTTAACACAACCACAAAATCATGACCAACCCGACAAAATTAGCAATAATTTCTTAAAATCCAATACCCAGTGTTCATTTTCCCAAATTACCTCAAAAATATCTTTAACGGTTGTTTGCTTGCAACAGGATCCAAAGAGCATCCACACATCATTCGTCTCTTAAGGCCCTTTTCATTTACAGCAGTCACCTTGCTTCTCTTTTCTCCCTATATCTGTTGAAGAAATTAGTTATCTATTTTATATATAGCAGTGTGTATATGTCGATCCCAATCTTCCAATTTATCCCTCGCCCCTTCTTACCGCATGGTAACCATAAGTTCATTTTCTACATCTATAACTATGTCTGTTTTGTAGATAAGTTCATTTTGTAGATAAGTTCCTTTTTTTTAGATTCCACGTATAAGCAATATCATATGGTATTTGTCTTTCTCTGTCTGACTTAGGTTCACTTTTACCATGTCTCTCTTCCCCATGTAGCCTGAGTAGATCTACAGGCCTGACTGGATTGACCTTTTTGGCGAGGATGCTTCCCAGGTGGTGCTGGTCCCCCCGTTGCATCACGTTAGGAAGCACGTGTGACACAGGCCGTCCCCCTCTTAGCAACGTGAAGTTTGAGCAGTTGCTTCAGGTGTGTCAGCCTGACCCAACCACTATAAAATTCCCGCGGGGGACTTTATTTTAAAAAGGTTGCCTAAGCCGTAACCGCAAACTCCTGAATCAGAATCCCCTCCACCTGTGTGTTGAAAAGGCTCTCCTGGAGAACCGCTAGAATGTAAAGGGGATTCTGATTCTCCACTTCTTTGGAGTCTGTGCGAAGGGCGATCTGGCCCACCACACCTTTAAGCTGATTTCGGGGAGCCTCCCAGGCACCCTGTGTCCTCATCCCTTTCCAATGGGTCAAGCAGTGAAGTCAGCAGAATTCACTAAGCTCTGCTGGGGAGGGAGCCCAGCCCTGGGGAAGGTGACAAGACGGGAAGCGTCATGGGGACCAGCCCTTCACAGGGAACCGTCCTTCCGCAGTTACTACAGTGGTTCCTCCCCACCCTGGGAGGTAGACTGGGCAGGGTGTTGAGGAAAGGAAAGTTCTGAGTGGTTGAGACGTTCACACAGTAAGCGGCAGAAGAACAGAGAAGAAAGCCAACAAACAAAAATTCCCGGGAGGCTGCATCACGCCCTCACTGAGTTTATGTGGAAATTAAATGAGATAATGTATAGGTGCTCAATCAATCTTGGTTCCTTTGCTGTCCCTTCCAAAAACCATCCTAAGGGGCTTCCCTGGTGGCGCAGCGGTTGAGAGTCCGCCTGCCAATGCAGGGGACATGGGTTCGTGCCCCGGTCCGGGAAGATCCCACATGCCGCGGAGTGGCTGGGCCCGTGGGCCATGGCTGCTGGGCCTGTGCATCCGGAGCGACGGGAGAGGCCACAGCAGTGAGAGGCCCACGTACCGCAAAAAAAAAAAAAAAAAAAAAAAAACCATCCTAGGGCAATGGCTGCGTCCCAGCTCCTAGCAATCTATTGCTGGGGTTATGAACTGCGTCTGGATAGTTCATGCTTGGTCTTCCAGAGCAAAGTCCTGACTCTCATCCAAAGAAGACATTACTTGTGTCAAACCCAGGACTCTGAATTTTTAACAATCACTCCAGTTGGTTCTGCTGCAGATGGTCCAAAGACAACACCTGGAAAAAATACTGAACATTTGGCACTGTTCCATCCTGGCTTGTCCAGCACAGAGCTTTCCCTCAAGGAGCTCATAGTCCTGGAGCAGAAGACAGTGTGTGCTCCTGGCTATGATGTAGGGTGGACAGTGGTCAGGGCCATAAAGATGATACAGATACACTGCTGGGAAAGTGTATAGGAGGAAGCAGTCATTGCTGGTTAGGGAAATCAAGGAAGGCTCCCCGGAGGATGTGGCATTCAGCTGAACTTTGAAGGAGTAAGGTTATTCCAGGTAGAGGGGACAGCATTGGCAAAAGAATAGAGGCAAAAGGAAATGTTGTAACCTTTGGGAGGGTTTCAGGAGTCAATGAGATGGGACTCACCAAAGATGGAGGTCCCAAGAGAAGGAAATGAAGCAGAGACAAGATACACTGGAGTAGCCAAGTAGACTGTTGGGTGCTTGCTAGGAAGCCCAAGGACTTGAGCTCCCAGCTCAAGGGAACTCTCCCTGTTGAGGATGCTGGTCCTTCATACATAGCTTAATGTGAACTTGCTAATTAACCGTGATAGTTCTGTGCCTGGAGGTGGTGTGAGTGCTTTCTGTACCTTGCCTCATTAATCTTCACCCCATTCTTATGATGAAGGTACCATTAATCCCTTTATTTTACAGAGGAAGAGATTTAAAATGTCACACTTCTAGGACATGGCAGAGCCGGGAGTCACGGCAGTCAGACCCCCAGGGACTACACTGCTGACCACTCTGCTTCTCTGCCTTTCATCCTCTTGGGTGGTGAAGCCCTTACCAGCCTCCTGCCCATAAAGCATGTGGGTTTTCTCCATCCCTCTGCTTTTTCTGGAGTTCTCCTGCCCCTCCACACTCTCCTTCCATCTCCCCAGAGCAGCCCCCACTTAACAGGTCTCTTGGGTTTCTGTGCAGTAGGATGCCAGCTCCCCAGCTCTCCTCTCTCTGCCTTTTGGTCCCTGGAACAAACCCACAGACCCCTTTCCTTCAAGGGCTTACTCCTGTTCTCTGCAGAGACCCAGCACAGAGGCTTACAGAGTAATAGACACAGGCTGAGGACAAAGGTTTAGAGTCTAGCCAGGCGCTCAGAGCCCTGCTCCCTGGTTCTCAGCTGAAATCCCTGCGGATGCTCCCTGAGGAAGAGCCTAGTCAGGAGACAGAGGCCCAAACAGCTTGTCCCGGGTCACAGAATGGGCCAGGAGCAGAGCCAGGACCGGACCCCAGGAAGCAGGGCTGCCTTCCATTGGCGCGAGCAGCCACCTTTGTTTGGGATGGAGCTCAGAGATGAGCTCACCCTTCCCCGCTGCCAGAGGGGCCAGGACCTGAGGAAGGAACTGGGGGAGGCCTGGCCTCCTCATGCCAGCCTGCCCTGCCCCAGCAGAAGGCCAACCCCAGGCTCTTGGCCAAACTTCCCCTGATCTTGCCCATCCACCCTTCGCTGAAGGTACTGGTGGTGTCCGCGGAGCGGCCGGCATGCATGTGTGTGTGACTGAGTCTGCCCCACAGGGCTATTCTCTCTTCTCAAGACCTTAGCCAGGAAGGCCAGACACAATCCCCAGGCTCATCTGACCCTCGTGGGGCCCTCAGCCGGGCTGGGGTACGGCAGCTTGGCCAGTGCCACTGGGGCCAGAGTGAGCACTAGGACTCCTGACCACCTCCTGGGCTCTTGGCAGCCTCCCCTGCACTTCAAGGTGCAGGACTGGACTGTGACATGCATTAGCGCTGGGCAGCAGAGGCAGGGCTCAAGGGACATTCAAATGCCACAGGTCAAGGCAAGCAGGAGTCTATAACTGGACATAATATGAGTCAGGACTGTTGATTCGACAGCCTGCTCAACTCCCTGCCCCTTGCATTTCTTCCCCAAAGCCAGGGCTGCTTAATCCCCTCGAAGTCAGGCCTTGCCCTGTCCCAGGCCTGACCCAGAAGTTCCGGGGAGTTGGCTTTAGGAGGATCTGGTTGCTGGGACCCCAAGTGCCTCGTGCTTCCTTTCTGGTCAGCGGGCTTGTTCCAGGGACCAAGCTCCTGTCTTATGCATGGTGACAACAGCTGCCATACAGCATCGTGCCCTTTACACATCTTATCCCATCTGGTCCTCACACAACCGTCTGAAGCACGTACGACCTCCGCATTGTACAAATAAGGAAATTGGGGCTCAGAGGGTAGACCTTCTGACCGAATTCACAAAGCTCACTGGGGTAGAGCTGGACATGAACGAGACCTGTCCTATTCAGGGGCCCAGGCTCACGACCACTCTGCTGTGTTGCTGCCTCAGCTTCACCCTCGGGATCCCGTGTCCCACTTTCAGTACCTGGACCTTTCGTTTTCACTCGCATTTGAATCCCTGCATTGATCTTGGCCACAGCTCAGTCCTTTCAGGACCGAGAGCTGCTGCACGGCCGAGGCTCCGCCTGCCCCCGGGTCTCTGAAGATGACCGCCAGCCTGCTGCCCCCAGGACTCCCCTCTGCCCGTCACAGAGCCTGCCTGCCTTAGCTCAGGCTCTTTTCATCTCTCACCGGGACCCTCATACTGGCTTCCAGACCAACCCCACTGATCCCCCTGCCTCTGGTCTCATCACCCCCTAATCCTTCCTCCAACTGCAGCCAGAGTGATTTCATCATGTCACCACCAGCCCCCCCGTCCCCGACACCAACCTGCTTAAACCTCCCACTGGCCAAGAAGCCAATCCAAATTCCTTTGCATGGCATCACAAGCCCTGCGTGCCAGCCTGGCTGACCTCATCTCCCTCTGGCCCTCCCCTCCTGCTTTGTTCCGGAGCCAAGTGGAATGAGACTGCTTGTCCCTGGACGTTGTTCATAGCATTCTCTCAGCCAGCAATGCCACCTCCGCCCCTCTCCCTCTCCTTCCCACTGAATCCACTCTGCTGACCAACTTCTTATCTTTCTAGACTCACCTTAAGCTTCACCTTCATGAAGCTTTCCCTGAACATCTTCCTTCAAGCGTAAATGACTCCTCCCTCCTCGGAATCCTCACTCGACCCTTATAGACAGCTGTAGAAGCACCTGGAACACTAATTTCACTTATTTTGTTTCTCTGTCCCTATCCACCACTATATGGAGTGTTCTGGAAGGTAGGGGTGTGTACGTCCCAGTGTCCGGGACAGGGCCTGGCACAAAGCTTATACTAGGTGTTTGCTGAAGTAATGGATTGACTGACTGACTGACTGACACCTGAGTGGGTGCCCTGGGCACCTCCCCATCTCCCCCTCCACAGGGAATGACCTCTTCCTGGTGGCTGTGCATGAGCTGGGCCACGCGCTGGGACTGGAGCACTCCAACGACCCCAGCGCCATCATGGCACCCTTCTACCAGTACATGGAGACACACAACTTCAAGCTGCCTCAGGATGATCTCCAGGGCATCCAGAAGATCTACGGTGTGTGGCGGGGGAGAGGGGCCATCGCTCCTTCCTTGGGCTGGGCCATGACTGCCTGCCTGTCGAGGCAGAGGGTTGGGGGGCGGCTGGGGACCTGGGCCTCTGACTGCTGTCTGCAAGGCTCCTCCCCCACCCCCCTCCTTCCCTGCACACTTGGGAAACCTAGGGGAGGGTCTGAGCTGCAACTGGGAGGGACAAAAGTGGACAGAGAGCCTCCCACTCCCCCTACTCTACCCGCTTCCCCCCTCCACACACCTCCCTCTCACCTCCTGTGGTTCCCTCTCAAGGGGTCCCACCTCTAGCCAAGAGAGTCACCCATCTGCCCAAGTAATGGTGATACAATAGGATAAGTATTATTACCAGAGCTTTTTTCTTAAACAAGAAAAAGACAAACTAGGCTGATATCTTGATAAGATTTGAGGGGCCTGCTACCATGCCACCCCATTCTCTGTTCACACTGGTGTGGGAAGTTCTTGTTCTCGTCAAGTCGGTGGAGATGGGAAGACCAGTTTGTTACAGCAAATGCATGTCCACGTGGCACGGCCCCTACAGCCCCCAGGCTGTGGAGTACGGGAGGAGGGCTCTTCTTGGAGGCCCTGAGGACCTCACAGAGGAGGTCGCCCCACCCAAAGCCTGGAGGATGGGCAGGATCTCCACAGGTGAGGCAGCAGAGGACTGGACAGGTAGTGGGGACTAGGAGGTCTTTTGAAAATAAAATGGACGCTATTTGCTGATAGATTAGACACAGGGGTGAGGTTTCTGGCTTTTGTAACTGTGGAGCAATAGATTGACCTCTGTAGCTCAGAGATGTGGGCTGGAATACTGATCTGGGATCTTTGGTGTTCAATACGGTAGCCACTAGCCACATGTGGCTATTTAAATTTATATTAATTAGAATTAAATAAAATTAAAACTTCAGTTCTTCTGCCGCACTAATAACTAGTCGCTCATTTCAAGTGCTCAATAGCCACACGTGGCTAGAGGCTTCTGTATTGGACAGTGCAGATATATAGGACACGTAGGTCATCACAGAACGTTCTATGGGACGGCTTGAACAGAGGTCTTTAAAGCCATGAACCTGGAAGAGATCCCTTCGGGTAGTGATTCTCAACTTGGCAGTGCGTTGGAATCACCTTGGGATTTCAATTTAAAAAAATACTGGGGCTGCCCTGGTGGCGCAGTGGTTGAGAGTCCGCCTGCCGATGCAGGGGGACACAGGTTCATGCCCCGGTCCGGGAGGATCCCACATGCCGCGGAGCCGCTGGGCCCGTGAGCCATGACCGCTGAGCCTGCGCGTCCGGAGCCTGTGCTCCGCAACGGGAGAGGCCACAGCAGTGAGAGGCCCGCGTACAGCAAAAAAAAAAACAACAAAAAAAACTGATACCCAGCCTTCACCCCCAGAAATTTGGTTTTAATTGGTCTGGGGTGACTTCTGAACATCAGGGGGGTTTTAAAAGTTCCCCAGGTGATCCTAATATGCAGCCCAAGTTGAGAAGCACTGACCTAGGACCCAAATAGAGAGAGAAAGACAGAGAGAGAGACAGAGACAGACAGACAGACAAAGGGGAGGGGAGGGGAGAGGAGAGGACCCAGGGGCATGCCGACCTTTAGAACCGGGTGGATGAGGAAAGGCCGCCAGCAAAGCAGGCTGAGAAGGAACAGTACACGAGGTAGGAGGAAAACCAAGAGAGTGCAGGGTTCTGGAAGAGAGAGAAGAGTGTTTCAAGGAAAGTGTGTGTGATCTTGCTACGCAAAGTGTGGGCCTCAGACCAGTAACTGGCATCGCCTGAGAGCGTGAACAAACACAGACTCTAAGGCCCCAGCCCAGACCCTCTGAGTCACAATCTGCATGTTATCCAGGTCCCTGAATGATCCTTATGGACATCAAAGTTTGGGTCAAGTAATGTTGGATTTGGCAACATGGAGGTCATTGGTGATCTTGACAGCAGTTTCAGTGGGTGACGAGGCAGAGGCCATGCTGGAGCAGGACCAAGAATGGGGGGAGCAGACAGAGAGGGTAGGGGACACTGAGCCTAAGAAGGGACATGTCCTCTCTCGTAACAGGAGAGAAGAAACCAGATTTGGGGGTGGAAAGATGGGAGTTCCCATTTAACGGCTCTTTTCATGGATTTTCTCAAAGACTGGGGGAGTAAACAATGGGAGAAGGGGGACAGGAGGCTGGAGTGTGACAGGCTTGTCTCAGAGCTGCCCGGGTGAGGATGAGGCAATGGCAGCGGGGGGCAGGGCACGCCTGGCCCTTCTCTAAGATGCAGCCCCTCTCTCCAGGACCCCCCGCGGAGCCCCTGGAGCCCACAAGGCCCCTCCCCACACTCCCGGTCCGCAGGATCCACTCACCGTCTGAGAGGAAGCATGAGCGCCAGCCCAGGCCCCCTCGGCCGCCCCTGGGGGACCGGCCAGCCACACCAGGCACCAAACCCAACATCTGTGACGGCAACTTCAACACGGTGGCCCTCTTCCGGGGCGAGATGTTTGTGTTTAAGGTAGGACCTCGGGGCTCCCCTCCCACTCCTTCCCCCACCTGGGGCGGGAGAGAGCTGCTGCTCTGGGATTAGGCCTGCTGTGGGGCCTGGAGGGGAGCTAGCCCAGCGGCCAGGCCATGAGGTCTCTTCCTGGTGCTGCTGGGTGAATGGACTTCTTTCCAAGAGGGAGGCGGGAAGTGGTGACCCTGCCCCTTCCTGAGGGTTAACGCTGGGGGGAAAGTGCTGGAGACCGGCCTCCACTCTGTGACTCTGAGCAAGTCACCTCCCTTGTCTGGACCTCAGTTTCTCCATCTGAGGGCTGGGAGGGTCATTTCTCTAATGAAGGGTGTGTGCAGATCAAAGGAGTCATGGCTGTGAAGATGTTGGCTTGGAGTAGGGGCTGGCACAGCAGTGGCTGCATCTGTCTCCGGATCCTGCCAGGGCTGGTTCAGAGGACCGCCTGACAGGAAGCTGGCCAGGCTACATCTTGTCCCCTGGTCTGTTCCTGTCCCTCTAGCCATGGGTTGCAGGGCGGCAGCCTGCTCAGTGTGTTGCAGTTGGGTTCTCAGGGAAGCAGGCTCTGGGACAGTGTTTGGGATGCAAGATTTTGACCAGGGAGCACCTCTGGGATCCACATCTGTGGGAAGGAGGGGAGGGAAGCACGATGGGGCAGGAGAAGATAAGCAGCAACTAGATCCACTGCAGACCCGGCCACGCCCACAGCGAGTTCCGGAGCTAGGATGGCCCATCAGAGTTGTCCCGTGTTGGGCCCCAAAAGGCTGGAACTTTATTCAGTCAATGGGTGAGGGGGGGCATGACCTTGGGGGAGCTCTCTGGAGCTAGGCCATCCCCAGCGAGGTTGACAGTTGAAAACTGCCTGCTGACCACACTCCCGGCCACCAGCACAAGAGGCCCTCCGCTGACAGCGTGTCTCTGTCACACTGGCTGGCTGTGGAGAGCTGCCCCACTCACCTTGTGGAATTCTCACCAGCAAGCTTTGAGCTCTGACCAAGAATCAGGCGACAGGGGTCAGCCCCAGTCCTGCTCTCACTGCGTGTCTCAAGGAGAGTCACTTGGCCTTCCCTAAGACTCTGTGTATCTCAGATCTACTTAAGAGGAGTTGTGAAAGTCAAAATAAGGTTTAAAAAACTGGATGTGAAAGTGCTTCGTAAAACACCTAAAAAAAAAAAAAACTTTTCTAGCTTTTGTACCTTTTTTTTTTGGCTGCGTTGGGTCATCGTTGCTGCGCGCAAGCTCTCTCTAGTTGCGGTGAGCGGGGGCTACTCTTCGTTGCGATGCGCGGGCTTCTCATTGTGGTGGCTTCTCTTGTTGCAGAGCACGGGCTCTAGGCACGTGGGCTTCACTAGTTGTGGCATGCGGGCTCAGTAGTTGTGGCTCGTGGGCTCTAGAGCGTAGGCTCAATAGTTGTGGTGCACAGGCTTAGTTGCTCCGCAGCCTGTGGAATCTTCCCGGACCAGGGCTTGAACCCGTGTTCCCTGCATTGGCAGACGGATTCTTAACCACTGTGCCACCAGGGAAGCCCCTGTACCATTTTTATGTATCATGTTCATTCTTCTGCACCCTTGGATCCTCCAACTGAACGGTTCCTAAGCGAGTCTGGGTTTTATCATTCCCATTCACACATAAGAAAACGGAGGTCCTAGGAGGTTACAGGCCTTGCCCAGACTGCCTACCAACCAGGGCTGCAGTGGGACCAGGCACCAATTTGAGGAGGAGAGCTTTTTTCACATTCTTGGCCTATTGAGCTGCCATTTACTTAACGTTGACTATGTGCCCTGTACTGTTCTAGGCACTTCACCTATAATCTCTCATCTGACCCCCACTATTACCCCCCTTTGCAGGTGAGGCTCTTTAAGTACTGAGCCCCAGGTCACGCAACTGTAAGAGGAGGAAACTGAATTCACACCCGGGGCTTGGGGGAATTTCCACGGCTTGCTTCCCACAGACCTTACCCTGCTGGCTGGAGCCAGCCGTGAGGAGGGCACTCTGCCCAGGCTCAGTGACCAACCCCTGCTTCCCACCAGCCTGGGGAGGGGCCCCGCTGACGTCGGTGACTCTCTGCTGCCCTCATGTGGTCATCCCAGGCCCTGCATCATCCCTTCCAGCTCCCCGCAACGCCTCCTCTGCCCACCAGGCCTGTCTGCTGGCTCTGTCTTATGGCCCCTTGGGCAGCAAGAGACATCAGGAGCCTTATGTGAAGAGAGTTGATGGGCATTTTATCTTCCTCATTGGGCTTTGAAAGATAGAAGCAGACATCAGGGAGGGTTGCAAGGCTGGGCCCAGGGGAACGTGTTGGGTTGTTGGGGCCTGAGCCCCAGGGCTGAGATCACTGGGTTCAAAGGCTATGCCTCTTTCTTTCCTTGCCTTAACCCCCAGGATCGCTGGTTCTGGCGCCTGCGCAATAACCGGGTACAGGAGGGCTACCCCATGCAGATCGAGCAGTTCTGGAAAGGCCTGCCCGCCCGCATAGACGCAGCCTATGAAAGGGCTGATGGAAGATTTGTCTTCTTCAAAGGTAACGTGGCCTGTGCAGAAGGACCTGGCATGCTTTCCTGCCCTTCTCGGGACCCCCTTTTTCCACCTGTAAACTGGAAGAGGTAGGGTGGGAGGCAGATGAGCTGCAAGGGTCCTTCTAGCCCTAACAGAAACACTGCCATCTGACAGGACAGATCCCTGCAGGCAGAGAAATTAAGTCAGGGAGTGATTGCTGAGGGTCTGTATGTGCCGAAGTTGGTGGGGTGACAAGCCTCACCCCCACAAAGTAGAGGGAGGTGCAGACAACTGAAGACCATCCAGTGCTCCATGGAAGGCCACCCTGTGAGTTCTGTAAGAGCCTGGAGGCGGGGAGGTCACGCAGGCTGCAGAGGCCAGGGGAGGAGGGGGAACTAGCTGTATGGCAGGCCCACCCTGTGCTAGGTTGTTTCACTTCGATTATCTTGACTTGGGCCAGGCCTCAGAAGAGTAAGATTCAGATAGTGAGGAGTGAGAAAAGCATTCCAAGGGGAAGGAACAGCATGGGCAAAGTAGTTCAAAAGGCTTTAGAAGACCCACCAGACAGCCATGGAGCCCCACCAGAGAGCTGTGAGAAGTGGCCTGGAAAGGTAGTTTAGGGGAGAGTCCTAAGGAGCCCTGGCTGCCCAGCCGAACTATGGTCTTAATCCATCAGGGCAATGCTGGAAGTTCACTGTTTGTTTCTGAGCAGCAGAGAGCCAGAAGGCAGGCGGCAATCCAGGCAGAGGCAGGAGGCCGTTCCTGAGACGGCTGCTGGAGTTGAGGAGAGCGATGTCTGTAAGGCCTGTACCAGGGAGGAGCAGTGAGGCTAGGAGGCTGACAAGGCCTTGTGAGAGGCTAAGTCCTGAGAGGAGAAGGAAAGAGAGGGTGAGGCCACCTTCTTGGGGACACTGGGAGGCAGACAGGTGGTGAGGGAGGGAGCCCCTGGGGTGGAGAGGAGGAACTCCGGAAGCCGACCTGGAAACGCCCAGAAGACGGTGGGCAATCAGGGTGCTGGGCCTGGTGCCCAGGTCCACTGGGAGAGCAGCAGCCTCAGAGTTGGGTGTCACTGGTAGAAGGTTGGGGGAGTACTAGTGTGTGTGTGAAGCTGTGAGAGGAAAGGAAAAAGGAGCAAGTCACACGAAAGGAAAAGAGGGTGGGGCACGGAGCCTGGGCAGCGTGGGGCGAGTTGCCCAGGATCTGAGACTGGATTCTGGCTTCTTGACCCCTAAGCTCTGCCTGAGCCAAGAGGCCTCCGCCTCCTCCGCCACAGGGATCAAGCAGGACCAGGGCCGTCTCCCCCTGACACTGGCTCCATGAATGACTTTGGTCCCAGTGGATGATGGGCAAGTGGCTCTATCCACAACCTCCAGCATGAATGACCGAGGAAGGCTAATCCTGGGTTCCTCTTGGCCACAGGTGACAAGTACTGGGTGTTTAAGGAGGTGACGGTGGAGCCTGGGTACCCCCACAGCCTGGGGGAGCTGGGCAGCTGTCTGCCCCGAGAAGGCATTGACACAGCTCTGCGCTGGGAACCTGTGGGCAAGACCTACTTTTTCAAAGGCGAGCGGTACTGGCGCTACAGCGAGGAGCGGCGGGCCACGGACCCTGGCTATCCCAAGCCCATCACCGTGTGGAAGGGCATCCCCCAGGCTCCCCAAGGGGCCTTCATCAGCAAGGAAGGATGTACGTAAGAAACCGGCTGGGTTTTGTGAGGGGGAGTCTGATTTTACGTGGGTCTCACCGGGGCCCACGGGCATACTCTCAAGGTATCCAGGTTTGAGAAACACCGCCTGGTGGTAAAGACAAGTGCCTCATATCGACCCATGTTTACACAGTAAATTAATCCTCTCTTACCAGCGGCCAAGTCACAGTTTCTCATCTGTAGGGATCATTCGCAACTGAGAGATGTTTTCATAGACTGACTTCATTCCCTCAGATGGCATTTCTCAGACAGTGGTCCTCAGGTGTACTCGAGGAGTCCCTCAAGGTAACAGATCTGAAATGATGGATGTGGTGGTTCAAAGGTGCTTTTTCACAGGGCTTAAAGATAAGAGAGAAGCATTTTCTAATTATGAGACATTTCCTAAGCTCCTCCTGGAGGCCAGGCTGACTCACAGCCTCTCCCTGCTCCGGACTAGAAGCTTCTCAAGAAGAGGGGCTGGGACTTGCCAGGTGCAGAGTGGCTATCCATGGATATTTGTTGAATCCATCTCTGCTCATCTGGTCAAAAGCACAGACCCTGGAGCCAGCCTGGCTGGTTTAATATCCCACCTCCACTGCTTACTAAGTTTTAGCTGTTATCATCATTATTATCTTGTTGGGGTGTTTTAGTTTTTATGGAATGTCAGGTGTCATTCATTTACTCCACAATAATTGCTGAGAGCCAGGTTGTGTGGGAGGGCTGGGGATGGAGCTTAGAACAAGACTTGCCTTGCATCCCTGGCTCCCAGTCTAGAGGCAAAAAACAAAGTGGCAACAAATGCAATAAGGGAAAGCATTTGCCAGAGAGCATCTAGGGAGAGGGCCATGTGAGAGAGGGTCGTCAGGAAGGGCTCTCCAAGGAGACGTCACCGGAAAGAAAGCCAGCAGCCACAGGGCCAGAGCCGCTATTTGGTGGCTCTCCTGTGTACCTGATGCTTTACACACATGGTCTCACTTTCTGGGGAGCCTCAGAGACAGGTGACATCAAGAACTTCAGCCAATGAAAATCCCAGCCAAGGTGGGGAGCCGGCCAATAGGAGAGTGTGAGTTGCTCTGTGTCTGTGGACTGGCGGGGCGATAAGGCTGCTGCAGGAAGCCTTGTGGTGGTTGCCAAGCCCTGCTGCCTCTTTTCCTTCCAGCCCCTCCCCCAGCAGGGTCCCAGCGACCCTGCAATCTGTGTTGCACAGTCACGTGTGCCAAGCCAAAAAAAGTCCGTGGTAACTGCGAAGAGGTGGTGCCCTCCGTCAACGGGAGAAATCTTGCTCCCTGCCTCCCTTGGCTCAGGCAGGAGCTGGCTCAGCCCTAGAGCTATGGAGACAGTGCCGTCCAAGCCTTAAGTTGGGGACTTGATCTGACTCACATGGGGGAAGGGCGAGGCTATGGGCACAGGATGGCAGAGCTGGGACCCAGGGCTGAGAAGAGTCCTGTCTGGGAAGCACAGAATGAGCTTACCAATGCTACTTCCAGCCCCTCAGTGGCTTCCCAGCGCCTTTGAGATGACAGGGTGGGCTGCTCCAGGTCCCAGGTGCCTCTCTGCAGCTGGGCAGGTCGTCCTCCACGACCAGCCACACCACTTGCAGGGTGTGCAAGGCACCGCATGCCTACCTCCAAGAGTTCCAACACGCCCCCACCACGTCACGTGCCCACCCGCCTTTCAGAGCTCCTCTTGGGCTCCTCCCAGGTGGGAGAGGCGCCCCTCCTCCACACTGCCACAGCGCCCTGGGCCCTCTCACGCTGGTGCAGAACAGGTGCAGGGAAGTGTCTGGGATGGTGATGATGGGCCGTGTTTCTGCAGATTACACCTACTTCTACAAGGGCCGGGACTACTGGAAATTTGACAACCAGAAACTAAGCGTGGAGCCAGGCTACCCACGCAACATCCTGCGTGACTGGATGGGCTGCAACCAGAAGGAGGTGGAGAGGCGCAAGGAGCGGCGGCTGCCCCAGGACGATGTGGACATCATGGTGACCATCAACGACGTGCCAGGCTCTGTGAATGCAGTGGCCGTGGTCATCCCCTGCATCCTGTCCCTCTGCATCCTGGTGCTGGTCTACACCATCTTCCAGTTCAAGAACAAGGCAGGCCCTCAGCCTGTCACCTACTATAAGCGGCCAGTCCAGGAGTGGGTGTGAGCAGCCCAGAGCCCTCTCTGTCCACTCGGTCTGGCCAGCCAGGCCCTTCCTCACCAGGGTCTGAGGGGCAGCTCTGGCCACTGCCCACCGGGGCCAGCATGGCCCTAGGCCAGGGGTCATGTAGCCGAAGTGGTGGTGCATTGGCCTAGGCTGAGCATGGGGCAGGGAGTGATGGCAGCTGTGCCCCAGGGTGGGTGTCTGGCACCCAGCTGCCAGCCTTCTGTCCTGGGTAAACTGCTCCCTACTCAAGGGAATAGGCCAGGCCCCATCAGGAGGCAGGGACCATGCCAGGAGGAGGAGGCCCGTGATCACTGCGCCCTGTGGCGTCCACGAGGCACCACTGCGCCATCTGTACCTGGCTGGACCCAGCACCTTCTGTGGGAAGCCAGCGCTAGCGGTCTCAGCCCCATCCGGGAGATGCCACCAGTCCTGGTCCCCCATTGCCAACACCTGCTGGTCAGATGTCCCCCCACCCCTACCCCACCGTCCTCCAAGGCTACAGGACCCCTGCTGCCGACAGAGTGGGCAACAAGCCTGGGTTTCCTCTGCTGGCAACAGCAGATCCCTCAGGAAACCTGCTCCACACGTCAGGGTCTCCTGAGACCCAGGATTTAGGGTCACATGCTGCAGGCAGGGCTGTGGCCCAGCTGGGTCTGACAAGGACCCAGCTGTCATGTCGTGAATATTTCAATGTCCTGTCACTATTGTTTAAAGTCCCATTCTGCAAAGGCTGCTTGAGGCTTTAGGTGAATTAGAGGTGACTGTCTTGGTGATGAGGCCAGCCCTCCCCCCAGCGATAAGGACCAAGGTGCTGTTAAGGCCACTGTAGTGCCCAGACACGCCAGGAGCTGGGCCCCGCTGATGAGGCTAAAGGGCTGGAGCAGGAGCTGACCCCATCTCGGGGGCTGATCTGAGTTTGTAGCTGTCCTCCACTCTCCGGTTCCTCTCCCCATCCCCCAAGTCCCCGGCCCTGCTCCAGCCTGTCGCTTGTGGCCTGAGGACTCAGCCTGACTAGTGAGGTGAGACGGAAATAGCTCTGGGCCAACATTCTCATGGCCTTGGGTTAAGGGGCCCAGGGCAGCCTTCTGAAGTGCTCAGAGCCCACACCCCTAGCTACCCTGAGACCACTTCAATCTCTCAGCCCAGAAGCAGTGTTTATACCATGAGCTTGGCGCCTGCTAACCCAGCTCTCTGGGCCCATCACCCTGCATTGCTCTTCGGAAACGGGCAGCCACAACTGGTAACAACCCCAAGCCTAGGGGCCCGTCCCTCACTGTCTCTGGCAGGAATTCCTAGGGCTCGGCTTGCCTCACTCCAACCCAGTAAGAGGCAGCCCTGCTTGTCACTACGGAGCCGGAGGCAAAACCAATGGGTTCAACTATGTCCACTGGCTCCCTGCCAAATCCAAGCAGAGGTGTCAGTCTCCAGGGTGCTGGCAGGGCCTCTGAGCCTGCATGGGCCTTGCCCCCACCCCGTGGCCTCTGGGCTTTGAGTCTGCTTAACCTGTAGCAGACAGGGACTCTGGGAGCTGTCTTGAGCAAAATCTCTCATCCCAGAGACACCTATATGGGTCCACTGTGTTCCCTGTCATCATCCTGTTTTTTCTCATTTTGGCCAAGGGCGGGCTCCCTGGGGCGGGTGGGGAACAACTGCAGAGATATTAGTGATTCATAGGTTTGTACAGTGTTTTATACTTTGCAAAGCACTTTATTAGCTGACCCCTGTCCGCTCACATGTAACTCATGCAGTCCCTGGGAGGCCAAGGATAACTCTCACTGTGCCCTCAAATGAAGCACAGAGAGGCTGTTACTTGCCCAGGCCACCCAGTAGGCTTGCTAGACCCCTCTAGGGTCCAAGATGAGATCAGAAGTGTCTCTTTTATCCATCTTTTCTTGGCCTCCCTTCTCCCCTTCCGGGTCCCTCTCCACTCCTCAGGTTGGTGCTCTCACTTCTTGAAAGCTCTAGGCCCCCCAGGCTCCCCACTGGCTCCTGGTACTACCGAGGTCAGCTGAGAAAGAGCAGGAGATGGAGGCAGGCAGCCCAGGCTGCAGATGTGAGGGATGCAGGGCCAGGCCCAGAGAGGGCTCAGCCTGGAGGCTTCCAATCATGGATTCTCCTGCCTTGTGGTCATCCGTTTGTCCATCATCCCAGGACAGGGCAGACAGAGGGGCAAAGCACTGGAGGCCCCAGAGCCCAGCTTCCCCTCAGTCTGGGGGAACATCACAGCATTTCAGTGTCAGTCACATTTTAAACTGATCAGCCTTTGTATAATGTTTTTTAAATCATTTCTAAATAAAACAAAAATACACAGTGTGTCATTTCCCTGGGATGTGGGAACAAGGATCAGGTTCTGGGTGGCCTTAAGAAGCTTCTGGGAGACAGGGTGCTTTGCAGTGTCTGGGAGGTGCCCCATGCATCTCATCTGCCGGCCCAAAAATCAGATGCCCCCTCTCTCCAAAAGGCTGGCCCTGGAGGCCCTCTGTTACTGGGGTCTCAGGAAAACAGCCAGATAATGCCAGGGTGGCACCAGGATGGCGGAGCAACCCCTCCCAGGAGAGGTATGGGCAGGTTCACTGTGGCAAGGTCTTTTCTCAAGTCAAGGCACATGGTGCCATGACCAAGGTCAAAAGCAAGAGCCCAGTTCTTGGCAACAGGGAAAAATGAGGTGAGATTAGGTCAGCAGCCTTGCGGTCTTCTTACCAAGAGCCCTGGCCTGGTTCTGGAAGCCAGTGACAGGAAAGGCTGCCCCAGCACCCAGACGGCTGGAGAAACTGTGGGGTGGGGATGAACACGAAGGTCTGAGCTGGTCTGGGTGCAGGCTGAGAAGCCAACGAATCTGGGGTAGAGGGAGGGGCCAGAGGCAAGACGGTGTCCCAAGGCGAGGCTGCGGAGGAGGCTTCCTTCCAGTCCCCAGCGAGCTCCCCGACTCTCCGCGCGTCTCCGGGGTGGCGGAAGGTGGAGAGAGACGACAAGGACCCGAGCAGGAGAGGCGTACAGGATGACAGGAGGCGGCGGGCGGTAAGTGCGGAGGGCGACGAGTCAGTACCAGGAGGTGCAGACGATAAGGAAGCGCACGTCGTCCAGCGGCCCCCAGGGGCCGGGCTCTGGCCAGGGCCGCCCAGGGCCCTCGGGCGCCGCGGGCTGGGGTTGGGGGTGGGTCTGAGGTTGGGGCTGGGGCTGGGGCTGGGGCTGCGCGGGCTGCGCGGGCTGCGCGGGCTGCACCGGCTGCGCGGCGCCCTGGCCACCGCTCAGCTGAGCTCCCATGTTCTGCAGGACGAGAGGCCCGTCAGGTACGGGACGGGCCGCACGCCACCCCCGCCCCGGCAGGGCCCGACCCTCACCTCGCACCGCCCGAGCCAACGGTCAGGAGAATCCCAGTGCCGGCCTCCGCTACCGGCTCGCCTGCGCAGCACCGTCTGGAAGGACTGGCGTTGTGACGCCACGGCGCACGAACCCCGCCCCCTAACCGCCGGCGAGGAAGGCTTCAGGGGCGGGGCCCAGCAAACCCGACCCACCCACCAGCAACCGGCCACACCCGCCCGAAGCCCCGGGGCCCCGCCCCGCGAGCAACTCGGAGCCGCTTGGAGCCGCCCCAGCTACCCTCGCCTCTCCAGCCTGGCTCCGCACCCACCCAAGGCCCTAAAGGAAAGGGCCTACCGAGATTGGTCTGAGTTGGTCCTGGGCACCTAGCAGCCAGGCCAGCAAACCTCCATCCACCCTGGGTGAAAGAGGACAAGACTGCCCTGTAGCCAGGTGCCCCAGAGCCCTTCAGGATCCTCACACTGGCCTAGGAGAGAGTTGAAACAGACTCATCTTTGAAGCCAAAAGTATGAGGCTGAAGTTGTGTGGGAAATGGGAGAAGTACAGTGGAGAGTGCCGCTTCCTCTTGTCCTGGGATGAAACCGCCTATCTGGTGATGGGGGGAGAGGAGTGGGAGACTGTAGAACTAAGGGGTGTGTGTGCATCCTACCCCACCTCCCCCCGGAACAATGGTGGGGGGCTGAGTGCAGGCTGAGGTCCCCAAATAACACATTCAGAATGGCCGGAAGAAGCTGCCCTTTAATGGGTTGGCACAGACAACAGAGCTCTCAGCCAGAAGCCATAGGACCTGCCGGCCAGCATGATGTGGCAGATTTTTGCAGTAACTATAGATTCAGGAGATGGGCACAGGTGAAGAAGGGCTGGGCGTCCAGCCACTGAGTCCAGGTGAGCTCTCTGCCACGGCCCTGCCAGCATCCAGGACAGACTGGGTGGGGCGTGGAGACGGAGCCAAAGTCCAGAGCCAGGAGCCCATGAAGAGTATGGAAGGTGACTCAGGTGAGGCTGGAGAGAGAAGGAGCATTGTCAGTAGGTGCTCCACAGAGCACAGCTCACCCTCCATCCTCAAGGTGCTTGCCTCCACCCTTACCCCAGGACCTCTGTTCCAGCTCAGCCCCGAAGAGCCACACACAGAGGCCCTTCCAGATTCCACTGCTCCCACAAGTCACAAATCCAGTCTAGCACTCACAGTGCTTACAAACTAAAAGTAACTCCTCCACTCGGGTGGGTGAACTCAATAACTTATTCAAATCGTTATTGATCATAAATCAGAGCCTCACAGGTCAAGCCCAACAGACATTAGACAAGGGAACAAGGTGGCTCAGAGAGGGTAAGGGACACGTCCAGGCCCCAAATCCTCTAGTGGCAGGGCTGCGGCCAGAACGTTCTTCCTGGAGGTGATAGTCATGTGCACGATTATAAACATGAAGTATGTATTTCTTTTTTACGGCTGCCCCTCACGGCTTGTGGGATCTTAGCTCCCCGAACAGGGACTGAACACAGGCCCTTGGCAGTGAAAGCACCAAGTCCTAACCACCGGACCACCAGGGAAATTCCCTTAAGTACATATTTCTTGTTTGTTTTTCTTTTGTTATCTGAAGTTTTTATTTCTCTTTAAAGTACTAAAAAAGTTGGATTCTATCTTAGTTTTCCTAGGATGGCTTTTCCTCATACAATCTTAAGTAGAAGAAATGAAAGAACTTTGGGGAAGTTGAAGTACATATTTCTAATCCCCGACCTGACACCTTCCTTGTGAGGTCTCATGGGCACCTCAAACTCAACAGGTTCAAAACCAAAGGAAGCTGATGAGTTTTGTCTCTTCTTTTCCAACACCCATGTCTTTATCTTAACTGCAATGCTGACCAGGGCTGCTGACTGCAGGCAGTTCTGCCTGGCAGTTTCTGAAGTTTCACCATTAAATACAACATTTGCTGTAGTTTAGTAGGTAACAATAATCAGGTTACAGAAATTTCTTTCTGTTCTTAGGTTGCTAAGAAGTTTTTTTCATTTTGTTCTTTAATTAAATGGTTAATTGTGGAAGTACTGTTTTCTTTATGAGGTTCAATGTTCCAAAAGGGGAGGAAGGGTATATTCTATTCATCACCCCATCACTACTGTCTGGCACATAGTAGGTGTTCCAAAAAAAGTTGTTGAACAAATAACAAAACCACTGGTACCACTTTCCTATTCAGACCCTTTCAACTGCTCTCCAGTGCTGACAGCAGAGTTTGTCAGTGTGGTCTCCAAACTGCCCTCATCAGAATCACCTAGGAAAGATTATTAAAACAACCACACATGGTTGGGTCTCACGCCAAACTGAGGGAATCAGTATCTGAGGGGTGATGGCAAATGCTTTGGTTAACAAGTATCCAAACATAAACCAAAGGTCAAAACACCTACAGTCAAAACTTCTTGACATGGGCATTCAGAGTCCTCAACACTGGGAATAAAACCTTTCCCCTTCACACCTTCCACACTTCCCCATCCCTGGTTCTGTCTGAAGTGCTTCCCTACCCTATCTTCGCATTTTCAATTACCTACTCATTTCCCTGAAGCCCAGACTAAAATGATCTGTCCTCCCCAAAACCTTCCTGGATTCCAGAAAGTGTATCACAGGAGCTTCCAAAACCACAAAAGGCACCTTTTACTTCTTCTTTGAAGGTCGCTAACTTATACAACATGGCCACTACATCTTCTCTCCCCTGCTACAATCTAAGTCCCTCTCAGAGGCAGGATGTAGCACTAAGCTGCCGAACTATCCCACATGGGGTCTTGTCCATAGGGTTCAATGAACATCAAGCAATTGAACGAATGAAGGAGGGAAAATGAAGGGAAATTCTGCCCCTGCTAAGTCGGGAGTCTGCTACTGGACACTTGCTCTACTTTGGGGTTTCTATCCTCATAAAGACTCCTGTGCTAGCCGGGTATGGCGTGCCTTGAGAAGGATCCTAAATGGGGGTGGGGGGGGAGGCACTAAATATCCAGCACCTGCTGCTCTTCCAAAGGAAGAGATTCTAGAGCCTAACACCCCAGAACCTTCCAGGGTTAGGGCCCAAGAACCCACTCTTGTGGGGTAGGGCCCAAGAACCCACTCTTGTTTTAAACCCACAAAGTCCAGATGACGGTGATTCTGATGCATTCCCCACACCCCCGAGTCCCTTAGGCACCTGGGTCTCCTCAGTTCCTAAAAGCAGCCTTCCCTCCTTCCTTCAATTAAAAAGCTCTTTCCTGTCTCAGGCTACTGGCTGGGGACACTGACACACAGGCAAATACAAACTGCAAAAGAATGTGGTCAGTGATAAAATAAAAGACAGACTACAGAAGGGATATACTGAGCCAGCGTCTTCAAAGACGGCAGTGGGCAGGTCCTCAGGAAATGCTTGTGGACTGTGCCCTGTGCTTGCTCAGCAGCGTGCAGATGTGGCCTCACACGCAAGGACAACCTACCAGTATGAATACAGTGTGGCTCCCATTACAGGTGGCATCTCCCTCCTCTCCCCTCCCCTCCCCTCCAAAGAAGAGAGGCCCAGATACCTGTCAATGAGGGAATCC
Organism: Phocoena sinus; assembly: GCF_008692025.1. Classification (NCBI taxonomy): domain Eukaryota; kingdom Metazoa; phylum Chordata; class Mammalia; order Artiodactyla; family Phocoenidae; genus Phocoena; species Phocoena sinus. Next base: position 23,989,637 of record NC_045777.1, on the reverse strand, counting down.
CGCATGCTGGTAGCAATGGTGCTAGGCTGGGCTTCATTCAGCTTGAAAACACTCTCCACCACTGACAGCTCTGTGCTGGTCGTGTCCAGGCCACAGAAGGCACACCAGTCGTTCACTACCATCCCAGCGGCGACCACCTCGCTGCCTCGGTTCACAGTGCCCGCCTGCCAAGGGACGGCTCAGTGTGGATCATGGCAACAACAGCCAAAGTCATGAGGACTCTCCCCAAACCCTTCTCCCTGACCCTCAGCCCAAACCCAAACTGTGACAGGTAATAATCTAGATTCCCGAATACTGGGCAAAGGGATCTGCTCCAGCAGGAGACAGAGCTCAGAGAATAAGACTGCTTACCACAAGGGGGACCTGAAGGAGAGAGGACAGCTCATCCTGGTCTTCAATTGAAGTCTTGGGATGCACCAGCCCTCCCTGATTGCTGAAGACACAGTAGCTTCCTACCAGCACCTGGTCAGCTATTGTCTGTCTGAAGACTTCCACCTTTAGCACATCAGCCAGGATTTCTTCTGTTTCCTGTCAGCCAAAGGTACTGTGCTCAGCGCCCAGAACAAGCAGATCAAAGAACCCAGGGCCTCCACACCCAGACCCACCCAGGGCATGACTCCCTAAGCTCATTCCTCTGCTATGTAGCTGCATATGGAAGCTTCACCCAGAAAAAGGAGGGAATACAGCTTGGAGCAGTCTAGACCAGCTATGGAGCCCCTAATATCCATGCATGCCCTGAAGAGCCAGAGGCTGGTCTCCACATTACCCTCCTTTCCTCTAACCCAGAGGCAAGAGTTCACCTGTCAATCTTCTCTCCTAGCCCTGACTTCAAGACCAGATGGGTCAATCTCCCTGATTCTGAAGGACTAATACACTCCCTAGCTTCTTTCTGACACTGATCACACCATGGAAGGCCTCTGTTCACTATTCCAACCAATGTCTGAACTGCAGGAGCCCAGGTATAAAGAGAAACCACAAGAGATACCCCTAATTCCTGTCTGATGGGCAAGAATGGTGGCTAACCGCTGACTCGGCTAATATCCTGTGACTCCTGGGCCGCCTCACCCTGTCCAGGTCTGGGTGGACTAAGGCCACGTAGTCATTGCAGGTGGTGACATTGCCCAGGGCCGAGAGCCGCTCCTCCACCCGCCGGATCTGCACTGAGTCTGGGAGGCAGTTGCGAATGTGTTGCAGCTCCTGGTCGGTGGCATTGCTGGGCACCAGGAGACCATGCCTGTTCCCTGGGGAGACCCAAATTAGGGAAGGTGGGACAAGGATGGACCATGAATACACAAGATGCCTGCTGAGCCCTGGGGGCTGGGGATACAATCCAGCCCAATTAGCTTCCCCAAAGCTTTAGACCCAGACCCCAGTCCTCCAAACCACTGATCCATACAACACCCGGGGAACCAGGAGTCCCACTGGGCAGGCCAGAGATGGCCTAGGAGTTTGTCCCAACACATCCTGCCCAATTCGCCATCATCAGCCAGGAGGAACCAGGACTAACAGGAAGCGCTCTTGGGCATTAGTTGTATTTTAAGAAACTGAAGTAATACTCCACACCTACCAGAATGGCTAAATTTTTTAAAAGAATGTCAATACCAAGTGTTGGCAAAGATATATGGAGCAACCAATAGGAGTATAAACTGGGCAACCACTTCAGATAATTATGTGGCATCATCTACTACATTGAATACCCAGCCATTTCTCTCCTAGGTATTATATATCCAATAGAAATACATACATTTGTTCACTAAGAAACACAGCAGCAATACTCATAACAGACCAAACTGAAAACTACCCAAATACCCACTATCAAGAGAATGAATGAATACACCGTGGTACACCTACACGAAACACAGTACACGGCAACATGAATGAACCACAATTATCTTGTGACAACAATGACTAAACCTCTGCCTAACTCTGCAAGGTCACAACTCTGAACTTCTCAACTATAAGTTTCTCCCATCATAAAAAAAAACCCACCAAAGGTCAGGTTAAGATCTCCCTTGTTACATAAGAACTAGCTTCAAGTCCAAAGGTCAAGGTTAGGGATACGAATGTTCTGCCTGAATAAGAAAATACTCGAGTCCAAGATCATCAGGCTTATGATTAAAAATACAGGAACAAACTCCTATTTGAGCAAAACTAGAAAGAAGGGGAGGCAGTAAAGGCTGACAGATCCAGCTCAGAGAAAGGACAAATGGCCGGAGTCAACCGTGCTGAGACATAGGGGTACATGGTAAAGGGAACTGAAGATTGAAATGGGTAACTGAACAGTACGCCCCAGAATCTTAGCTTGTCACTATTATTTTTTTTTTTTTTGCGGTACACAGGCCTCTCACTGTTGTGGCCTCTCCTGTTGCGGAGCACAGGCTCTGGACGCACAGGCTCAGCGGCCATGGCTCACGGGCCCAGCCGCTCCGCGGCATGTGGGATCTTCCCGGGCCGGGGTACGAACCCGTGTCCCCTGCATCGGCAGGCGGACTCTCAACCACTGCACCACCAGGGAAGCCCAGCTTGTCATTTTTTAGAGGCAGAAACAGACGCTCAGAAAGTGGAAGCAATTTGCCCAGAGTCAGTGGCCGGGGAGAGATGACAATCCAATCTTCCCTCACACCAGGTGTGGAACTGGGCGAGTCACTTGGGTTCTTTGAGTCTCAGCTTCCTCATCAGTCAAATTAGGCCAATAATTCCGACCTCCCAGGGTCTTCGTGAACATGGACTGAAACAAGGGTAAAAGTGAAAGCCCTTTATGTTATTTGTGATTACAATGATCCAGAAGCCTTTGCCAGAGGTTGTCCCTGATCTGCTGACACTTAGGGTCCAGCACAGGCCTGAGAGATTCTGTAGTCCCTGGAAATAATGGATGAAAGCCTAGGAATCCCTGGGTCACCCGGGGTCCCTTCTAGGGGTACAAGTAAAGGCGCTGGGAGGCTCCATTTCCTCCCTCGGCGACTTCCAGCTAGCTTACCCACACACATGCGCCCGATGATGCGGCAGCCGGCGATGGAGGCGTGCACCACAGGGATGGTATCAGCAAGCTCACCCTCGAACACACTGTAGGGACAAGGACTCGGTGGTCACGGGGCTGGGGGGCCTGAACCCTCCCTCTGCCCGAGCCCTCCCTCTGCCCGAGCCCCAGACTCCCAAGTACCCCTCCCAGCCACCCACCCACACACTGCCCACGGGCCCCGGGCTCCCGCCGCACCTGTAGAAGTTCTCCGACCCTCCGATGGCCACCAGGCAGTAAGTGTTGGTAAGTTTAGCAAAGCAGCCGATCTCACAGTTGTTCTCGAACGACGCTCGGACCGCCATGAGGCCTAGGGGCTGCGGGACAGGGAGCTCAGGGCCGGCGGATCCTCTCCCGGGACAGGGTGCTCCGGCTTCGACCCTGGGTCCGGGTCCGGGTCCCGCGGCCTCCGCGCCTCAGGCCCCGCCGCGACCCCGCCCCTCTCGGCCCCCAGCCCTCGGGGCCCGCCCACCTAGCCCCTCCAGACACGACAGCCCCGAATCCTTCGGCCCCCACCCCTCACGACCCAGGGCGCCCGGAGGTAACCCTGCCGATGTCCCGCCACAACCGCTCACCACGTAAACGAAACCTCCGCACGCGCAAGGGACCTCCTCGGCCCTCGGTAGGTTTCCGTTTCCGCCTCCTCCCTGGGAGACTTCCGAGAGAACGCGGCGCACGCCGCCACGCATGCGACCACTCTAGCGCCAGCCTCTGGGAGCACTCTATGGCTGCAAGTGGTCCTGTCTCTACCCCGCCTGGCCCCGCCTCCAGCAAGCTCGCATTCATTCATTTATTCATTCAGTCAGGAGCTTTGTAGGAGATAGTATCGACCCAGACCTGTGCTGGTTGGATGTGAGGCATAAGAATGGAGGAGCCAGGGATGTCTTGCAGAAGATGGGTTGATGATGGAGTTATATCTTAGTTCCCCCACCAGGCATCGAACCCACGCCCCCTGCATTGGAAGCGAGAAGTCTTAACCACTGGACCGTCAGGGAAGTCCCAGACGGAGTTATACCTTGAAGTAAAGCCCGAGGAGGAAGAGCAGGTGTGGGAGAGGTGAGGGACAGAGTGAGGTGTGGGACAGATGCCCAGGCCGGATCTGGAGCCCAGGGGAGACTGGAGGGCTGAGATGTGGAGCTGAAGCCTGGGGTGGATGAAGTCACCCACGGAGAAGGTGTCCATCAGGGAGAAGTAAGACCACGACAGAGGCTGGAGAAGGAGGCGCGGCCAGAGGATGAAAGGAAACCATGCTGAAGAAGGTATTGGAGAGGAGAGGATGGACGAAGCCGGGTGTCAGGGAGGGTCCAGAGTGGGCAAGGGTGTAGGGGCTGATGGGCAGCCACTTTCTGCCTCCCTCCCCCACCCCGACCCCGCCCCGCCTGCAGATGGTGGCAGTCAAGAGACCTGCTCTGGTGGACGGATGAACTTGGCCCCCATTTTGTACAAAAGCCCCAGGGTCTCGCAGAATGTCACTCTCAGCGAGGGCAGAGGGAAGCTTGGAGCCCCTTTCCTCCCCACCCCCCAGCCCTCCTGCAACCCTCCACTCTCCTTCAAGGACCTCTCCATAGTTGGCCTGAATGGTGCCCTTCCCCTGTCCCCAACCTGCAGTTTCATAACTCTGCCTTCTTCAGGATACACCAGGCTGCTGCTGGGTCATAGCATGTCTGCTTTTATTGATTTGTATCACGTATACTGTCCCAGGCAGGTCGCAAGCTCAGGAAAAGGACCTACATCTGACAGAGCCTATACTTCTAGGGATACTCAGCAAAATGAGGCTGGTATGTGTGTGTGTGTATCCACGTCCTCTCCATCCTCCCAGATTCATCTCAGACCCACTCATTCAGTCCTCTCCATGGTCTCTCTTCAGCTGGTTCCCTCTACCAGGAATTCCTCTAACCCTCGCCTCCATCTATCCAAGTCCTTTCCACCCTTCAAGGCTTGGCTCAAAGGCTGCCTCCTCTAAGAAACTTTTCTCACCACTCCATCATCACCACCACTTGTTGGCCTTCATTCTCTACCACCTTCTGTCACTGGTTAGCCTTTAATTAGATACACCAGTCGTTTATGCATTGAATCCTTGTCTCCTAGGGACTGAATCTGATTCATTTCTCAACCCTATGGCATGTCCAGCACAGGACTGGGTACACAGCTTAGGTACAAAAAGATACTGGTTGGTGCATGCATGCCTCTGTGTGTGTGTGTGTGTGTGTGTGTGTGTGTGTGTGTGTGTGTGGTTATGTGCATATTTATGGTCTGTAGATCCTAAGGGGTCTACGGTGTGCACCGAATGTAACCATTCATTTACCCAAATGACATTTATTGAGTACCTGTAACTAGAATCCTGAGTGTTTTGGTTTATCGCATGGACTGCATCTGTGGGTGTAGTTTGTGGGTGTGAAACCTGTCAGTGTGCAGTGTATATTGTGCAGGCATTTGGAGCATCTCTGTTATTATGTGGATTTTGTGTGCATGGGGACATGGGAACTGTTGATATTTTGTGTCCTGTCTGTGCAAAAACACGATCTTAAGAAATTAAGAGTCAGAGACACAGATTTGAGCCCCTGTCACTTACTCGGACCTGATTCCAAGCAAGTCATCAAACTCGCTGGGTCCCAGCTTCTAAATTTATATTATAGGGAAGATAATATCTATGATCCTAGAACTGTACACCTACTAGAGCTCTATCTCGTAGGGTATTGTGAGGATGAAGGATGAGAAGTAACTGGTGAGAAGGGCTCAGCACAGTGACAAACGGCAGGTACCCAGTAACTGTGGGTTCCATTTCCCCATGTGTGTGCATGTACGTGTGTGAGCAAGAATCCCAAGCCCAAGGAATGTCTAACCTGGGCCTCTAGACTCCCTCTCCTCCCCATAAGGGCCGTGCTCGAGCTCCCACCCCAGAGTCTGGGACCTGAGCCAATCTAGAGTCACAGTGGATGGAGGACGGACATGTCCTTTCTGGGAGCAGGACTACAACTGAAAGCGGCTTCGGAGCAGCTTGCACTTGGACTTGTTGTACTGAATAATGAGGTCCAGTTTGCTGTGGCCCAGGGTCAGCCGTTTCTCATCCCCAGACAGGCCATTGCTACTGCCATTGCGCTGGCCACCTGTGGGGCCCCTGGGGAGGCCAGGCTCAGGTCCCTGCCTGGTGCCCTGTAACTGATGATACTTGGTGATGAGGTCCAGCTGGCTGTGGCCCAGAGTCAGCCGCTTCTCATCCCCAGAGTCCACTCCAGGCTTTCTGCCAGGGCTCGGTCTGGGGAGATCATTGGACCCAGGCCCCTCACCCCAGAATGGGCCAAACTTCATGATGAGGTCCAGCTGGCTGTGTCCCAGGGTCTGCCGTTGTTCATCTTTACCCTGCTTGCCAGGCCTGGCCAAGGAGTTGGCTTCAGGGGGCACTCTGGAGCCCCCAGCCTTGGGGGACTGTACCTGGAGGTCCAGTTGGCCATGGCTGTGGTTTGGGGACAGCCTCTTGTCCTCTGGGGTTCGATTGCCAGGCCTGGGGGAGCCTGACTCAGGGGGACCCCTGGCATCCTGGGCCTGGGGCAGGAGATCCAGCTGGTTGTATCTCTGATTTGAGGCCAACCTCCTGTCCTCTGGGGCCTGCTCACTAGGCCAAAGGGAGCCTGAGATGGGGGTCACCCCAGAATCAGGGCCCCCTGCTTCTCGTGCCCTGGGGAAGGGGACGAGGAGATCCAGCTGGCCATGGCTCTGACTCAGAGACACCTTATTCTCCTCCACTGCCTCCAGGGCTGTGCCGGGTACCCAGCGGCCTCGTGGGGGGCTAGGCTCCTGGCTTCCTGTGACCCCATTCTCTGGGAGCCCGGACGGAGCTGAGACACCCCGGGGAAAGGAGAGGAGGGGGTGAGGGCGAGCAAACAGAGGTGACCCCCCTGCCAGGGTCACAGGGCTGGTGCTATTGGGGTTGAGGGCAGGGGAGGACTGGGACCAGGGGGACGCCCCCAGCTTGCTCGGGTTGGCCCTGTAGGGCCCAAGCAGGGGGCCGTGGTTAGGGTCTGAGAGCTGGCATTGCAGGGAGGGCTGGCCATCGGCCTCACAGTGGGCAGGGCCCGGGGAGGAGGATCCCATAGCCATGTCACTGCAGCCGCCGCCTCTTGGCAGAGCTGGGTAGGAGGAGTGACCCATGCGAGGTGAGCACTTGATGCTGCTGAGGCTGGTGCTGGAGCACGACAAGGATGTGGTGCTGGGGATGCCGGGCCTGAAGGACCGGGCCACTGGGGGAGGGCACGGTGCCCTGGGAGACAGGGGATCTTCACCTCCGCAGAAGCCCTCCACGGGCCGGGACTCGGCATAAAGACAGCAGAACTCCTGGTCAAAGTCTTCCACGATGCGGCCCCTCAGCTGCAGCACCATGCTCGTGTGCGCCTGGCTGCAAAGCCAGGTGAAGCTGGGGGCAGAGGGTCAGGGTCAGGAGGCAAAGTGCAGGACCTTGGGGCCAGGCAGGAGTCACAAACAGGGGAGCAAGATAAAACCACCAGCACCCCTAGGGCCCAAGTGAGGAGGCAGAGCTCTGACTCCGGAGTCTGTTCTAGCCCTAGCTCAGCTTAGTGGACTTCGGCACGTGGTTTCGCATCTCAGCCTCAACTTCCCCATCTGTAAAATGGACCAAGGGCCAGGTTCCCTGAAGTCCCTCCAATTCCGAGGTGCAAGAGTTATTTTCTATGCCAAGGGCATTAAAGTAGTCCTTCCACAGAGTGAGCTCCTCCAGGGCCCAGCCCAGGGCTGTCTTGCTCCCCACACTGGCCCCTGGGCCCTGCACCATGCCTGCCACATGGCGGCTGCTCGGTTCATGGTGGAAAGGATGGATGAAGAAAGGAAAGTTCAAAGCTGCCAGGTCCCAGGCACCCTCGCAAACCGGTGGCTCAGCCCCAGGCACCCTCCCCGCCATCCACTTGCTCACCTGTAGCTGCCTGCCACCACCTGCTCACCGTCAATGATGGCGAACTTCTCCAGGGCCTGCCCCGTGAAGCGGCGGCCTGCCTTGCTGCAGTATGTGTCCCCACACGTGCTCCGCACACGCATGTTCTGGGCCAAGAAGGGAGGGAGGTTGGGAATCACCTTTAGAGGACAGGGCTCAAGCCATGTCTAAATCTCCTGGGATCTCTGACCCAAAATAGCTATAGGAGAGCCCGGCCTCCCACTCCCATTGACCCCCGATGCTCACGAACCACCCGACTGACTCTCCTGCCCTCCCTGACTCCACACCCCAGTTCCTGCCCCCGTCCCTTGCTGACCCGTAGGTGCCCTCTATTGAGGTCCATCTTGTAGCACATCTCCAGGAAGTGCCTCAGGTGTTCCTCGGCCAGAAGCAGGTAGACGGGGACACCACGCCAGCCCGAGGCCTCCACGAGGTCACACAGAAGCTCCATGTCGGTGAAGATGTCCATTACCACAGCCACCACCTGGCGGGGGCGGCGGGGGGTGGGGGGGAAGCTCAGCCCTGCCCGGGGCACTGCCGAGGCCAGGGGTAGAGGCTAGATCCCCGGAAACAGCACTGGACTGAAAAGCAGGAGGCCAGAGCCCATGAGAACACCTGAACTGGGAGGGCTTTTAGTGGTGACCCAGCCTGGGGGTTCCTGACATGGAAGCTGGGGGGTTTCACTGTCTTGAAGCCCAGAAGGCTGTTTGAAAGTTTTTGTGTGCATTTTTCTAAGGACGGTTTGTTTATCTGTCATCTGATTCTCAAAGAGGTCTGTGGATCAGCTGTACCAGTCTAAAGGTCTACTCTACAGATGGCAAGACTGAGGCCCAGAGGGGGAAAGAGTCAGAAGCAAAACCCAGACCCCACTTCCCAGGATAGCACCTCACACTCCCCCCACTTGCTCAAGCTGTAGCTCTGGCTGTCTGTCTGAGGCTCCCTTCTCATGGATCAGAGCTGCAGGCTAATTACTGGGGTCTTCAGTGCCCTTTGCTAGACCCACCTGTTTCGCTGAGAAGCTGCAGAGATCTGCTGTGACCTCTTACAACTGGGACCAAGTTTTCTGCTCGGTGGAGAGGTGGGGCTTGCAATATCTGCCGTGAGAACCTCCTCTCCCAGTCCAGGCTGAGAGGCAGGAGGTGCGGAGCAAAGCACTCCAGCTCTGGAGCCAGACAGAGCTGGGTTCGAACCTGCACTCTGCTACTTCCTAGTGCTATGACCTTAGGCGAATTCCTTCACCCCTGGGAGCCTCAACTTCCTCATCTGCTAAATGGAGATAGTGATAGCTACCTCTCAAGAGTTATGGGGAATTTAATGTGAAAATACTCAACACACAACAGAAGCTCAATAAATGTTCCTCTCCTGCTGCCTCCTTAACAAACAAAGCCATTGGGCCACAGGGGGAGGAAGCACTTCCCAAGATCACTCTGAGAGTCAGTGACAGCCCAGAGTGGAAGCTTGGCTCCTGACCCAGAGGTGGAGGGTCTAGACGGGAGGATGAGGAACCAAAGCACTGAGGGATGCCCTAGTCCATGGCACAGGCCTGGCCACAGGTGAGGGGAACAGGACAAGCAAGAAAAATCAAAGGGCAGTGGTGATGACAGCAGCCATCTCACTAATAACCCCATTCCCTGTGCCAGTCAGGTCTGGCCTTCCCCTGCCTGGGACGTAGGTAGACTTGCCAGGGAGGCTCTGGAGGTACCAGCAGGATGCCAGCATCCTGGCTCCTAACATCTGCAGCAGGTACCCTCAGGGCTGCTCCCCTAGCAAGAGCACTGAGTCTAAGCCACCCCAAACTCTGCCTAGGGTCATCTGATCCATCTCCCTGCCTCCTGAGTCAGAGGCCAGGGCTCCAGGAGTGAGGCTGTGCTAGTCTGTAGCTGAAGGCTTCCCAGGTACAAACACCCCACTTGCTCTGCCGCTTCCCTTTCTCCTGAGCCCTGCTCCCCATCCTTGAGCCCAGCAGCTTCCGCTCCTCTTTCCTTTGGGTGCAGAGCTAAAAGCCCAGCCCTCAAGGCCATGCTGAGGCCCAGGCACCAGCACCCCTTCCCCTGCTTCAGGCCAGTGGAGATACAGTGCACAAAGCGAGGTTCAGTTGGGACCATTTGTCAGGAGGCAGGGCTGTGCCTGGGGCCCGGGGCCTGAGTCTAGAGCCCTTTCCCTCTCCCTGAGCCCCGGGTTCCATTTCACCAACTGACTGGACCTCATGAGTAAGTCCCAGTCCCTTTCTGGCCTCAGTTTCCTCCTCTGTAACTCAAGGGGGTGGCTCAGATGCTCACCAAGGTTGGGGTTCTTAGTTTGGGGATCACAGACCTTTTTGAGAATCTGATGAAGGCCATAGGCCCTCTCCCCCAAAAGAGAGAGGATCCCCCTCTGCAATGAACACCACTTTGCACGCGTTTTCAGGGTGTTTGTGGAGTCCCTGAGACCCATCCCCTGTTCTAAGCTTGTTCATAATGTCCTCGAGTGCCAAGAGGTTACCAAGGTAAATAAAACACGCCCACACTCTAGGAGCTTGTGATCTGATAGGGGGCAGAGGTTCTCGTCCCAATGCTGCCCCCAAGCTGCTGTGTGGCCACACTTCCTCTCCCTGGGCCTCAGTTTCCACATCTGTGAAATGAATGTCTGAAGAGACGAGGCCCTTACCGTGCGGGCCTGGCTGAAGAGGAAATGCAGAAGGTCCTTGATGCTCTTGGCTTTGTTCCGCTGTAAGTGGATCACAGCCTGCGTGGGCCTGAAGCCCGTGGCCCGTGGCACCTCGGGCCAGCCCAAGTCCAGGTCCGGGGGGTCTATGTCGGAGGCCAGGGGGAAGTAAGTGCCGGAGGTGACTTCGGAGAGCAGGCTGAGGGGGTCAGGCCCGGCAGCCCCTGGCCCCACAGCCTCGCCTAGCTCAGAGCCCCCGCGCGCATGGCTGGTCATGTAGTCCACATCCAGAGGGCTCAGGAAGGGCAGCTCCTGCTCCTCGGAGAGGACCCGCAGGTAGGCAGCCTCACCCCGCTCCAGGAGGGCATCGGCCGCCAGCCGGGCTGCCTCGCTGTGCTGGAGCACCCGCGGTGAGCTCTCCCGCCACCGCTGCCGCTTCAGCTCCTCCACCCGGCACGGCAGGGGCCCCGCCATGCCCTGAGCTCCCAGCGCCTCCGAACACGCCTGCCCACCGGCTACCCTCACCCTCCAGCAAGCTCCATGGCCTGCACCCCGGGCCGGCTGCAGCAGGAAGAAGATACCAGCAGAAACTGTCTCCCGCCCGCCTGCCCTTTGTCAGAGCCACGCTCCACCCTGTTGCCCCCGGCCTCGGGAACCTGTTGGGTCAGCCTCACATGTCCGCCTGCTGTTGGGACTCGCCCGCCCGCCACCCGGGGAAAGGGAAGGTCCTTACTCAGCACACACTCCCTCCGCCACCCCAGCGTCACCTGCTGCATCCCCACCAGGCTCCCAGCAAGTTTCCTCCAAACACTGCCCTTCCGGAGTCCCAGTGAAAAATGCTGTCCCACCCCTGAAAAATTCTGTTCCCGATGTCTGCGTTTCCACCACCCTCAGCTCTGGGGAAGCTCTTGACCTGGTGGCGCCAGACCCCAGCCTTTCTCCCCTCCTCGGGGGCTGAGTATTAAATGGTTAGTGAGAAAGTTGGTTGAGAGGATCGGGGGACACACTGCGTGGTCCGGAGGCAAACAGCAGGCCAGTTTCTGTTCTCTGCCTCCATCAAGGGCCTTAGTCCCGGAGTCCTCAGGAGCAGGGTGAGGCTTTGCGCTGGAGAAGGGGGCTCAGCAGATGGCAGCTAGCTGGGAAGGCAGGCCGGGCAGAAGTGGTCACAAGGGTGCCAGCCCCACCTTTCTGTGGAGGGACGAGGTCCCATGAGGGTGGCCGGGACAGCAGAAGACCTAATGCCATGTCTCAACGACCCCGTTTAGTACTGGCTGCACTTGCTTTAACTGATCTGTGATCATGTCCAGATCAGACACAGGTTCCTCTATGCCCACAAAGCTTCACTTGGGGCCCAATGCATGCACAGCGGGGCTGGTGCTGGCGAGGGGATTTAGGGGCTCCCTGCATCAAGCTGGGCCCTGGGACTAAAGACGAATGGGACTTTGTCTTTGAGGATCCTAGAGGGGCCCAGGAGGGGCAGGGGCAGAGATCAGAGCCCCGGGTACTCTAAGGAGGCCCTTCCCTGGGCGTGGGGAGGCTGCATGAGGGGCAGGGGGAGCCAGACTGTGGGAGGGTAACAAGCCACGGGGGTAGCCGAGGTGGCAGGGCCTTATCTCTGGATTTGTTTAGGGGGAGAACAGGGCCATATCTGGGTCAGAGAAGCACTCCTGGGAGGGGAGGAGTCATGTTTCTGTGTTGCTGAGTTCCTGTGTTTATCCCTCAGTGTGTATATGTCTACCTGACAGTACATATTTTTGGATCTTTTAAAAAATTATTTTTAATTAACATAAAGTTTACCATCTTAACCATTTTTAACTGTGCAGTTCAGTGGTATTAAGTACACTCATATTGCTGTGCAACCGTCACCACCATCCATCTCCAGAACTTTTTCATCTTTCCCAACTGAAACTCTGTACCTATGAAAGGCTGAGTACCCTCCTCACCCCCTGACAGCCACCACTGTACTTTCTGAGTGTGAATTTGACTACTCTGGGTACCTCATGTAAGTGGAATCATACAGTCTTTGTCTTTTTTGTGACTGGCATATTTCACCTAACATACAGGTTCACTCGTGTTGAAGCATGTGACAGGATTTCCCTCCTTTTTAAGGTTGAATAATATTCCATTGTGTGTATATACCACATTGTTTATCCATTCACCCACTGATAGTCACTTGGATTGTTTCCACCTTTTGGCTATTGTGAATAATACTGCTTGAACATGGGTGTACAAAGTTGGCTCTGTATTTTTTAATATTTCCCTCCATGCCCACATTTGTATTAGATTCCATTGTTTTAAGTAAAAAAAAAAACACTGAATATTGACAATTTCACGTGGCTCAACTCAACATAGACAGGAACACCTCAGAGATATTATGGGTTCAGTTCCAGACCACCGCAATAAAGCAAATATTGATATCTCAGTAAAGTGAATCACACAAATTTTTTTGGTTTCCCAGTGCATACAGAAGTTACGTTTACACTATACTATAGTCTATTAAGTGTGCAAAAGAATTATGTCTAAAAAAACAATGTACATACCATAATGAAAAAATACTTTATTGCTAAAAAATGCTAGCCATCATCTGAGAACTCAGGGTTGCTACAAACCTTCAGTTGGTAAAAAAAAAAAGCAGTATCTGCAAAGCACTGTATAGTGAAGTACGATAAAATGAGGTATGCCCGTACACTATACCTATGCATTACTATATACCTGGGCGTGTGTGTACTTTACATACTGTCTATTTGTGACGTTTGTGTGTCTGCTTGGCTGTCTTTAGGTATCTAGCTGCACATCAGTGTATATTTACCTGCTTGTGCATCTGTGTATGTTCTCGTGTATGTGTCTGGGTGCATATCTGTGTGCATGAATGTCTGCGCAGCAGGGGTGGTCTTTGACCCTAACATTGGACTGTGGTACTAAGTGTCTGTACAAGGGAGCTCAGCTGAGAGGGGCAAGGATGGGAAGACTGAGTTGAAAAGGGCTCCAAGGGATCCCGGATACCCTGATAATAAAAGCGTATAAATCAAACGAAATCCCCCAGGGCTGCAGGACTGTCCACCCGTCCTATGGGCTGAGTGGGTAAAGGGCAATGGGAGGGCAGACAAGTATATCCTAGCCTTGGGGCTGAGTCTAGGGGTGGGGACCCAGGGTGACGAGAGCCATACAGATAGCTAAGCCCAGACCCTGGATGCAGTGGGTCGGGCATAGCCCCCTAATAACTGTTATTAAGAGGAAGAAAATTATTTTCCTGTCCAGGGGGTGTGTCAGGCGCCTGCCTGGCATCATTCTGCTATCCTAGGGGCCATTTAGCCTTGTCTGTTCTTTCTTAGAAGCTGAGTGGCACCTGGGCAGGTGAATGTCGTGTGGGGCTGGTGGGAGCAGAGGTTGGGCTGCAGCCCTTCAGTTGCAGGCTGCTCTGATGCCAACACTGCCACACACCTTTACTGTGGCACCTCTGGGTCAGGGGAGACAGGATTCCCGGGAGGAGCAGCCAGGGCTAGTAGGGGTGCCAGAGTGTGCCTAAATCCCTTGAATGAAGGCAAAGTGACCTAAAAGCCTGACACAGGCACAAGTCGTGAGGATTCCCAGAGACTGGCTCGAGCTGGGTATTAAAGGATGAGACAGATTTTGAGACGTGCAGGGTGGAGGGCTGGGCGTTCCAGGCTGGAGGACTAGAGGGGCGGGGGCCTGCCTACTGAAGGTATTGCAAGCAGCAGTGCAGGGAAAGGGCTGCCGGAAAGGCCGTCTGGAGCCACACCCTGAAGAGGGCCTTGCTGAGGCCCAGAGGTTGGCAAGATCCATCGAGCGGTATTTTAGGATAACTTAGGAAGCAGGCCCCCGGGGGCAGAGTGGCCCAAAGCAGGAGTCCCAGAAACAACCCAGATGGTGTGGTTTGCTGTTCTTGAGCACCACACAGGCCTTCAGGAGGCCACACTGGCTCTGGAACTTAATGGGTGAGCCAAACAATCACAACTCTGAGTCACGGTGGCGTAACCTGTAAAATGGGACCAACACCATCTCCTTCACCAGGTGGTTGTGAGGAACAAGTGAACTACTCTGTGTCAAGTGCCTGACTGAGAGAACGAGGAGCTCAGTACATGCTGAATTTAGAGCTTTTCCAGCCATGAAGGGGCAGGGGCTCAGTGAAGGCCTGACGGCAAACGAAGCAGCACCACGGAAGCTCCTTCGGGTCCGTCTCTGGCCTCTTCCAGACCAAAGGCCAGCCCTGAAGGTGAAAATGGCCCTGGGCCATGTCAGTGGAGTGTGGCTCTGAGATTTGGCCTCTCATCCCAGCTCACAGGAGTCAAGGTCCTCTCTCCACTCTGCATACACAGATGAGCACTGGGCAAGTACAATCACAAGGAATAAGGATTTTGGCATTCTGCTTTGGAAAGGTGACTGTGTCTGGGTCTACACTGTAACACTGTAACGATGGGGTCTCACCCTTTCCCCCACATCCTTCCCTCCACCCCCTCTACCTATCCGTCCACCGTATTCCATCCCACAGTGGGAGACCTGTCCCCACTCCCCATGTTTCCATAAGAGGAGAGAATTCCCACTCCACTCTCCTGGAGGGGAAGGGTGAGAGGACCACTCCCTAAATCCTCACAGGCTTCATCCTCCCCAGAGGAGGGGAATGGCTTGGCTGATTAGTGGCTTAGGGAAGGAGCTGAGCTCAAATATTTCTGGGTTTCTCTCTCTCTCTCTCTCTCTCTCTCTCTCTCTCACTCTTGGTTCTGCTGTAGGCATAAGTAGCATATTCTCCATTGATCTACACTGTAAAATTCCACAGGAGGTTCTGTCCCTGCCAGGGAGAGAGGTCTGCCCCTTTTTTGGGGGCGGGGGGCATGGTGCTTATTTGGGGGAGGATATTATTAAGTCCATTTGGCCCAAAAGCAAAAGCTACATTCTCCAATCCGCTTTATCAGAAATACTGGTAAAGCCCCCATTTTGATGTCCATGTGTCTGTCTCTTATTTTTCAGTTCATTCTGGACTTGGGAGGGGAAGAAGACATATTAGCCATTGATCTCTTAAGCCCCCAACATTATTGATCCAGCCACGTCTCCCTCCCCATCCCCTCTCCCTCTGCCCATTCAGTCCACCCAACATATATTTAATGCTAACTGTAGGCCAGCACTGTGGTCCCAAAGATGAGTAAGACTTAGTCTGTGCCCTGGAGGGACTCAGTTTAGTGGGGAAGGCAGACTCAGAAATAATTATAAGCCACAGAATAAGCTGAGGTATAAACCAGTTGCTTGCGGTTTAGAGCTCATGAGTCATTCTAGAAGCTTAGAGGAACCATGTTCCACCCTCCACCCCCAATTAGAGTACAGCCCTGTTGTAGGCTCTTTCTCAGATGGTGACTGGGAGGTGAAGGAACTGTTTCTGGCCACAGGGAGGGAGAAAAAGAGGGAAGAAGCAAGCCAGCACAGGTCAGTGATTCTGGTTCCCAACTGTGAAAACTTGAGTGAGCCTCTCAGAGCTTCAGCCTCCCATCTGTAGAGCAAGAGGCTGGAGGTCTCCAAGTCCCTTCTAGTGCTCACAATGTGTTCTATCACTTTTTGACGTTACGGGTCAGTGCTTGAAGATTCCCTTCCCGGAAATCCCCGGCCAGGATCTCCAGGACCTTTTCTCGCCTCATCAGAGGGGTGGAGGCCCTTGACCTGGGCAGGGTCTGGGCCCTTGGGCTCAGCAGCATAGTTTGAGGGAAGTCCCCTGGAAGCCACAGAAAACTTGTGAGGGGTGGTTATCACCAGGGCAGAGTGAGGGGGTAGAAGATCATGGCCAGGGGCCTGAGGTCTGGCCTATCCTCCCTAAGGCCAAGTCCATGGTGTCAGTGGTCAGGGCACAGTGGGATGCAGTGGGAGAAGGCTGAAGGGGGCAGAACCAGGGTAGCAAGTAAAGGGCTGCTCCCAAGGGAAGAGTTCACTTTGGGACTGTCGGGTTCTCGGCCCACAAACTGCCCACTCCCCTTTCTTCCCCACTTCACCCCAAGCGCTGATAAACTCTAGGTTCCCCGGGCATGGAGACCAGTGTGAGCTCCCTTCCCTCTGGGCCCTCACCTCAGAAATCACTTGCCCCCAACCTGTCCTCCAATCTCTGGTCTCAGGAAAGGCTTCCCTCCTCCCCTCCAAAGCCAGGCCCTTGTCCTCCAGACCAGGCTTCCGCTTCCAGAGGGATCTAACCCTAATTCCTCACGTTTGAGGGACGCTTCCTACTCCACTGATTGCTTTACACTTAATCAGACTCCTCCGCACCCCCATGCACATCTTCAGTTCTTTCCTGTGCTGAAAACACCTGCTCTCCCATCTCCTGCCCGATTCTTCTCGTTTCTTCTCATCTAGGCACCTCCCAAGATACCACAACTGTTGCCATAACCTGCTCTCAAAAGTCTTGTTCTTGAGGCTTCCCTGGTGGCGCAGTGGTTGAGAGTCCGCCTGCCGATGCAGGGGACACGGGTTCGTGTCCCGGTCCGGGAGGATCCCACATGCCGCCGAGCGGCTGGGCCCGTGAGCCGTGACCGCTGAGCCTGCGCGTCCGGAGCCTGTGGTCCGCAAGGGGAGAGGCACAACAGTGAGAGGCCCGCGTACCGCAAAAAAGAAAAAAAAAAAAGTCTTGTTCTTGGAAGAATCTAAAGCCCTTAAGCTCCACCCACTTACCCTCAGTCCTATGCTCTGCAGCACACAGCCTTAAGAGCCTCCTCCTCCTGGAAGGCTCCACCCACACCGCCCACGCCTGGCTTTTTGATTCCACCTCCTACGCTGGTTCCTAATCTCTTCCTACCCCCGTCCCCACCCTCCCCCGGTGGATGCTTTCTCCCACGCCCACCCCACTCCCTTTTCTACCCTCCACATTTCGTCTTCTGGGAACTCATCCAATTTCATGACTTCAGGTGTCCCTTCTATACCCAAGACAGGGCCAAAGTCCTTGGCCCCGAGGTCATCATCATCCCCCAAGGTCCAGGCCTGCCCTATGCCCTTGCCCTCCCTGATGCATCTTCCGTCAGACCAGCTCCCCATAGACACAACCAACATGCACCAAAGAGGTGGGGGGCTTGAAGACATGAGACTGGTCAGCTTCGCTATGTAAGTGGTTTCTTGCACCAGTAAGTGGCTTCTCCTCAGTGGACCTGCTTCCCTAGTGCATCATGGGGGCAATAATCCCTGCCCCATCTCATAGGATAATGTAATTAGCACCCGAAAAAAAAAACACAATGCAAAGAAGATTCTTCTTTTCACGCTCCTGTCTTCTGCTAGACATCACCATCTCCCTGCTTCCGGGAGAGCCCTGAACAGCTTTCTTCAGGCTTCAGGTTCAGTGAGGCATCAAGTCCTGACGATTTTATCCCCTGCAATGCCTCTGGGGTTTGAACTTCCTCTGAATTGCTACAATCGCTTCCAGGCCTTCAAGCCTAGATGGCTAGAATCCTTCCGGACTGCACCCATCCACGCTGCACGCTGCTGTGCACCTGCATTCCCATCAGGTCACAGTCCCTGCCAGATGCAGCGTTACCCAGGCGTCCCTGAGCCGTGGCCCCATCTGGATCTCGGCAACCGACTCAGCTGCTCCACTTGAGTCTGAAGTTTCCTGCTCCGTGCCGCGGATCCTCACTTCCTATTTTTCTTTCCACCTACCTAAACCTTGCCCATCCTTTATGTTCCAACTCCTCGAAGGCTTTTCTGAACCTTGAACCTGAACTCCCTTGTTCTGACTTTTCCTGTTAGTATGTGTATGCACCCACAGAAGCCCACGTGGCTGGAATATTGCTTTAGTTTTCCTTTTCCTTTTTTTTTTTTTTTGCGGTACGCGGGCCTCTCACTGTTGTGGCCTCTCCCGTTGCAGAGCACAGGCTCCGGACGCGCAGGCTCAGCGGCCACGGCTCACGGGCCCAGCCGCTCCGTGGCATGTGGGATCTTCCGGGACCAGGGCACGAACCCGTGTCCCCTGCATCGGCAGGCGGACTCTCAACCATTGCGCCACCAGGGAAGCCCCTCCTTTTACTTTTTAATGTAGCACAACTGACCCTTTCCCCATCTAGTACTCCTTTTCTAGAACTAAAAGCATTGGACTTGGGTGTCAGAACCGCCTGAGTCTGCATGCAAGGTAAATCTGGGCTTCCCTGAGCTTCAGTCCCCCTCAGCAGTAACAAGAACTTATTAATAACACTTACCTCACAGAACTGTCACTGAGGATTAAATGAGATACTAACTGAAAACGCCAAGCAGCATCTGGTGCAGAACAGAAACACAAAAAACACTGGCTGAAGTGTAGCCTGGGCTTTAATCTCAGCTTGACGTAAGAAAGCAATACTTGCAATTTTTAAAATTTTAGGCAAATCTGAAATCTTAGGGGTATTTTCACAACACTGTTCAGTGTTTCTCATTTTAAGTCCCTATAATATATTCTTGGAAGAGTAAGGAAAATATTTGTTTCTTCTGATGAATAAGTATAATTCCTTTCATGTGACAATGGGAAGTACATAACCTTCAGCGTCTCATTTCTGCCTTTGGCTTCCAGGGAGCTCAGAGCAAGGTTTTATACTCAATTGCAGATTTCCTCACTGACCTGTGGGAAGCAGTGTGGGGTGGGGAGACAGCAAGGGCTCCAGGGATGAAGATGAGGGCTGGGCACTCTAGGCCCCTTCTTACCCTGGTTCATCTTCCAGGCCTCTCTGAGCTGTAGTCCCGTCTCGTCTCTTGTGTAAAGGGGATAAGAATCAGGAGAACAATACCTGTTTTACAAGACTGCTGCGAGACAATGCACACCTGAGATCACACTTTATAAATTGCTGAAAAAGTCACGTGAAAGTTGGTTATTAGCAGGCTAGGTTTTCTAACCTACCAATACTTGCATCTTATCTTTTTTTTTTTTTTTTTGCGGTACGCGGGCCTCTCACTGTTGTGGCCTCTCCCGTTGCAGAGCACAGGCTCCGGACGCGCAGGCTCAGCGGCCATGGCTCACGGGCCCAGCCACTCCGCGGCATGTGGGATCCTCCCGGACTGGGGCATGAACCCGCGTCCCCTGCATTGGCAGGCGGACTCTCAACCACTGCGCCACCAGGGAAGCCCTTATCTCTTAAACTTTGTTTCAATCGTTTTGCAGTTTTTATACCTGTGTCTCTTAATTTGCTGTGATCCTTTCTGCACATATACAGAGTACACATAAAGGACAAAATTATTCCTAGAGAGCAATCTCCCTGAGAGCAAAGAAAACATGTCTTTCACTTGTTCTGTATAATAACAAGTTGCAATAGAAAAACGTTTAGCTAGAGAAGGAACATCTGGCTTTCGTTCCTATTCGAAGGCCAAAGGAGGTACTTCATACTGAATTATTAAAATAAGCTGAACTGTAGTACACACTGAGAGAATGGTCCAGAAAGGGGCTTTTTGTTGGGCTTGTATAGATAATTATTGGTGATTTAGTCATTCATTCCTTCTTTCATTGATCAAAGCTTACACTGATGCCTACTAAGGTCCAGCCATGCTGCTGGATGCTAGAGAAACAAAGGCGACTGATCCAAACATCAATGCCCACTCTGAAGGTGTTCACAGGGCAGGATGGAGAGTGGGTATGTTAAAAATAGTTCCTCTGGAGAACACTGCCTGGGGTGAACAGGAGAGGATGGTATTAGGGGACATGTGTAATTTCTTTAGTCAGAAGAGCGGACAGGATTCCAGGCAGAGAAAACATACAGGGTACTCTCCTCAGGTAACCCCAAGTGGTTCAGTTGCTCAGAAAAGAAATGGGTTAGAGACTCAAAAAGACAAACAAGGATCAAACTAAGAAAAGCCTTGCAGCTTCCAAGGAGCCTGGATTTTATTTTGGGGGGGGCGGGTGTAGTCAGTGAAAGACGCCTACGGGCAGGAAGTGAGGGCTTCGGGACATCACAGACATGATAGATCGACTGGCTCTTTGAAACATGGCTGCGTGTCATAAGTTGCAGTGTTTGGTGATTACTCTTATGCAGACAGGACTTGGCTCTGCAGGTGGGGGCTGTCTGCTGCTGGAGGTATTCATATAGGGCCCGTATGAACATAGGCAACTGGGATGTTGAGAAAGGGCGTCAAGTTCTGGACCAGGGCTGGACTAAATGACCGCTAACGGTCCTTCCAATCTGAGATGCCATGATTCTAAAGCAAGCCCGGTAGCTGAACTGGTGCTGCAGGCTGGGATCTGTGGTTGGGGAGCTGCCCTGGGCAGCAAATGGGTTAAGGCTCAAATAACTTTTATATATAAATTAATGTGTAGAGTTGAGAGCCAAATCTGTTCCATTAATTTTTCCATCCATTCCAGGAGCAGTTAGGTACACACTGTAAAGTTTATTTTGGTGCATGGTATACTTCACTCCATTAAAAATAAATTAATCAGCAAATTCCTGCCTGGCCCAGCTCTGGTTTATGTAAATAGTGCCCAGCTGTAATGAGTTACAAGGTGTTATTATCTCACACACACAGGAGGCTTCACTCTAGAGCTCCTTGTGCAACAAAAGCATCTTAAATAAACTCAGAGAAGGTGGTTTGATTTGTAATGTTTTCACAGAAGTGAGATATACCTCACCCTTATAGAGTTTCTTTATATGACTCATTTTATAGCAAGTTAAATGAAGGAAGTTTGATGGGGGGAGGGGCAATATGGTTCTCCGCCCCCTTTCTTCAATTTAAAGAAAATTCCCCCAGAGATGACCCACACTCAGAGGGAGGAGGGGACTGGTCCTCAAGTGCCCAGACCAAGGTGGCTCTGCAGCACATGCTCCTCGAGTTGGGAAGGGGGTGGAAGGCTGGGCACGGGGCTGGGTCCTGGGGCAGAGCAACGAAGCCAGGAAGAGTGTGTTCTCCTCTTCTCCCCTTCTCCCCAGTACCTCGTATAAGGGGGAGCCAAGAGAGGAAAAGGCAGCATGTTCCTCACCCAGTTCAATGGGAGTGTGTGTGACAAAGGGACCTTCCTCTTGAGGCCTCTTTCCAAATGACTCAGGATGTGACAAGCCCCCTGGCCATAGAGGCCTCCTGGGTCCCCAAGGTCGTGGCCTGGAAGGCTGTACCTTGGCCAGAACAGTGACATCTCCATGAGCTGGAGGCAGAAGCAGCAGCAGAGACCCCCCTGAGCCTCTCCACCTCCCTGTCTCTAACTGAGCTGGGCAGTGCTCCTTGGCTCGTGGCATCCACCATCCCAGGTAAGTTTCTAAAAGACCCAGGAATAAAGAGCCATGGCAGAGAGAAGTCTCTGTTTCTTTTAATGGCCAACTCAACCCCACAGCTCAACGCCGGAGGACAGAGCATGGTTACCCGTCTTGACTCAGAAGCATTACAAACTGCTCCTAGGCCACAGTGGGCCCTTGGGGGGGGAGGGGGTGTCCCCTTTCTAACCTACCCCCAATTCCCTTCTGTGGCCTTTGGGAAAAGCTGTCAATCGCATGTTTCATAGAGGGGACCTGGGGAGTGTGGGCAGGGGAGCTCTTTCTCAGGGCTTCTCTTGAGGGAGAGGACACCTTAGAAGGGCTAAGGGTTCTCCCAGCACCGTACCCGACCCAATCAGACTCCTGGGCATACTAAGAGGAAAATCAACACAAATGGGGCCAGGTATTTGACAGATGCTTTTCAAAGGTCAGTTCAGGCCACTTCCTGGGCCAAACAGCCACCTCTCTTCTGGCAGTTCCTCAGAGCTAGTTGGCCAGCTGTTTGGAGGGACCAGCCCATCAAAGACCCTCGTCGTTGTAAGTTGGGGAATGGGGCTTCAGGATGCTCTGAGGATTCTTCTCCACTAGAGGGCGCCAGCTCACCTCCCCTGTCAGAAGCAGATCCTCACCGTTCATGGAATCCAGGTACTGTATCTGCAATCAGGAGAACAGGAAACAGGAAAGGGACAAGGGCAGGATGGACGTGAGATGGCACAAGGAACCAGCCTCCCAAAGGAGAGAACGGGGCGGGGGCACGAGGGGCTACTGACCATCCCAGCTCCCAAGCCTGAGGCGGGTGGGGGCGGGGGGGCGCGGGGGGCTACTGACCATCCCAGCTCCCAAGCCTGAGGCGGGTGGGGGCGGGGGGGGGCGCGGGTAGTGGTCTCTGATCTCCCGGATTATTTCATTTAAGGGGGTTCGAAGAAACAAGTCACTAAGGAAGCTTTCTCAGGCTTTAGGGAATTCCCCATTGTGCCTCTGAATGGACAAATGTCTGACACACAAGCCCTGACTTTGTGGACCAGAACTGTGTGTCTGATTGTCCATTCAGGGTAGCAATGTTACCCAAGGTGAGCCAATTCCCTTCTCGGAGATTTAAGTTCCCTTGTCTGAGAAAGGGGCCCATAATAGTAACGTGTACCCCACAGGATGAAGGACACTGCTAGTCACTGGAACTTAAAAAAAAAATGTGTATGCTTCTACTGTCCTCTAGTGAGCCCTGACACCATGGTTAGTGGGCCCCAGCTTCACCCCTCTAGGATGACTGAGGGAGTTTATCCCCCTGAACAATGCGGAGAGGGGACACCTGTGATGGAGAACAGGAGCAGCTGCAGGGAGGTGTGGTCGGGCAGTTTTGCAAGAGGCAGGTGCTCTAACAAGTGGCAAGTCTTAGGCGATAAAGGCCACCTCTGGGAGGATTCCCAGGCTTCTGCTGGTAAGGAGATGAATAAGGACAAATGCTTTCAAGTGCACAGGCAATCTCTAGGGCGAGAGCTGGATCAGAGCAGGAGTCAGCACTGGATTCAGAAAGATGAGGCTCCATTTGAGGGTAAGAAGGCAACTGGGAGGAAAGGAGAGGTGGCAGGAGTCCAAAGGCCTCATCTTAGGCCTTGCATTGACTCCCTCTTCCAAGAATTCCTTCACTCCCGCTGCTTTGTTTTTAGGCTGCAGACCCTCACACTCACCCCCAGTCTCTCACACACACACCTCAGGCCTGGATTTCCACATGTCTCCAGTGCAAGGAGGTCAACTGACCTGTTATCTCATCTAAAAGCCACTCCTCTTTCCAGTTACTCCATTTCTGTCCTTAATGCCACCACGCTGGGTTGAAAATCTCAGCATGATCTCTGACTGGGCCTCAGGCCATCTACCAGACCAACTGGCATCATGGCCCAGGACTAGCCTCCTGGCCTTCCCCGATCCACTCGGTCAGACTTAGTCCCTCCTTTCTTTAGCCTTTCATAGACTCTGCTCCTGCCTGTATACATCGCAGACTGACTTACTCCAGGGTTAGCCTTGTGCCTGACTGGCTTCCTTGCCAAATCATGAGCTGGATCCTTGAGGGCAGGACTGGGTCTTACTAATTTCTGCTTTCTCAACAGAGAGGCTGGTAGAATAGGTGCTCAAAAGGTTTGCTGACAGAACTGGGTCCCCATCAGAGCTCGCTGCTTCCCTAAGAGCTCCATCACTGTTTTCCTAGTGACTGCCTCTCACTGGGGCAATCTGGGCCTTCTTATTGGTGTGGCAGCCCCTTCCTTCAGGGCCCTCGGAGAGGTCCCAGCTGTGCCCTTGTTGTGGCCCCTGGCACAAGCCCACCACGGTAGATGGAAAAGTTGGGCTGGTCTCTCAGAAAACACAGCATTTGCTCTGCCAGTTGCTACTCCTGTCTAGGGCGAGTTGAGTCAACAGTGTGAGTCTCAGAATTCTCTGTGCGTGGGGTCCTCTGGCCACAGTGCCTTCTTCCCGGATCTGGCAGATTTGAAGAACTGTCAAACAGCAGTCCTGGCTTCTGGGGTTCTCTACCCTCTGAAGAGCCTTAGTATGTAGTTTTCCAGTAATCAACCAGCTGGGCCTGCTGGCCCTGTCTTCTCCTTGGAGCCAGAGCCTGGCCTTCCCTCTCCTGGCTGTTGGAGGCTTGAAGGCCGTGGATACAGGTGAATAAGAGAATAACTGTGAGGTGAGGCCCCTTTGGCTCCAGGGGCCAGGCCCGTGAAGCAAAGGTGTGACTCATGGGACAGCCTGAGCTGATGAGCGGTCTGGAGCAGCTGAGGCCTCTAGTGGCTGCATGAATCACCCAGCTGGGGGCTCTAGACCAGCTGCACAGCGTGACTCACTGGGAGACCCTGGGAAAGCCTACATGTGCCTCTTCCCTGCCACTCAGCTCTCCCTCATCTATAATGTATGGATTTCCCATCAATACAGGATCCGGGGGCAGAGAGCACAGGAGTGAATTCTTCCTGGGCTCGAGGAAAACTATGCAGTTAAGCAGTCCTCACCCTGGAGCTTTCTCTGAGAAGCTTCGGTGTCAGGGAGCCCTGGGCAGCCAGAGGGGTGAGGAATGAAGCAGGGGGACTCTGCTTGATGACAGAGAGCACCCAGTGGGAAGAGGCTTACAGGATGTTGTGGAATGCTGCCTGGAGCCCAATCCTGTTGGAAGCCAGGAGCTGGAAACATGAATCCTGGGGCTCAAAGTGGGTACCTAAGGGGAGCTTTACTGCACCCCGTGCTGCTATCTTACAGGAGGACTGTGTGTGCCCAGGATCAGTACAGCACTGCGCACACAGCAGACAGTCGAATGTGCAGTGAATGGGAGACAACAGGTTTATAAAAGCAGCAGACTTCTCGGTGCCCTTTATTCTTCTATTCTTACTCCCTGACCCCTGACCTGGCTCATGGCTGGATCCACAGAAGGTGTTCTTGATCGGTGCCCACTGCTGACATGATCTGGTCAGAATTCCCTCAGACTGGACTTTGGGAACTCAACCTCTCATGATCCTCTGAAAGTCCAACATCCACAGACCTCAGGAAGGACCTGTTGTCCAGGAGGCTCTGGAGGGGAGGGGAAGGACTGCTCACCTGTTTCCTCACATACTCCACCAACAATTCAAGTTGTCGAGGGTCTTCACATTTCTGGTTAAAGAAGGTTCTCCAGAGGGCAGCAGCCAGCCCACGATCATCTGAAAGGACCCCCTAGAATACACAGCACAACTGTTCTTCTGGTGCATATGGCAGAGCCAGGACACAAAAGCTGCGGATACTGTGAACACGCTAGCAACACAAAATCAGCTCAGAGGGACCTTACAGATACCATGAGAGAGAAATGGGGCAGCTACTTGGTAGAGGTTGGAAGGGGTCTTCAGAGAGCATCTGGTCTGACCCCTTCATTTTATATAGGCGAAGAACATGGGACCCAGAGGGGCCAAGTGACTGGCTAATAACGTTGATACAGAGATGGGGCACATGTCTGATGGACCCTCCTAGGCCACAACTCCCTCTACAGCCTGCCCAGGCCCAGGCAACACCTGAGAGGCAGAGAAGAGAGATGGGAGCAGCAGTGGTTCCACTGCCGTCCACAAGGAATGGGCATGGAGTACTGTGAGTATATATTTCTTCCCAAGAACAGAGGTGAGTGTAGGTTGCACCTTCTCCCCTGGTCCAAGGACACACATCTGCAAGGCAGCTAGCTCTTTAGCGATGAGAGCCAGGTACCTTGGCCTCACTGTCACCCAGCTCTGGGCTGGCTATGGCTGGCCCAGCCTCTCCCTAAGCAGAGGAACAGCCTGCTCGGCAGGATAGCCATAGGCCCCAGGGGAATGCTCAGAGCCTGTGTGTGCCTAACGTCGGCGCTTCTGGCACAGAGGAGAGAGAGCTCTGTTGGGAAGCCCAAATATCACAGAGACCTTCATCCTGGACTAGGGCCATTTTCTAACTTGGAGCTCTGAGGAGGGAGAGAGGAGGGTCTTGCTTCCTGGGCAAGGGTGACTAAAGGGAAAGGCCCTGAGAAGTTGCTCTGTCCAGGTGCCAAGGTAGTGTACGGAACCAGACAAAGTGCTGACTGGGGCTTGGAAGTCAGTAGAAGACGGGATCAAGTCCTGGCCCTGCCAGTACCAAGCTCAGAGACGGTGGGCAATTTAATAAAGCTGAGTCTTGACCTTCTCATCTATTAAACAGAGACTAAAATGCCTGCCCTACTTACAGCACCTTTGAATGATAAGAGATAACACATAGGTGTTTTGCTAAGTGCACCATGCTAGGTACAAAGATTAGGAGCTTGTTTTGGCATGCAGCTGTGAATACAGTTGAAACAACAGTGAGATCTGGGGATCGGACCACCTGAGTTCAAATGGCAGCTCGGGCACTTGATAGCTATGTGGCCTTTGGAAAGCCACTAGCCCTTTCTGAGCCTCAGTTTCTCACAACCTAAACAAGCAAACTAAAACCTATCCCACAGAGTTGTGAGAATTAAGAGACAATGGCCATGAAAGGCTCTGTAAGTGATAAATCATTACACAAAGAGCCAGGATCACTTATTCGATGTCATGCTGTGGTCTGGCCCCCGAGGCACTGCAGTACATGAGGTCTGGCTTTAGGCCTGCTGCCAGGAAGGGCCATGTCCAGTATGGGGTACTGACAGTTTGGTGGAAAAACCGTCCGCCTGTCCCAAATGCCCTCTGCTAAACACCCCTACAATTCCAAGAGACTGTCCTGGCACAATGGCTGAGTCGGGAAAACCAGCTTCTTCTGGCAGATGGGGACAGGAGCCAAGGACAAGCTCAGGCACATCACTGTTCTCCAAGCTATTTGCTAACACAACAGCCTGCCTGTGTCTGAAGTGCCCTGGGCACATGCCGCAGTGCTGCTGGCAGCGACTCACATACGCTACACGAGAGGGAACACGAGTGGGAGCGAGTGTTATAAGGACTTAGAAAATGAGCCCAGAGCACAGGACAGCAAAAGCCCCGGGAGCCACGGCCTGCCGCAAACAGGCAGCCTTGGCGATGGGTGAGATGGCTGGGAAGGGCCAAGTCCATAATCAGTCAGAAGGAAAAGGATGACTCAGAACTCAGATTAACAATGATAGCAACCTGACTGTTCCAGACTGTCAGAGATCCTTCACACACCTGGCTCTGATGGCGAGGTATGCCAGGAAGAACAGATGCTATTACCCTCGTTGGAAAGGTAAGTACACTGAGGCTTAGAGCCTCTCTAGCTAATTGGTGGTAGATTTGGAACCAGAATGCACTGGTGAGGTCAAGGGATGATGCTGACTGGCTCTAGTCAGGATGCGGTACCTGGCACAGAGTGGGAGTGCAACACAAATGGCTGAATAAATCAACAAACCCAACTTCTGCCTTCTTTCCACCACACTTCTAGTAAGTCAGTGAAAACAAACTGGTCTGAGAGAGGAAGCGGGAAAGAAAAAGGGGTGCCTAGGAGGCAAAAATTAGTTTGCATAGCAATTTTCCCACAATCTACTGGGATGCCTACTTGTTTTCCCTCACTATACAAAAAAAGCATCCTTCAGGAAATTGAGACACCTAGACCTAGAGTAACTGAGAGGCAGCCAAAGGGACTGTCCTGGCCCCGGAGGACCCTGGTTATAGTTAAGAGTTTAAAGTGGTGGAGCCTCACTCAGTGAGGGCTGATCTGACACCACTACGTGCTTAGCACGATGGTAAGAACACAGAGTCACAGTGATACGGTCACAGCTCACAAGCAGCTTGCCACCTAGTTAAGGGACAAAGCTAGAGCACATCAAACAGCAGCACAGAATTAAATCCTGGAGAATGAACAAATGCTAATCTGTACAGGAGACTCTGAGGAATAGTCAAGACATGGTTGGTTCCTCAATCTTCAGTCTTAGCTTCTATGAAAACTCCTCAGAGACCTTCCCAGTCCACACTAAGTACACCCACCCCGTTATTCTCTATCACTGTGCTCTATTTGTAATTAGATATTTATTTGCTTGTTTACTTATTTACCGCCTGTCTCTCCATTAAGAGATAAGCTCTGGTAGGAAAGAATCAGACCATGTTTGTTTTATTTACCAGCATATCCCCAGTGCATCACACATGGTAGGCACTTAATAAATACCTATTAAATGGATGGATGGATATTGAAATTCAGGGTGAAAAAACACAGACCTAGAGAGGTCAGGGAAAGCTCTGTGGAGAAGGGGACCTTAAGAATGGAGACTATTTGGAGAGCTACAGGACATTCTAAGCAAGAGAGAATAATATTAGTTCACTGAACATTTACAGAGAGAATGCCTACCAGTTGTGAGACCCTGAAATCCTCAGGTTCAAAGCTGACAGCCTCAGCTACTGCCCCCGACACCTGGTTGTCCAGGACAGCCTCAATCAGACACGGCATATCTGTGGAGCAGTGAGGCAAATGGTCTCACTCAGAAAGAAGGCTACACACTGGAGGGCCATGGGAGATAAAGGTGGACAGGACATGTCACAAATGGGGACAGTTCACAGAAGGCCCGGAAGTTCCATGGAGGAATTTGGACCTAATGTAGTAGAAAACAGGAAGGTTCCAAAAGTGTTCAGGGTTGGGGCACAATCCAAGCAAGATTCTAGGAAAAGGGTGCTGTAGAACAGCACTTGTCCAATCGAACTTTCTGTGATGCTGGAAACAATCTACAGCTGCACTGCCCAACACAGTAGCCACTACTAGCCACAAACAAGTACTGAGCACCTGAAATGTAACCAGTGTGACTGAAGAACTGCATTTTCAATTTTAATGAATTTAAATCAAAACAGCCACATGTGGCTAGTACTGGAAAGCACAGCTCTAGAACGTTGTGACTCCCAGTGTGGCCTGCAGAATGGCTGCACATCCCCTACAGCTCGTGGGCCACGCAGAATCGCAGGCCTCACCTCAGACCTGCTGGGTCAGAATCTGAATTTTACCTAGCACTCCAGATGATCTGCATGCACACTAAAATATAAGAAAACCTGTTCCAGAATTATACCTTTAAATTACCTGGGGAACTTTTAAAACTACAGATGCCCACCTACAGTTAAATCCAGAACTTCTGAGGGACAGGGCCCAAATAATGGTATTTCTAAAGTGTCCCAGGTAATTAGTCTATTTCCCAAACTTTCCCACTCTGAAAAGTCACCTGGTGTGCTTGTTGAAACACCAGGCCCCACTCCCATTGAATTGGAATATATATATATATATATATATATTTTTTTTTTTTTGAGGTACGCGGGCCTCTCACTGTTTTGACCTCTCCCGTTGCGGAGCACAGGCTCCGGACGTGCAGGCCCAGCGGCCACGGCTCACGGGCCCAGCCGCTCCACGGCATGTGGGATCTTCCCGGACCGGGGCACAAACCCGTGTCCCCTGCATGGGCAGGCGGACTCTCAACCACTGCGCCACCAGGGAAGCCTTGAATTGGAATATTTAGTGCCATTCTCAATAATCAGATTTTAAAAGCACCCCAGGTGACTCTTGCACTCAAGCATGTTTCTAAGATGGCTCTGCCAAGATGGATTTGGCATGGGGGGACAGAACATCTTTATTAATGTGGGTGAAAGGAAACAACTGAGCCATCTGCAATAAAGACCGCAAACAAATGTTAAGAGAAAGAAAATTATATTTCTTCAATTCTAAGCCTTGTTCTTTTATATACTGTAAGGTTTCTGAAATCAGAATGTATCTAATTTAACAACTGATGCATAGATTTAAGCAGTGTTTCTCAATTCCCACCCCACAAAGCTCATATTTTCATGATGTATGCAGTATGCAGTCTTAATTGCTCTCTAATAACTGAGGATATTTAGTAGACTGGGAATTGGGAAACCTCAATTTTAACTAGTCCTATGACCCTAAGCAAATCATTTAACTTAATTTTTTTGTAAGCTCATGTCCTGGCTTTAATTATTATCTACAGGCTGATAACATTTCCTCCAGCCTGAACTCTAGTTTCTTACTTTCATCCTTTATGCATTTCTTCCCTTCTTCACTCTTCACCTGCCATGTGCCAAGCCCCATGCCAGGCAACAGAAATACAGAGTAGGCACTGCAACTACACAGGAGAAATCCTCACCCAGTGGGGTGACAGTTAATGCTAATGCAGCAAGTGCTGTGGAGCCCAGGAAGGGCAGAAGGCGTTGAGCCTGGGGGAAGTTCTTGGGCCTGTGTCCCAGAAGGGGTGATGCTTGCATTAAATCTGAAGGTAATCACAAAATGAATATAAAAGCACATGGTTTGTTAAAAAGATGAGGTATGATGAATCCTGGTAGTATGCATACGGGTTCATTACACCATTCTTTTGCCTTTTCCATGTGTCTGAAATTTCTATAACAGTTGAGGAGAAAAAGATGAGAGAGATGCTACAACATGGATGAATCTTGAAGACATTATGCTAAGTGAAATAAGCCGATCAGAAAAGAACAAAAACTGTACGACTCCACTTACATGAGGTACTTAGAATAGTCAAAACCACAGAGACAGAAAGCAGAAGAGTGGTTCCCAGGGGCTGGTGCGGGGGAGAGAATAGGAGAATAGTATTTAACAGGGACAGAGCTTCAATCTGGGAAGATCAGGAAAAGTCCTGGAGATGGATGGTGGTGATGGCTGCTCTACAATGTGAATGTACTTAATGCCACTAAAATGTACACTTAAAAACGGTAAATTTTATGTTATGTAAATTTTACAATAAAAAATGAGATAGATCTAAATGTTCTCATGTAGAAGGATACCCAAGATGTATTGCTCAGTGAAAAAAGCAATTTGCAGAATAGTAGTATATGCAGTGTAACTTACATTTGCATGAAGAAAATAAATACATAGGTGCTTGTGTGTGCACAGGTAACACTTGTAAGGACACCCAATAAACTATTAACAAAGTTTTCCTCTGGGACAGAGAATTGGGCAGGAGAGGAAAGGGCCCTTTTATTTTTTATTTCAACCATTTATGCAGAGTTTTATGAATTTTTTAAATGAGTATGTATTGTTTTTATAATTAAACCCCCAAAAAAGTGTGTGATTTGACCGTGATGTTGATGTGTGCATGTCTTCCTCTCTCTGAACGCATCTGGGGCTGAGACTGTGACTGATTTGCCTTTGTCCCTCCATCCAGCACTCCACAGGCACTCAGTAAATGCCGACTAGTTGAATGATCTGACCATATTACCTAGTGCTTTCTTTCTCAAGTGCTAGGCAAACTGCTGGGCACACTCATTCTAGTTGCTGAGTCAGTGAAGGTGAGGAAACAGTAAAATACTAAGCCATAATGGCAGGCAGTGATGGTGGCCCCTGAAGCTTCTCTCAGAGGCTCTCATCAAATGCCTTTGTTGGGGGAGGCCACTGTTCTGCCTAAGGCTTGGTAAGTAAGCTTACCTCATCATATCCCAAGATTGCCACATAGAAATTATTTGTCATAAGCATCATGTTCTTCTTCAGGATATAGGAATTAACCTACAGAAACAAAATGGCAAAAACAAAAGTATGAAAGAAAGGAAAAAACCAAAAAGTATGATTTTTGGCTCTTAACTTAGCAGAACAGAGAAAGAGGGCCCCTAACAGGTCAAACTGCCAGTCCATCCTCATTTCCCTGATCTGTCAGGATTCTCCCCAACTTGACAGCTTCTTTTAGATGCTGGTCCCAAATTATACAAAGCAGTAACTCAGTTTTATGAACTGAGCCCCAACTACGCGTCGGGCTTTGTGCTAGATACTATGAACACAAATTAAAAGAAACGTTTCTTGACTGGAGGAGCACACAGTCTAGTAAACACAGACATGTAGAAAATAATCACACTGCAACGTACTGCCTCAAATTCTATCCCAAAGGTGGTGAGTGATAAATACATTTCAGTACAATGGTCTCCACTTGGTGGGGCTGGGAGGAATTCTCTAGGAGGTAATGTTTAAGTGGACCTCAGAGGAGGAGGAGTCTGACAAGAGAGGGTTGAGGGGAGGAAAGAGGACATTCTAGACATAGGGAATAAGCTGTACAAAGTGCAGGGGCAGGAAAGAAAATGGGGAGTACCAGGGAGGGTGAATGGGCAGGAACACTGGAAAGGTAGGTTGGGACCAGCTTAGGAAACGTCTTAAGGGTTACTCAAAGGAGCCTGTTGTAGTGAAAGGACAAAAGAAGCAAGTGGTCAGAGGTGGGAAGAGGAGGAAGAGAGGCAGGGCTGTGAGTGAGATGCTGAGGAGAAAGGTGGGCCCCTGAGGCTGTGGACAGGAGGGTAGAATAAGACGGGCTGGAGAAGTAAGACTGTTAATGTGAATGGACTGTTTTAGAAATGCAATGCCAGTGAGACCATGGAGACTCAGGTAGAACTCCTCTCAGAGAATAGCCAGTGAGCCTTCAGAACCCAGAGTGCAGTTCACGGAATCTCTTCAATAGGATAAAACTTTGACCTCCGGGAATATGCGAAAGGAAAGGGTACCGTATTTCATTCCTCTCTGGGATCCCAGCAGAAAAGCTGGTGTAACGTGTAATACATAGAAAGGACTCGTTGACTATTTAAACTGACAAGTTTTAGAAACACCCCGAAGTCATCTGGAACTTTACATGGAGAATAAGATTTGTGCTTAACAACCATGACCATTGCCCACCATCATCTCCTCCATTTACTGAGCACCTGTTATGGGCCAGATGCTTTATGGACATCATCTCCTCTAACTGTCACCGGGGCTCAGAGGCAGATATGCTATAGTCATGCTTTTAAAGACACAGAAAACTGAGACTCAAACAGGTGAAGTGACTTGCTCTAGATCCCACAGAAAATTAGTGATAAATCCTCCAGGTCAGTCTGAATCCAAAGTCCATGTGCCTGACATTCCATCAGGTTCCTGCCTGCAGGAAGATAATTTTACTTTGGATAATAAATCAAATACTGAATGATTTCATCCGGTGGTTCATAACTGGTCTCTGAAGGAGGGCAGAAAGGAGTAGTGAAAGGATCTGGATTTAGTCAGAAAACTGGGTTCAAGTCATAATTCTGCTGTATACATAGGACGTGATCTTGGGCAAGTCAAGTAACCACTCTGAGTCTATGTCCTTGTCTTTTTTGTGTGTGTGTGGTACGCGGGCCTCTCACTGTTGTGGCACAGGCTCCGGACGTGCAGGCTCAGCGGCCATGGCTCACGGGCCCAGCCACTCCGCGGCATGTGGGATCTTCCCGGACCGGGGCACGAACCCATGTCCCCTGCATTGGCAGGCGTACTCTCAACCACTGCACCACCAGGAAAGCCCTGTCCTTGTCTTTTAAATGCCCTATACAGGGAGCTGGTTTGTAGAGCAAATGAATTAGCATGTACTTCATTCACTCATTCATTCATTCACTCCACAATGTACACTGAAAGCCTTGGTAAGCTGCAAAGTGCTCTGCAAATGCAAGGAATTATGAGTAATACCTTCTGGTTTGTTTATATAAAACTAAAACCAGCTCCAATACTTTATAGTCATGGACAATTTTCAAAAAGGGAAAGAGAACTGTGAAGCTCAAGACTGGAAAATGTGAGATTGGATGCAGCTGTTTATGAAATCCATGACCTTTCCCACCCCACCTTCACCCTAGGCCAAAACAGCCATCCATCCTCTGTGTTCCCAGAGCTTTCTGTCTACACTTCTCCTGGGGGCACAACACAGCTTAGAGTTGTTCTTGTACCTGTCTCTCCCACTAGTTTGTGAGCTGCTCAAAGGTCCTAAGAAACTCTGTCTGATGAATCTCAGCACCCCTGACACCTAGGCCAGGGCCTGGCCAGAGCAGGGTTTAAGACTGGCATGCTGATGACTGAATCCTCACAAGGCCTGAGTACCACACATAGTGTGTTCTATCCAATAATATCCTTTTGTTTGTTTCCTTTTTTTTACTGCTGAGTACCTTCCATGTTTCTGAAATTTCAGAACTGCCAAACTTCTTACTGCACCATCTTTCAGAATGGGCTAAGGTAAAAGAAGAATCAAGGAACAAGCCAGAGCTAGAGTTAATTCCTTCTGTAATGAGAGGATGGGACTACAACCCAGATCTGTTGATGCCCATCTTGAGGCTCTCCCTACTCCCATACTAGTCGTTCTCCTAACTGTGCAAGAAGAACCAGAGCCACAAAAGGACAATGTCAGAGAAGTCAAGCACAAAGGCAGCATCTCTCAGAGGTAAGCGTTCACTGAACCTGCTCAGCAGAGCTGGCTTATGTGTTGCATCAAGCCAGTAAGCTTTAGAGCTGGAAAAGCCCTCAGATATCACCTAGCTCATCCCTCTGAGGAAATGGTAAACTGAGACCCAAAAGGGGAAGGGACTTGTTCTGCAGGTCACAAGAACCTGGTTTCTGGACGAATGCTTTCCCTATTTCACCATCTGCAGGGCACTTCCAGAGATCACCAACACATTAATCTGCAAATTTCAATTCCA